>NW_022900935.1:35097571-35180156 GCF_012274545.1 Fukomys damarensis | reverse complement strand
GGCAGCTGCCATTCAGTCTACAGCTCCTGCCAAAAGTCAAGTTGGCCTCAGTATGTTTGAGTCTTTGGATTGAATTCTGGTGCATTTGAAGATTCTCTGTATTCACTCACTAGAGACTTACCTATTGCCATTCTCTATTCTGAATATTTGGAGCATATACATGAAAAAGGTAGGGCCCATCACAGTATCTAATGACAACAGTTACTTGCAGCTTATTTCACTGTATTTGTCCTAAAAAATGTAACTGTTGGTCTGGCATAAATACGAAACCGTCCCTGAGAGAATTGAGGAAGGTGACAACTGGGTCTTGAAGAATGAAAACAGGCCCATTCCTGGAAGACGGGGAAGCACAGTGAGACGGCGTGTTCAGGGAAGAGCTACCACGTGGTTACTTCTCGGACACCAGTAGGTTGTGGGCTTGAGAGCTTCCTGGGGGTCAGATCTGGTCTGACTCTTGCTTTTTCATGCGGAGATATTCCAGAAGGTGCAAGTGTCTCTGTCTTTGCCATTCCTAACTACAGCCCTGTCAGAGGAAGCAGCAAGGTGCACCAAGAACCAGAGGGGCAGCTGAGGGAGAAGACTGGAGGCCACACTAGGGAAGCCATTCAGCAAACAGGGCACAAGGCCAAGTTCTTCTTCTGTAGCTGCTCTTTCTTCAAAGCCTTCTATTTATGAAGTTTTTCTAGAAGATTTTAACATAGGACATATCCCTGTCCAGAGATAATTTCAAAATTGGTACATCGGGGAAGATTTCCTGGGAGAGATAGATTTTGAGCCGATGCCTAAGAATATATGGAAAAGGCCAGGCATGGTAGCACACACCTGTAATCCCAGCACCCGGGAGGCTGAGGAGGACCGCTGTGAGTTCGAGACCAGCGTGGGCTACAAAGTGAGTTCCAGAGCAGTCTGAACTACATAGTGAGACCCTGTCTCAAAAAAACCAAAAGAAAAAATATATATATATGGAAAAAAAGCCAGCAAATTTTGAGGCTCTTTTATGTGACAAGGTTTGTAAAATGTATCATCTCATGTAAATATCACAATAATCTTGGTGAGGGAGGCATTATTGACCTCACTTTGCAGGTAAGAAATTGAGGTTCAGAGAAAGGATTTGTCTAAGATAACCTAATTAGGTCCTAACCAAAGCAGAATTCAAAGTGCCAAAGATGAATGCAGGACTTCTATTTTTGCCACGATCCTTTTTGCCTGTAAAGGATAACACAAGCTACACCTGGCCCTAGCAGTTAGACGCGTTAGGCAGAAAGGGGCTTTTCTCCTGTCCATGGATAGCCTCCACCTAGAAGGTTGCTGGGAGGACAAAAAAAAAAAAAAAAAAAAAAAAGTTTTCCTCTTATTTCACACTTCTGTGCCTGTGCATGGCCATTCCTGCAGCCTGGAATATACCTGCATCTCCCGTTCCCACAGTTCATCATAGCTCTTGTCACTTTCCTGTATCTTTCTTACAGTAGCCCAGATCTCCCTGCTGCAAGCCTCACATCATGTGCGCAGTATTGTGTAACCTTGTTTCTCCCCACCAAACACTGAGCTCCCTCCTAAAGCGACTTCATCTCTCCGGCATCATCCGCTAGATATGTTCTACTCAATAAGCACATGCCCATTCGAGAAAGCCCACAGCATAACAGGTGTAGTTTCCACTTCCCTTTTCTTCTTGAGATAGGAGATGTTGAACAATTATTTTATTTAAAACTGGCACCCCTCCTCCCTCCAAGGAGCCTTGTATGCTGCCGATCAAGGTGTGCATTGTGACACTGTGGTTTCTCCAGACTGGCATCCAGGTCCCCTTGGTCTTATAGGAGGGTGTCAGAGCCCCATCTCTGCAGGTGGCTGCCTCTTACCTGGTCGGATGAAAGGTCTCTTCCACTCACAGGGCAGAGGCAGGGCTAGTTGATGGATTGACAAGTGCAGAGTAGCACACAAAGTAACAGTAAAACAGAACGATAATGCATTTCCTAATGGCCTCCTTCACAGCTGTGTACACTGATTTAATCTTTGCAAAGCACTCTATTGTTTATGAGGCCTCTGGGTGCAATTTTATGCCTGACTGAAGAGGTTGCTAATAGCTGCCATATTTGTGTTTAAGGACCTGCAAAGGATTAAATGAAGTATTTTAGAGCAATGAGCCATAATAAACTAATAATATATTGGAAATAATAAATGTTTTTTAGCCAATAATTAACTACAAATCCAGTGAACTTTAAATGACAAAAAGTACTAATTAATAATGCAGTTGTCCCATGCATCCTTCCACAAGAAGGGAAATGAGGGACGAGTAGAAGATGAGGAGCACTTTGGGTCATCCGGGATGGTGGCGTGGTTCCTGAACTCTTCCCCCAGCATGACGGCTGAGAACCATAAAAGTCACTTATTGAATTGCTGGGTTTCATTTCCATCTCGTGGGGCTGGAGCAGAAGCCCGGGCCTCAACTACCCACTCAGATGGAAGATTTCCTTTTTCCTGGTTATTTCCCAGGATGAAGATTTCCAATGCTTCGTCTGCCTTTAGGAGAACAGCTAGAGGATTCCCCCACAGGATATTGGAGACAATGGCTGGGACTTGAGAAAAGAAATTCATGTTTATGTAAGTCTGGGAGGTGAGCCAGTTGTCTCTCTCTTGGGATGAGAAAGCTGAGACCCACAGAGATGCAGCATTTTGTCTTGAGGGGTCATAGTTGGCAGGGACAGAGCTCCAAAGCCAGCTATGGGCCACAAGAGCCCGTGCTTTTTTCACCAGATCTCATCACATCTCTCTTTGATTCATCCTTTGTTTGACATACAAGAGGGTTGCATGTCTCCCTGCACTTTGGAAAAGTGTATTTCCATTCTTTTCTCAGCAGTTGTTTCTTCTGTTCTCATAGGGAATGCATAACTCTCTAAATTTCAGACCACACTTTCAAAAACTTAAGAAAACATAAATTCTGCAATCCAAATAAGTGTCTGACAACTTTCTGTTGTGCTTCCCTGAAGAATTTTCTCCCATAGAAATATAACAAAGTACCAGGGTTATAGGTTGTGGCTTTCCAGTATCCTGACTTCTTACAAAGTGCATTATTTGATGTTGTTACATCTTCTCTGACTAATATTATTTTATAATTGCTTAGCATCCCATAACATATACTCCCCATTGCTGAATATTTAGGCTTTTCTCGATTTTTGCCTTATAATAAAAATTCAATAATGATAAAGTCTAATGCAGTGCATGGCATCTAACAGGCATCTCGTGTATTTGAAGAATGAGAAAATCAATTTTTGCATGCATTTCTCATCATTTCTCTTGAACGAATTTCCGAAAAAAATGTTTCTGGATGAAAGTACTTGAATATTGCCAGTCTCTTGATATATATTCCAAATTATATTCTAAAAGGTCAGTAATAATTTCTATTATATGATAGGCATGCATAAATCCTGGGACCTAGCTTTTCAAAAGGTAACCTAGTTCCTAATATGTTTGCATTTATCTTTCTCACTCTTATAAATTGAATAAGACATAGTTATCCAGACTCATTCCTGAGAAATTCAATACTTGATGAAAAAATAATACAATAAGATTATATCTCACATTTTGAGGATTTTTTTCATGTACTGTGAACAATTGCAAGCACTTTATATGTATTCATACTTTTAACCTCACAGTAATCAACCTGCACAGCAGATCTTGACACCCCTAGTTGCTCCCAGTGGTACAGGGCCCAGTGGCAGCCCTAAAATGGGGCCCATTCTGTCCCACACTTAAGGCTGCAGCAGGTATGAACCCAACGGTCAGACAGAGAATGAACCATAATATGGTATTGTGCTTTCTCTGACAGAAGAAAGTAAGCAAATCCAAAGAATAAAGAAGACTCTGTCTGAAGGGTTCAAGGAAAAAAAAATAAGTGTTTTATAGGAAAAATTGGGATTTTTCCAGGAGGAATAAATTAGACCAGCAAATCAAATACAGGCTATAGAAAGCAGCTGGGCAGTAGAGGCATGGAGTGTTCAGGGAACAATAAAGGACAAGGGGACGGGTGTACATAGACCCTTGACTTGTGCCAGGTCTTGAGTCGCAGTGCTTTTGGTTATTAGCTGTTGGACCTTGAGTGTTCAGTGTGTTAGCAGTGTGCCTGTCCAGGAAGTAAAAACCCACTCTTGGTGGTGGCAATAGCAAGGGTAATTGAAGGCATGGCAGCAATGGTGGAAGAGGTGGTGAGGGTGGGGATGGAGCAGGTGATGGTAGCAGCAGAGGTGGCAATCATGAGGTGAGGTGAAGGAGAGTGGATGTAACCAAGGCAGTGTTGCTGGTGGTGACAGCAGGTAAGACAGCTAAGGTATCAAATGCAGATGATTGGAGCAGGTGTACGGGGGACTCCATGGTGAGATGATGACCAGAGGACTTTACATCCAAGTTTAGTGAGCTGGGCCATTTTCTTGGAGGCAGTAGAAGAAGAGGCAGGAGAGGGTCTCAAGCAAAGAAGTGGTATGATCTAATTCAGAATGAAGAGCTATTTTAGGATAGGAGTTGCTCAAATCTTATCGTCGGGACATCCACCTACTTCACATTTATGTAAGGTCAAATAAGATGTGGAACAAAGAATAACCACGCTTCAGTCCACACCATCATGTCCTGGACATTACCTGGAGCAGCTCCGGCACAAAGGTGAGAGGACTGGAGAGCAGGTGCGAGAAGGGAAGACAAACATATTGAGCTGCTGCACCTACAGAAAAGAGATGTGAGGATGCTTTAATAAATAATCAAAACAGCATGGTGTCCAGGAAGCTACCTCAAATAGCTTTAAGCATAGGAAAGCAGTACAATCAAATTTGTCTTTTAAAAGATCCTTTGGGTTATTGCTTAGGAAATGGATCTTGGAGTATGGAAGGGAAGTAGCAAAAATGGGGGAGACATCTGCTGTGAGTCTACTGTTTTAGCTTCTCTCTTGTACTAGAGAAAATGGACTGAGGAAACTTGGGGAGGTAGATTTGAATTTTGGGGTAGGCCAGGTGGATGCACAAAGGTGACAGAGGAGGCAGGCAGCACCTCTGGTTTTCTGGCATAAGCACCTCAGGTGGAGGGAGACACATTTTCTGAGATGGGGATTGTGGGGAGAAGCACATACCCTGGGGGCAGTGTTGAACTGTTCCCTTTGTTAAATGAATGGTGAGACATTCCTAGTATGGATCAGGGCATATTTCTGGCTCTTCTGCAGAAGGAGATAGGAAGAGTATAAGGAAGAAGGTGTGGGAGGCTCTGAAATAGGGAAAAAGACAAGATCTCTGTTAGCTATTATGTGCAGCAATAACCCTTGCTGTGTTTATTGCCCATTTAATAGAGTGTACATTACAACCCACAGTGATAATCAAGAGATGGGGGAAGCCAAATAAGATGTGGAGATACCATAGGTGGAAAATTTATTTCCTTGCAAAAAGGATCACATTTATGAAAATGGGCTTTGGGATGAGTCTCAGCCCCTGCTTTCCTCCTTCTCTTCTTCCTTCATGCCCAAGTGGGAGTGCAGAAGCTTTTGAGCGGGAGTGATTGTAGCAGAGCCTATTCTGAAAAGATGAGTACCCAAGGAGAGACAAGATCGGGAATGACTGACCCAAGGGATCCTAAAGCCAGTTATTTTACCTGAAGGGAAATGGCACACTAAGTGCTAAAAATCATCTTTGCTGCCATTCTCCCAGAAAGAGTACAGACTCTTCATTCGGATGGTCAAAGTGCTTCTTTATTCTGCTCATCTATAAATAAGGGTCAGAATAGTTTCTCTGAAGAGTTATAATACCAAGTAAATGAGAAAATATGCATCACTTGTACCAAGTGCATTGATGGCAGTGTGGTAAATATTACTTTTTCCCTCTTTCCTTCCACTCTTTTCTTTCCATGCTTTATGGAGTCAGCCTTGACCATGAGCATAGTGACCTTGGGTATAAGTGTGTGGGTGGGGGGTGTGGGTTTGTGTGTTGTGTGTGGGGGGTCCTCCGTGTGAAAACATTCATCCTTCTCCTTCCTTGGGCCTTGGTGCTCCAGATGGGTAGAATATCCAGGGTCAGGATGACTTACTGGATGCCAGTGAGGGTTGTGGCCACATGGTCCTCCCTGTGTGCTCTCGGGAGCATGTCTGCATCCAGGTGTCCTTTGGAAACAGCAGCATCTGGTGGCTGCTGCCTGAGCAATAACCCGGCTGCAGGCTTCAGGGGGAGTAAATCGCAACATCTGTGTTTCCCCAGCAAAACAGCAGGGCTATTAAAATAGCTCTGAGGCACGATCTATCATGGCACTGTCTCCCTTGTTTGCTCAGGCTGTAACTGGAGAACTGAGAGTCTGGAAAGAGGCTGAAATGTTGGTGGAGGATGAGGCAGGGGATTGAAGAAAGTTGGGTTCACATCCAGGCTTCAACAGTAAATTGCAGGGTGACACTAGGCAAGTCACTGAGACTCGCTGGGCAGCCTTATCCTGAAACTCCCAGAGGCATTCTGTGGTTTACAATAACAGTTGCAGTTTGGAAGGTAGAGTTGGTGACAGAGGTCTTCTTGGTTACATAACATTGGAAAAATCATTGTATTTCCCTATGGCTTAGTTTCCTACTCTGAAATCAAAGATGATGGTAGCTACCCTCCGGATGGTGAAATGGTGATTTAAGGCCCAACTGCAACACAGTAATGTCAGATGCCTTTCTGCTCTGGAACCCAGTTGCCTGGTATCAGTGCTGAATCACAGGGCGAGGATGTTTAGTGTGAGCACAGAGTCTAAAGCCACACTGACAGTTACTATCAGGCACTGTGTGTCTACTATTCACATCCTACACCTGAGCCCCATGCGTTTCTCCCAGGCTGTCCTGCCCAGGCTGGTCCTTCTACCTCAGGATGCCACTGCGCTGTCATACTCTGAGATTGGACAGCAGTGTCCTTCTTCATGACCCTTGAGCTCTCTCTGAAGAGAACTTGAGGATTCACCCAGTGAAACTGAACCCAAACCTCCCAGGTCTAACAAAGGATGGAGCACATGAACTTGAACTCATGTTCTTTGATAACCTGAAGGACACTTCCTTGTTGCCCACATGGTAGAAGAAAGCTGGCTTTGGTCTTGGCAGATATACAAGGCCTCAGTATTTCCTCTGCTCTCCAGTATCAGTTACACTCCCAACTATAGCTTTCACCATTTTGTATATCCACATAAAACAACCAGATGCAGCATTGAGTACATGTATGTATATTTATAAAACTTACCTATATACATGTGCAGGTACACACAGTGCGATGCGTGTTAGCTCCTCCCCAGACTGAAATATTTGAAGAATGGTATATACTGAATCCCTTTGTGTCTTTATATAAATAATCTAGTGTTGGAAATGTAGTATTAATGAAGGTGTGGAGAACGAGAGAAGTACATATAGTCCATGATAATTAGTCACTGAGTATTACTGTGTTCAAGGAGACCAGCAGCATGAATTTTCTTTCATATAATTTAGCCTATGTATACTTTATTTTCAAAATGAGGCCAATCGATTCCTCTTAATAGAATAATGGGGGCAGGGGAAACAAAATTTACATTTCTTTAAAGCTTTACTTTATACTGTAAAGCAGCATTGCTTATCTTAGTGTGACATTTTGGACAAAACCATGTGGATTTACCGCCATCTAAAATCATGGCATCATTATTACAGTGTTTATTATTTTATTTGCAGTTGTTTAATGCTACTTTATATTTTCACATTTTGTATTTTAATGCATTAAACCACAAAAGATTCCAATTCGTCTTCTTCTATTTGAGATTTTAAATAGGTTAATAGGATGCAACTACAAGCCACATTTTTTTTTTTGCATTTTGTTATAGATATTGTACACAGATATTGCTATGCTGTTCGGGCAAAATGTAATGAAATGTAATTTAATATGATATTTTTAAGCACATTAGATTGTTCCCGAGGGCTTTATGGCCACGGTCCTAAACTGTGTTAAACCATAGCTAGAACAAGTCTGAACAAAATGAGTTTCTTTTCTCATTTTGCTGGCCTCTTCTAGTTTGATGACTTTTTGTCGTCCATGCCAAATGATGTTTTGAGTTTCATGTGGTTAGGTTAGGCTATAAATGAGTTTGAAAATATTCAGCTCTCCTTGTGAGAATATATTGCTGTTTCCACTTCTGGTCTACTGTTCAATTCACTGACTATTCTATTTATTTATTAATTCACCAGACTCATTCACTCATTTATTTATTCAACTGTATGTCTGCTGTATGTGCCTGGCATTAATCTTCCTGTTTTCTCACTCTGTTCCCTGAGACATAAGCTGCGTAGTCCCGGAAAACCTCCTTAAAGAGAGCCCAGGACATTGCCTGGCTTCTGGAAAATTCTGAATATACAAGAGAAGGGGCAAGCCTGTGATCTTTTTCTCTAATATCACGAAGATTCCTTTACTGATGTGATGCAAGACATGCAATGTGTGATGTTCGTATGAAAAAAATGTACAAATGAACCCATGTCCAAATCTATAAACACCCACTTGTAGATTTGTTTTCAGAATGAAATAACATGCCCACAGTACCTGGAAGAGTGCCTGGTATCTGATAAGTGTGTTTAACCTGTTCTGTCTTCTCAAGAAAGTTGATAGGATTCATCATTCATAGTAATAATAACAACCACCGGGCAAACTCACTGGGAGCAGATTTGTACATAGCTTACTTAGGAATGTTCTGGACAATGATTATCAGAACAGAGATTTTCTTGAGTCTCAGCCAGTCTGCTTAGGAAGTCCTCAGACTTGTTCGATTTCCCCCCGCCCCAGGACTGCAGCTCCCTTCCCCGCAGCCTAACCCCAAGTCACTGTAGGGCGTACTTAGGAGATGAGGACAGGTGATGGGAAAGGAGAAGAAAAGACTCTGCACAGCTCTTCACCCTTCTTTCCCCACCCCACAAATATGCCCCAAGGCCAGCTTTGTATGGTCTCTAGCCCATTGGTAGCCCTATCCTTGTACCATGCTTTTCCCTACAGAAATACCTAGGCTTTAGAGCCACTTCTCTCAGAGATACAGACAAATCTATTTCAGTGCTAGGAGTGCCAGTGATTCAGGAGAGAAGAAACAGAAAGACTACCATACTTTACTCCTTCTGTCTCTACCTCCTGCCCCTCCATAAGTGGAAACCTCTGCAGGGACTGCACATCTGCAGGTCAGCCATAAGGCTGCCATTATTCAATGACAGCAGGCCCTGTTTCCGTCTTGGAAGAGCAGGGCTGGCTGAAGTGACCCAGGTGTGACTGTGCATTTCGCAGGGTAGGAGAAAAGCATCTGACTTAGAATCACAGAGCAATAGGGAGCAGCTGTTTGCCATTCTCACTGGTTGTTCACAATGTGGGACAAGGCTCTGCCCCGCAGAGGCCCTCTCTAGGTCCCAGGTATGGCTCTCACAGCTGTCCCCAAGGCAAGAGTAGCTCTGCAGTGGTGTGACTGTCCCTTATTTCCCTTCCACTGATTGGCCTAGGTTCTATGCTTGGAAGAGAAATAGGGAGTACCCCCAAAGGTTCCCTTCTCTGTGCTCCCTTCACTTAGAATCCTGGTCCTCCAGAATGTCACTTCCTTTGAGAAGACCATGTGCAAGTCAGACAAGCCTGCCGTGATGGTCTGAGATCTCTGCTCAGATCTGTCTGTCTGTCCTGGACCTGTCCTACTGAGTGGCAATGTGTGTCTCCTCCACTGGACCATGAGTGCCCCAGGGAAGAGCCAGTCCCTGTGCTGTATGTTTCCTCGGCACACAGCATGATCTTTGACACATAGCAAGTTCTGTATAAGTACTTATTGACTGAATGGTTAGAAAAAGAAATGTGTATTCTTTTGTGAGTATGAGAAACTTTTCATGCCTCACATGTGAGGCCATATCTTGGGGGTACCCAAGACCACCCACACATTCAGTGGTTGCGTGAAGGATGTCCCACCTGTCCATTCACTTGTGATGAAGATTAGCTACAGAAATGCAGCAAGGAGACAGCAGATTCCCAGGGCAGGTGTGGGGGAGCAAAAGTAGAGCCTGAAAAAATCCAGGTTCAGCCTTCTTCCTCTCTCTCTCTTCCTGGTAGTGGCTGCATAGGGTGTACTCCATGGCCAGGTCAGAGGCAGCTGCGTTGGAACCCTGTTGCTGTTTCTGGCCCTAGAAGCCCATTTGAGACTCAGTGCACAAAGTTTGTTTTGGGAGCTGGTTTGTCTGCTCTACCTGGCTGCCTCCAAAATTCCAGACTCCCAGGAAAGAAAGAGTGCTCAGTATGAACCCCACTGTTTGTGTAAGCATCGTCAGTTAGGGGCTACCTAAATACCCACGTGCTGGGAAGTGGTCCAAGGGCAAATCAGCAAGCGGATCCTTCTAAACATGGCAGCCTCATGACAGTATGTGTATTTTCTCCCACCCAGGAGACTAGATCTTATTTTTTTTGTATATAAGGAGGTATCAACACTCAGATGTGCACATACATACTAGCTACCAACTTGGTGAGACATCCTGTCTGGGGACTTAGATCAGATGGCCAAGTCTGGGGTCAAACTGCCTGGGTTTCAGCCACATGTTTCACATTTGCTGTGATGCCACCATGGGAAAGTTTTATAACCTGTCATGGATCCATGCTCATGTGCAAAAATGGGAAAAATGGAGGTAGTAGGCCTACCTCCAAAGATGGCTGTAAAGACTGAATGAAACAGAGCCCACATTCATAGCACTGGAGCCGGAGTGAGTGCACATTAGCTGAAGGGTGATGCCATCATTATTTTGATCCTTGTTGTATGGGACATTCCTAATGTTCAATGACCTTTCTTTGCTCCGTGCTCATGGCTGAGTGACTGGCTCTGGAATTGACAACTTCCCAACTTCTCATCCTGACTCTGATAGCCACTTACAGAATAATCTTGAGCAAGTTAGTGGTACTCCCTGCTCTCAGTTTCCTAGTCTCTACAGTTATAAGAGCAGACCTTGCTTGTACTGTCCTCAGGGCAGAGCAGGAGGGAGTAGGGTTTCACAGGGAGGCACTGGGATTCTGGAACCTGTACAGCTGGGTGGCTCCTTAGTCTCCCAACCTGCTGTGGGGACGCTGACAAGACATCACACTTCTCAAGTGCTGCCTGTTATCTCTGCCAGCTGTGCAGTTATGCCCACAGAAGATAGCATGAGAATGTTCTGAATTTATCCTTGTGGGGGATTATATTATTATCAGACAAAGCAATTTTGTGCTGCAATTGTTGTACTTTAAAGAAATCCTACCAAGTCCCACGAATCTTTAGCAAGTGTGGGGATCTCCGGGTGCCAGGTGGCAGTCTGAGCACAGCTGGTGGAAAGAGCATTGTCATCTCCCAGGCTATGCCATCCCCTGACCTAGGGACTGTCTTCTTTCTGGGTCCTGGGCTTCTACCACAGTGTCTTCACCTGGGAAAACGCTTTTGGCAAATGTTTGTTGGGTGAATAAATGAATCATATTAACTGAAAGGATTACTCATAAGATTGTGTGTAGCATGCTTACTGCTATGGCCTCAATGTCCCCACCAACACTCATGTTCAAATATAATACTATTTATAGGGTGGAAATATCCAACTACAGTATTTGGGACCTTTGAGAGGTAAAGATAAATGAGGCCATAAGGATATGGCCTAACCCTATGGCACTATGGCTTTATAAAAAGAGGAGCAGCCAGGGATTTAGCTCAGTGGTTCCGCCACCTGCCTTGCAAGCACAAGGTCCCAAGTTCGATAGCTAGTACCAAAATAAATAAAATAAAAAGAGGAGCAAAGACATGGCCATGGATATTGTGCATCTCCACATGATGCGCTGTACACTGCCTGGGCACTCTGCAGAATCCCCACCACAAGAAGAATCTCTCTAGATGCAGCCAACCCTCAGAGCTATGAGCCCAATAAACCTTTCCTCTTTATAAATCGCTCAGCTTGTGGTATTCAGTTGTAGCCACAGAATATGGACTCCAACACTGTGACATGACCAAGCATGCAAATGAAACCCCAAGACCCTGTGAGCTGAAGGTAGAAGGGAATGAAGGACAGACCCTGAGTGAAAGCTCAGTCCCCTGGGGCTCTAGAGCCGCAAGATACTTCCTGCTACCTAACACCAATACTGTTTTATTTCTTTTTTTTTTTAAATGAGCTTCCTAAATTTTTAATACACTTGCTACTCAATGATGGAACACTGTCTCATAATCCTCTTTAAACATTTTCATACAGCACCTTGACAGGTGGCTCTGGGCTGCATGGGAGTGACCTCTTGTCTGTCACAAGAGACTGAACCCAAACAAGGTTACCCTGGAAGGGAGGGTGCTGAGAAAAATGAAACACTTATTACATTATCCGAAAGAGCGCTCTCCTAGGCTCCTTAGCCTGTGCTTTCAAGGTGATAGATTGACTGAAATAAAATTATTGAATTGAGAAGCCATTCATTAAAAGGGAATTTCAGGAAACCAGAATGCTTTCTATGATATTACCGCTAGCACTGCTATTAAATGAAAGTTATGTGTTCTTTGGTGATAGTGAAACCACTAGTTTGTCGTCTTTTCCTCTCAGCCTCATAATAGCGCAGATACATAATTTACAACTTCCGACATAATTGGAAAGTTAATTCGTTTTCTTCAGATTTTTACCTGCTTTATTTTAACCACGATTCGCATCACCCTCCCTTTTTTCTGTGACTGTCTTTCTGTCAAAAAAGCACCACACATTTTCCTCTTTGTCTATCCTTGCTATCAGCTGAAGTCGAAGACACCGCCTTCCCTGCATCGTCCTCTGCCGCACATGCGCTGTGTTCCCTGTCTTGCTTTTTTCTTAAATTTGATTCCAATATGTCAGGCAACAGGGTTTGCTGAGCGTCTAGTGAGTGCTGGCACTGGGACAGGGGAAAGGACAGTGACCAAGGAAGGAGGAATGAAGATCATCCTTAGTCCCCAAATTGCTGCAGCAGGGGAAGGTGGGAACGGGGGAAGGCCGGAATGTATCCAAAGAGATACTCTGTGCTGCCCGGAAAAGGTCAGTGTTTGCAACCCAGAATCCAGGAATCTACCATTTGTGAGTGGTGAGAACTTCAGGAAGGTGTCAATGCCCTGTCGAGAAGCCAGGCACACCGAGCACACACACGAGGAACTCTGCCATCCTGTTTTCTTCTTCATCAGATGAGGATGGTTATATCAACATCCGCCCCCCTGGGGTGTCATGACAAACACCAAATTGAGGCAGGTGTGCAGCCCAGCCTAGGCCCTGGGACAAAGGGAGGGCTCAGGACTGGTCACTGACTCCCTTTCCCACGTCTTCCTCATCCCATTCTAGTGCCAGCAGGCAACTCCTACAGGCCAGCCAGAAGTTGTGAGGAGGAAAGCAAGCTCTGCAGGTCCTAGGGAGGTCACAGCAATGGAAGACTGGCTCTCGAACTGGAATTGAAATGCCGATAAAATAGCAGCATTTTTATGCATGCCATGGACATCATAGGTGGAGAGAGAATAGCGAATAATCGTTGAATGCTAACTGAGGCCTGGCTCTGTGTTAAATACTTTACAACCTTCCGTGATTTTTTTTTCCAACAAAACTCAATGAAATGGATATCAGTATTATCCCCATTGAAATATTAAGAAACAGGTCCAGAATCTTTAATTTCCCCAGGTCATGGAACAGCTACGTAGCCAAAACCAGTCTCAGTGGTGACATGAGCCGGTGTGGAGACCCCACTGAGGGCTCCTAGGCACAGATGCCAACCTCTCCTCTGGGCTTTTCTCCCTAACGAGAGGGCCCTGCCTACTTGGTTTACTGCAGCACAGGCTCCTCCGATTCTAGCTGGAGCCACCCTTTGCTCTGGTATGTGTCTGATGTCCTATAGGAGAAGTGCAGGGTATGAAAAGGAAATGGCAACGACTGTCTAAAAACAAAAAAAAACAAAACAGGAATCAAAAACAGGATCTGGCCTTTGGCGGCATTAATTTTTCTTCCAGTAACTTATCTAAGATTTAGCTCATCTTATATTAAACAATAAGGAGTTACCATAGCAACCCCATTGCCATGTAATAATACTCACTTCCTTCCCAAGTGTAAATTCAAAACCACGGAGAAAAAGAGAAACCATCAAATTACCAAATAGCCATCTTTCTCGTCTCTTTTCCCTTTGTAGAATGATTATTGATTACTGTCTTTATTGTAGGTCAGCGACACTATTACTCATGTCTTTCCTCCCCCATGCCAGTTGCCCTGAGTGAACGGGGAAGGACAGGAGAGGAGTTTGCACTCCCAGGATGGGCGACGCAGCTCCTATTCCAGGTGGGCAAAGCTTGAGTCAGGGCCGTCTCCTGCCAGCTGCTGCCAGTACGGCTCTGGGGGCATTGATTTCTCTTGCTGGCTGCAGAATGCTTGATTAACCCTGTGTGCTTGCCACATCTGCTGCAGTGCCTGCTTGCTGCGTCTCTTCACCTCCTGGCAGGAATTCATATCCATGTTGGCGCCCTCAGCAGCAGTGGCTGTGGCAGATGTTCCCTGTGTGGTACACAGCGAGGGACAAAGTGCTTCCCGTCCTCGTTATCTCTGTGTACCTGCTGCTGCCATCTCCCTCTCTTCCTGTCACTTAACTCTGAGTTTTCCTGCAAGATTCAGGTCAGTCATGGCCTCTACCAAGAAGCCTAGCTTGATGTTCTCAGCTTCTTTCGCTATTTTCAGTCCTGTTTGATCCTCTTCCCCACCACTGCTCATGCAGTATTACAGGGATGTACTCATATCTTGTCCTCCAGCAAGAGTGAGCTATTGGACTAGCACACCAAGGACACAATAGGAAACCAATAAATATAAGCACCCCACTTTTTTGACAGTAAAGCATGAGGCTTTTTACTGGCACCAATCAATGGGTAGTTAATCATACCAATCATCTCCTTGCCTTCTTGGGAGAATTTTACATGTGAATAAAAGTAGATGGGCTGAGAAGCAAGTTTGGTTTATCTGCTCTGTCTCTAGCAAACCACATCTTTTTAATTTCATGCATGGATGGAATGATATGTCATGCCTTTTACAGTGGGACAGCTTGTTACCTTGTATAACTCAACATACTTATGCAGCTGGGCGTGCAAAATTATTCGGAGAGGAAGTAAGACCCAGAACATGAAAAATGGTACTAAGGAGCCCAAGATGGTCTTGATTTTCTACACTGTCTTCATGGTCTCATCTGCTTGTTACTTGACCTAAGCAACATTCACACATGAATTTTATGGAGGGCAGCTTTGGCTTTATAGACACCAAGGTCTAGGAGTATACATGTTAACAAAGACATTTTCTCTTATTCGAGACCACATGGTCACTTTTCCAGTCAAAAGATATTCAGTGAGGTCCTCAATAATTGCAGAAATAATGAGTGAATGAATGAAGAGTTGAATCTCTCTGTCTTCCAGTCTGATGTGTGTCCTGCTACCACATTAGTCATTCTGAAACCCACTCAAGTCACTCTCTTCCCACGTGAAATCCTTGTGGTCATTCTTTGTCTCTACAGATCCAAGTGCAAAGGTCTGGATTGGGGGAGCATTCAGATGCCTTGACCCCTGGCTTCAGCTCCTACTGTGGCCCTGTGGTCCCTCCTCTGATGTCTCTTTGTTGTTGCTGTTCTTCTTTCCTGGGTCATAACGCTCCTGAAGGCTAACATCCTTGAATTTGAGGGTTGACAAAACAAGTTTCTTTTGAAGCTTTGAAATCTGTCTCTGGCTGAATGGCCATCTTCAGAAATGGGGAGATCTCAGAGCCTTGCTTCTGGGTGAGCCCTAAACTGTGACCCATCCTGGGGTCCTTGGAGCCAAACTTTTGCTGGGGAGTGGTAATGTGTTTTACTGCCTGAGGTCAGAATTGGAAGGATCTCAGGAGAAAATGGACCGCCCTTGCCTGCTGCTTCTGAGAAAGCTGTGACCCAGTAACTTGTCTGAACTCAAGGCACACTTGGTGGTCACAGGGGCACTGACACCCAGTCGAGGCCCTTTCCCAGTCTTTGTGAGCTGATATCCAGCTCTCTCATCCTGTTCTTCCGCAGGCTGCTCACCTGTCAGCCACTTCATCACTTCTGAGATTGTGATTATCTTTGGGAAACTTTCGTGTTCCTCTGCCTGGCTACTACTGGACTCCTTAAGCTCCACTGATCCATCTCTGCTGACCAGTGCTAGAGATGAAAACCATGAAATTCAGCTGCAGGCCAAGAGCGACTGACACAGAGAATGAATATATGTTTCCTCTGAGAGTTTGTACTATCATAATGCTTAAGAGATGTGTCGCACTCCCTGGGCCAGTCTCCTTTCACAAATCAGTCCCCGGAGGTCCACCACCCAACAACTATGATGCGGTTGCTACTCTGTACCTCCTGGGTGCTAGAGACACCAAAACCTCTGGATACAGGGCTTGAGGTCTCACCCAGACCTGCTTAGTTCTCGATATCTTTTCTAGAAGTACAGAATTTCTTCTTGTTTCTGCAGAGGCATAGCCTGAATAAGAAGGCCCAGGCTTCCTTGCTGCATGAAAAGCCTCACTTTTTCACAGTGCGATGCTCCCTCTTAGCTGCCCCCTTCCTCTGAGTCCACCACTCTACTCACCACCTTTTCTTCTCACACCAGTTAGAATCCAGTCCCCTTGATTGAAACTTTGTGCTTGTCATTCTTTCTGTCCTCTTCATTTCTTTCTTAATCTTCCAACACTATTTTCTTTAGTCTATCTTCTGTTCTCTCAGGAGCCCGCTATTCACACATCGTCAATGCCTACTACAAGACCCAGTTTGAGAAAAGACTGTAAAGTATCTCATTTTATGTCTCATTTTTTCATATTGAGACCATGTTGAAATGATAATGATTTTGACATATTGGGACAAATAGGATATTTTGAAAATTAATTTCACCTGTTTCCTTTTACTTTTTAGTGTGGTTGTGAGAAAATATGCATATGTGGCTCACATTGTATTGATATTGGACAGTGCTGGTCCACATGAACATCAGAAATCTTACATCAGAATTTTAATTGCATGGCCAGTCTTTTGAGAATGTACAAAATTATAGCCTGTTTCCTGGACAGTATTTAATATGTGATCTGTAGTTTAATATGTGAGTAAGGTAACCGTACTTCTTAATCTGCCCAGGAGAGTCCTACTTTAGGCCTGTTGTCTAGGAGTAAATTATTACTTGTGTGTCTTTCATTATCAAAAGAGTCTTGGTACAGTTGATTAATTACATATTTACCCTACCTAACTAGGTCACAAGTATAGCTCTTGTATTACTCTGGAGGTTGTTCTCTCAGAAAAACCAATGACGGTCTGTATTTGTCCATTTTCTGTTGCTATAACAACATATCTTAGTCTAGATACTTTAACAAATGAAAAGGATTTCTTTGACTGGCAGTTCTGTTGACTGGAGGACAGCAATACAGCACTGGCACCTTGGAAAAGGTCCCTGGCTGCATGATCACCTGGCAAAGAAACAGAAAGGGAACTGTCTACCTGCAGAAGGAGCCAAGTGAGTGTGGTGACCTCATTTACAACAACCTGCCCTCCTGAAAATTAATCCACTCCCTGAGACCAGTATCAATCCCTTCCAAAGTGGTACACTTGAATTGAATCATCTTGCACCAAGCCTCTTAGTTTAAAGTCTCCATCACCCAACCCCACCACTGGGGCCAAGTTTTCAGCAGATGAAACTTGGGTAGACACATTCAAACAGGGCACAGCCCTAGCCAGTGTGGCTGGGATGACATTCTCTACTCAATCCAGACACATCTTCTTCTCTGTGGTCTTCCCCACTATCTCCCTGACCCATCAGCACATCTTGGTAGCCAGAGACACTCCCTGCTTGAAATCTCATCTACACATAGTACTCTATTGCTGACTACCACGGACAACAAGATACTTTCTGTCTGACACTGAGAAACATTTGCCTAGCCAAGGTCTAGGCTGGATACACAGGCCTTCTGTTTAATTGGCCTGGGTGCAGCATGCTGTAGACTGAATATCTAGGTGACTGAAATGGTGCAAACCACACTCCACCTCTGGCTGGCTACAGCATCTCCCCATTCAGGCTCCTGAAGGAAGCTGGGCCTTCTGGGCTGGCAGCGGAGACAAGACAGAGACCTCGCTGAACCTCAGCTTCCTTCGCTCTTTGAGCCCTTGAGGATAACACCACCTCACAGAAGCTGTATAATCTTACCATTGTTACAGTAATTAAATCCCTTTCAGACAAATGCATACTACAGAGGTTCAGTTGACTCTTTTTCTGTTGCCCTTTCTGAAATGCAAATATACTCTCTAAAACATGGGAAGTGAATGGCATGTGATTTGGGGTTTTCTTGCCCTAGTAGAGAAAGGCTGCTGGCACTTCAGCATCTCTTTAGTTGTTGTTGTTATACAGTGGTCTGGACTTCATTAGAGTCCCCTGCACCTAACCTTCAGGGTTACACTCCACTGTTCATTAAATGAGAATACCTTGCTAAAATACTCTCTTGACCCATAAACTTTTCATAAGTCCCCTGCTTTCTGAGGCAGATAGAGCCACAGGAGACCTGCCTATAGAGTCTGTCCTGTTTGGCCATCCATGCCTCCTGGATGATTGTGCAAGTTTTGTTTAGATCCAGAGTGAAAAAGAGAAATTCCACCCTAAGGCATAACATGTTACTACCATCGTAGCCATGACAAATGGAAATCTGACAGTTGAGATCCTACCAATCAGGGAGTGCCTCTGCCTTTGATGAACATTGGTCATTATGGGGTTGGAGGAATCATTTTCCCTGGTCATTTGGAAGGATGAATTCTTCCACCTGCTGTGTCCCTTCCTTTCTAAATGTACCTTCTGGCATCAGCCATACGTACTGGCTGCATCATTAAAATACGGAAACTTCACATCTTAATTCTGCATGAGAGGTTTTCTCTGGGGGCGATGGTACATCTGTGGAGAACCAACTTGAGAGTACAATGGAGGTGATATGTGGGAGGATGTTGATGGCATAGTTAAGAAAACAGCTGTCCGCAAACTTTTTCTTTTTTGGTGGGAGGGAGAAGGAAAGGAACTGGCTTGGTTTGAATTTCCACAGTCTAACATGCAGTGTGCTGGCTTGGTTTAGAGACTTGCTAAAGAAAAGCCTTAAGTCCTTAAGTCAAGCAGGGAAGAACAAGGATTTAGGGTGGAGATAATTTGCTGAACTTACATCTGCTTCCTGTCTGGGCGGCTCATAGCTGCCAAGCAGCATTACCATTTCCCACTGTCCTGTGGGTGCTTCTTAATATTATTTAAGGCCCCTTTTGACTGAAAAGGACCTAAACCAGGATGAAATCATGGTTTAATTTTTCAATGTAATTCCTTGTGAAACAAAAAGATGTCTGTGTTCGGTAGCTGGGTAGATGTACAGCAAATAGGGGAAAGGCAGGCTGTGTAACATCAGGCCCAGTTTCTATAGCAACAAAAATGTCAGCCATCCTTTTGGCTGATCCTATTAACCTGGAGTAGAAGCAATGATACTGACACATTCGAAATGTATTTAAACCAGAAGGTGAAGATACAGCCAGCTGTGGATTTTAAACAGAGGTAGAGTTAGCACCATGATGGGACTTTGACACAGATACAATGTATGGAAAAGTGAGACATTGTCAAACACAGCCCTGGATTTCATTTACTTATTTTTTTAAAAAAAAGATTCACTGTTTTTTTCTCCAGAAGGTATTGCAAATATTCTTGGATCTATGTATAAAATGAAGGGAAGGAGGGAAGTTTCAGCCAGCTTCTGTTCTTTGGAGCAGGGCTCTCTTTTCAATTGTGTTGGCTAAGTGTAAACACTTTAAATTAACCGTTCTGAAGATGACAGCATTTGTAATTTCAAGATGCCATATACACCTTCTCGCAAAGGAAACAGGAGGTAACTGAGAGAATAAATCTGGTCTTTGAATCAGAGCTTGTGATTGTAGCCTCTGCTTTTTTAACTGCAGCTGGCCAGGCTGAGGCCTGTGAACATCGTGGCTGGTTCCATTAATGGAGGTAATTGTCTGGGCCCTGTGGGATTTGCAGGACATGATCTGAGGCTCAAATGAGAGAATGGGTATGGAAATACTATGAAAAAAGCCTCAAGTGCTATAGTGATGTAATGGATTATTATTATTATTAAGAAACTGCCAAAGAAATACTCTTTCCTAAAGCATACCCGTTACAGACAGAGTTTAGAAGGTGAAGTATAAATTCTGAATCTGGGTCAATGGTGTTAGATCCCCCTCCATGCCAGGAGAGACTGAAAAGCTATTATTCTGTGCTATTCCCCTTTAGTATCTTTTTATTTCAGGATTATTTAAGCGGCTAAATATTTTCCCACTTTTCAAAGCAGCATGACAGGCCCCAGTACATTCTTGCTGTGGAAGCACAAAATAAATGAGGGTGGAGATCCATGTCATTATGATAAAACATCATCTTTTCATCTTTATCTTAGCACTTCGGACTCCTCAGGAATGATGACCGCCTCTCGCTATAGAATTACCAGCAAAGAAAGATACCTGTTAACTTGTTCTTGGCTCTTCTTGCTTCCAAAAAACAAAAAGGACCCTCAGCTTTGGGTCTGTTCTTAAACGATCATTATTGAAACCGTTTGCATTTCCCCACCCTCTCCTAAATTCCCTAGAAAGGACCGTGAAATAGTAGAAGAGAATGAGTATAGAAGCCAGCAAAGAAAATTCAAAGAGCGGCTACTATTGGGTGAAGCAGGGTTTCCCCTGTTGTAAAGAAATAGAATCTGATTTTAGAAATGAGCGGTGAAAGGTCTGGATATTTTTACCCCTGTCCAAATGTACTTTCTTACACTCCAGAGATAATTAACACTCTCCAAGTGAAGCAGAGGCTTTCAACCGTGCCTTGAAATAAGATGTTGTTTTTGCACAAACTGCAGCTGGGGAGATGTAGCTGTCACCTTCAAGCCTCGCCTCTTGACTGATGAGCAGGGAGGTCCCCCAAATCTCATCCTTTGTCTACATCCATCATTCAGGCGGTCAAGTGTGTGCACAGTGCCATGCTGGGTTTGCATAGAGGAAGACTAGGAAGGTAAGAAGAGATGAGCTAGAATTTTTTTTGCTAAGTTTCAGGTGCTGAGTTCTGTTTTATAGTCATTAGATTAAAATAAAATACACTTTGCAGCCTTATAGAACACAAAAGGCTCATTGATTAGTTAGAATTCATAGGATTCAAAATTCCTGTTTGGTTGTTTACAGCGCTCAGTTGTTCAATGAAAGTTTTCTAATTACCCCATAGAACTCCCAAAACTTCTTTTGTAAAAAAAAAAGGAAAGAAATTATATACACTAGTGAAGAGGAGGGTTTCTTTAGTAGTCAGATAAGGGTTCAAGTTTAAGCTCTGTCCCATACTAGTGGGTGACTTTGGCGAGCCTCTGTGATCTTCCATTTCATCTTCTATAAAACAAAGAGCTATCGAGTCTCACACATAGGGTTTCACAGGAGATTCAAGGAGAAAGTTTTAGAAGCTGCTTAGCCAGTTTCGTAACTTAGCATCCAGTAAAAATTAACAAGCACAGTTATTGCCGTCAACAATCTTGGGCTTTTGACTCAGCCTTTTAATTCAGCTTATAAAACAAAGAAAGACATTATACTCACCAAGGGACCCAGAAAGTAAATGTCTTCCTGTGTTGCCTGCTCCAGGGTGGCCTTGGAGGAGAGCAAACGTTTAGATATGGGGGGGCAGCAGAATGGTGGTAGGACTGTCAGTGCACGCAGTAGTCAAGGAAGGATGTTATGTGTCGATTACACACTTACAGGCACGTTTTTAAATGGCATTTTTACATTTTACTCCATCTTATTGATATGCTTAATGTGTTTGTTTTCAAGCGCTGTACCCTTGATATATACCGACCATTATTCTGGCATCTTTCACTCTAAATGATTGCTTAGGGCCCGCTGTCTCTGTCTCTGTCTGTGTCACTCTCTGCCTCACTCTCTTTTTTGTCTTTGTCTTTTTGTGTCTCTGTTTCTGTCTCTCTCAATTCGCCTATGATCAGTAGAGGTCAGGGATTGTATCTTGTGTTTTTTCAACTTACTCATCTAAGTATCACATACTCTTCCAGGGAGTTTGTTGCATGGATGAACAGACAAAGTACAGCAAGAAAAACAAAAACAAATAAAGGGATTTATCGAAAATTTCTAAGGGGGCACGGAAGCGCTCATGAGGTGATGTGGTGACACCTAAATATCACAGCAGATATGCAGTGAGCAGCTAAACAGGACAGACTGCTGACACCTCTCACTGTGGACTCTGCCCTAGTGAAGAGTGACATTTTCCTGGCTGTGGGGAGAAAAGTCAGACTTAGGTGCTCTGCAGGGTAGGAATGGAAAAATGCTCCAGTGACACCACGTAGAGGTGAGGAGGTGGCTTTGTAGCCCCAGCCCTCCTTCCGGTCTCTATACTTAAATCAAGAACCCTGAACTGAGCTGCTGGAAAAGCAGGCAGCACAGGAGTGTTGCCGGAGGAGTCTCTGCTTTTGGCTTCCAGGAAGTGTGACCGATGCCCTGGACTTTGGCAGCCTGAACTGAGAGCCTGAGGCCAAGAGCCTTTCCTGCTGAAAGGACAGAACCGAAAACAACCTTCCAGAGCTGCAGGGGTTGGGGCTGGAGCGAGAGGACCTTCTGATGCTGAGCCTTCATGGGCAGCTGCGGGAGCTTGGAGAACACCTCTAAAGCAGGCAGGAGAGGGGCTCTCATTTGCATTCCACAGCTATCTCTTTTGTCTTTGTACACGGTTCCAGGAAGTTGCACATGAGCAGCCCTTGGACCTGCTCCTCCCATGTTTGAACGACCCATCCCGATGCTGAGCACCGCCCCCTGCTCCTTGCTTTTTGCTGTTTTATCTCCTCAAGTGAAATATCTATAGGCACCAATTACAAATAACAGCAATCGTGATGACCAATATTTATGCAATATCTGCCCCCTGCCTGGCACCATTTTAAGAGCTTTACTTCTCTTTATTCATTTCATCTGTCCCACAAGATAAAGAAAATGAGGCACAAGTTGAAATATGTGATCAAGAGAGAGATCTAAAGATATGGAGGCACAAAGTGGGAGGAATTGTGTTAGCCCATGAGCAGTGAGCTGGCAAAGCATAATAGAATATATGAGGGAAGTTAGCCCTGAGGGATACGGAAGAGGAGGAGAAGGGGATGTGGCATTGTGCAAGGACATGAGTGTGCAAATGATGCCTTGGTTTGTCGCTCGTGGTTGGCACAGTACCTGGCACATGATAGACGCACAGTCACTCTGGGTTGCAGTGAATCAGTTAACACACTGGTGCTCCTTGCAAACTCCACAAAGCAGATCGGGATGCCGGAGGATAGAACTTGGTATCAGTTGTTTTCAGAAATGGGTGAGTGATGGAGCTTTCTGCAAACCAAGAGCCAATTTTATGACTACAACTCACAGGTTTTCCGTGGTAGTGAATTTGCTATTAAATGTCTTCCGATTCACACTCACTGACGGATGAACCCCTGGAGTGGGAAATTCCTGGCAAGATCTACGGGAGTAGTAACACATCGGAGGAGATGCATACAGTTATTCATCAAGAGTTGCCAGAGGAAGAGGAAGAGAGGACGATTTGCCTTGTTTGAAAGCCAGATAATGAATGAAGACCCCACCCGTGCATTGGGGAATGTTTCATTCACGGTAGCTACGTCACCTGAAGAAAGAATGCAATTTAATGACAATATTGAAATATGCCTGAGATAGGACCTCACTGGGAGTCATGGGTCTGATGGCAGATCTGGGTGGGACTTTAAAGATAATCTAGTCAAATGAGTTTGTTGTTGTTTTGAGACAGGATCTCACTATGTAGTTTAGACTTACCTGGAACTCCCTATGTAGCCCAGGCTGGTCTCGAACTCACAGTGATCCTCCTGCCTCAGCCTCCCGAGTGCTGGGATTACAGGCATGCACCACCATGCCTGGTTAGTCAAATGAAATTTAAGAACCCAGATGAATAGAATAGATAATAATGACAGATGGACTTCTCCAGTGGTTTACATCATCATCTGACTGACCAGGTCATTGTTTCTGGCTCTCTCCAAATGCACAAGTATGGAAAGCACTGGCTTGAATCCAATGTCTTCATCTTACTAATGAGGGCAACAGACACAAAAGAGGGAAATGACTCCCTCAGGATCACCTAGGTGGCCCCTGGCAAAGTCTGAACCAGACAGGAATCCAGAAATCTCTACTCTGTTGGCTCAGGCACTGGAAATGTTCTTTTGTTGAAGACATTTACTGAGAAGTTACTACATAAAGAACACTCTGGCATGGAGGATACATTAAGGAGATCCGGTCTTCTCAGAATGCTGGGGGGTGATTGTAGTGCAATTCTGTGTGAGAAGTCCAAAATTAGAGACAGGCACATATGTATTACCCAGGTATCAGGAATTCAGACATGTCATGGTTCAACTAGGTGACATGAGTGAAACATGCTCAGACTAAGGTATGGTGGAAAGTGAAGGACAAGCCTAAGTTTCATAATTTCTCTCTCTCTTTCTCTCTCTCCTTCTTTTTTCTTTGTTCTTTTGTGCTGCAGATCAATCCCCAGGCCTCATGTCTCCTAGACAAACACTCTTACTTACATTGCCAGCTCATTTTTTTCTTCATTGATTGAAAACACAGAGCAGGAAAAACAAAATGCTTTTGCGATCTTTACATGACTAGCTTGCTTCCTGGCTACCTCCCTTTACAATTTGCAAAGCTCTTTCCCATATCTTAGGCTTAATTTATAGGAACATAGTGCCCAGCGTCACAACCTAGTGTGGCTGTATAAGCATTACATATGTGTGTACATATGTACACGTGAAACCAAAATTGTATGAAACTGTACTTACTATGTGTGAGCTACTGTGCATTCCAATTCAGTCCAGCTTAGTCCACTCTATTTTCTACTCTTCTAGGTTCCCTAAAGCCCCCTCTGAGGGGACAGTGCTTGCTTGTACCAGTAAGGTGGACTCTGAGGGTGTGAGTGCCTCACACATGGGGTGGGTAGTGGAGACCCGGGCAGAAACCATGACTCTTATGTGGCCAGATCTTGTGGTTCCCTAGGGAACTCTCACTGCATTCTCAGACTAGAGGCCCCTAGAGAGAGTGGGCTCCAACTCTGATTTATATTTTGAGTTTTGCACTGCCTTTCATAACAGAGAGTTCTTTATTTTCCTGTATTTATTCCTTGTCCACATACATTTATTGGAATTTCCTTCTTTTGGATCATTAACATGAAGTAGCCTTTTCAGATGGGAAATAGATTGAAATATGAACTGATAACTAATACAGGCTCTTTGCTGTGCCCTATGTACAAATTGAGAAGTCCCAGCAAGCCATTTTCCTGCTGTTGTCATGCTATTTCCTGATCTCAAGAGCGTAGCAAATGAAAATATATTTTTCTAGAAATTTCAGGCAGTTGCTTAGGTCTGGCTAAGAAAGGCTGCTTGAGATTCATATGTAAATCCTGCTGCTCCTGTTTCCTGCAACTTTAATAAGGTCTGGACCATAATTGTAAATATTTAAAAACTTGATATGTGGCCAGATGGATTCATTATAGACTATATCTGTACTTAAATTCATATTTTCCAGTTCAGCACTAGAAATGTCACACAGGAAGATACTCAGTGTTCAAGATCAGTTCTGCATCTAAATGCCAAAGGTGAAACATTCATTCTTGTCCTCGCCTCTGATTTTCCTAACAGTTCTTCTTATTTAGCCTTGCCTAGACTGAGACGGGAGCCTGATGAAAAAATAATAGATATAAATTGTGCTTCAGTCATCGGCTATTTATCTTAAGAAGAGAAACTTCTTTCCAGGCTGCCTGGTAATTGGACATCCAAAAAGTTAGCTAAGAAAAGGAGAGAACTGGACTGCGCAGAGTGAAGGGAGGCTGGAATGTTTATTTTCTTCCGTACACAGGCCAAGAGGCTGCTAATCTTCTTATTTCCCTAAGCTGTGGGCTTCAGTGTTTACTGAGTGTGACACCCACTTCCTAAACAGTCCATGAATTATCTATGATTTCTTAAGGTTTCGGAGCAGTAAGTGCTCCTGTTTGACTGAGTGGGGTGGAGGGCTGCCATGGCTGCCAGGAGAAGGAATCAGGGTCACGACAAGAAATGGGGTCCCGTCCTCATTCAGCTACTCTTCCCACAGCTCATCAGTCCACACTTACTGAGTGCTCTTCCCCTCCCCCCTACACAGTATGCTCATGTGAACCAAGCATCAGCCCTACCCCCAAATTCTCCCGAGAACCAACCCATGGGAATCGTCCCCTTCTGTGCTCCTATGTGTCAGTGCAGTGAGAGATTTTGTAGCCCTGCTCGATGCCTTGCCCCTCTGTTCTCAGCTCTGTGGAGGCAGGGACTGCATCTTAATTTGGCTTTGAGTCCCAACATGATGCTTACCAAGAAGGCTCTCGATGTGTGAGATATCTGAGAATATGATGAATGAATCCACCCTCAGAAGGAGTAAGATATATAGTGTAATCAGGACCTCGCCTTTCAATCCAAAAACTGTCCAAGTGCTCTGTATTGATCCTTAGGAATTTCTCATCATTTCGCCATTCCCTTAGTTATTGGAGGTAAATAAGGGCTTTGCTTTCCTAGTTCATATTTCATTTGAACACGATACTTTCTGCACTCTTTCATTGCCATCTCAAGTGCTTTCTTATTAGACTTCTACGTTACATGTACGACTAAGCATCCGATGGGTAGAATAAACAATGATACATATAGCTACTAATATATGTATGTGTGTGTACGTATAAACACATTAAGTAGTATTGTATGGTTCTTTGAAAGGGTAGCTTGAAGACTGAGTTTTCTATAACAGGTAGTAGTGTCAACAGCATTCGAGAGCAGCAGAAATTGAAACATACACTAGATCCCTTGGGATGTGATCGTGGGTGGACATCCACATCTTTCCTGCGCTTCTGTTCCTTCTTCTGGGAAACGGGGGCCATGAAAGCTGCTGTCTCTCTCTCTCTGAGGAGGTTCTATGAGTCTCAAATGAGACTGATAGGAAAACCCTTCACTGATTGAATCAATGTAAAGGACTATAAAATGCCAAATGAGTCATCTCTATGATGAGATTGGGTTTGACAATGCCATTTAGTATTTGGGAATATGAATTACAAAGGGAAAATAAAGTGCTTTCAGAGGCTTCTGGCACTGGGCTGCTGGTCTGAATGCAAATCTGGCATTGCCATTGCCTTCTTCCTTGAGTGCTGAATGTATTCCCAGTTGCTTGGCAGCCATGGAGCCCTCTTCTGAGACTCCTGAGTGGCTGCTCCTTTGCTTTTCCTGGCCCCTGCTTCTCTGCACCCCTCCCTCACCATAAGCATGGACACATCTTCACTCAGTGCTTACTTTGGTCATTTGTAAGTGGTCTGGGGCCCCTCTGGATCTCTGAGGGGCTTTATCCTTCCACATTTTGCTCTTGGAGGATGGGTGGGTTTCCAGGACTGAGGCAACCAGGAAAGAGACATTTTGCAAGCTGTTCACAAGAGAAAGCTGGAATACAGAAGTCTTTACACCAGAGCTTTGTTCTTTTATACTCACTGTGGGGCTGCCTAAGACACGTTCCATCCTACTACCATCAAAAATCAAACCAAGACTTTTTTGCCATTCAGAAGAAAATATTCCATTTCCTAAATTTTACAAGGGAAGTTATAGACTGCAAGGGCTAGGGACTAGAGGTGAACACTTTTATGATAAGATTTTTAAAAAATGTTCTGCCTGATTTCTTTTCCATTTGAAAAAGAGCTATCTTCCTAGTTCCTATTATTTATCTTTTATTTTGCTCTTTATTTATATTTTGGGTTTCTCATGTAAGATAAACCAGATGTATTTTGTACATACCCCACAAGGAATCATTATATGGTCATTATATAATGCAAACATGTATGAATAAAACCATAAAATAAAAATAAAGACACAGACATGAAAATGTCCTGCCTGAATCCTTTCAGTGACTTTAGTACCACACAAAGGCCACTACCCTTACTGGGCCTACATAACCCTAATGAACAATCCCTGCTCTGTGTCAGTATCAAGTCACAATATGGCTTGTGCATCCATTTTCCTGTCCACCCACTAATTTTGTTTGTTCTTTTCAACACATCTCTCCTGAGCATGTACTTTGACCTGGTCAACTGTGTGGGGGTGCTAGGGACAGAGTAAGGAACATGGTTGTGCCTGTGATGCCCAGTGACCACACAATACACATTCTTCTCAGCAGTACATGGAACAGTCTCCAAAATAGGCCATGTGCTAGCCTATAAACCACTCTTAAGTAAAAGCAAAAGAATCAAAATTGCACCATGAATGTCATCAGATCATAGTGCAATGAAACTAGAAACCAATGGTGAAAGAAAGCACAGAAATGATATAAACACATGGATACTCTTGAAATAACTGAGTCACAGAAGAAAAAGAGGAAGAAATTAATAGTTCATAGAATTGAATGATAATGCCAGTATAATTTATAGGACACAAAGTTCTAAGGGAGACATTTATAGCTGTGAATGCCCATGTCAGCAAAATAGAGTGAGCTCAAATAAATACCCTAATGATGTACCTCAAGGTCTCAGAAAAACAAGAAAAATAAGCCATGGAAGGAAATTATAAAGATCAGAGTAGAAATTAATGAAGTTGAGATTAAAAAATACAAAGAATCAATGAATCTTTGAAAGAACAAAATAGACAAATCCCTGCACAATCTCACCAAAAAAGGAAAGAAGAGACCCAAATAAATGCAATTAGTTATGAAAAAAATGAAATTACAGTGGACTCTACCAATACCCAGATCACTTGCAACTACTTCAAAATCTGTATTCCAATAAAATGGAAAATCAGAAGAAATGGATAGATTTATAGATACACATAAACTACCAAATTGGAACCAATAAGATATAAAAATCCTGAGTCATCCAATAGACAATGAAATTGTAGTAGTAGTAATAATAATAATAATAATAATAATAATAATAATAATAATAATAAACCTACCAACTTAGAAAAGCCTGGGTCCCAATGGATTCACTACTAAATTTTATAAGAGCTTTAGAGATGATGTAATGCCAATACTGCTCAAACTCTTTAATAAAAGTGAAAAGGATGCAGTGCCCCAAAAATCATTCCTGGAAGCTAGCATTACCTCAATTCCAGAACCAGAGGACTAAATCCAAAAAGAGAATTGTAGACCAATCTCTTTAATGAACATAGACACAAAAATCCTCAAAAAGGTACTGGCAAACATAGTGCAACAAATCATCAGAAAGATCATACATGATGACCAACAGAGATTCAGGGATGGTTCAACATGCACAAATCAATAAATGTGATACCACATAAACAGAACCAAGTACAAAAACCACATGATCATCTTCATTAATGCAGAAAAAGCCTTTGCCAAAATCTAACAACCATTCATGATTAAAAACCCTGAAAGAATAGATATAGAAGCATGTTATCTCAATTTGATAAAAGCCATTTATGACAAACTGACAGCCTACTTCATACTAAATGAAGAGCAGATGAAAATCTTCCCTGTAAAATCAGGAAGAAGACAAAAATTTATGCCATATCCTCTCCCATTTAATATTTAATATAGAGCAATTAGAAAATGAAAGGGATATGAATAGGACAGGAAGTACAATCTTCTACGTAGAAAACCCAAAATATTCCACCAAAGACTCTTAGAATTAATTACCAAATATAATAGCATCAACAAAAATGAAAAACTTAGGAATCAATCTAACCAAAGAAATGAAAGACCTCTACAAGTAAAACTATTTTAAAAAGGAGATTGAAGAGGACACTAGAGAATGCAAAGATATCCCTTGTTCCTGGATAGAGGTAGAAGCAATGTAGTCATATTGGCCATACTTCCAAAATTAATGTACTGGCTTAATGCAATCCCAGTTAAAATACCAACAGCATTCCCCATAGAACTAGAGAAAATTCATGTGGGACTAGAAGAGATGTAGAATAACAAAACAAATCCTGAGCAACAAGAGCAAAGCAGGAAGCATCACAATCCTGACATAAAGTTATACTACAAAGCTACAGAGATAAAAACAGATAATAGTAGGGGGAAAAAAAAAAACAAGACATGTAGGTCAATGGAACAAAATAGAAGATTTAGAAAAGAGCTCCAGGCACATCCAGTTACCTGATCTTTGACAAAGGCACCAAATACTTATGCTGGAGGAAGGATATCTGGTTTCCACATAGAGAAGAGTGAACCTAGACCCATGTCTCTCACCATGTACTAAACTAAAATCGAAATGGATCAAAGTTCTAAATACTGAAACAGAAACATTTAACCTGCTGGAAGATAAAATAAGTAAAACTCTTGAATCCACGGACATAGGCAAGAACATTCTGAACACTACCCCAGTTGTACAAGAAATAATACAAATAATCAACAAGTGGGATCATATCAAATTACAAAGCTTCTGCAGAGCAAGGGAAATAAGCAACAGAGTGAAGAGTAAATATACAGAATGGGAAAAAATTTTGCTAGCTTTTTCTTGGGCAAAAGACTAATATCTAGACTATACTGTATAAAGAACTAAAACAATTACATCTCCCCCAAACAAAAGACCCACCAGAAAAAAATGAGCAGCTGAAATGAATAGACAATTCCCAGAAGTACAAATGGCCAAGAAAACATAAAAAAAAAAAAATGTTCAACACCTTGGCCATTAGAGAAACACAGATTAAAAGAACTGAAATTATATTTTACTCCAGAAAGAATGTCTGTTAGCAAGAATTAAAATAATGACAAATGCTGGTGAGGCTGCAGGTACAAAGGAACCTTTCTTCATCGTGGACTGTAAACTAGTACAGCCACTATGAACATCAGTATGCGGATACCTCAAAACACTAAAATCTGAAATTTCATTTGACTCCACTATTCTGTTTCTGTGTATCTTTCTGAATGAGTTAGAGACAACGTATTACATATTACAAACATTCATACACATGTTTATACAGCATAGTTTATCATAGATAAATCTTGCCGACAGCCTGTGTGCCTATCTACAGATGAATGGGTAAAGAAAAGGTGTTGTTTATACATGATGGAGTACTACTCTGCCATAAAGAAAGATGAATTTGAATCATCTGTAGAAAAATTGATGGTTTCTTGAGTCCATTATGTCTCCTTGAGACCATAATGTTAAGTGAAATAAATCAGACACATGAGCTTAAATATCACACAGTTGCTCTTATGTGAAAAACCCAAATATAAGTACAGGGCAAAATAAAAGATAAAATAAGAAAAAAGAAAATTTCCTAGAGGAATTCTTGGTTTATTAATGAAACATTGTGATTTAATTTCTGCATTTTGTGATCTTTGTAGTATTTGACAGCTTTCTCGAAATGTATTGGCTTTAAGGCCAGGGATTTAGCTCAGTGGTGCTACTCATGCCTTTCTAGCGCAAGGTCCTGAGTTTGACCCTCAGTAAAAAGAAGAGAAAAGTGTATAGGCTTTAGAATTCCTAGCCATGCTTCTCTCTCCATTCATAATATCTTTTTGTATTTTTGTCAAGTAAATAAACCTTTGGATGTGAACAAAACGATTGTCCCCTTGATGGTGAGGACTTCGTGACGGGTTGAATAATGGTCACCAAAGATATTCGGGCCCTGACCCCACAGGTCTGTGAATGTTATTTCCTATGGCACAGTGGGCTTGTCCATATGATTAAAGGAAGGATCTTGAGAGAGATGATGATGGGTGATCAGGTTGTCCTGATGCGATCAGAAGTGCTCTTAGAAGCTGGAAACAGAAGGAGAATTGATGATGGAATAAGAGAAGGCAGGGCGACCCTGGAGGGAGAGGACAGAAAAGGGGCCACAGCCCAGGGAAGCCAGCAGACTCCAGAAACCGGAAGTGGCAAGGCATGGATTCTCCTCTGATGGACCCAGAAAAAAATACTTCTTCTGACACCTTTATTTTATCCCTGTGAGACTGAGATCAGACTTCTGGCCTACAAGACTGTGAGAGAATCGGGTTTCATTGCTTTAATCCACTAAGCTGTGGCACTATGCTCCAGAAGGCATAGGAAGCTAATAGAAACGTCCACATCTGGCTGTCATTGGGCAATTTCCATTAAGAATGATCAGTGCTACTTTTAGGGAAGTACGGGATACCAGAGAGAACCAAGCAGGGGAAATCAGCCTGGAATTTGGGTACCAGGAATGGTTCTTGGAGGGAATGCAATCTCAGATGCAGCCTGACAGCCCCACCTGAGTTGCTAATGAGACCGGAAGTTGGGCTGGGCAGGTGACTGCAAGCAGAGGGAACTGTGAGCAGAGTGCACCTCACTACTTCTTCCTGTCCTTTCCCTTCCCACACCCTTCTTTCCCCTTTTCCTACTGACCCTCCCACCTATCCCTCACACATGTACCCAGTCAGCCAGGACATTTTCAGGTGCTCACCTCATTTGTCCACTGGGCAAGCATCATCTCCATACACAGGCTTACTCCACTGTCCCCTGAAAAGGAAAGTCACCCCTGGGCCCTGCCATACTCCTCTGTCTCCTAGGAAGAGTTCATCAATAAGAACAGGCTCACTGCTTAGTGAAGCCCCGTTCTTATTGGCCAAAGCTCTAATTGGTCGATGTGGTGTGTCAGGAAAATCTGCAGCAGATTGGATGCCAGCCTCAGTCCACAACACTATGTTGGTCTCCTTCTCACTCCCAGATGAGGGGAGGGAAGGCTTTAGCAGAGACTGAATATCTTTCATGGTCTCCAGGCTTAGGCCTTGGGCTGGGGAGTTAGAATCCTTGGTGTGGACTTGGAAAGAAACAAGAAGTGCAGAAAGCCCTAACACACCTTTTTCAATGGGCTGGTTCTCTGAGCCAGTGGCTTTCTTGGCCTGGAAGCATCTAGAATGCTTTGCACTCTTTCAAGGAGGGGCACAGTGGGAACATGGAAGTATTGGTAGTGTTTGACACCAATGAGTAAGAAATCGGATTAATGATTATTTCTCCTTCCTCCCTTCCACCTATAATGAAAGCAAATAATTGTGTGATCAGGAAAATTTTTATATCTAATTTTCAGCTGGTTGCTGTGATATCAGGTAGGGAAGACCATCTGCAACTCTTGTTGTTTTGTAGCAGGAGGAGATTGCCAATCCTCAATTAATTATTCATGTCTTCATTAGGAGCAATAGTGAGAAACACTTGAAATGATATATTCTTAAGATTACTGGGGAACCCTAAAATATTCATGTATTCTCTGGTTAGCAACCTTTTTAAGGTAGATGGGGCACTGGCTTTGAAATCACAAGGGATTTCAGTTTGTATCCCAGCCGTTTCATTGTTCTGTTGTAATGCAGTGCTTATTTTACCTCTGAGCATCAGTTTCCTCATCTGAAACATGGGTATAAATGGCGCCTGCCTCTGGGGAATGCAAAAGGGTTGTAGATATTGAAGATAAAACCCTCAGCACAGTGCCTGATACAACTTGGTTTGTAGTAGCTGTTTAACAAATAGGACTTACTGAGAGGAAAGCTATAGGGACAGAGTACTCTCCTGGTGTAGTGTAACTCATTTCACAGTTGATCATCCCATTGGTTTTGAATGAGGCTTTTCTGTTCTTGGGTAGAGACATTTTAGGGGATTTGTAGATATAATGTCCACTCTGCAACTAGAGTTCTGTATATAAAATATAGTCATCACAGTTGTTAAATTTAAGGGCACAAATTGCATTTTCAATGTATTAAATACTCCTCTGTTCATAGCTTTTTATTTTCAAAGGAGTTTGTGATTCTGTGTCACCAAGTGTCTGTGAAGTAGCTTCTGTCCTTGAGAAAACGTGACAATACGTTTTATAAAGTCCACGGGGGCACACAGAAATTGCACCTCTTCTAAGCTCACAGGAACGCAGTTGCGATCTGCTGCATGAGCAACTGCATTCAGCAAAGAAAAAATGACATGAAGACCTGCTCGTGTTACATGATGTGGTATAAGTGATTCTGTGACTCCTTTGTCCCTAAATAATTGGTGTAGAAGCAAATGAGATAATGTGTGTGAAAGCATTTTGGAAACTGAAGTTTTTATTGTAATGGATCATTATTATTATAATTACTACTAATATGAAGAACCTAATATAGCATGGACCAATTACCAAGATAAGAATATTTCTGAAGTTGTGAACATTTGATACTTAGTTTTATACAATTTTGCTTTGTTCTATAATTGTTCCATGCATTTTAATCTTGCCCCTATACCCAAGTAAATTGCAAGTATGAGCATCTACTCACAAACTATAATTCATTATTTCAGAATCCCTTCTGAATGCCTACCATGCCAGGTAAAGCACTAAAGTACGCAGTCAAAGAGGTAACAGGATGATTTTTCTACCCTCAGCAATGTCTTCCTCTCCCTCTCCCTCTCCTACAACCCCTCTCTCCATCTCCATCATCCCCATCTCCTCCATCTCCATCATCTCCATCTCCATGTCCATCTCGACCTCTGGTAGAGGCAACTATTAATCAAGAGACTGTTGAGTCTTCATGACAAGCTTAGGGCCCATAGAGTTCAAAGGTGGATGATAGCTGGGACTCAAATGAAGAGGCCACAGGAGGAGGTGGAGAAACAAAAGGAAACAGGAGTAGCTACTTCTAAGTAAATGCATAGGATTTAAATGCATTACTGTGTGTGTGTGTGTGTGTTTGTGAGAGAGAGAGAGAGAGAGAGAGAGAGAGAGAGAGAGAGAGAACATAATACATTTGTGGAACATTGATAATTCAGCATAGAAGACAGAGATGCTATTTGCAGTGAAACTGAAGTATCTATTCTATTGTCTATTGCTACATAACAATCCACTCTAAAATGTAGTAATATTTAATCTTCCATTTGGTTGGAAAGTTTGTTGACTCTCGAAGTGGATTGGCTTAGGTTCCATAGTTCCTTAACATCACCTCTGCCAGTTCCTATTGGTTAGCCAAGGCACAGGGCTCTCTGGTCAAGGTTTGGCAAAAAACCATCTACTTGAAGCAGCATAAGGGAACAGGAATGGAAGAAATTGCTCCTATAGTTGCTATAATGTCAGAGAGTCTATGCCGTGCCATAGGAGCCTGCTGTGTAACTACTGAAAGATTCTGGACTGGAGAAAAGAAGAGGACCTGTCTTTTCAACAAGTTGGCTCCTGGAAGCAATTTGGAGGATGGGTGGGAAAGGGTGGAGCTGGTGGCAGAGAGGCCAGTTCTGTGCTCTGAGGAGACATAATGAGTGCTCAGGCTGTGATAATGGCAGTGAGATGGTGGGAGAGAGAAGGGATTGATTCATTTATTCCTTTTTCTCATTAAACAATTATTTGGTGACTATATGGACCTCTTATAAAAATTCAGCAATAAACAAAAACCTCTGCCTCCCAGAGCTTACAGTGTAGTGAAAGAAATAGAAAGTATGTGAAATATCTTTTTGAGAACAAAAGAAAGGATGGTGAGAAGGAGGCAGACATGTTAAGGAGCATATGCAAAATTTGGGTTAAGTGCCTAGCAGTGGTGGCAAACTTATGGCACATGTGCCACAGAGAGCTGTTTGTCCTATTGAAAGATTTCAAAGGTTTGCCATGACTGAGCTACAGAATGATTTACTGAACAAAGAGCTAGAGGAAGTAAAGGAAGATGTCACGTGACTACTGGGAAGGGTGCACCAGATGCATGGAAGTGAGGTCAAAACCCTCTCAGGCTAGGACTGCTATGATAAAGCACCACATGTGGGCAGCTCATTCTCCAGAAACTTAGCATCTCCCAGTTCTGGAGGCTAAAAGTTTGAAACCAAGGTGTCACAAGGTTGAGTCCTGCTGAGGGCCATGGTAGAAGAGGCTCCAGGCCTCCTCTGCTCTTGGAGTTTTGCATTCCTGGTCTTTGGCATTGTGGTAGTTGTCATTTCTTGGCGTGTGGACACATTGCCAGTTCCCTGTCTTTATCTCCTCACAGCATACTCCCAAATATTCCCTTTTTATAGTATTTTTGGAGTAGATCTCATCCTAATGACCTCATCTTGCCTCCCTAAACACTCTGTATACAAATAATCTCACATTCGGAGGTACTGGGTTTGGCTCTCCAATATATCTTTTCTGAGGGGCACAGTTCTACCTATAACAGGCCTAAGCACACGAGTATGTCAGACAGAAGAGCTGAAAGGAGGCCATGTGCCTGAAGAAGAATAAGCAAGAGAAACATTCCTCCTCAGAGATGAGTTCAGAGAGACAGCGGGCTCAGTCAGGCAGGGCCTTTCAGTACAGGAGGGAAGCTGGCTTTTTCTCAATGAATTGGGAAGCCATCGGAGTGTAGAGGCACAGGAATATCATAATTTGTACTATAGCTTTCCAGTATTGTATTAGCTGATATGGTAGAAATAGACTAAAATTTAGAGCCATAGTTGGGAAGTGACTTGGTAATTTGAAGGAGTGCTACTCATAGATGGATTAGAGTAACAACAGCTGAGGCCATGAGAAACAGTCAGACTCTGGTTGTAAAGGTTATGTGAGGAATCAGATGAGTGACTAGGCATCAAGGATGATTCCAAGGTTCAGGGCAGAACAATGGAGAGATGGAGTCACTAGAAACTCGAGGTTTAGAGGAATTGATCAAGAGTTCAGGTGTGGGCATACCAAGTTTGAAATGCTTATTGGATATCCAAGCAGAGATGTTAAGAGCACAGTTGGGTATATGGAACTGTATTTCCAGAAGGAGTCCAGACTGAAGATATAAATTTGGAATTCATTATTACACAAATATTTAAAGACATTGCAACATGGAAGTAAATGACCTTCCCTGAGTTTTTTTTTTTCAGGTATAATAAGCTCATGACCCTAACTTTACATTATTTCAATGAAATCAACTGAAAATAACTGGGAAACAGCACAAATAACTGTAACACAGCATCCAATATGAGGGGTTAATAAAAAAGACCTACTAAGGTTTAGACTGAGAAGGTCCCCTCAAATTCTCCTGCACTCAGAAGCAGGGTTTTGGAAGGTGATTGGATTATAAGGATGCTGTGCACACCAGTAGATTCATCTATTAATTTTTCAGTAGCGGAGTATGCTGCTGGAAGGTGGCGCCTTGTCAGAAGAGGTGGGTCACTGTGGGCGTGGCTTGGAAGGCTGCATCTCCTTCCTGGGATCCTCCCTTTTCTGCCTCCTGACCGCCATGCTGTGAGAAGCTTTCCTTCACCAGGCCTTTCCACCATGCCCTCTCTACCCTTAGAGCCAGACAGTTATGGACTGAAGCCTCTGAAATCTGCGAATCAAACTGAACCTCTCTTCCCTTAGGTTATAGGTGTTTAATATTTTGTCCCAGCAAGGAGACTATGATTAAGACAAGGGTATCTCTGTAAATGCCTGTGATAGTGATTGAATTTCAATTAATGAAACTTTGCAACTACTCTCTGCACTTTTATCGGGTAGTCCCTCCTCATGGCTGAGCTTCAATCCAAGTACCTTGAGATATGTATAGATTTCAAAGGAAAGCCCATGCCTCCCACCGGTAGATACAGCAGCCTCAGCCTTTGCCCATCCAGGGGTCAGCAGTGGTTTCTGAGAAAGCCTACAGCAGCATGCAGAGGGTTAATCCCACACCAGTGGGATGTGCACACCAAGAGGCAGCCTACATCTCAATACCACATGCTGCCTCAGGGATCATCATGTACTAAAGCCCAAGATGAAAAGGCCTGACAAAGATTATTGACGGTTTACCTTTTAATGAGCAGCTGGGATTGATTCTGCTCCCATCTGGGATGGCTTTCTCTGTCCTTCCTCCACCCGAGGGGCCGTGGGGAACAACAAAAAAAATACAGATCTCCAATTTGAATAATTGCAAGGATCTGCTTTGTAGCAAATAAAAGTTTCCAGAGTGGGAAATAGCTCACAGCTTTAAAAGTATATATTTAGAATTATTATGATTATCACGATGATTATTAAGCACTACCGGCCCACTGGATATTTTCGAAGAGGCTGGTTGCCTCTAATTGGATATTCCTTGCAGTTTCCCTCTGGGTAGGTCAGCAGTGTTAACTCTTAATCATCCGACGCCATTAAATGTGTGTAGTTCTAACCTATGCACCAGAGGCTGTTGAATTGTTAATAGAGTTATAACAGGAGAGCCAGACATGAGGGTGCTATTTAGGGGCATTCGGCTGGTGAGCAGTGTGAACTTTTACACATCTGCTCCAGAGAAGGAGATGATGCATCTGTGATGATGATGATGATGTGCAAAGGTTCTGGAGATACTGAACCTGAGCATGGCCCGGTACTTCTCTCTGGGCCTTATCTCTCCTCTTTTAGTGGACAAAGCTCCGTTTGGGTTATTTGCTAATCTTCAAATGAGTTGTTTTAGGTCACTGGGGGTAGATATGGTAGTTCCTACAAATACTTTGAAATATGAAGACCCAACGAGAAAAATGAGTAATTTTGAGATAATCGGCCAAATTTAATATATTGCAAACCCAAGAAAACAATGACATTTCATGGGACAGGCAGGTCTGCAAGTACTCACTGCTGGACTGAAGAGACTAAAATAATAAGTTCAGGCTTTTAATGGAACACAAATAAGAAATATATCTCGTATTCTGACTCAGTGCGTATACATATAACTGAAGCAAAGAAAAGTTGTACGGGTTTCTCAAAACAACAATTATCTCCCTTTACATGTGTTGTATTCTGGTCTAATTTACTGCATACTTTAAAAAAGAGTAGATCATGGTATGAGTTATAATGTATAGTTTGGAAAACATAGCTAGAAAAAGAATCAGGGTGATCTCTGAATTTTGGTATTTGGGATCAATAAACATGGATAGAGAACCTATCTCAAAAGAAAACAGAGCCAAGCCAAGTGGGGGGTCTCATAAAGATTTTTCCCTGATGGTTTCACAGTCTAGTCCTAGTTCAGGGATGAAGTCCAGTGCCCTAACCCAACATCAAAGGGGCTCACAGAATGTCGCTGTGTGTTCATTATTGTGGTCAGTCTCGATTCCTGTGATCTTGATCTTCCCAGGTCACCTGTCATCTCCGGACCTGGTACCACAGAGTGCTGTGTAATTGTCATGGGCCCTTCCTGATCTGCAGTCTACCCTTCCCTCCTGCTCCATGCTGGGCCATTCCACCAATTAGCGTTGCTTCCCCTACACCTGCTGTTTGGCTCCCCAAGTTGGGCAGCAGCAGGAGAGAGGGGGGCAGGAACAAGATGTCAAAACCCCATGGCTTTTGTAGCTCCTTACCAGGTGCTTCGCGAGAGGCACTGAGCTCATCCTCCTAAAGACATAGGACCTGCAGGCTCACACCCTCCTGTCACTTTAGTGAGGGCCACTGCTGTACTCTCTTAGGTGAGGCCTGCCCTCTTCCTTTATGGGTACAGTTCGCTACAATTTACAAGGGTCAGTATGGCACCCTCGAAAATCATACTTTCTCAAAGCCCCACTGTGTTGCCCATTTGTGCCTTTGGTTTCCTGCTAGGTTTGGGGGCGGGTAGAGCTGCAGGGGTTCACTGTCCAGAGGCATGGAGTGAGCACAGCAGGCAGTGCCCCTTCAGGTGGTGGTTCCTGGATGGCCCACCTCCGTGGCAGGCAGCCTCCTCTGGTGACTGTGTTGAGAAGGCCTGGTTAAACCAGGAGACTGGAGAAGCCTTGGCAGAGAATACTTACTTCCAGAGCTCCTGCCAGGGTGGACAGCATTGTTGGGTCTGCCTTGAGCTTCAACTTTTCTCCCTGACAGTGCTTCTCTTTGTTCTCCTTTTTCAGGTGTTGATCTGTATTTAAAATCTTGTGAGACTGTGCGTTCCTCCAGAGATCCCAATCTGTGATGGAAACTCATACCTAGGTCACAGCCCCTTCTAACAAAAGGACAGCAGGATGAGGAGCAACCTCCCCATCCTGTCTACTCTGCCACTCTCAGACTCAGGGCAAAGAAACATTTCCCCAGAGCTGGAGGCTCCTGCTGAGGGATGGATGTGACTGGCTATGATTTTCCAGTGTCAAACTCCAAGCTCTCTTTCTGCCCTAGGACTTGGTTTCAGGTGGGACTTAATCTTCTCGCTTGTTCCAGATCAATTCGAGGAACCAATTCAATTATGATCTCAGCCCAAAAGGCAGACAGCACAGGGCTTTCCCCCCATGACCAAGCTGCAATGCCCTGGAATAAATGCCCTGTGCTGTGGAGGAGGGGACCTTCTGCCCTGGGGATGCAGCTCCTTTGTCAAGTTTAACGCTGAGGCTTCTATGCAGGTCAGAGAAGGACACAACCATGAATGGCTCCACCCTTTTTCTCTTCTGAAAGGACATTCTCAAGATAGTGTCCTTTTCATGACACTAAATAGTGTCCTACAAGATGTGTGTGTGTGTGTGTGAAGGCAAAGGATATAAAAGAGGATGCCCCTGGGCCTTCCACCCGTGTCCTTTTCTATCTTCAATCCAAAGCAGCATGTCCACTCTCATCTCTTCCCATGGCTCTGGCCACCCCAGTCCATCGTCACCTTGCTCGTGAGCACTCCAAGGTTCAGATTAGATAAGCACCTTGCCCAGGGTCTCACAACACAGCCATATCAGAGCAGGAATAAATGCAGGTCTGCTTGCTCTCCATCACTCATGGTCCAGTGTGATTTTTTTTTTCTTATAGATTTACCCAACAGACAGTGGCAGCATATTCCAACACACATGAGTAGAAGGTGAAGAGAGATCTGCCTTCTAGGGAGGGAGCGGGTGGAGGATGCGTTTTGATTATATGTGTGGGATTTCTCACATCTATTTTAAATCATGCGTGAGAAGCACCCCATTATCTTTAGGAAAACTATGTATTCTTCTTTGGACTTCTGGCACTAATTTCAAGCTTGTTGTAGAGTAGGTTCTCAGTACATTTCTTACCTATGGATGAATAAATGAATGGATAAATGAGTTTTTAGCAGGCTCTAATGCCAGCAACTCTCAGCTACAGGAATCACATCCAGCCGATGCCTGGTATTTCGGGAAGGCAGCAGGAGAAGAGCCAAATAATACAGCTAATAGGTCACTGGATCTGAAGAAGAGGGGTTGGGGTGGGGGTGAAAATTAGATGTAGGTCACCATCAATGCAAGTAATCATGCGATGTGATGTATTTCTTCCTGGGACTGTAGCTTAAATCCCAATTACATTCTGGTGACAAATGAACTCGCTGAGTAATTCATTTTGATGGCTGGAGCTCCCACCTTCTGTGTTACCATCACGTGGGGAAGGTGTATGACAAATTTCCAGATTTAATTTTAGTGCTTGGGAACCCAAGTGGCACAATTACCAGATCAAGAGTGATGGCAGAATATTAACATGAAGACGTCACGTGAAGCCGAGTTTTAACTATGGATGCTCAAACTTGCACTCTGGCAGGCAGTGCAGTGTTCTGACTGGTGATTTAGATCTTGGGGTTTTTTTTTTCTTCCTCTGACTTCAGTCTGATCTTTCCCTCAAAAATCTTGATGACTTTGTCCCTAACAGATCTCTTGATTTCTTCCTCCCTCCCATCCTCCTCATCCTTCATGTCTGACTGTTGAAAGCAGGATGCACAGTGATTATAGGCACAAATCCATGCTCCGTTGACATGGGTTTGCAGCATGCTTCTGCTTTGCCCTTTCTGTACAACTTTGACCATGTTTCTGAGCTGCTTCTGTAAGGTGGTCCTGAGTAGTAGACATCATCATACAAAGAAAATCATGGCAGGTAGCAAATGTATAATTAGTCATAGATTTTATAAGATCATTATCCAAATTTAGTTCTTTCCACTATTCAACAACTCTAAACCAGGTTTGGGTTAGGGTTAGGGTTAGGGTTAGGGTTAGGGTTAGGTTTAAGGCTGTGTGGTCCCTGTCATTTCCATTGTAACTACTCAATTCTGTCATTCTAGTGGAAGCAGCTATAGACAATAAGTAAACAAATATAACTGTATTCCAATAACGCTTTACTCAGGAACTCTGCAATTTTGAATTTTCATGTGTCACAAAAAAATTATTTTTTTAACCACTCAAAAACATAAAAATCACTCATATCCTATTCTATGGCAAAATGTGGTGAGGTGGGTTTGGTGTCTGGTTGAATAATCTTCCTGATTATTCTGTTGTTTCTTCTATGACCAGCTTAACCATCCCGAAAGAACCCCCAGATCTTATATTTGGCCATCAGCAAGCCTTCATTGGCTCTTTATTACCTCAAACCAAACCTCCTCAGTCTAGCCTGGCAACTTCCCTATCACAACCCAAACCTCTCAATTCGTTAGCACCAAACATTGTCTTCCCAGGGTTCCATGTCACATCCCCAAAGACTGGCTCTCTTTTCAAGTCTTTATGGGCTTGTCCAATTTTCTTGAAATAGAGAGACCTAGAGAGATCAGAAGGCTTTGGATGGTGTTGGATGATGGCCTCCCTCTTTCTTGCACAGAACAGCTGGGGGCCCGAGATCAGAGTTAATCCCTAGTTCCCTGCTCTCATGACTGCTTTCCCCATCTTTTGCCAGTGGGCCATTCACTTCACCTCATTCTATCCTCAGGGAAACATTCTGGTTGCTGAGACAGAATACCTGACACCCAAAGTTAAAGGAAGAAAGGTTTATTGTTTATTAGTTTGTAGAGGTTTCACTCCAGAGTTGGCTGGCTCCAAGGCAGGGTGGCATGGTAGAGGGGCATTGCAGAGTAGGCAGGAGGCTGCAGAAGACAAGCAGCAGCAAGTGACAAGTGGCAAGCAGTGACCCTCTTTCTGTCCCTTCTTTCTTATCCAGCCTATCCACCCTTAGAGCAAATAGTGTTCACACACAGGGCGGGGCACCTTCCATCCTACCCAGTACTAGGCCAAGCCAAACAGTGGACTATAATAATCGCACACCCTTAATACCGGCATTGCACACTCTAGATCCAGCCACCTCTGAAAAGCCCCACCTTTGCCTGCATGAGGCTTTGGGGGATCTCTCGATACAAACCATAACACCTCACATTGCAGCCAAGGAAACTCGCTCAGAAAAGTTATATAACTGGCCCTAGGTCATATAGCTAAGTGTGTAGTAGAACCAGGGCTTGAATTCAGGCCCCCAGGAGCAGGCAGCCCATCCTCCCAACAGTCACATTGTACTGTTTTCCTGGGTATTATGTTGTGTGACAGCTGGTGACCTTCTGAGAGGAGCGTCTTCCAGAGACAGAAATCCGTGTAGCATTATGTGCATAAATGTGCACGGGCGTAGGTCATACCTGAAGTCATATTTCCCCTTCCTGTCAGACCCAATGAAAGCAGGAGGAACACAAGTCACCTTATTTACATTTGCAAAACCATGCTGCGCCCTAATCCCCCAAACAGTCTTGAAAGGGAGCCCAGGCAGGGAAGAAATACTGCTCTGTGTGCTAATCCACAGTGAAGGACTTATCACATTAAAACACTGCCCATCTCCCTGCATCATCATCACCAGAGGACACAGTTTAGGCAGAAAGGGAGAAGCTGCTAAAACGAATTAGTTGCCTCGTTTTCCAATAGATAGAGGTGAGACCACGCGAACGTAATGCGCCATGACAGGGAATGGCCAGCTTCCTGTAACAAGACTAATCGCAGCTGAGTCTGCACAGCATATGGGAGAAGTGTGAGGCGCATGCTCCTCCACCCTCTGCATCGTGAGACTCCCAGGAGGTTTCCTTGGCAGATAAGCATAGGAGAAAAAGTGCCCAAGGCCATCTGTCTTGACCCCCAGTCCCTCTCTGATGGAGAGTTGCCCATAGACTAGAAGTCAGGGGCTCTGTTGCCCGCTCAGATCTGGCCTTAACTTGCTGTGTGATTTTGATCAAATTGCTTAGACTCTCTGTCCTTGGTGTGACCATCACTTCATCTTCATTCAGCTTTCCTTTTTATATTGAAAGGGAAGCACTACAGCGTGATGGTTTAAAACTCAGCCATTTAGGTTTAGCACTCATCGCTGAATGACTTGGAGCTAGCTATTTAATCTCTTCCTGCCTCAGTTTCCCAATCTGAAAAATGGGAATAATAACAAAAGTACTTCCGTCCAGTGGGGTTGCAAGGATGGAATGACCTAATCCACATAAAGTTCTCACCACGTTCCTAACCCATGGTAAGCGCATAATATCAATGACTATATTTATCCCACCCCTTTGTAAGGCTCTGACTACAGAGCAGTGGCTAACATTTGTACAACTCATAGTTTTTATATAAATCGATCACAATCTTCATGAAAACCCAGTGTAATTTTATATGTATGTTTACTCCTAATTCAGGTGAGAAATCAGAGAGCCAGAGGCACTAAGTAACCTGCCTGAGGCCACACAGATTATTATTGTATGTTATTGACCAAATTAAAAAAAAATCACCACTCTCATCTGTGTTCTTCCTGCAGTTTGTAAATTATAACATTTTGCATACTTAACCAACTATTACTGTCTCTGAAGAGTCAGGGAGCTTTGACTTGTAGCCATATGAGGTTTGTTCATATTTACTTTTACATTTAGTTAAAAATGCTTTGAGGTTTCCCACTAGAGGTAAGAGTAGTGTCCTAAATGGCCAAGATATCCACCCTTTTCAGCCAAGATTAGATTAAATCTTCATAAGAAGAATATGAAGAAAAAGAAGGGACGTATTATTAACATCCCAACTTTCATAGAGAAATCCTCAGGTGCCTTTATTCTGCCCCTTAGCCTATTTGGGGCTGAGCAAGGAGGACCCAGTTTTTAGCCTATGACAGGAAAATCAAAGGAGTATCTATGCGTTGGGAGGAGGATCTACTTCAGGAGAAATGAAAGCAAGCCTTGGATTGCTCAGCTTTTCATCGCTGTGACCAAATACCTGAGCAAAATCAAAGGAGGAAGAATTTATTGAGGCTCGTGGTTTCAGAAGTTTCAGTACATGGTCTACTCCATTGCTTTTAGGCCTGCGGTAAGACAGAAGCATCATGGTGGAAGGATATGATAGAGGAAATATGTTCATCTAATGGCAGCCAAGAGGTAGATAGGGAAGAGAGCAAAAGAGAAAGGGTCTAAGGAAAAAAACATGGTCCCCAAGGTCGCACCTCCATGGCCTATGCTCTTCAGCAAGGTGCCAGCTCTTGAGTTTCTGTCACCTCCCAATAATTTACCATCAAATCATGATCTCATCAATTGATTAGTCCGTGATAAAGTTAGACTCCCTAATGGTCCAATTGACTTTTGCCCCATCTCTAAACACAAGAAACTTTTGGGTGACATTTTAAATCTGAACCATCAATTTTGTTTTTTTTGTTTTTCTGTTTTTCCCATTCCAGGGGTTATTTGAAAAGAGGAAAGGAAGAAAAAGGGTGGGTAGATGTGTTATGATATTACCATTTACAAGTCAACTCCAGAGCTGCACTGGATAACAGCTACAGGACTTTAGAAAGGAAAAACCTTTTGGGCTATTCCACCCAGACCTACAGTGGTGCCCAAGAATATCAGGCAGAGAGATACTTTTGTGGAAGCTAGAATTCAGATCTCTGTGCAGAGATTTTCTCAACAGTATGGAGGAGGGATAAGTGATCAGTGTAGGGTATGACAGAGACTTGGGGATCTATAACCACTGGAAACCAAAGGGAAGATGATCAGGCTCAGACCAAACTGATGAAGTAACTGGACAGTGGCTCATGTCCACCACAGGGGAGGAAAGCAGCAGATTCACGCAGTTTAAGGTCATGGCCCCAGAAAGTAAAATGGTGGAGGTTTCTGCCTTCTGAAGTGCTGTTCATCTGTGGCTTCTGTAGATACATCTGGACACCATACTGAGGGAGGACAAAGGAGGCAGACATGATGGAGATATGCAACATTATTACTCTTTAAATGAGAGACAGTGAGAACCACTGAAAAGAGCTTCAATTATGGAACTGGAATGAATTTAAACTGAATCGAACATTTAGCTTTGCTTAGAAACTGCCAAGGTGAGAGTTTAGTTTGAGAGGGAGCCCAGATTAGATGCAGAAAAATAAATAGATTACATTTATCTGCACACATGAATTCTTGAGTGAGTTAAGTTTATCCCAAGCATATTTATATATTTATACATTGTATATAGGTTTATAGTTGTAAAAGCACTTTCCATATAACAACCTTGATTCTAGAGAATATTCCGATGAGTCTGGCGGCACTTGAGTTGCTTTCTCCATTATGCGGACTAAGTAACTGAAAGTAGAGATGGGAAACTCTCTGGGGTTACAGTGAAAGTGAAAGGGAGACTGGGCTTAACTTGTATCTTCTGAGTGTAGAGCTAGCACTTCTCCTGTTGTGTCGTATTGCTGAAACACAAAGGTGTTATATTTATATAAATCCAAGAAGCATGGTTCATGATGGTTATATTTGGAAGAGTGTAAATAAAAGAAAAAGTCATTCAGAGTACATGAGGAGGTAAAAGGCATTCAGGTATATCTGCTTAGTTCTCTGCAATACCCTGATTCCTAAAAGCAAGGAAACTGTAAGAGAACTTTCCAATAATCACACTTGTTTGCTCCTTAAGATCTCTTGTGATCCCTCTTCTCCCTGTGCATCCATTTCTATGCTCCTTTGTCTAGAAATCTCTTCTCCTCAGTGCTGCTTCCTGTTACCTAGAATTTTCCAATCCAACATTTTCCAATGTTTCCAGACATCAGTTCCCTGGAATGGAAATAGATTTTACAAGGGAAAACAGTTCTAATGGTCAAATAAGTTTGGACAACAGTGAGTTAAATATATTAAATAGATATCTTTATCTATTAATTTTTCATATGCTTTGATATGACAAATGAGGTGTATTGCATTCTTCACCTTATTTAGTCACCAGACATTTTCTTCAGTGGGATCCTGTATTATTTGTGTTGTTTAAAGCACATGTTAACACTGCCACCTTAATCAATAACTCTGATGGATGAGATAGAGTTCAGGCTATGACATGGGTCATTCCAATGACCATTAGGCTTGATTCAGCTGACTGGATGGATGGATGGTTACATTCACATGCTACATGCTCCAGAAAATAGGCAACCTTCCCACGAGGACCATTATTAGGTCAAGTGGCTGTGGCCCCCTAAGATCTTCAATCCTGCTTGAGCACTTCTTTCTATATCCCAGATATCTATAGTCATGAGTCATGTGGCCGTGAGTCGTGAGACCAAGAAACTAGGTCTGGATGAGAAGTGTGCAATTGAGATTAATTTCACTCATTCAAGAAACAAATATTTTTGAACATCTACAAGGAGACAGACATGATGTGTGCTGGGATACAGTGATAAATGAAGCACACTCACTGTTCTTTAAGTCCTCACAATCTAGGGGGAAAAGTTTGAGCCGCATACATAAAGACAAACGATAATCCATTGAGGTGTTCTACAAGGAGTGTATACTATGGTACAATGGAGGTATAAAGCAAGGAGGGCCCAAAGGTGTCAGGAAAGTAGGTAGTACCAAGGCTGGGGCTGATAGAATGAGTAGTTTTTTTTGTTTTTTGTTTTTTTTGTTTGGCCTGGTGAAAAATATAGACTATCCCAAGCAGAGACATCTGAAAGGAAATATACCACCTGAAAACAAAGAGTAGTACAACCTAGATGAAATGCAGAAACTGAAGCATGTACTAAAATACATCCTGCCAGACAGGCGAACAGCAGCCAGACTGCCAGTGGCCTGTGCTCTATGCTCTGGAGTTTGGATTTTATTCTGTTGGAAATATGAGTATCTCTGCTACTTTTTTAAAAAAATAATTATGACTCTTCTCTTTCTTCACCATTTTTTAAAGAAAGTTAGCTTGTGATAAAAGTAAAAAGCAACTCAAATCTCTAATTTTCCCTGGGGATGGGCGAAACTAGGGTCCAGCCAGCCTCAGGAAATTTGTCTTGAATTTGGAACACAATCTCAGGATTTTTCTGGGCCAGGGTAGGATTTGTGGTTCAGGGAAGATCCATCACCACGGAGGAATAGCAGTGAGGGGCAGTTTGGTTCCCAAAATTTAAAGTGTATGCTATCCCTATCACATCATCCAAAATGAATCAGGACCTGAAGACAGATGCTAAAGCCCATAGATTAAGTGAAGACCCCATGGATTCAGAATTTGGGCAGCTGGTCATGCAGCACACTGAGGGCTGGAAGACTAAGTGGAGAAGCTACTTCTTTGTGAGAGTAAAGCTCCTTTCCTAAAGGGCTAGTGACTTGCAACTATGATCTCATATCTGATCCTCGTGATAAGTCTAGAAGGTGGATTTGCTACCCTTGTATTAGTATGTGCTACTGAAGTGACCACCTCTATCCCTCTCTTTATTTTATGCTAAAGGAAGCTGAAGCTTTGAGGCCCACTGAAAATATATACGAGGACAGTGGTGACAAAGCTACATACACATATACATGTTATTCTGCTTTTCTTTTAAGACAAAAGATGTTAAATGTATGATTTTTTTTTTACTAAGCTAAAACTTTAATATTTAGGCTTGATTATAGTGATGGTACTTTGCTCTAAATAAGTGGGTTTGGGGTTGTAGTTTGGGCGCTCTTTCTCTAAAGATTGGTTATCACTACACCAGGAGTTCATCATCAAAGCAGAACTTAAACCAGTGGTCAGCCCACTCTAAAGTCTGAGTTATCTGGACCACTTGCTATGCTAGCTGCTTGTGTAAACTCTCTTGTCAGCCAGGGGACACTGACTTGGAATCCCCTTGAGGTTCCCCAGTGCCAGAATGGGCAGGAGCAAACCATGGTTCACTGTGTTTGCTGGCTTTCCCATTTATAGTCCACTAGTCTGTTCATAATCTGCCACTCTTTTCCATGTCTTCCCTGGTGAAATGTCTCCAGGATCAATGTTTGTTTCCTCTAACGAGCTCAAGGAATCATTCATCCCCAGCCATTGGAGGTAGCACTCATTTCTAGTTACTTTCTTTCAGGCCCCCCAAGGTAAGGGAACCAATTTACATGGTTAAAAGAAAACTTCTTCACTGACCTAGAGAATCCAAGATTTTCCCCTAAAAAAAGCATGTTGTTCATTTATTTTCTCTACTAACTTGTAGCTGTGCACTCTCTCTAAACCTTCGGACTTCAGTCTAGACATTAGGTATAGTTTATTGAAATGGTTTAATAAATCCATCAGCAAATGCCTACTACAGGTACTTAGTTCAGATTATGGGCCTAAAAACTTTAGGTAAGAGCCCCCATGTGGAACCTTGGGATTCTCATTTACCAAGTGAGGAGTTAGCTTTTTGATCTTTAAAGCCCTGTTCAATGATATGATTCATCCCCATTTCATGGACATTGGAATTGAAGACCATGACATTAATGATTAGTAAATTTAATAACATTAATGAAAGTAAATTTCAGAACTGGAATTCTATCCAGTGTGGTAAGCTGCTGTTTTCAAAGAAATCAACTGTTTAGAAATATTCATTGAGCATCTATTGTGTGCAAGGCATTGTGCTGGGCACTGTAGGTATACAACTGTGTTAACTAGATTTCCATCACTATGACAAGACAGCCAGAGAATCAACCTAGAAAAGAAAGGTTAATTCAGCTCACAGTTCCAGAGGTTTCAGTCCATAGTCACACGGACAGGAGATAGAGAGAAAATGAAGATCTCCTCTTCCAGGACACACTCCCTTACATCTTGCAACTAGATCCCTCCTGCCACAGTTTCTACCTCTTAGCTAGAGGGCCCCTTAGCTAGAGAGCCCCCTTAGCTAGAGGCCAATCCTTGAACACATTGAATTTTTGAAGCATGTAGTATCTAAACCATAACACTAAGTAAAAAGAAATAACCTATCCCTGCTATCTAGACAAGTATTGATTTATTAGAAGAGACAAAACCATAAAGTAGAATCTCAACACAACAAGAAAGGAGTCACAGTGAAAATATGAATGAGATTACAGGCGAGCAGAGAGAAGAGCTGCTTCCTCAGCTCAGGGTGTCTAAGGAAGGTTATACTTCAGGTGAGAAGAAGAATTGACCTCTGCACTGAAGAAACTGATCAGTGACCAGTTGTTCTTTGGCAGCTTGTACAAAAATCCAGCCTAATTTTATTTTTACTGTTTTTAGACTCTAACCAACTTTAGAAAATGGCATTTTAGAATCTGCTTAATCGAAGGTTATATAGAGATCATACAAAAAGACAAATAGAGAAAAGATAGGCTTTGTAAAGATGCCTGGAATGCCTTCCACCACCCAATAATAAGTGTGGCAAGAATGAAAATAAATAAATGTGCCTGAACAAGGAGATATAAAAGGAAAAGTCATTGAAAATGAACCTGCATGTTGTCCAAGCTCTCCAAAAAGCCTGGTAAGATTAGAGTGATTGTACGAGACAAAACCAAGTTGATAAAAGAATGTCAAAATGAGGCAAGAGAGGAAGACAACAGTAAGGACAGAGATAAATAACCTTTCTCAAGTGCACATCCAATAAGTGCTCAAAGAAAGGATAGGCTGAACCTCAGAGATTCACCCAGTGTAATTTCCTGTCAAGGAAAAGTAGATATTCCTTTAAAAAATTAAGTCTTTGCTTCAGTGACTGTTAGCAGAAGGGGTTAGGAGATGAATGCTGGAAGGGAGCATAAATTCCCTTGTAGAGGAGAGAGAGTAGCACTTGGAGGTAATAAAGGTGAATCCTGACAAGGGAAAGTTGATTAACAAGTAGGCACCTCTGAGATGGAGAGAGTGGTCCAGCCGCGGTGATTGATGGGAGTGTCTTGAAGGCACAGTCCAGGCCAGATGATGTCTGTGCCTCCCTAGACTTGCAGTGGGGAGGTGCAGGTGAGACTTGGGAGTCCAGGTTTCTTGCATGCAGTGAGCGGCTAGCTGTGGTTACGCAGGAGGCAGGGAACTGGCGTTTGCTGAGAACAAACTGCCTGCTGGGCACTGTGGTGGGTGCTTTGTATAGCCTGTCTCATTGATTTTTCATCATATTTGCAAGGTGGGAGCTATCATAACCAAACGGAGGGTCAGAGGGGTTAAATAACCTGTCCAAGTTCACATGGTAAGTGGCGGAGCTGGAATTTGAACTCCAGTCTGTCTGATTATAAAATCTATACCCGTGTGCGCTTTTCACATCATTGCAATGAAGCAACCATATCCTTTTACATTTTTGTAATGGATATGTCAAGCGTAGTAAGCGGTAGGAGCACAAATAATGGTAGCTAGTGAAAATAAGAGTAGGAATAGCAAGACACTGAGGAGGAGGATTTATGTGTAAATAGATCATGATGCCTGTTTCAAAGAGCTGTTGTGAGAAACGAGGAAATATATGTCAAGTTCCATCGCAGGGCCCAGGGTAGAGTGGGAACTTAAAAGTGTAGTGGTCCTTCCTTGGTCCTAGACACCTTTTGTCACATCTCTCTGTAAGTTTTCTGTGTTTGAACTCCTCTAATGGGCTATGAGCTACCTGAGGCTGGAAATATGCCTTGCTAATCTGCATTTCTCACAAGACAGTGCACATAAAAGACTCTGTTTAGGATTTTAAATGAGTGTAACAAAACCAGATCAAGACTAGATGGTGTAAAATGTTATATTTCTCTTTACACTTGCTGTTGTCATTGATAGCGTTGTTTTCATTATTCCTAATAGCTTATCTACCATACTTTAAATACATTTACATGTGAGAGAGAGTGTGTGTGTACTGTACCAGGTCATTTATGTACCATACCAGCCAGGCTTTGGAGAAATCCAAGCTCAGCGGTATAGAATCTTGATTTCTCCATTTGCTGTCAGAACATGCTTATAATATCTCTTTTCATTGTACCTTACTGGTATCTTGGGCAGAATCCATAACCTTCTACTCACTTTTTGGTATTAACTGTTTATGCAATGTACAACTGCAATCTAATGCCAGATTTCATGCGTGATCCTGCTCTGGTCTGGCCAGAACTGTGGCTCAGGGAGGGAGGTGTGAGAAAAGTCCTTGGGAAGTTTCTGGGTTACTGCCGCCTGCCTTTCCAACACTCATCTCCTCTCACATCAAGGGCTGAAAGGGGAGTGGAGCAAGAGAAGCAAACATGACTTTCTTATTGGCTCTTACAATAGTCCCTTTCTCTTGGCTGGTGGTGGCTGCTCTACGGCTGGTTTTCCTACTGTTCATCAGCATCTATTGCAAGATATATATCCACATGCTGGTCTTGGCTAGTGTCCACATGTCGGATTGAGAGGCTCCAGTGTGGTGGATTCAGCAGAGGTCGACCTCTGCCACCCCACACCCTGGCAGACCACACCAGAGCTGAACATTGTTGGAACCCACTGCCTAGCAAGACGTCTCTTAATCACTATCTAAGCGCTACAAGCCTACTGGACCATTGACCCACAGGCAGTCCTTCACCTTTTCTACATATAACTTTGGTAGTAAGGGCTGTGTTATGGACTTAATGTTTGCATTCCTCAAAGTTCAAATGTTGAAACTCTGATGCTTGAAGTGATGGTATTTGGAGATGGGGTGAAGGTGAAGCCCTCACCCTCACCTCATGAGGTGAAGCCCTCAAGATGCGATTAGTGCTCTCCCAAGAAGAAACGTGAGAGAACTTGTTCCGTCTTTCTCCATTTCCTACTATGACAGGACATAATATGAAGAAACACATCCACAAGTCAGAAGAGAGGTCCTTTTTTGCACCCAAACTTTTGGGCACCAGGGACTTGTTTCATGGAAAATAATTTCTCCACAACCAATATAGGAGGCAGAAGGGTGGTCTGGGGATGATTCAGAGGAAACCTAGATCTCTCACATGCACAATTCATAGTAGGGTTCAAGCTCCTATGAGAATCTGGTGCCCCACTGACCTGACAAGAGGTGGAGCTCAGGTGGTAATGCTAGCAATGGAGAGCAACTGTAAGTACAGAGATGCTTTGTGTGCTTGCCTGCTGCTCACCTCTTGCTGTGTGAATTTGTTCCTAACAGGTCACAAATGAGTACTGGTTCATGGTCTCAGTGTTGGGGAGCCCACTGCTCTACAGAACCTAACTGTTCTGGAACCATAATCTAGGGCTTGCAGCCTTCAGAACATGAGAAGCAGATTTCTGTTGTTTATCCACCTAGTCTTTCCTTGGTGTTTTCTTAGAGGAACTGGAGCTGACACAGGCTGATTCAGTGCCACTCCCAGTCTCTCTCTACCACCTCTTCCTAGGTCCTTTCTTTGTCCTCTCCCATGGGTCCAAGAGGCAGCAGAGCCAGTCAGCTGAATCAGTAGATGCTGATACAGAGGCTATCTGGTTCCCTACTGTAAGCACCTCAGCCTTTGTAAGGGGCTTTCTCAGTACTTCTCCTTTGCTTTGAGGTAGGTGGTAATTCAAGAGGGTGCAAGAGAGGGCTTTGCACCAAACTCTTTATCCTTCCAAGGCCTTCAGGATCTTCAGCCTTCTCTTTCTAGGTTTCTGTGATTTGTTTGTTCTGAATAAAGAAGGAGAGATAGTATTTGACAGTAGATGGGAAGGGCAGAAGTGATAACAAAGTGAGTCTTTCAAAGAGCTGGAACTAGAGATTCCATTTGACCCAGCCATCCCTCTGCTGGATATCTTTCCAAAAGAATTAAAGGAATCATATCACAATGATATCTGCACACTTATGTTTATAGCAGCATAGTTTGTTTAGCTATTGCTGAAACTTGGAAATGGCCCATTTGCCATCAGTTGGAAAAATGGATAAAGAAGATGTGGTTTTTCTATAAAATGGAATACTACTCAGCCATAAAGAATGAGAAATTAGATTCATTCATAGGAAAATGGATACATAGTGAGGATATACTCCTAAGTGAAATAAATAAGTCACACATGTGTAAATAGTGAATAGTTTCTCTGGTATGAATAAACTATAATAGTACACAAGATCCTAATGAGATAATTGACAAGGTGAAATAGGAAGAAAAGGGCTAAAGGTGTAGGGAAAGTGGGAAGGGTAGGGGAAAGGTAATAAGGGAAAGAAGAAAAAATAGGAAAAAATGGAGATAAAATGTTTGTAAATGGGGAGGGGAAGAGGGGGTGAAGGGAGGGCAGGGGCAAGGGGAAAAAATGACAACCATGACCTGTCATGTAGAGGTACAAGATCCCAATGATGAATGTAACTGTACTGCATACCTAAAATGTACCAATATCTCAATGAGGAAGAAAAACACAAAAAACAAAAACAGAGTGAGTCTTCCTGGTTTGGCTAAGTCAGAAAGGAGAGAGTTGGTGTCAGTGGTTGATGACAACTCTTAGATGCGGATTCTTCTGTCTCAGCCTTGAACTCCAGCTGCCAATTTTGAGGCGAAATAGTCAAGATCTGGTTATGCACACTTACTGCATACACGTGTACCTATGAGCTGAAATTTATCATTCTTCTTTCACAGTGAGGAAAATCAAGCTCAAAGAATGTAAAGTGTCCTCCAAGTTATACCTAGTAAATTGCAGTGCTGGCATTCAAACAGTCTTCTTGCAAACACCAGAGTCCACCTATAGCAAAGAGACACATACTTGAGCAGAGGTGGGAAATAAGGAAGGATACCAAAGAGGTGGGGAGATGTAGACCCTTTCCTGCCTAACTGGAGAAAAGAGCAAGCAGGAGTCAGGAACAGAGCTGGGAAACTGGCCCCCCCAGTGGCTCCTCACCAGCAGGCCTCAGTAGACTACAGCAGTGAGCCCAGGCTATTCTCTTGGCTGTCACCATAGGAAAAGGACGTTAAAAGAGGCTATTTCCTCTGGTACTATGGCCTCAAAGATTCCCTTTTGCTAAGACATTACAAGGCAAGCTCTTCCCCTGCCCAGGCTATGGGGCCTGAAACCTCAGGGAGCCCAGGGAAAGCCCTGGCTGCATTCATTGGCTGGATGGAGAAAATTCAAGTCACCAGATTTGGGGCTTAATGTGCCCATAAGAAAGGGACAGAGGCCACAGCCAGAGGGCCCATTCTAATTTCAGGTTCAGAGCACAGAGCCCCCTTCCCTCCATGTTAGATGGGACAGTGGTGCCAAAAGTAGGATCCCAGACAGCAACCTCTGCATCACCTGGGAATTGTCTAGAAACATCTTATCTTCCCCTACTCTCCAGGCCTCGGGCAGAATCAGGAACAGAAAGTAGACCCCGCTGTTTCTCTTACCCAGCTATCCAGGTGACTTGTGTTTGTTAGTTTGGTCAGGTTTGCTTGAGGATAATTTACAAATAGCAAGCTACTCGCCCTTACCAGAAAGTTTGATGAGCTGTGGTAACAAGGCAGGGTTATATAACCAGCACTAAAATTAATACATCGACTATTTCCATGACTTAAAAAAAGTCAGTTCTCTTGTGCCCCATTATAAGCAGTACCCAACCACCACCTCCCATCCCTGGCGAGCAGGAATGTTATTTCCATCCCTATAGTTTTGCCTTTTGCAGAGTGTCACGTAAACGGAATTATGCCATAAGTAGCTTTTTGTGTCTGGCTCCTTTCACTTAGCATAATGCTTTTGAGGTTGCCATGTTGCTTCAAGCCTCAGTAATTCACTCGTTTTATTGCTGAGTGGTATCCAATTGTGCAAATGCACCTCAACTTTTTTACCCATCTACCAGGCGATAAACACTTGTGTTGTTTCTAGTTTGGGGCTATTATGAATAAAGCACCTATAAATATTCATGCTACTCATGTACGAGTCTTGGTATGGACATATGTTTTCATTTCCCCTGGGTAAATATCTAGGAGTGAGATTGCTGGCTCATCAGGGAAGCCTATATTTATCTTTACAAGAAACCGCTAAACTGTTTTCCAAAGTGACTGTGACATTTGCTCATACACGGGAGTTCACTTAATCCACATTCTCTCCATCAATTGGTATTGTTTGTTGTTGTTTTATTATTCTGATAGGTGTCGAGTGGCATCGAATTATGGTTTCCTATTTATTTGTGTAATGATAAATGATACCGAGCATCTTTTCACAAACTTATTTTCTAGTCCGATCTCTTCTTTAATAAATAATAAGCAGTACCCCACCACCACCTCCCATCCCTGGTGGTTTATTTAAATAATCTATTTAAATGCTTTACCTATTTTTAAAACTGTGTTATTATTGAGTTCTAAAAGGGCTTTATGTGTTCTGGATACCAGTCTTTTAATAGATGTGTGTTTGAAAATGTTTTTCCCAGTCTGCCTTTTACCCTCATACTCTTAACAGTTTCTTTTGAAGAGTTGAAGCTTTACATTTTAATGAAGTTCAGTTTGCCAGTTGTTTTCCTTTATGATACATGTTTTTCATGTCCTTCCTATATAAGTTTTTTTTTTTCCTGACTCAAGATTACAAAGAAAGTCTCCTATCCTTTTTCCAAAAGTTTTATAATTCCAAATTTTTGGTTTAAGTCATTTTGAATTACTGTAATTTTATGTGGTATGAAGTTGTTATTTTTTTCTTTCCAAGTGAATATCTATTGGAAAGAGCCATTTGAAATGACTATTGTTTTTCCATAAATTGCTGTTGTACCTTGTAAAAAAAAATCAATCGACTGCAAATGTGCAGATCTGATTTGGACACCATATTCTATCCCGTTGATGTCTTTTTCTATCTATAGAGCTCTGCCTCTCTTATGGTAAGTTTTGAAATCAAATACCCTAACTACCCTAATTTTGTTCTTCTTTGTAAAAATTGTTTTGGCTATGTGTCTTCTTTAAATGTCCATTTAAAGTTTTATAATTAGCCTGTCAATTAGGCTTGCACTGAAACTATAGATCAATTTGGGGATAATCGATATGTTAATAATATTGAGTTTTCCAATTCACTGATATAGTTTATTTTTTCCATTTATTTAGGTCTTCTCTAAATTTCCTGATCATTTAAAATGGTAGCAGTACCTAGATTTGCATTATTTTGTTAGATTTATCCTTAAGCACTCTGTTTTCTTTTAAATACTATTTTTTCAAATGCCGTTCCTGAAATAGGAATGTTAGCTATGACATTTTCCAGAGAATCTAGCCACCCATTGCAGCATTATGTGGAGGTTTTGTGTAATCAGCTAGGACTCTCAGCTCCAGCACCCCCAGTTTTGTGTCAACACAGCAATATTTTTAAGGGTCCACATTCTGGTGGCAGCTGCTTGGATTTGAAATCTCATCCTAGCACTTACCAGTTCTATAGCCTTGGGTTCTCCAGGGTTCAGTTTCTTCATCTGTTAAATGGGCGTAACTCAAAAGTTTAAAATGTGATTATTTCTTAGTAGCCATGTGACCTTTGGCCAAATAATTTCAATAAGTATTCATCACCATACTTATAAGTCAGGAATAACAATAATAATAATAATAACAAAATTGTGTTGAAGATTAAATCAAAATAAATCATTTAAAAACAAGGCTAAATGCCCACACACAGTAAGCCCTTGTTGATGATAACTGCTGATAGTGTCCATATGCACACGATGTTTGACATTGGGCAAATGAATATTTAAAAAATAAAATACCTCCTGAACACTAGATACTGACCTTGCAGAAAAGCCTGGAGAGTAAATCCAAAAGCTGTAGAAGTGGCTGCTATAATGTTTAGGTGATGCACAGACTGGCTGTTTCCAAGGCCTTGTGCTAATGATTTTCTTTGGGCATCTTGGATACTCCCCTGCCCCCTTACGTTCTCCCTGAGTCTCCCTGCAGATGGTGGCACTCAAGCTTCAAACTAAAATCAATCTATTTATTGTAACGACTTCTAGTTACATTCACTCAATTACCACTGTCATTAGGAAGGCCGTAGCTGCCAGGATTAAATAGCTACATGACATCAGGCCTTCTTCTGTGTGGAGCTTCAAAGCGTGACCTTCCTACCTCGGAAAAACTGAAACACGCTTCAGATAATATCTTTGTTTTTGACTCTTCTGCTTTTTTAAAAGACAAAACTTGGCCAACTTATTAATGTTGAGCAAGAGAGACACAGGTTGTTCTTGAAGATACAAAGCTCTGATTGACCACTTTGGATCATGGCATGGCGATGGCGCAGATGATAACAGGACTCTAAGAAAAGTAGCCACTTTCGCTCCACTCATTTGGGGATTACGCACAGATCTAGACACCAGGGATGGAATGGGAGTTGCAGCTTGGTGAGCGATAACGGGAAATGGTGGCTCAAGACTGAAAGCCCAGTTCTGAATGTCAAGCTATGTTTTGCGCTGTTACAGGGCTGTGTGTCTTTGAGTCCCAGCACTGCCCTCCCTTTTCATCAGTGGTGCAGTGGGTTTGTGGAAACTTGACCCACAGTACCATCTCTGGCTTTAAGATCCCTTCTCTGCCTTCAAACTTGTTACTTTCTGGTGAGAAGGAGAAAAGCCTGCCTGGAAAAGGAAATATTAATTATCCTAAGAGCTATTTGACTGGGAGTTGAGTTAATAACTTTAAAGTGGCACAATTCCACATCATCGAAAATATTAATTCAGTGAACATTGCAAACTGTTTTCTTCCCCATAAACTAGGTTTAGTTATAATTTACTTTATAGCATATGGAACTAGACAGGTAATGATTCTCAGATTCCTAGAGTATTGAAAATATATTGAAAGTTAGTTACTGGCCCTTCTGAACCTATTATTTCTCTAAACTTCACAAGATTCTGTGTTTTTACAGTTTTTACCTTATTTTTAATTTTTAAACTTGTATTAGTACATTCTGCAGTACATGATTACATTCATTGCGGGGAACGTGCACACAACACATCCTAATTCTTATTACTTCCCTTTCCTCTCTTTTCCTTCCCCTTAACCTCTGTGCTTTGACATCATAAGGAAAAATGTCTTTTGAAAACATTCATACCATAAATATGTCCTTAGAGAGTAAAGACCCAAATCATTCTTATTGTCTTCAAGAGACCAAATTGTCTATAATTTTTAACAGAAATGATTTTCCCAATTTGATCAGTGCCAAATTACCTACTGTACTTTTGGTGCCCCCCCTCATTTTAACCATAGGTAAACACTCATGTTGATAACTGTTCTGTACTTGGATCTGTTAAAACGTTCAGGGATGGGGTAATTTTGGTGGACTATTTTCTGTGAGTCTCAGTTTCTCCATCTGTAAAATGGGAATACAATGCACCCACTCCCTGACTTTGTAGATTTTTTAAAAATAAGGTTCAAGAGATCAAGTAGATAAGATTTTTAGCAGAATTCCAGGCATAAAATAGGTGTCTCCCAACAATAGCTATCGTATGGTCGGCCCACAACCCCACGAAATGGAGGTGTTTTCTGAATGTTCACTGGCCCTAATTCATTTCATTAGTGATAGCACTGGACTCTTCAGGGTAGCTGGAATTGAATCCCCTAAATAAATCACTTTTGTTCTAATTACAACAATAGGAGGATGGCTCTAGATATACAATGGGAAATGATTCATCTAGAAGAATAATCTGACACTATGGTATTATGTTATAAGGAAAATTGAAAAAATAATTGAGCAGCAAAAAAATTCACAGTTATTTTCCCAAATACATAAAATATGGACAGAGCAAAATATTGTAAAGAAACAATGCAAAAGAGTTAAAGTGAGTGGCAGTAGGAATACAATCTTTTTCCTTTTCCCTGCTTTCAAAATATGAATCAATTTATCTTTCAAAATACATTATGGGAATTTTTGTTATATTTCTAATTTCCATTCTTCAAAACTTTCTATTTTTTCAGCACACTGAACATATAATAGACATATTATAGGATGGAAAACTACATTTGTTTGAGTGCACAGTAAGGAAGGAATCTGTATAATATCAATTGTTAAAAGAATTTTTGAGCATAGGGAAGGATAACACTCCCCTCTGACAGGGCCATGCTAGTGAGCTGTTGGTTTCATTCTAACAAATATTTATCAGATTTCTCTCATAACATATTTCAGTTATTTTTCTTCTTCTTCATTTTTGTGTTCTTGTTAGCCTAACTTTATATTTAGCTTAAATGCCTCTGCCATATACAGTTAAGAGCAGTACACGAGATCAACATGTTAAAAATGCATAAGGAATGTAAGTGGCCAAAGACTGGCACAGTGTGTATGGGTGGGCAGAGTTTGAGAGATGGGAAACTGCATGTTCAGAGTCCTCGTAGCTTTTGGAACTCAGTATGGCGCCCTGGTCTCCAACCATGACCCCCAGAGGCTCCTCAAGCTTGCCCATTAACATCCATATAATTGGGGATGACCTTTTCCTTCAGTAAAGCATCATTCTCCTGTTTGGGGATAAGTCACTGATAAACAAGGTGAGGCAGTTAGACTGACAGGTAAGAAAAGGAGAAAATGCCCCGATGGTCTCGGGCCTCCCCTGTGGATGGGGAATGACAAAGACCGGATTCCGTGGGTTAACTGCAGGGGTGGTGAGGAAGCTGTGTGTGGGTAAAAAGCTCTCAGACACTGCACCCATTTCAACCCACTTTCCTCTGCTCAGTGATGGTAATGAAGCAGCTCCAGGTACTGGGCCCATGCCCAGCTTCACAAGATTTTAAGATGTGGGCAGTCAGAAAATATCTTATCTACTACATATGGCATGTAGTGTGTACTCAGTGTTGAGGAAATTCAATTTGTATTTTATCAGTGGACTTTTTTAATTGGGCAGTTTCATAAAGGAGATTGAAAAATTGTTTGCAAAACATAAATTAGGTGTTATCATCACTCTTAAATGATAAAACAAAAACCTCTGCAGTGACCCTTCTGCACCATGAACTACGGCCTCTAAGGCTTGTGTGAGTTGGTTTCTGAATCTCTCCAAGTTTTCCCTGTATCTGAAGACTGTGTTCACTCTGCTCCAGCCAGTTTCTACCATGCTCATTTTAACCTCAAAACTTTTCTGATTATTAATCCTCCTATAGGGAGTGCTCTTCTACTTTCCCTACATTCCTGATTTTCTCGCATTCGGGTCTTAACTTTAATGTCACCTCCTCCAGGAGGACTTTTCTTTTGGCCACATGTAAATTTGGTCTCTGTAGTTACTTCCTGACCACATCAGTGTTTTGTTTTTCCATATAAGTGTTCAATGTATTATCATCTTCATTAATTTGTTCCCATTTGTTAGCTTTCCCCTGTTTGGGATACGTTAATACAACATAGAGGAGGAGAACTTTATTTGACTCATGTTTTCAGAGGATTTAATTCATGGTTAGCTCACTCCAGGGCAGGAATATCCTGGTAGAAGGGAGTGGAAGAGCAAAGTTGCTTAGTTCATGGTGGCCATGGAGCAAAACAAGGAAATGGTACCAGAGCAGCAGGGGCAAGGGACCATCATTTGTGAGGTCATGTCTCTATGCTCCCCCCAAGACACACCCAGAAGTGTGCTCCAGAAAAACCCCCAGGTGGCCCCTAAACCAATCAAATTGTACCATAACTATCAGATGGGCGTATAGAGCTTCACGAGAAGGAAAACGTAGGCAGGCAGGGACTGTCTTGACCTTAGCTATTGATTCTCCATCCCCTGGAGAATATTTGTGGAAAGAAGAAAAGGAGAGAAAGTAGAGGGAAAGAAATGAGAAAAGAAGGTTTAGGCAAGGGAAGGAAAGAAAGGAGAAAGGAATGTTAGATCCAACAGTCCTCATAGCTATCTTACGTGGTACTATCCACAGTCCCAATTATACAGATGAGTGAGAAACTCTTGTATTGTAAACACCTAAAGAACTGTGTAGACTGCGTGGAAAAAAATGATTTTAGATATTGACTAATAGGCATCTAAAGAATGTGATCTCAAGAAAAAGGAAATGCATGCGGCAAAAACTCCAGTTGCATTTACTTTCTGCTTTGGAGGCAGTTTCTGTATTTCAGCAGGCAAATGGAAAGTCAAGAAGAGCATGTCAAATCAAGAGTTGAGGAGAAGGTGATCAGACTTCAGTGGACATGAGGCATGGAGAAGTAACAGGCTGTGATCCCAGAAAAGAGACTGATGTGCAAAAACAAGCTCCAGAAACATGCACGTGAGTTCCTTCAGTGGCTGAATACCATCCTCTGAGTGCCCCAGGCAAAACCCTACCTAACTCAACATAGGATGACTGTGTAGCAGCTGTAAGCTCTCTTGTGCTGACAAGAGAGTTTGGATCTGAGCAGATCCTTCAGTGAGCACCCAAGGACTCACTGTATGCTCAAGAAGAGACCTACTTTTGAGAGTAAGGCCACTCTAGGTCTTCCACAACAAAAGATTAGAAACAGAGCTTGGAGCGAGCATGCCGATCTACAAGTAGCCACCAAAACAAACTTTAACACAATTTAGAGGTGATATTGTTGAAGAAAGAAAAATCTAGAAAGTCTATCACTAAACATTTATGCTGGACAGCATAAAAAAAGACTTATGAACAAAAGGATGTGATGTATAATTAGAACAAATCAAATCAGTGAATAGTTACAGATCCACAGATGGCAGAGATGATGCAGTTGGTAAACAAGTACTTTATAATAGTTATTACAAATATATGGGCTTGAGTTTAAAGGAAACTCTGAACATGAAGAGGGGAAAAATGAACTATATAAATAAAAGTAGAACATAACTGAAAAATATAGTATTTGAAATATGGAAGAATCTAGCAGAACAGAGGTGATAATATAGTAGCCAAAATATATGATCCACTCAAATGCCTAACAGCAGATTAAACATTGCAAAAGAAAAGATAAAGGAGTTTGCATGCATAGCAATAGAAATGACCCAAAATAGGGCACAAGAGAAAAAAAATAGAGCTTTGAAGATTCTCAGTGACGGTTCAACGTATTCTACAGCTTAACATATGTAATTGAATTCTCAGAAAGAGAGAGAGCAGGAAAGTTATTTTGAGATATAATGGATGAAAATACTTCAAATCTGACTAAAATGCCAAAAGAGTAAGAAACTACATGAAAATCAAGGAAGATAAGCAGAAATAAAAACATGCCAGTGTACATTACAAATTTCTGAAAAATCAATGATCAGGTGAATATCTTTTTCAAATCCAAAAAATACAACAAATATAGAGGAATAAAACTAAGAGCATTCACTGATTTTGGTTCAGAAAGAATAAAAGCCATGACAAAATGGAATATCTTTTACATGCTTTAAGAAGATAAAAGGAAAGTATCATTCAGAAATTTAGGTAATATTGAGAATTTTCCCAAAAAATATGAAAGAATTTGTTGCCAGTAGACGATATTTTTCAGACAAAGGGAAAATTTTATCTCTTGGGAATTTGAATCAATACAAAGTTATGAAGATCACCAAAAATGGTAAATATGTGGATGAGTAAGGACAGCATATAAAATATTTAATGAAAAACAATGAACTATTTAAAGCAAAAAGAACAACATATTATGGGAATTGCAGTGCATGGACAAATGGAAGAACACAATCATAATATTCTTACATTATATGTGAGTGGTTTAATATTATTTGATGTTAGGCTGTGATAAGTTCAGGACATATGTTCTAAACCAAAATAAAGTACTAGTAAACAAATGTGTAAATAATAGCATTAAAAGCATAGCTAATAAGACAATGGCAGAGATAAAACAGAATGAAGAAAATAGTTAATCCAAATGATGAAAAGGATAAATATAGAATAAAGAACAGAGAAAAATAAATAGCACAAGAGTAAACATAAACCCAAATATGTTGATAGCCACATTAAATGTAACTAAAATAGATAGACATGTAGACAGGCAGAAACTAACATCCTGAATAAAAGCAGGAAAGCATTGCTGAGAGAAAGTAAGACAAATAAACGAGAAGATTTATTCCAATGCTAGCTTAGAAAATTCAATATTTTTGAGATATCCATATCTCCCAATTGATTAATTGATTCAATGCAATCCCAATCAAACTCACAACAAATTTCAGCTACAAATTTACCATCCCACTATAAAATTTATATGAAGGTCTAAAGGATCTAGCACAGCTAAAGCTATTTTGGAAAAGAACAAAAATAGAAGACTTATGATATCTTATTTCAAGAGTTGTTCTATAAGGCTCCAGTAGTTAATACAGATGCAGGCGTATCATTAAGTGGAGCAAAAACTCCACAAGTAAACACGTGATAGACACAATCGATTGGTTTTTCAAGAGTTGCTAAAACATTTCAATGGGGCGATGACAGTCCTTTACCAGAGGTTCTGGGACAGCTGGAAGATCATCCGGACAGCAAAGGGCTCAGCTCACACCATACACTAAACTCACTTTAAGTGGATAATAGATTCAACCATAAAGGCTGAAATGAGAAAAGTTCTAGAAGAAAATGAATAAGCAAATATTCTTAAATTTGAAGTGGACACATACTTCTTGGGAAACAGATTATGAAACAAGGAAAGAAAGATTCATTTCACCTCACTAAAATTAAAAACGTTTGTGTTTGAAAAGTGATCACATTAAGTCCCAGGGATTCCATTCCTTGATATTTACCTGAAGGAAATGAAAACATGTCCCTGGTACAATGATTTGAACGGGGATGTTCCTAGCCGTTTATTCACAAAAACCAAATCCTGCGAATAATCCACATAGCCATTCACAAGTGTCTTCTGTTTGGGGCTGCTATCACAGAATACTGGAAACTGGGTAGTTTATAATGAATGGAGAACTGAGGTGCTCGCGTCTGGTGAGGACTTCCCTGCTGTGTCATCCCAGAGGGAGAGGTCAGAGGAGAGAGGAGGAAGTGGAGTGGGCGAACGTTTGTTCTCACAGGTGCACAGCAGAGGGCTGAATGTGTACCAGGAAATATTCCCTGTGATAATGGTAGCCATCCATGCGCTGAGGCCCACTCACCTCCTAAACTAACCCTCTCTGTTAACACTGTGAAGGGGAGGATTAACACTCCGATACCTGCATTTTGGAGGACACATTGAAACCATAGCACCAAGTGAATATATATGTAGAAACCAACTGGACCATCCATACCAAGACATTACAGCAGTATAGAGAAATACGGTACTGAGATAGGCAATGACTCAGATGAATCTCAAAAATAGAATGGAGAATACAAGAAGTCAGAGTCCAGGCCTTGCCCATGATACATGTGTGCATTGCATTTCTGTGGTTCTGTTGAGCACAGGAAACTGATCTAGGATGATAGACTAGATCTTTGGATGCTGGGGCTGGGAGTTGGCGTCGAGTTACAGGAATGCATTGTGAGGGAAATTCTGTGGAGATGCAGGGGTTCCTTATCCCGACTGTGGCAATGGCTACATGTGCCAAAACAGAATGAGGACTTCACTTTACGTAGGTTTGTTTTGTGCCCTGTAAATTATGCATCCACAAAGCTAATTTTTAAATACAGTATAACCATCTGCCACGGCATGAAACTCTCTGGGAAAACTATTCTTTCTTTTCTACTTCAGCCAGGCTGCTGTGAAAATGAAATCTAGCAACACCCACTCCCGTCTCATGCCCCACCCTGCCATAAACATCCAGTTGAAGCGCTTTCCTGATGGCAAATTTTAGGACTTCTGACACAGTGTTAATATTTATATTTATATTTATTCGGTGGTTGCTAATTATTCTATTTCACAGATGTGGGCCAATTACATGATTTTCTGAATTTTGCTGGTCTTGTAGCTTTTATAAATTACAAACTCCTAATATAAACTTGATTGTGGGGAAGTGCAAAGAGCTCGTAGGCTTCAGTGCTAATCAGCCCACAGTTTAAATTCTGGCTCTGCTGCTTACCAGCTGTGTGACAGTCACGTTTTCATGTAAGAAAAGCAGGGTGGGGCAATTGTGATGTGCCAGGTAGAGGGACCGTGCATTAAGAAAAGCCCTTGGCTGCAGGGGGCTTTATAGCCACATATAGCCATATCTTCTCTCTTTCAATGCCTGGCTTTGCTATTATAAAATGATGGTAACTATGTCTGTAGGGTGTGAAGATTCGGCGAGACCACAACACAACGTAACCTGCTCAGCGGATATTAGTGAAAGCGCAGAGCCACTCCCGTAGTCCCCATCTGTGGCCCGTGTGGTCTTCTGTCCTACTTCGTCCTCCTGTCAGACACACCATTTCAGTCCCCTGTCCTATAGTAATTTACTAGAAATGCCAATACTTGTTCATTTTCTCAGCGCAAAAGTGACTTATCTTTCTAAATGAATTCATTCTATTCTTCCCTTTAAAACTAGATCATTCCTGAATCTGTAGTGCATGGTATTTGAACAGTTCTTGGAATGACTTTTTGGTTTATCCTGAATTAAATGCACGTGACATTTCTTAATGATAACCCTTTGTATGTGAATGGCATTTTACCTTTGCAAAGCTTTTCTGTATCTATTATCCCATTGAATCGTTGCAACAATCCTGTAAGTTCAGTGAAATCTACTGCTCAGATTAGTGAAGTGAGGCTTTGCTGGGTTAAAAAGGTGTTTAGATAAGAGCTGGAATTTACCCTGCTTTTCCTGATCTCGGCTGAATGTTTTACTGGTTTGTGTATGAAACGACTTTGTTAGGCACTGATGATAGCTGGCACTGTACTGCAGTGCAGCTCCCGGAAAGCTCCTGGTCTGGGGGAGTCAGGTCTGCAATTGCAGAGAAGTGACTTCAGTGTCTGGTGATAAAACCGTAAGAGGGCATAGGCAGGAACAGCAGAGGAGCTGTCACAGATGAGCGAGGTGTCACCGAGGCCGGTAGGATGGAGTGTAGAAGAGTAGTGTTGAGGCTGGCTGTGATTGCTCCCCATTGACAAGAAAGGGAATGGCCTTCCTAAAACAGCCCAAGCTGAGAACCCCTAGAAATCAGTATTTCTTCTCTATGCTTATCAGTGCTGCCTTATTCTTCACTTTGATAAAAAAAAGAAAACCAATAAATAGATCACAGGGAAGAAAGTCCCTCAGTGACACTCAGTGATGGGGTGCTACTTGGAGCTATTTCTTGGGCACTGTCTGTCCCTCAGCCCTGCACCCTGCTCTCCCTGGAGCAGCTGGTACAGTAGGGGGTACAGGAAGGCAGGGGGCTACGATGTGTGTTTTTCAGTATGCTTTCCCCAAACAGGCCACCAAGAAAGAATCAAATCTCCTTGGGATATTTAGAAGCGTCCCGCGTGTTGGATTAGTTTTTCCCAGTAGGGAGTGGAATAAAAGAAGCAGCTGTTGAGAGAGACAGCCTCAGGTCTGCACCATCTGGGACGAGAGCATGAGACAGGACTGGTCAGGATTGTTCCAGATGGGGACTGAAAGAGCCTTCCAGTGCTTGGTCTTTGTGGTGGATGGGGGCAGAAGAGGACCAGAGAATCCAACATCTCTTTTGAGAGATCCGCAGCCTTTTGACACTCCTCTGTCTCAGTTTTTCTCTTCATAAAAGATGTATTCATATGTAGGACCCTTTCATTTATTCATTCTCTTTTCTCATTGAGTCATAACATTTGTACACTTTATGGGATACATTATGGTAATGTGATACATGTATTACATGTGTAATAATCGAATCAGAGTAATAAGCATTTCCATCGCTTCAGACATTAATCATTTTTATGTGTGGGGAATTTCATACTCTACTAGTCATTTTGAAACACATCATAAATTATTTTAACCAACAGTTAGCCTGCTATGCTAAAGAAGAACCAGAAGTAATGCCTCCTCTCTGGATTCTGGGGGTCCCTTATTAAACTTCCTTCTTTCCCTACCCCCTGCTGCCCTTTCCAGTCTCTAGTGATCACTGTTTCATTTTGTTCGTCTACAATATTGACTCAGTGTCCATAAATGAGTGACAATATGTAATATTTGTCTTCCCATGTTTGGCTTATTTTATTTACCATGATGTCCTCTGGTTCTACAGTATGGCATATTACTGCAACTGGCTTGATTTCATTATTTTTCATGGCCGAATAGAGCTTCTGTGCGAATAAACTAAGTTTTTCTTATCTCTGAATGGAGTATAGGTTGATTTCACTTTGAATCAGAGTGAACTGCAGTACAATAAATGAGGAACCTAGCCAGGTGTGGTGGTAATCTCAGCAGCAGTTTAGGAAGTTCAGATAAGAGGAAGTTTGAGCCTAGGCAACTTATTGAGACATAGGCAATGTCTGAAAACAAAAGTTAAAATATGGCCCCTTGAGAAGGCTCTGAGATCGATAATGTGAGAGAAAGAGAAAGAAAGGAGGAACTACATAGGGGCATCCTTGGGGATGATGATTTCATCTCTTCTGGATATGTACCCCATAGTGGAATTGCTGTGTTGTATGGTAGCTCTATTTTTAGATTTTAAAGGGATCTCCATGCTCTTTTTCGTAATAACAGCACTAAGTCACATTCCCAGTGGCAGTACTTGAAAGTTCCTCTTTCTCTATCACTGGTTATTTTTTGTCTTTTTGATAATAGCCGTTCTGAGGTGAGATGATCACTCGGGGTTTTTATTTGCGCGTTTCTGATGGTTAGTGGGATTGAGCGTTTCTCACATACCTGTGACCATTTGTACTTTTCTTTTGAGCAGTGTCTACTTATTTCTGTGTCCCATTTTCTAATTGAATTAGTACTGCCATTATTATCATCATCATCATTATTACTGGTGTCCAGATTCTTGAGTTTCCTACAGAGCGTGGATATCCGCCCCTTTTTTGGATGAATAGTTGACAGATTTTACCCACTCTGTAGGTTTTCTCTTAGTTCCGCTGATCATTTGCTTTGCTGCTCAGGAACGTCTTAGTCTTCTTTCTCTCAGTAGCACACAGAGCACGTACCAGATGGCGAGCCCTCTGTGTCGGGTCAAGGATTTAGGGATGCGGGAATGAACAAGGTACAGCTCTCTATAGGGGCTGTGACTGCAGGTGTGGCTGTGATGGTGCGAAGGGCCAGGAGAGCACCGTGAAGGGCCACGCCATCCCAAGGAAGCAGCAGGACAGCACGGGAGAAAGCGCATGTTGCTGATGGTGTGGCCAGAGTACAGCTTGAGCAGGGAAGCAAAATTCCTACTGGAGAGCTTTCGTATCATTTTGGTGTGATATGTCATACAAGCCTGCTCTCCCGAGGCCCCGTAAGGTATTAAATAAAAGCCGTATTGCTCATTACGACTGAGCCCTGCTTTGTACTACCCACCAGAAACTGCTTGAGAGTTGTCTGAGCAAATCATTGAACCTGAGAAGGAAGAGTCTGAGGACTCCTGACTTGACCTGTGTGCGGGATGCATAGCACTGTGGGCGAGCTGGGGACCCGCACTTAGAACCGACATCTGAAGTGAAGGACATTCTCCTCCGCCTGAACTCACAAGTCCGTGGAGTCCCTGGAATGCTGATTCCAGGTAGTGTTGGCGTTGAATTGCAGTTGATGTGCAGAGAACTAGGGGATTAGATGGAATGAAGAAAACACCCACATTTCCAGTGTCAGAAGTGTTGTGGATAAAAGCAGCTCCAGCAGAGATGCGTTGGGAGTGAGGACAAGCACACCGGTGCCCAGGAGGGGAGCACTGGCCCCGTGGGCAGAGCCTTGAAGCCAAACAACAGGGAGAGACCAACAGGCCCAAAAAGGCAGGTTGGGCTGGAAACTGAGGAGCAAGAAGGAGAATGAGAGAGTCAGAGGAGACCTGGTGCTCGCTCTGAGGTAAGAAACCAGAAGAGCACTAGGGACAGAGGAGGAGAGAAGCGATTCTTTCTGTTTAATGTTTGTAAAACAATCATGTTGTCTTTTGAGCAAAAACTCAACAGGGACATCAGGTAGCTAAGGTAGTAACTGGGCAAGAGATGATGGTAGCAGCCTCGGAGGTGGGGAGAAGTGGTTGGCGCACACTGTGAAGGTGGAGGCGACCAGACACAGGCGCGGTCACCCTGCAGCCTCTGTGTAAGCCCTTAGACTCCTTAAATCACCCACATCTAGGTAAAGAGAGAAAGATGCTCAAGGGTATTGACTTGAGTGACTCCAATGTTTAGAGATTAGGAAAGCTGGGAGGGACCGTCAGATGAGGATAAGAAGCAGCCAGAGAACTGAACCATGGCCTCTGCCACATGGAGATGGCTGTGACCTTGACATGCATGTGTTTAGGGTACAGGAGGGAGCAAAAGCCTGACTGGAGCGGGCTTAGGAGGAAAGTGAGTTACCCCGGGATATACTTTCACACAGGGTTGCTATCAGAGCAGACCCAAAATATGCTTTTCTACTCTTCAGAGCCCTGAGTCTGGTTCTCTACAAAACCAAAACTCAAAGGCCTGCTGCTTTAGACGATGCAAACAAGGAATAGAATCCTTTGAACTTGGATATAGTATTAAAGTTGTCATCAAGGGCTTGAAAGGTTGCAGGTGCAGATCTTGCTCTGGGAAATAAAATGGATCCATTGGTGGCCTTATTCTGGTCCTCTGCCCAGGACCGCAGTAAATAATCTCCTTCATGTATTTACCCAGGAGATGTCCACACACCAGTCTCCACATCAACACAGAGCATGCTTAGAAGTCAGTGCTGTTTGGAACAAAACAATTCTCCCTCTCTCTCTGATCGAAATTTCTTTATTCACAGTTTGTGGTCCTATCCTGTGTCAGTGTAGCAGCCTTTGAGTGTCGCTGTGGTGCTGTGATCATTGGGCTAGGATGCCAAAAGCTAACCTCTGCTCTGTTACTAACTGTTGTGCTGACATCATTAGACCATCACATCCCTGTGTGCCACTGTGTTTCCATCTAGTTTGGTTAACTCACTTCTAAAATTTATCCTCGATCTCAGTGTCCAGTTCTTTCTAAAACATAAAGTATCCCAAGTTTTTAATTTATCTCAGCCTTTCTTGCTGTATTGCTTTTCACAAAGGCCCCTTGCAAGAGGAACAAGGCACAGTTTGCAATCACTGGCCATCTAAAGGGAGTCTTCTTCTATGAACAGTAGAGACTGAACTCAATCTTGGTACCTCAAAACCTCAGGATTAAGGGATGAAGTGGCAGTCGAGGCCTGGGTTCCTGCCTCTTTGGAACTAGCCTAGTTCTTCCCTGCAACTCACTGCCAATTGCCCCTTTTGGATGCTTAGGGCAAGAGTCAGCAGATCCCAGGTCCCCATGGCAGGCTTTGTGTCCTTGATCCAGGTAATCAAACTCTCTGCAGTTCAGATCTCAACTGAAAAGAGAATATCATTTCATGTGTACTGAGAGAGGAGCACCCGAGCTACCACCACTTACCTAGCTACCTACCCGTTGGGTAAGTACTATTTATTGTTACCCAGCAAAATCCACTCAATTCAGATTTTGCTCTTGTACCAAAGCAACCAAATAGGTTCTCTTACCTCAGGCCTGTGTGGAAACAACAAAGAAGTTACATGAAATCCAAGCCCTTCCTGAAATTGTCTATAACTCTTCATCCTGGACAGTGGATTCTAAAAGCTCCTCCTGGCTTTGGAGTCTGGGCCAAGAGAACTATCTCTTTTGGTGTGTGTGCAGCTCTTCCACAGACCCTGTAAGGTTCCCCCTCTGTTTTGGGTGCTCCTCTCCAGTGTGTCCTTCCTTTGGGCTCTCATTGCTCGTCGGTGAAGATCTGGTCTCAGCACAGGCAGATATTTAATACTTGTTTTAGGAAATGAACATTATTGGCTGGTCGTGATGTCACATCCTGTCATCCCAGAACTTTGGAATCTGAGTATCACAAGTTCAAGCCCAACCTGGGCAATTTAGCCACTTAGTGAGAACTTGTGTCAAAATAAAAAATAAAAACAGAGGGCTTGGAGTGTAACTCAATGCAAAGGCCCTGGATTCAAATCCCTAGTACCAGAAGAATAGCAACAAAAAGTCACAGAGAGAGAGACATAGAAAGAAAAGAAAGAAAAAAGAAATTAGCGTTGCCATTGCATTGACCCCCAATAACACAGACTGCAGTCTGCACAGGACACAGCCTATCTCGCGCTGACTTCTGTCTGCACCCTGCATGCTGTCCTCTGTTGCACACTTCTAAAAGAAAGCAGCGTTTTAAATTCCTTGGACTAGGAGAATTCAATCACTCAGCCCCATCTGGGGCTCCCCTCCATGCAGGGATTGTGTGAGGTGCCTTGTATTGCACTGTCATTTCCTTTGCCTATTGTTGGGGCAGGGAGTGGTGCTGAGGCGGACAGTGCCCATTCCCCTGTTTTTCCCACCTCTTCCGCTGCACTGAGAGCCCCGTAAGGGAAAGGAAACTACTGCCACTCCTGGGGTCTGATGCCCGGGTCAGGGCATGGCCCACATGGAGCCATGGTCGTGGCTGTTGGGGTGAATCCTCAAGGAACCCGTGTCCTTGGCTGGCGTGTGACTTAGGGAGTCACGGTGCAGAGGGAGCAGTGGGGGCTCAGGGAGCTTGGGGCCCCTGGAAGTCCCGGCAAGGCTCATGGCTTCTCAGAGTCTGGCAGGCTGATGGGAATTTCCACTCCGAGCACAGCCATTCCTGATCCCTGCCCGCAGAACTGCACTGGTCCCTGGTCCTCGCTGAAATGAAATGAAAATGGACAATAGAGGGTGTTTTTTTTTTTCTTCTAACAAAGTTAAATTTATGTTTTTAATCTGAGTTTATGGCCTTCCTGTGTGTTTTTTTTTCTCCATGTGTCGCCACACCGAAATAACCTTCTTTTTGAAATTATGGAGAAGATGAATGGCAGATGTTTTTCTTAACATTCCTATTAGGGGAAAAACATTGTTACCTCCCATTGCTTCCCAGGTTAGTGTAGTTGAATTTAGACATTTTTCTGCCTCGTGTAATCTTTCTAAGGAGCAGTGTTAGAAAAGTGATTTATAATGAGACACAGCCCATTTTGAGAATTTAAGCGTAAATTTTAGCCCCTTGATCCAGAGAAGCTGTATATGCACACACACACATTTTTGGAAGTAATTTTGAAAAGTTCCTAAGCCTCCCTATGGCCAGCCATAGCCTTTGTAGGAGGCCATGAAACAAGATTCACAGTGCCTAAGCCAGATAAATTAGAAAACTTGTTGTGAAAAAAAAAATGCATTTCTCCCATTCATTTGCTTTTTAATGAACTATTGAATAGAAATATAAATTTTTCCACCACTGCCTTTTAGGACTATTAAATGCCAAGGAACCAGGACTAGAGATCAGGGATTTAGTGCATCTTTCGCAAAAGCAAATGGCACTCTGTGAAGACAGCTGATGCCTCTTCGCTCTGCAGCAGCACTGGGCAGGCGTGTGGGCACAGGGACCCTCTGCCCTTCGGCTCTTCTTGCTGAGCATATGCTGCAGCCCATCAGTGCCAACAGGGCCCTGCGTCTCCCCACTGTCGGGGGGTGGTCTTTCCGAAGGCACTGCAGCCATCTGTTAGTGTTGTCTGTTCTCAAGGGTGCTTTGATGCCATGAGGAGATGCGACATGACATTTGGAATCGGGACCGCGTGTCATGGTGCCAGGGGCAGGGACGGCCCAGGGTTGACTGACTCTGGTCCTTTCTGTGGGAATGAGCACGTCAGTCAAGTTCATCTGGCTGGGGAGTTCTGTTGGCAGCCATGATGCTCACAGGGGAGCAGGGAGGGAGGAGTGAAAGATCTCAGAGACCTTCAGAGGAGAACCGTGCCTCTTGGTGCTTATGTTCCTCTGGGAAAGCCCTGGGGTGGAAGTGAAATCACAGGTGAAGCAATGAACTTAGCAGCAAATGGGAATTCAGACTGTAAAGAAAACCAAAGCTAGAATTTCTGAAACTTTAGCTCTTGGAGGCCCTAGTCATGATGTTTTGTTATCTGCCTGCCCACCAATAATGTATTTGTATTTTCTTCAAATATTTACTATAAATATAAAATAGTTGAAGATAAAATGTAACAAAGCCATCTTTTGAAATTGTAGCTAATACTGTGGCTTACAAAAGGCTCCAAACCTGGGATCTGCTAATGCCTTGTCAAAATTAGAAATTAATTCCAGGAGGAGGCTAAGATAGGAAGATCTCAAGTTTGAGCCCAGCCTGGGCAACTTAGTAAGACACTGTCTCTCTTTTTAGAAAAGATAAATAAAATGATGTAGCTTAGTGAGAAGGCTCTGGGTTTAATTCCTGCTACTGAAGAGAGACAGAGAAGCATGGGGAGGTAGGGGTGAGGGAGAGAGAGAGAAAGCAGGGGAGGGAAAAGGGGCAGGGGGAGAGAGAGAGACATTAGTATAGGCTAGGTGCTTGTTTCAAACTCCTAAATGCACTAACTTAGACTTTCTCCTTGATGTACTGGGAATCCCATGGCTCCCACATGTCTGATACACACATCTTATGTAAGAGATGAGGAAGCCTACAGAATGGAAAAGCTTTGTCCCAGGTAACTGTGATCTGTAGTCTTCTTTATACCTGTGCCATTAGCCAAGTAGCTTTTCAGCTTCTCTTCCTGGAGGCAATTTGAGGGTACATCCCCTTGACTTGTGTTTCTCCTCGTCATATCTTTTGGACACCAGGATACTAGCAGATGTGGTACAAGCAGCATCTGCAAACCTGTCTGCTGACCTGAGGTTGCTCTCCTGTACCTTCACCATCACCATGAGGGTGACATGCCGTGGCTAGCCGGTTGCTCTGTGGAGGTTGAGAGACGTGTGAAGCAGACCTTGATCCAATCTGCAAAATGATTCAATGCTAGGCTCCAGCCTGCTGACTGCCATTTTGAGTACAGTATGGGATGCATTTGTGTGTGTGTGTGTGTGTGTGTGTGTGTGTGTGTGTGTGTGTGTTTAAAAAGACAGAGGTGGAAATAGAAGACAAAAAAATGGAAAAGAGAAGAGAGAAGGAGAAAAGAAGGAGGAGAGGAGGAAGGGGAAAAGGAAGGAGAAGGAGAGGGTCAAGAGGAAAAGAAGGTGGACAAAAAAGACCTGTGTCCTGAAGGTCCCATACCTTATCTCATGTGTCTTCTGTATTCCCAAAGCTTGGCGCAGTGTCAGATGGATGCTTTATCTTTTGCTTCTTAACTTTCTAAATTCAAGAAGTATTTTGTGAGGACGCTGATATGTGCATGAGACTCACTAATTATACTTGGGTATGCATAATATTAATCTGAAGTTGCAGCAGGACATCACCATGCTCGGGTGGCAAAGCGAGCAATAAGTGGATACTGTGTTGTTCCCGAGACTCAGTGGCCAGTGCAGTATCCTGCACATGTGGCAGCTGCGTCCTCTTCTGCTGGGCCTTGCAGCCTTAGGCTTCACTGCAATCCTTCAGCCTCCCACAAAGCTCAGTATCTTCCCTGCATTCCTCTCCTCTCCTGTTTTCCCTACAAATGTTCCCGTTCCTTTCCCTTCTTTGTCCTCTTACTGGACATTCTGTGGTACGCACAAGTCCTGCGCACACTGCCATGAGATTTTCTGACCAGCTGTTCAGAACCTAGAAGCCATCCTTCCCATCTGCCCTGTCATGGAGTCCTGTGTTTTGCACATTGAGTCCATCTTTGTTCATCCCTCTGCAACCTCCGACTTCAGGGCCACCCCCTGTCATGTCTGACCCCCTCCTATCTGCCTTCTCATGATCACCTTCTTAGGATCATCCAGTCCCTGAAGAAGAGTTGGAATAGTCTTGTAAAATGCTAATATGGTCATTTAATATGGTCTCTGCTAAAAACCACCTAGGAGTTTTTCTATTACAACTAGGAAAAAATAAAACAAAACAAGGTAACTCTTTACTACACCCATACCTGCTCCTCTGCAGGTGTGGGCATTTCACTGGTCTGTTTTGTAGAGGAGTCCAAGAAGATTTCATAGTATGTAGGGCTGTCATTCTTCCTGCCAGAATAATCACCACCATATCAAAATCACTATGTATTGAGTGTACACTCTCATATGCACATAAGTAAGCTCTTTCACATATTAGCTTCTTTAATCTTCACCACAGTTCTATGAACAAGGCACTATTATTATTCCAGTTTCGCAAATGACGAAACCGAGGCACTGAATGTGGAAGCAATTTTCCCAAGGACACACAGCGTGAAGCTCAGAATCCAAGCAGTGTAGCTCCCTCTACCATTGGCCAAAAAAATAACCCATGGAATTGACAAGAAGAAAAAACACAACCCAGCCCCCACCCTTTCCCCACAGCCATCGTTCTACTAGGTGCTAGTGGGGAGTCTGTCTTTCTGTCAGAGAAAGCTGAAGATCACAGCATCAGCAACAGTCAGGAATCCGCTGTTTAAAACTGGTAATGTCTGAGAAGGGCTGAGATGATCCTCTTCCAAAGAGGTAATTACAGGAACACAGTGAGGACACCAGACATCTTGCAGAAAATGGAGTATGAGCGATTCTCACAGAAATGTCAAAAAGATAATGTGTTTCGCAAATGTTTATTACACACAGACAAAAGTAGGTTCAATTATATCACGGCCTACATGTTTCTTTCCTTGTTGGCTAGAAAACACTCAGGTGCTTTGTTTTTCAAAAAAAGAAAAAAAATGTATGTCTTCCAGGATGGCATGGAGGTATTTTTAGCTTTCAAGTTTTGATCATGAGTTTCTGTGATCTGGTAAAAATGCCAATATAGCCCTGAAACACGGACAGAAATCATAGGAGCTGCTGCACACAGGACTTGGGTGGACTTCATATATCATGGGATCACGCACCCCTCCTGCTGCAGCCCTGTGATGGCTGCTCATCTCATCTAAGTTTCTGGACACTCTGAGTTAGAATCTATATTCAGCACACGTTCCCACATGGTTAAATAAAAATAATAATCATCTTTCTCCACTGTTGGCTGGTAGGAGCGTTCTTTTTTTTTTTTTTTTTTTTTTTTTTTTTTCCATTTTAATTCCACCTTCTCTCCTTGCAGGATTTTGTAGTAGAAATAAACATCACGGGCTCAGGAGAGAACTCGGTTTTATATCTTAATAATTGTGGGACTTTGTACAAGTTTCTTTTCCTCACTGGTGCTCTGTCTCTTCTGGAGTCCAGCAGGAATGACATTGTCTGTGTCACGTGGCAGTTGTGCCCACCAAATAAGATGTTCTAAGAGTGCCTGGTGCCTAGAAGCTGTGAACCACAACGATTTGAGCTTTTCTTGCATGCCAGGCACTTAACCGTTGTTATTTAACTCAGTCTAAGTCTGTAAAGTAGAAATCATGGTCTCCATTTCATAGATGAAGACACTGAGATCCAAAGGGTGAAAAACTTGCCTCAGTTGGCCTGAATTATGTCCCCCCCAAAGAATATCAGTTGAATCCTAAACATTGGGAGCTCAGAAGGTAACTTTATCTGGAAAGACAGTCCCCATAGAGATACATTTAAAATAACGTCGTTAGGGTGGCTATAATCCAATATGACTGATGTTCTTATAGAAGGAGAAATTTAGTCCGAGACAGTCTTCCGCATCAGGAAGACGCACGAGGAGAAGACAGGTGTCTTCAGAGTGAGGTACTGATGGCCAGTGCTGCCCACGAGGGCCAGCGAGCCACAGGCTGGATGCAGAAGTTAAGGTGCTGGTTACAGCCTTCAGCAAGAGGCCAGGCACTTCTGTCCTGTGAGGCTACTCATCTTGTGGTGCTTTATTACAGCAACTCTAGATACCTCATTCTTTGCCTCAAACTAGGAACAGACAATGACAGCAGAACATAGTGCCTGGTCCTCCTGACTTAAGCCCTGGATTGCTAGCTGCCGATTTCCCATACAGCACAGGACATTGCCTGAGAGAGCACGCTGAGAAGCAGAATCCCAGCCCTACTCCAGGCCTACAGCATCAGACCCCGCGAGCAAGCTCCCCAGCGGGTCCTCGGGTGCTCTAAGCTTTGAGAACCCTGCAACAGACTTTACCTTCCAGCTTTGGTCCACAGCACTGATTCCTTTGTCCTCCCCTCTGGTTCATACTTGGGATCCTCTGCAGCAGGCCCCTAGCACGCCTTTTGGTCTCCAGGACAGTCTTCTTCCAGTCTGCTTTCCACTGAGCACATGGACAGGAGGAGTCCTTAGTCCCTCGAGGCCAGCTTTTTCCTTACACCTGGTAGGGCAGCTGGGGTACAGAGAAAACATGGTGGGCTTTGGATCCCACTGAGACTGTGCCCATCCCTCTATGTGCACAGAGGACAAGTCACATGTCCTTTCTGAACTGCAGCTGTGCCGTCCACTCCCACTGCCGTTACCCTCATAGAAGACATTGTCACATCTTTTCCTGGGCTACTCTAGTGGCCTCCTCAGTGGACTTCCCACCTCTCCACACTGATCTAAATTTCTTCTTTTTGTAACCTGAAAGCAAATCTGAGTCAGTCATTTCTCTCCCAGGGATGTCCCTGCCTCTCAGATAAAATCCAAATTCCTGCAGTTGGCTTCCTGGTCCTCACAGTACCTACCTTTGCTATGTCCCATCTCACACTTCCCCCTTTCCACTTGGCTTTCTCAATGTCCTGAGCTTCCTTTCCTTTCTTGGGTCATTGGTCATACCTTTCAAGGTCCTTTCTTGCACTACACACCTTTTCTCCTAACTTCTATAACTTCATATGACTTCTTGGTGCTTTCTTTATCATGATATTAATCAAATTATTATGAATTAGGGTGGGGGTGTCTACCTACTCCCCTCATGCTAGGCCCTGACTGTCATTACTACTTTGGTATCCCCGCACCCAGCCCAGGATTGGTATGGACCTGATGAATAGATAAAAGAAATTGGGAGATGACCCAGTTTTCAGGAGAACATTATGATTCTCTGTAAGAAATATTTATTCCTAGAGCTCCACTTACAGATGAGATGCCAGGTGCAGGGTAAGTACAGTCTATTCCTTCCGATGCTTTTCGTTCTTTCCCACACAATGCAGCCTCCTAGATTCTGCTTCGTTGAACAGAGTGAAAGTCTTTTCTCCTAATTGCGTTAAGTAAGGTCTGTATAATCTGCTCACTACTCAAACAGTTATGTTTAAGAAAGAAAAACAGCTTATTAATGGCATCTACTACCACCAGTATTAAGTTCAGAGCCGTGCAGTGAGGTCATGGTCGAGAAAACACGCAGTGGAGTGCGGGGAGCCTCTGGGGTGTACACGGCTTAATCACCTCCAGAGATGTTGAAACTCCAACCCCAAACCAAACAAGGAGGAGGCATTTTGCCTGGTGTGACAGAGCGGGTGCTGGATTCACAAACGCTGAGCATCTGCCCCACCCCTCCTCTACAGAGTAGTAAGAAAGGCCAGAGTGAAAGTGTAATTGTTAGGAACACAAGACGAAGCTCATGAACCGTTTGTGAATATGGCTCAAGCGTCACAAAAGTGGTTAAAGTTTGGGAAAATAGAAAATTTTACTCACACTGGGTGGACCAACATTGGCCTTGCATAGACCACCTGCGCCATGCATTCCTGCTGAATGAATTCCCTGTGTTAGACAGTGACAGAAATAAAAGGAAGGAAAACCTGAACAAATGGGTGGGAATACTCTATGCTGTGGAGATGCCACTTCTCCGCAGTTTCAGGTACAGTGCCATTCAATTAAAAGCCTAACAGTGGTTTTCAGGAAAATTGATAGGCTGAACCTAACACTGATGTAGAAGACTAACAGACCAAGAATAGCCAAGGATCTTTGAAAGAGGAAGAGATGAAGAATGAACTGACTTGCTCCACTGGATGCCAAGATTTGCTCAGAAAGTCTGTGTGACTTTGAGAAGCTTTTTGTTTCATTTTGTTGTTTACAAACTGGTTGTAGAGGAAACTGAGCTTTGGCCAACTTTCCCAGAAGACACCAGGGTGAATTTGCTCTCTTGGGGCTCAGCACAGCCCAGCTCCGCCCTCTGGAGCTGTGAGGCTTCGCAGGCTCTGGGGTCCCAATTTCATCATTTGCAAAACTCAGTTAAATAAAAGGTGACTGTAGAAACTCATTGCTGGGCTGTATTTGGATGTGTTTAAAAATTAATTACTGATTTTTGTTTGTTCGTTTTTGTTTGTTTTTTTTGTTTTGTTTTGTTTTTGAGACAGGATCTCAGTATGTAGTTGAAACTGACCTGGACTTCACTAGGTAGCGCAGGCTGGTCTCGAACTCACAGAGATCCTCCTGCCTCAGCCTCCAGAGTGCTGGGATTACAGGCATGCGCCACCATGCCCAGCGAAGCTAATTATTGAAGTTAGAGGAAGCTTCCTATAAAACAGAGGTTACAGATTCAAATGTCGTCAGATAATGTCCACGCGCAGAGGTGCAATGAGAGGCTGCTGAGAAGACAATGAGAGGCCGGGCACGCGGAGTGGCTAAGTCAGGCCCCACCTCCCCGGTTTGCTGTTTCAGTTCAGGGCCCAGGAACCTGGCGTGGGACTGGAAAATGGTCAGAGCCGAATGCTCTTTCTTGCTCTGCCTGTGATGGGGGTTATTTAACTCTCCGAGCTTCATTACTCCATCTTTACAGTGGAAGATTAGACTCCTGAAGGATGACTGTAGCTCTGTGATTCAAAAATACCCATCTAAGATAATAACGTGTGGACGCATGCCAGTCTGACTTTGAGAATTAGATGTGAAATAACCTCACTTCCTGCTTTGGAAGATCTGAACCCCAAACACCAGCTCTGCTGCTGTCAGTCAGTGGGCCCCTTGAGAACGTCCCTGAGCCTCACTCCCCTTTAGTCCCCATTGCTAAAAATGTGAAAGGAGTTTAATCACACTGTCTTCATGGAGCTGAGGTGACAAGTGTGATCATTAACTAACTTTTAGTATGTGTTGTAAACGGTGCTGTGGTAGGAAGGGATCCCCATAAACATAAGAGAAAGAGATGTCAATAAAGGGCCAGCCCTACAGTGTCACAAGTGCTGAAACTCTCCTTGTTGGATGACCCAGCTTCCCTGGGTTGTAGGCCCTACTTCTCATCATACAGAGATGAAAACCGAAATTTGGAAATTGTCAGTAGCTTGCTCAAGAGGTCAGACAGCTCCTACATAATGGACCAAGGGCACTGAAACCTCTTTCTTCCAGTTTCAAGGTCCAAGAGCATCCCTATCTCTCCTCTTCGTCTTCTGGCGGGTCACGCTCACCCAGCGCAAGGAGCAGACCGTGCCCACCAGGTGAGGGGTCACATCCTCAGTGGTCTTCCAAGGTGCAGGCAGTGACACATCTCCCACCACTGACCAGGTGGGGCTTCAATTCCCACAGAGGAGACAGGCAGGCTTGTGCAGGGGGAGATTGAGGGATCTCTCCTCGCCTGCCATGTTGGAGGCCATTCTGGGCATGGGCAGCCTGAGACACACAGTTCCTAGGTGTGGACAAGAGGAGAGGCCAGAGAGCCCTGTGAACTCACCCTGACTCGGGCAGAGCACAGCTGCAGAAAGGGATCACCTCTCGTTCTCTTTATGAAACAACATGCTGTTCCAGCCCCAGGGAACGCAGGTCAGCAACTTCATGAATTACCCTTTTGCTTGTAATCCAGTTGCAGTGATGAAATATTATGTTGCCTAGGGCAGGGCTATTCCTGGATCTTGGTTGTTCAAATGATCACGCTTCCTGTTTGGAAGGAAGGGAGATTTATGGGATGCCTACCAAGTGTCAGGCTTGGTGCCCCTCACGTTGTGTTGATGGCTTCATTTAACCATTACAAGAACTGTAGGGATTACATTCTGTTGCTTCAGTTTATCAGGTGTTAAAAGACAGAATCTGATAGGATGCAGAAATGTCCTACAGGCTATCATTTAGTAAGCACGAGAGCCTAGTATCAGAACCTTGGCTTTCTGGTCCAAAGTCAGCTCTCTCCACGGCCCCAGACTGCCCATCAGGGAGACACTGGGAACACATGTCGTGTAAGACCCAGACTTCCCTTTATTAGTGGTGTGCAGTGGGAGACCACTAGTGTGGCTAAAACAAAGCTTACTAGTTTTGTAAACAGTGAATCATTCATTCATTCGCTAATGCTCCATCCTAGGTAGAGTCTGTCTGTATGCTGTTTTATAGCATGGAAGCAAGGATGTTTCTACACCCTTGTGCCTGTCTATCCCGCTTGAGACTAGCAGGGACTGGAGATTTCTTTGTCTCAACATCAAAACCCTGTTTAAATCTTGACAGGTATGCGTTGAAAAAATATAAATAAGTACAGAAAAATCAAAGCCCTCGGTTACCCAATTGTCCCATTTTCCAAGAAAATGAAAGCAAGGATGACTTAAAATGAATAAAAATATACTCTCTATGCGGAGGCCTGAAATTGACAGTGTTTACCAGAAATTACACGAGCGAGGAAGTCAGGCCTCTGTTTGATTGTGGGTTTGAATCTGCGCCCGGCTCTGAGATGCCTCCTTTGTGAGCGATTGCCGCTGCTGGGGGAATTGGCAGTGTGACCAGGCCAAGGGAAGGGATAAAATGATTAGGTCTAGGACTTCATTGCGAAACTTCTTCCTCTGAGATTTAGAAACCATCTGTCTTTCAGTCGCTTAATGTTTCCTGAACACCGTGAATTTCTCCAGGGGGCTTTATGGCCAGAACTGATCGCATTCGATTCTCTGGGGAGGAAATCGGCGGGTTTGTCTCACTTATTTATTTATTTATTAAATAAAGAGCAGCAATGCCGAGGAGAGTCTTCTTAAAGAGTTACTGCGGAGGTGGAGGAAGGCTAGGAAAATGAGAACCAGAGGCCCTCAGCCCTGTCCTCTCTGTGAGATTATTTTGCCTGGCTAGCTCCTCGTCATCCTCTTCCTCTTATGCCTTGCTTCCTTCCTCCTTTTTCTTTCTTCTACATTCCTCATTCATTTGCAGCAGACTTTAAACTTGTGGTTTGCTGGGCTTCTCCTGGGTCCAAGTCATCAAGTCTCACGCAAAGGGGTGAAACCAGAGAGCAATCAAATTGAGGGGGGCGGCTCACAGGAAGCACCCGCTCATCTGCTCACCTTCCAGACACACCAGTGTCTCCCTGGAGACAGCCTGCTGCTCTGGGAAAGTGGCCCAGCCAAAATCCCTTGGGGTGGCTCTGCCTCCTCCTCCTCCACCTCCTCCTCCTCCTCCTCCTCCACCTTCTCCT
>NW_022900935.1:35073896-35097400 GCF_012274545.1 Fukomys damarensis | reverse complement strand
TCCTCCTCTTCCTCTTTCTCCTTTTCTTCCTCGCCTTTCTCTCTTTCTTTGCCCCTTTACTTTGAGCTCCTGCTTCTACCTCTATGGAGTACTTCAGAGTTCCGAGAGTTCGGATCCCAGCCAAGAGTCTGATGGCCACAAAGAGTGTGCGGTGCACTGTCCTCTGCCCCGCCTACCGCTAGGCCACCACCCAGGCAGCAGCTCTGCTCAGCCCTTGATGGGCTGCCACCAATCAGGTGCTTGAGGTCCAATCAGAGACTGTGAGTCTGCCGTGTGGCTGCCCTTTAAGCTGAAGGACTGAATCCCAGAGGGGCGCCTTGGGTGGGACTGACAGAGAGATCTCAACGTGAGGGGCAACTCTAGGGTCCTGACACCTCTGGCACCTGTAAATGAGAGGGCTTTGGACAGCTAGAGCTGCTCTCTTGGGGGATGAAGTCAGATCTTTGATTGAGATTGAGGCTCAGTGTCATGCCAGGTGCTGTGGATATGAAGATGCAGGGATATGGCTGCCTGCTCCAACTCCAACGCTGTCTCAGGTGGACGGGGCAAGTCCAGGGCCCCTCCACTCAGTACACAGAGCACATTCAGTCCAGCCCCATTTCCCAGGTCAGCAAATGGAAGGCTAGAGAGGTTAACAGACTTGCGTGTGGTCATCTACTGTATTTGTCTAAAAATAAGACCAGGTCTTATATTAATTTTTGCTTTGAGAGACACAATAGGGCTTATTTTCTTTTTTATGTACAACAATCTATACTTACTCATTTATTCATGTACAATCATCTACAGCAATTTATACATAAAAATATACATTTATTCAAATATGATCATGTCATCTTCTGGAGCATTATCATAAGTGCCCAGATCCTGAATCTGGGCCTGAATTTCTTGCAACTCCATTTCCTGTAGAACCATTGTCCAGCAAGAGAGCTCTTCTTAAATCAGCTCTTCTCACCCACATAGCCTGCTCATAGTGCATCGGCAGCACAGTTGTCAGTGGTTTTTATCCCATGAATTCTCCACTGGAGGAATCATGGCCTCTTGCAGTTGGGACTTCACCAAGTTTCCAGTAAATCAAGTGTTCATTGAAGGCTTACAAGACAGGAGTGGCAACAAAAATGATGACAAGCAAGAGTGAGGGGCCACACAAAAGGGACAAAAAAAATCGCAGGCACCAGCATTCGGAAGTGTTTCTTTATTTCACATTCTATATAACATCTATAGTAACGTATAACATATTGAATTATGAAGATTCATATTAGGCACAACTACTTCTGTTCATTATCAAACGTGCACTTTTTTTTGTGCGTTGTGTCTGTGCTCCGATTGGTCATTCCGCAATGAGTCTAAAGTTCATCCGTTTGCGTAGATGTTTACCTCTCACCCAGAGGCACCTGCTAGAGTATTTAAAAATACTTAATTATAATTTATATTATCGTTTATCTTAAGTATTACTGTTAATAATGCTATTTATGTTTCATTATAGTTTAATGTTATTATTTTATTCTTCCATACGTACATCGTGTGTTACAAGGCACATACTAAATGTTCCCTGTCTCACTGACAATCCTAAGTAGGGCTTATTTTGGGCGTGAGACCTATAGTGCAATAATCTCAAAAATGTCATGGTAGGGCTTAGTTTCAGATTAGGTTTTATTTTCAGAGATTTAATTCCACCTATTTCTTAAATATATGTGATAGGCATTGGACTAAATCTTCTTTTATTTATTGTTTCGTTGAATTATTATTATCATGGTGGGAGGAAGGCTTTATTCAAAGGCAAGATCTGAATTTCAGAAGGGTCTGTGGATGCACCCAGGATCGCAGGATTACACTGGAGATCTCATTGTCATACACAGAAATTGTGTTAAAAATGGTAGATAATGGGGCCAGGGATTTAGCTCAGTGGTTCCAACACCTGCCTCACAAGCACAGGTCCCGAGTTCGATCTCTGGTGCAAAAAAAAAAAAGGTAGATACGGTACCAAAATATCTGTAAGAAAAGCACTGAGGCGCTTTCCTAGTCTTTGTGAAAATAGATATTTAAAGCTGAGAAATGGAATAGAAAGGAGGATATTTTGGAGAACTTGGATATGGAAATATGTGATAGAAACACACAGAAAAAAGAGTTTATATCTTCAAGGATCAATGCTATGGATGTGTTCTTTGAGGACTTCTGAATTCCTTGGGAAAAGGCCCATTTTACAGGTGAACAGAATAGGAAAAGAATCAGATGTGCCCTGAGCCCAGGTGCTGCAGACCAAAGTCACTGCATTAATGGGGCACTCTGTCCTCCTTTCTCTTGAACTGAAAGCCCTCAGCTTGACCAGGGAACTACTTGAAATATCATACATATCAATAGATTTGCCATGTTCCTTAAACAAAAGCAGCCAATCAAAGCAAATACCGAGCTGCAGACATCTGCAGAGTAGAAAGGTTCTCCTGGTCAGTGGAGAAGAACACAGAGATTAGAAGTCTGTGGCTGTGGCAAGTCTCCCTCTTGATCTTGGGTTTCTGCCTCCCTCTTCTTCACCATCACATCCTCTTCTTCCTTCTCTTTCCCTGTGCTGCTCTCTCCTGTTCTTTTCCTATAGAATGGCAAACAGATTGGGGATCTCAACTCAAATGGTTGCATGGATCAAGGGATCACTTAAACTAGGGTGAAACTTTCTAGAGAGTGGAGACAGTGGACAACAGCTGTGCCTTAGAGAAGAGGGGTCAATAGCTGCCTGGCTTCTTTGACCACTCCCACCCTCAGTGGTGGACCCAGTATAGCCAAGCCTTCCCATTTTTCATAAGAACCTGGAAATCTAGATTTGTCTTTAATGAAACACCATGATTTTTAAATGTTATCAATTTATTCAGTGGGTTTTTTTTTCCAAATTCTTGCAGGCTGATAATAACCCATAGCTTCTGACTACTGGTTTGTAGTGAAAAACGTAGTGGAAATCCTGGCTTCCATTTGTATGACTCTGAGTGCATCTCATAACCTCTCTGAGCCTTAGTTTCATTGACTGTCAAGTAGTATGTAAAATGGCATGCCAAAACCCACCTCATTGTCGGAGGTAGGGCAGATGCATGATAAGCAGTGATTCCATCCCCTCCCTTCCATTCCATCCCATAGAGTGACCGTGGTGTTTCAGTCATGGATACGCTGATTCCAGAGAGGTGCACTTAGTCTCCAACAAGGCCAGTTACTTCTGCAGCAACAGCCCAACCCTTCTGCAAATGATCAAATCACAGGAGCTCAGAGTGTGTTTGTGCCCTGCTTTGTTGAAAGCCATTTCCCCAAAATGTATTTTACGTGGGCAATGAGTCTCTATTCATGCACAATTTCACATGAAAAGATTTGCCCTTTTCATCGTATGCATGGCTTGAGTCGGCCAGCCTGCATGAAAATATTTCCATTCATTAACATGCCAAATGATGTCACTGGCCTGGAACTTGCTTGGGCTGACATTGCCACAGACTCATAGAATCCCCACACCCCGAGGATTCTCAGAGGAGGCCCTGTAGCCTAACCTTCCACCCAGTGGTTCCTGCAATGCAGTTTGAAGCTTCTCCCTCTGTTTGTGGGGGCTCAATATCCTGGGAACCTGCCCTGACCACTCCAGTTATTTGAAATGCCCTCCTTGTATTGAATTTAAATTTGAAATTCAGCAACTTAGGTACACTCTAGCAATATTCAGGATAAATTTAGTTACAGTACTACATGATACCCTATTAAATAACCATAATAGGGAGAACTTGTGGAACAGAAGTGTCAGAAATGTTCACACACACACACACACACACACACACACACACACATTGCAAAAAGGCTACAAAGAAAGTCATAATAGCATCCTCATGGTAGGTATGAGAAACAAGCAAAGAGCAAATAAATGAAGTGGCAAGCCTCAATTCTCTTGCTTCTGAGGAAGAGAACCAGGGAGGAGGCCCTAGTGGCTTGGCCTTGGAGTCCAAGCTTGGAGGCAACAGTCTCCTACCTCTGCATGATAGATTACCTGCACCAAGGTCTAGAGGAGGACTAACATCAGAACTTAGAGCTTAGCAACCGATTACCTGCTTCCCTATGACAAGGCACCTGCTCAGGGGCTGTTGTGGGACCAAAGTCTCTAGGGTCCCACAGAGACAGATTTTCATCCCAACTCTGCCACTTTCTTTCAGAGAAAGCTTGAGTAACCTAGTCTATATCCCTGACCTTTAAATAAAGATGAGGCCGATTCTTGGAAATTCAATCTCTATAAATTGCCTTCTCCATAGCTGAGAAGCACTAGGTAGGCAATACATATTTTTGCGTAAATAACATTTATTATTACCCTAGATGATGCTTATCCAGGTCCTTCAATGTCCAGACGCCCCTCTTCAAACTTCCTGGACACCAATATGAGCATTCTCCACTTGTCCTGTGGAGCAAGAGAACAATTCAGGGCCATTTTGCCTGGCTCAGAGTGCATGGTGCTTTCATGAGATCCTGTATTGTCATCAGTGGAGCCCAGAGCAGTACAAATATACTTTAATCTCTTCTCTTGCTGAGTCTGCTCCAAACACTACATAAGCAACAGAAGAGAAATGTGTAGAATAAGACCACAGCACTACCCTAAGGACACCACATGTAGAGTAGGGTATATGGTACAAAGGTACCGAAAAGAAAAAAGGACAGGAACGAGGGAGGACAACACCATTCTATCAAGAAAGGATAGGGTGAGAATACAAAACATGTCTGAAGAGGGAAGGAAGAAAATATAACTTTAGAACCTAAAGCTTCGAGAAATAAAATATCCAAAACCTAACCTTAAATCCTTAAACTCATGGGAGAATACCAGACATAGAGGAACTTATGAATATTGACTGGACAACAGAACATAGGATAAGATAGGTAGATTTTACTACTTCAAAAGTATTACAGGTGCAAAGGAGAAGAGGGAGAGGGTGGAGTAGGGGAAAAGAAAAATGGGAATGGAATTAACATGAGAAAAAGAAAAAATGGAAACAAAGTTTTTGTAGATAGGGAGGGGTGGAGGGGTTGAAGGGAAGGCAGGGGAATGGTAAAAAATAAGAACTAAGATGGATTATGTAAAGGTTCAAATTTCTAATGGTGAGTGTCATTACATTGTATACCTTAAATATACCAATAAAATTAATTAATTTCGAAGGGAGGGCAGAGGTAAGGGGAAAAAATGAGAATCAAGACTTGTCATGTAGAGGTACAAGATCTCAACAATGAATGTAACTGTACTGTATCCCTAAAATGTACCAATAAACTCAATTAAAGCTGAAAAAAAAAAAGTTCTTATGAGGGCCAGGGATTTAGCTCAGTGACACCGTGCTGCCTGGCAAGTGCAGAGTCCTGAGTTCAATCCCTGGTACCAAAAAAAAAAAAAAAATTAACATGAACATATAACAAAAAATATAAACAAATGCTAATGCACAGGGAAAGCTCTCAGTTATGAGAGTTACCAAAACTCAGAGGTATTTTATCAACTACCAAAAAGAAAAGAAGTATCTGAAATTCCAGAGAAATACTAAATCAGTAAGTAAAAGACAAAAAAAAGTATAGAAAACAAGTAAAGAAAATGTGCAAGTAATTCACACAAGAGAAATTAGACAACTGACATATTCTCAACTTCTGTAATTAAGGAATCCAAACTTAAATTATAATGAGAAATACAATTGTTCATCCGTTAGACTAACACATATTTAAATATATGACAAGATCACCTATTGAAAAAGGAAAGGAAACCATCATATATAGAAAATTTATGGAAAAATACACACTGTTAATTTACCCATATAGAGCAATTCGCTTACCATGTGCAGTCATGTGGCCTAGCAGTTCGTATCCACTTATGCTAACACCGATACACTCTACATAGCATTAAAATTTGTTGCAGTTCCATTTATGATAAGTCAAATAAACCACCTGAATATTCATCCACTGGGGAAAGGCAACTTGGAAAGTACTTATATAGTGAGATAAAAAGAATCAATGAAAAGTGAGATCTTAAACACACAGTGACATGTAAAGTACCTGCAATGTAACACCATTTATAGAAATCTCTTTAAAACCACACACAAAGATACAGTAACTCTGTGTTGTTCCTACTTACCATGTGCAAAGAGTAGAGTGTTAAAGGCATCCCCGGAATTCAAGAACGTAGCGGCCTCTGGAGAGGAAAAAAGAAAGGCCAGCGATAAGGTTCAGAGGGAACTGAAATTTTGTCTGAAATGCTCATTTTTTTTTAATGAAAAGCTGTAAAGCAATTAGGACAAAAATGTTACCAATTATCAATTACTGGTGGTCAACCAAGAGATATTTGTTTTATAACTCATTGGGGTTTTGGGAGGTTAATTTTTTTTTTATTGAGTTTATTGGTACATTTAGGGATACAGTACAGTTACATTCATTGTTGGGATCATGTACCTTTACATGGCAAGTCTTGATTCTCATTTTTTTCCCCTTACCTCTGCCCTCCCTTCACCCCCTCCTCCCCTCCCCATCTATAAACACTTTATTTTCATCTTTTCATTCTCTCACATTTTTTTCTTTTCCCTTGTTGTTCTTCCCCTACGTATCACACCTTCCCTACACCTTTAGCTCCTTTCCTCCCATTTCTAAATGTCAGTAATCTTATTAGAATCTTATGCATTGTTGCAGAATATTCACACCAGGGAAACTATTTGGTATTTACACATGTGGGACTTATTTATTTCACTTAGGAGTATATCTTCAATATGTATCCATTTTCCTATGAATGAATCTATTCTCTCGCTCTTTATGGCTGAGTAATATTCCATTTTATGGAAAAACCACAACTTCTTTATCCAGTTTCCAACGGATGGGCAAATAGGTTGTTTCCAAGATTTAGCTATTACAAACTGTGCCGCTATAAACATGGGTGCACATACTTCTCTGTGATATGATTCTTTTAGTTCTCGTGGAAAGATACCCAACAGAGGGATGGCTGGGTCAAATGGAACCTCCAGTCCAAGCTCTTTGAGGTATCTCCATATTGATTTCCATAGTGGTTGCACTAGTCTGCACTCCCACCAACAATGGAGGAGGGTTCCTTTCTCCCCACAACCCCGCCAACATTTGTTATTGTGTGATTTCTTGATAGCAGCCATTCTTTGTGGGGTGAGGTGGAATCTCAGTGTTGTTTTCATCTGCATCTCTCGAATGACCAGTGATGTGGAACATTTTTTCATATATTTTCTTACTGCTTTTACTTCTTTGTCTGAGAAATGTCTGTTCATTTCGGATGCCCATTTTTGGATCGGGTCTTTATATTTGGGGGGACTGATTGTTTTGAGTTCTTTATATATCATTGATAATAGTCCTTTGTCTGAGGTACAGCTGGTAAAAATTTTTTCCCACATTGTAGATTGTCTCTTAGTTCTGCTAATGGTTTCTTTTGAAGTACAGAAGCTTTTTAGTAAGATGAGATCCCAGTTGTTGATTCTATCTGCTAGTTCCCGTGCTACTGAGGATTTGTTCATAAAGTCTTTTCCTATACCAATGTCTTCCAGAGTTCTGCCTAACTTACCTTCCAGCAAGTTTAATGTTTCTGTTTTAATATTTAGATCTTTAATCCATTTGGATTTTAATTTAGTGCATGGCGAAAGATAAGGGTCTAATTTTAATCTGTGGCAGGTTGACATCCAGTTTTTCCAACACCATTTATTAAAGAGGCTATCTTTCCTTGGGAGGTTAATTTTATAAGTGTCTCAAAAAATTAAATTCAACCCGAGGAGAAAAAGAATTTATTTAAAATTATATTTTTTGATAGATATCGATGGGGATATAGGTAAGGTTTCCTTGGTTTCTTTTTGTTAGAAGGACTGTAGGATAATCCACGTTCCAGCCCCCTGAGGAAGAAAGTAGCCTAACTGCCCATATGAATTCTGATTATAGATTTACAGCTCTCACAGCCAATAGTATAATTTTTGCTAAAAATGTAGTAACATTGTGAATTTTAAAAATTACATGTTGACAGAGGGGACTGTGGACACTCTCCTTGTGAGTATAGCACAGAACTGCATTTTATTGAGTACATTTCTTATCTCCAGATTTCTCCCCAGATCCACGCTTGCAAGTATTCCCCCTGCAAAAACGTGTTCCTCATCTGCAGATGAACAGATTGAGCACTTTGCCTGAAGTCCTTGCCAGTGAGTGCTCCTCGGACTTCACTCTCAGACTCCGATCTCTGGCAAAAGTTTCCACCACGCTGAGGTAGATACTGAATCATTTAAAAGATGTGAGGTCAGTGCTCCTTATAAATGGACAGTGCTGTGTAAAGAAGTGACTTTCCAAACTTGGTTTGTTCTTCTTGACCTTGACACTGTGAAAGAAAATTGTAGGTGGAACTAATAGTGTTGAAATAGCAGCTCTGCCTGCTGTTTAGCTTTCCTTCCCACTGGGCAGGAACTATGCTGGGGGCTGTAGTGCTAGAGACTTCCAGTGACAGGGCTTCATCTGGGGGTCTGTGGGCACCTCATTATCCTCGCATTCAGAGGACACTGTGCCTCATGTGGGAGCCCAAGGAGCAGAGGCTGAAACACAAAAGGCAGCAGAATCCAGATGCCCAGTGTCATAGCTTCCTTTCACCTTCCATTGCGTCTTTAACCAAGATCACCTTTCTGACCCTAAATCACATGTACTTAAAATGGTGCCAGTTCACTCACCAATACACAAGAGCACTAAAGAAACAACATGTCAGATACCAAAGTCAATTGAGCATGCTCCGTCTGTCCCTCCTGATCCTCCAGGTAGCCATGTGTGGTACGAAGCAAAATTTCTAGCATGTTCATCCTAACAAAGATACAAGCAGAGGTCAGGAATACTCTGGGACAGCCCCGTGTTCGCCAGAGGTATTGTTAGGATGGGAGAGGACACAGGACCCCTGACAGACTGTCCACTCGTTGTCCTTGTGTAGTGACTGGCACAGCCCTCCCAAGGTGCCTAGTGGTTTCACCCATTTCTCAGAGACCGCTGAGCCCTGTAGGCCCTGCTCCAGTCCTTCCTCCAAGAGCGATACCCGTATACTCCAGGAGCCCCCATACAGCCCCTCAAACTTCAAAGGCAGAGTTTTCACCAAACATTGAACTCTAGTGGCTGTTTAAACTCCAGAGAGCCTAGGCACTGAAAGGAACAAGTTGCTTATTGGTAACCAGTGATTAATGTGTACCCCGAGTGAGCACACACATCCATGTGCGTACAAATGGCATGTGACCCAGAGGCATGGAGGGAGCACACTTCCAGGATTGACCGAGCTCAGTATCAGGACCCACTTTCAGGCTCTCAGGTCTCCTTCTACTCCTCCACCCACACAGTTTGTGCTTTCCCAGATGCCATTGCAAGTGGCCCTGGCTTCCCGTCCCCGTCCTTGTCCTTGTTTAAGCCCAGCGTTTCCTTCAGGGATGAGCCTTCACAGAATTCCTCAGGGAGCTTCCGGGACCTCCCACCTACAGATTTGGTTGTTTCCACACATCTGCCAGGGAGCCCCATCCTTCTGCTCTGTTGTGTAAGGCATCACAAGGTAATCAATGGCATTGGCTGTGTTGGGAAAGGAGCCACAGGCCTGGAGAGGACCCAAGCGTTTCTCAAGCATGTGGGCCTTATTTACATTGTTCCACAGAGTGGGGGTCCTGTCCTTGGTGCTTTCCTATGGCCTCTCCCACCCCAAGAACATGTGTGTCCTTTGTCCTGTCCTCTAGAGGCAAATGGTTTGGTGCTCATGCAAGCTGATGGCCTCTTCCCGTGACATTTCGTTGCCAGCCAGGGTTAAGGTGACGTATCCAGTTGTTCTCTATCCTCTATCTTTGCAATCCCATATTTTAACAGTAAACTATTTTCTTTAAAGTCATTGTTTCTAAAATACCAAGTGATCAACTTTTATATGTTTTACAGTCCACCACCTGCTTCTACCTGAGCCTTGGTTTCCCCATTTGGAAAATAAGAATGTTAGAGGAGTTGTATCTTCAGCATCTTTCCCAGGCTAATATTCTGAGTCTGTGAAATCCTCTCTTAGTAGGGTGAGGACCCCCCAACAAACATTCCACTATTTGTTAAGTGTCTGTAGACTAAGGTCACCTCCAGCAAGAGAAGTGCATACTGATGGCTATGTGCTGAAATGCTCCATTGCCCTGCGTCCTTCTTTCCTGTTCCTGAACTGTTCCAGGAGGTTGAGCCTGCATCCCTGAGCCTCATAGTGGATGAGTGCTCCTGTGAAGAGCCCATTCAGGTTCCCTGATGAAAACCCTACTGGGGAGGTTTACAGTGATTCGAATCTATTTAGCTTCGCTTCCTCTTACTGCAGATTACACTTGTATATTAGCTTCGGAGTTGTCTGATTACCAAGGAGTTCACCTGAGGGCCTGGGTCTCTTCAGGTCTGATATGCTCTATCCAGCTGAGTTCCTCATGGATTGAGCCACTGTACTTCTCTCCTCCATGGAAGTGAGAATGTTTCGCTCTAGCCCCATCCCTGTGGCTCTAAACTCCCCAGGCCCCAGGCCATGGGGGTTTGTTATAGACCTTTCACCCCCTTCCCCTACTCACCTGAAAATGTTGAGCTTTCTTTAATAAATAGTTTCTTCAAAGGAACTGATGTCACTTCCTCAGGAAACAACTGAAATTTAGATCTTGTGAGGGACAGGATGGCATAGTGGTTTTATAAACATTTGACGGTAAGAAAGGCCACAATTTCATCTAGTTATTAACTCTCGAAGTTTCCTAAGCATGCTAAAGCCTCTGTTTATAATTATCCCTCAAAGGGAATAGCACCAGCAGCCTTCTCATTGCACTGTTGTGAGAATAAAATGAAATATGTAGTCTCTAGCCTAGGAAACATTCAATACATGTTAGGTTTTATTACTGTTAATAACTGCATCTTGCTGTGGACAGATGGGATAGTGGGGACGCAAAGCGTATTTTATGGAGAAGGGAATGAATGAAGCTAATTGAAGAGTAACTTCACACCTTCCACAGATATTTGTCAGAGGATCCTGTCCCTGAGCATGTAGCCCTCGGGCCCATCTTATCCCTGCCCCTCAGATAGCAAGAGGTGGCACTAACCATTTGTGGGAGCAGAAGATGTGTGCAGCATGTGCTATCCTGCAGCACTCCACTTCTGTCTTTAGGGCTGAGCTAAGTGTCCCCTGCTCCTGGAAGCCCTCTGTCCTCCCTCTCTGCCGCCCAACATCTTGTTCACCATTTTCTTTTCTGTTCCATGTTTGTAGTTGATATGGTGCATGGATGAATGCATGTTGTTTTAGTAGTTATGTGTATGTATTTGTGTTCTACGAAAGCTACGACCTCATGCTTAGACTCAGATACTGAGAATGCAGCTAAAGTTGACTTCCACTTTAGAGTGTGTCCTTCTAAGCAGTTACTTAATGGAGGGACAGTGAGATTGAGATTGTGAGTGTGGCATGGAGCTGGTGGAGTCTGAGGAGCTGTGTGTTACACTTCCTTCCCAGTGTGTGACTAGTGGCTGGAGATGCAGCAGAGGCCCAGGTCTACAGTTAGGTTCTTACCAGTGATATCTGGACTTCTCTGCCAAAGGCTTGGGATTTATTCTGTACACAGTGGAGAACCATCAGAGATTTAGGACCAGGACTGAACATGACATTGTCCTTGAATGTCATTGTGCGTTTGCAATGACATGATTTTCTACACAGATGACCCAAAATATTCTGCCAAAGACTCCTAGAATAAATAACCAAATTTAGTAATGAAGCAGAATATGAAATCAATACACAAAAATCAATAATGTTCCTGTACTCCAATAATCAACTCACTGGGAAAGAAATTAGGAAAAAAAATAGCATGCACAATAGTATCAAGAAAATTAAATACTTAGTAGTTAACCTAAGGAAGTGAAAATTATAGTACTCTGAAGGAAGATATCAGAAAGAGGACATCAGAAAATGGAAAGATAACACCTATTCTTGGATAAGTGGAAAAAATATGGTCAAAATGGGCATACTTCTAAAATCGATACACTGATTTACTACATACCAGCAGCATTCCTCACAGAACTAAAGAAAGCAATCCTAAAATTCATATTGAGCTAGGAGGACCTAGAATACCAAAACAACCCTACATAACAAGAGCAAAACAGGATGCATCACACCCCCAGGCTTGAAGCTATATTACAAAGCTATAAGTAATAAAAACAATATGTTACTCACATAAAAACAGACATGTGCAGCAATAGAACAAAACAGAAGAATACAAAAACAGTCCCAGGCACATTTAGCCCTCTGGTATTTGACAAAGGGGCCAAAAAATACATTGGAGGAAAGAAAGCCTCTTTAATAACTGTATATCCGCATGCAGAAGATACAGGTCTATGTATCTCACCATATTATAAACTAAAATCAAAATGGATCAAAGACTTAAATGTTAAAATAAAAACATTTAATGTACTGGAGGACAAAATAGTTAAAACTCTTGAAGACATAGGAACAGGCAAGAACTTAGTGGACAGAACCCTAATTGTACAAATGGGATTATATTAAATTAAAAAGCTCCTGTACAGCTTCTGTATAAACAACAAAGTGAAGAGACCATCTACAGAATTGGAAAGAATTTTGTCAGCTGTTCCTCAGAATATATGAAGAACTCAGAAAAAGACCCCAAAAATAAAAGATCCAACTAAAAAATGAGCCATGGAAATAGTTCTCAGAAGAAATGCAAATGGTCAAGAAAATATAAAGGTGTTCAACATCACTGGCCATTAGAGAAATGCAAATTCAAACAATGCCGACCTTTCATTTTACCTCAGAAGGAATGACAGACATAAAGAAATTAAAGAATACTAAACAAGGGTGAAACAGGAATCCTTCTGTATTGCTGGTGGAAAAGTAAACTGCTACAAACATTATGGAAATCGGTATGAAGAGTTCTCAAAATACTGAAAATAGAAATCTCATTTGATTCAGCTATTCACCTTCTAGGTATCTTCCAGAAAGAGTCAACGGCATCATATTACACGGATCCATGACAGCTAAATCTTGGAAGTGGTGTACGTCTCCATCACCAGACGAATGGATAAAGAAAACATGGTCTTTAGATAGAAGGGAGCACTACTCAGCCATAAAGAAAGATAAACTTGAGCCGTTGTAGGAAAATGGATGCATCTTGAGACCATAATTTTGAGAAATAAATCAGGCACATAACCTTAAATATTGTATCTTTTCTCTTCTATGAGTAAACTATAAGTAAAGAGCAAAATAAAAGATAATAGGAAGCAGGATGATAGATCTTGCACAAATGGGAAGGGAATCAAGAGATGATAGAGGGATGGGGAGAGAGGAGAGAGAAAGAGGATTGAAAAAGAAATTAAGATGTGTTATGTGCATGTACCAGTGCAAGGAATATAATCCTTAGGTACTACAAACAGGGACTAATGAATAAAAAAAACTAAAACATGAAAGTCGCCGTATGTTTGTTACCCCCCTGGATTTGTAATAGTTGGACAATATCTACCTGTAAATCTACCCATATCTATCTTTTTCTTTACCTGTAAAGAAAATATCAGGAATATTCATTAGCTGGCAGCTTCATGGCCACAGCCCTCAGGAGGCTGTGGTAAACCCTGACCAGGGATGGTCTTAGCCCACTCTGCATGTGAGATATGCCTCTGCCATTCACCTGTGCATCTTACAAATTAGGGCATTATCCCCTTTTTAGAAAGTTGTTTCTAACTGCCAAGTGTGGTTATCTCACATCTTAGTCTATTTAAAATCGTAAAACTAATTGAACAATTCATTGAACCTAATGGCTTTAGAAAAATCAATAATTGCCTCCCGTTATTGATATGGTAGAAGCACATGGAAGAAATTACCCAATACAGAAATAAGCCAAGATAAAATAAATAATTCAGCAAGCTCCATGGCAATCTATTCAAATTTTGAGTGATTATGTGGAGTTGCCTTGAGTACAAATAATGAACAGAATGCATTCAGAGTTCCTAGGGTGTGGACTGAAGGTAGGCACAGCAAAGACACCAGTTCCCGGTGCTCAGTTCTCTACCTCTGACAGATGGAGATAGCTCGGATGATAGAGGAGTGGGGGAAGGAGCGGAAGAGAGGGAGAAAGGGAGAGAGAGACTCCTAATTAGTGTGATTAGCATGTGAGATCAGAGCATTATGTCAATAATCTGTTCCTTGAGTAATCTTGTAGCTCACAAAGCCTGTCCACAGCCAATTATAAGCCCACTAGACATTTTGCAAACGTGGAAACTGAACATCAGCAACAGGAATCAACTTTTCCACAGTCAGATTGCTCATCGGTGCAAGAATTGAAACTATAGCACCGGTTTTCAATCTCCTCGTCCATTGCTCAGGTAACTGTTATTTTCAGCTTTGACTTTTCCTTCCCTCCTCTATTCAGAGAACCTGCAGTACTCAAGTCCCTGTGCTCTGTCTAAAGAAGCTACAGTTAAACACATAGTCCTTTGGTCAAGGCCACATAGTTCAAACAGGACAGAGCCAAGACTTGAACTCAGTTCTTCCAACTCTTAATCCACAGCTTCTTTCCTATACTCCTCTGATATTAGTATGTCTCTTCCCAAGGCAAAAAGTTGAGCTCATCGGGAACCAAATTCCCGACCGAGACCTTGACATTCCAAAGCCACTTCCGCATGATCTGCTTCTCTGCTCTGGTCCCCACTCATCAGAAACCAAGATTCTGAATGAAAGAACCCTGGGTCATAGGTCCTGGCACTGAAAGGACAAGATCTGTGTCAGAACTGTGTGTGGAGAGAATGTCTAGAAGAACAGACCCCTCTTTCCCCACGGTCTCCACTTTTATAGTGGTCAAGCCACAGTTCTGACAGAGGCCAAGGGAAAAAGCACTGGAGAGGTGGATTGGTGGGGAGCTGTGCTAAAGGTGATTCAGAGAGCCTTTTGCTTGCTCACTGTTGTGCCCATGTAAAATAGTGTGAGCTAATGCTTAATACAGCACTTTGTGTGTGCCAGGCATTGCTCTGAGGGTTCTCGCATATTAGCTTGTTCAGTCCTCACAGTCACCTCTAGTGGGTCTTTCATCATGATCATCTAACAAGAAGGCAGGATCTGTGTGCATCCTACAAGGTAGCACAGTAGCAGAACAGGCCACAGATACAGCCAAGTGGCTCTAAATCCCATTTCCTCAATGGCTGCCCTGCATTCTCAAGGCAAGTCATTTTGGCTTGCCTGTTCAGATCTATCACCCTGGACCCATGGTCTGTGCTGTGAAGCTGAGTGGACTGCAGAGGGCCCCCTTGCCTTCTCACACTCCAGTCTGGTTAATGGGGGCACCGGTAGGAAACTGCATGGAAGAAGACTGGGTCAGGCAGTAGTCCTGGCTCCCTCTCTGCCACAGGGTCCTCTGGTTCTGGAAAATAGTCCCTCCCTTTGTCTTCAGTCTTCAGGGTAGCCAGGGTTCCCCACCATTGTTGTCCTGGAGGGCTTTACGTCCTTCACGTTCATCTTTTTCTTCAACTCCCTTCTAGAACCTTGGCTGATTCCTCCACCTCAACAGTGTTGTTTGCCCAAAGAAGCATATAATAAAAACAGATTGGAGAGAGAAAAGATGAAAGGAAAGAAGGGAAATGGAGAGCATAAGGAGAGAGCGAGATGGAAGGGAAGGATAAAGCAAAGGCCTCTACAGATACACTCTGGACACCAGTCCACCACACCTCTCCTGGGACAGTTACTTTCTTTTCCTGAGATTTAGCCCAAGTTATTTCATTTTAACATGTGTGTTATTACTCCCACTTTACAGTTCACCAAACTGTTCCTCAAGAAGTGAAATCATTTAATTTCACTTGAATTGTAATGAAATCCATGAGCCTAGACTCAGTCTAGAAATACTGGCTCCAAATCCAACCCACTACCCACTCACATGCTGCAGATTCTGGACCTCACTGACAACACTCCAGATATTCAAAAGTCACAGTGACCTTGGAGAAGCTTCTTTCTTTGTATGGTGGTTCAGTCATAATGGGAACTTGATTGAGTGTGCTCCTTTCCTCCCCTTTGTGCCTCCCCCTTGATCTCTGGTCCCCTGAACACCAATCTCAACTTTATCTTTGGAGAGGAGAAAAATGACTCCAGTACTGAAGATGTATGGGTTCAGTGTGGTTCCTTTCATCTCAGTCTTCTGAGGTAGCCCAGGAACCATTTTTATAAGGCGGTGTGCAGAGCAATCGATGGAGAGAAGCACTAATGTACTTTTCTGATAGCCTACTGTGAAAAATGTGGGTCTTTTTTTAAAACTTAGATATTGATATTTGTACAGATGGGTGGCATTTGAATGTATCACCATGAAATCCCTGGAGGCCTTGGAAGGCCCCTCTGAGAAATGTTTATTTGAGAATCAAAAAGGCCATCGCTTCTCCACATCCGGTTGATTTCATTCTCCTTGAAGTACATTAATCCTGGGCCCAGACAGTGCCTCTAAGGTAGACTGCAAACTCTGGTTAAGAAGCCACATTTTTTTTTTTTTGCCGACAGGAGGAGAAATTATGATTATGTCTCTGAATGTTTAATGTTTTAAACAACTGACCCAAAAATGAACCATCTAAGTGGCGAGTGGATGAAAACACACACACACACACGGCTGTTTCATTTGCCGAGGAGCCTACGTTATCAAGAATTCTCTAACTAAACAAACAGACGACTGAATAGACAGGCTGTGAGAACTCATGGAGCCCAAAGGGCCGTGTGCATTCTTTTGTTGCTTCCACAGCGAGCTTCCTACATAGAAGGATTTCATTTCACTTGGTTTTCTTTTCCCAGCATATAGTTGTTACTTGTTAAATAATTATCGATTGCCTCGTGGGTGAGTAGTTTGTAAAATCTTTTCTTGTTTTGTGATCAACCTTTCAAAATTCAAATGAGATAGGCAAGGGCTGAAAGAATTCTTAGTCCCATTTCATAGGTGCAGAAACTGAGGTTCCCCTAGGAGTTGGTTCTCACCCAAGGTCACATCACCAATTCCCTAAGGTTGCAAAGGCAGAAGGAAAAACTTCATCTTTTAATCACAAGGCCACTGGTCTTCACCTCATATCACTGCTTAACTTAGTGTCAGATTTTGCGTGGTCTTTTAAGGTATGCTTTGGAGTGGAAATAGTATTTGGAAACTGAAGAACTAAAGACAAAACTGCTCCTGAGTCAAAAAGTCAAGACAATGACATCCCTAGATAAAACAGAAGGCACTGTGTTCCATGATACGGAGATCAGTGTAGAAGAAAAGTGAATGACAGGTAGGAAATTAATGGTATTTAAATTTATGCAGTTACAATAGAAAACAATTCTTCTGTAATGCCTTCCTGAGTCTTTGATATGTAGGAGTAATTAAAAGAGCTCCTTTAAATCATTTATTATAATTATGTTTTAAATGATCCGGTCCTGAGTGTAGCTGGCTTTTTGTTGTTTACTGGTAGCTGGTGACATTTGGAATTGACTAGGCATTTGCAATAATTTCACGACTTTTCATACACAGAGAACGGAACTGCCAATGAATTGGGAAAAGTTCACTGGGACCTGTGGGGCTGCTCCCTTCCTCTCCTGCCTCACTGACCTGGTAACTCACCCAGAGCAAAGTGGGGCATCGAGAGCTAAGCAAAGTTGTGATTTCAGATCAAGAGTGTCCTGCAGCTTCTAGAGGTTGAAGGGTTTTCTGGAATCGTAGAGCGTAATCTCGGAACTTTGGTTGTAAGATCTGACTCTGCAGATCTGGGCTGACTGAGAGTAAGGTTTACAGGGTTGGCTAAAACCCTGCCTAGGGTTATAATTCAATGCACAGGCCAGCCCTTCTTTTCTCCAAATTGTCCAACTTCTACCTTTGTCAACACTTTGTGGCTTTAATGAGAAAGAAACTGAAGCTCAGAGCAATTAAGAGGTTTGCCTAAGGCCACAGAACTCAAGTTTGGAGAGGCTGGAGGTGACTTGGCTTTGGATTAAATACTTTCTCCAACACCCTAAGGGCTGCTTGGTGTGCAGGGAGGGGGCAGTCTGGCAAGCAGCACCACAGTGGGACACTTTGTGACACTGTGCCCCTGTTTGTAAGCACTGATGACAACTCCCTCAAGGTCACATAAGTACAGGACAAGGTCGCACGCAGTCAGCAAGGACAGGACTTTACCAGGTAGTAAATATTATTGAAGAGAATTTTAAAACAGAACAAAGAGATCCATGATCAGGAGAGAGGTGAGGGCAGGAGCAAGGTGTAGCTTGAAATATGACGGTTTTGAGCAGCTTCGTGGATAGAGCATCATTTGATCAAGAGTGAATTTCCTTATATTCATCCTTTTCGGTCTCCCATCACTTTCTCCCCAAATCCAAGCTCTTCCCATTTAGTTCTTGTGTCCTGGATAAGATTACAAGGTATCAGTGAACACAAGGCCCTAGTTGTATTGTCCAGACCAGAACTGGCTGCAGAATCTGGAGGGCCCAGTGCAAAAGGAGAACCAGGGCCCTCATTCATAATTGTGACAACTTTTATGAGGACAGTGGCAGCCTGCAACCACACTCAGGCCCTCTGTGCAGGGCCTGTGCATGAAGTGGCTCCCTGTGGCCTGCAGAAAGGCATTGTGATCAAAGTCACATGGCCTCAGGTCTCTCCATCCTCACTGTGGTCCACACAGCAGAAGCTACCACCTGATTGCTTACTAATGCTCAAGGGCCAACTCTAGCCTTTTTCTAGTGCCCTGCATCTGGCTAACCCAAAACACAGGTAACTGGAGTTTTTCTCCAGGCTTAGAAGCAAAGGAGCATCAGTAGGCAGAGGACTGAAGCATGTATTTCCTTCTGATAGTCAAGTCTGCTCTCTCCAGAACTACCATCTGCCTGGTTAGTGGTGGCATTAGGGTCCACCTGCTCAGCATACTGCCTCATCCAACACTTAGCAGTCCTCCCTCCCCACCACACCTGATCTAGCATTAGGCTCCACCAACCGCACCAGTGGAGCTGCCTTATGGGAGCACAGCATGTCACAGTTTACCCTTTTCCTTAACCACACCTGCCCACACCTTAATGGTCACCAGGACAGAGGTTTTCACCTGCATCTTACAAGCGAGGACCTGACTCGCACAATACCCTGACGTAGTGCACTGGGATTTTCAAACAGATCATCTGACCCCAACACCTCTGTCTTTCCAACACTGCTGTGTTAGGTGGGCGCTGACTCTGCCTACTCTGCCTGTTTCCTCCAAAAGAACTGACTACAGATAATGTCTTCTCCTCATGCCCTCACCCTATAGTCACATGCAACCTCAGAGAGCAGCAGTATTGAGCTCAGACCCATAATATCACGAAGATATTATGACTGTTTCCTCCCATCAGTCAGTCGTGCTGTGGCTGGCTTCATGGTCCTGTCAGAAATTCACATGCAGTGAGTCATGTCAACTCTTTAAATCTGGCAAAGTAGTCCTTTGGTTAAGATGCACTATCCAGTTTTTCCTTACACATCCCACTCTATGCCCTGATATTTCTCAACCACAGGTTTCCAGAGGGATCATTCTTAAGCAGGAATCTGATCCCAGTAGAGAAAGTTCCCTATAGTAACTGAGAGGCTGCACTGGCAACCAGGTCACTTGGATTCAGGCCCTGGCTCTGCCCCTCTTGAGCTGTGTCATCTTGAGCAAGTTACTTAACTTTGCTGCACCTCAACACATCAGTCAAAGAGGATGATAACCAAAGAATCCAGGCTGCTTTAAGGATTAAATTATTTCATGTGCACCAAGCATTGAGGATGTTAAGTGTTTAAAATAGCACCGGCTCATCATAAGTACGCAACACTCTAGCTATCATGATAATGAAGATTCTCTTTCCCTGCTGCTCCAGACCCTCCTTGAGGTACAGCAGGATGACTCTGCACCTCATTCTCTTTGCCATCTTGTAGACCTGGGCTAAGGGACTGCACCATCTGTGTAACCTGCTCTGAAGACTTTTCTCCTGCCCTTTCCCCTCCTTCTTCCCTTTCTTGCTTCCTCTTGCACCATCTTGCTTAAGGATAGCTCTTGTTCGTACAGTATGAAAGTGGAAGTGAAAACAGGATGGACACTGGAATGATTCTACACTTTAAAGCAAGAAGGAACCACCAGCCCCAACACACCCCCAGCTTGTCCTTCCCTCAACAGGAAACCCACTTAGCCTGGTCTCTACTGTACAGCTGTTCCTGGGTCCCCAACCTATCCAACCTCCAGCTTTCATTTTGACAGGGTTGAAGCAGAAGAGCAAGTGAGAGGGCAATAAAACCACAATTAGAATTGAAAATGTCTTTGCTTTTTTCCCCTTGAATATAAAATGCTGCTGGCTGGAAGAGATTAAAGTCTGTAATGGTTTTTGCTTCCCACATTTGCCATTTCCGCAAACTCTTACAAGCTAGAAATCAGAAAGTACCAAACAACCACCCTCTTAAATGAACTGTTGGGGCAGTAGGAGTAGAAAGGCCATGTGGGTCTGATCCCTGAACTCTGTAGCCACAGTCTGCTAATTGAGGGCACCACATATCTACCTGTGGGAACAGAGATTAAGATAAGAGAAGTCAGGGACAATAGCTGGAGGGGAAGAAATTAAGCAACTACTTTTCTGAGAAGAGCTTCTCCACTCCTACCCTCTTCCGGGGGTGTGGAGAATTCCCTGCAGGTGCTAGAAAAGCTTGGTAGTAACTGAGCCAGCCTGAAAGGGAGCTCTGTCCTGCACTCCCAGAGTCTCCCTTGTGAAAGGAAAATACTCTTTCTGTGTTTGGGGTACAGGGTTTAAGAGTTTATGAGAGACAGAGGCAGGAAGAGAGAGACAAAGAGGGGAAAAGAGAGAGAGGGAGATTAAAGCTGTGAAACAGACATACATTCCTAAACACACAATAGACATCAGAGAAAAACATGCATAGCATTTGCACAACTAAAATCACACAGAATAACTGGCACTTACTGAATGCTCACTCAAAACCAGCTGATGTTCTAGATGGAGTAAACCAAGAACACAGAGCTTAAGAAACTTGCTACTTTAGCTAATGAACTTTAGTGTTCACATTGAATCAAATACGGATGGCCTGGGTGTTAGGAATAGGATTGCAATACTATGATTAAGATCAAGCAGTCTGGTTTCCATCCAGCAGGTTGCTTCTGCTCCAGCTAGACTCAAACCCAACATGTTGCTGCATACATCCATGTGAGGCGGGAGGACCAGCTGCTGCTCTGCCCTCTCACCTCCTGGAGCAACCTCTTCTGCCCAGCAGTGATACACGCTGTCAATGTCTCAAATGGAAAGACAGTGACGAGCCATGCAGGGATGCTGTTTATTGTGTCGCAGTGACATGAGACTATACTCACTGTCTGGATCACTCATTCAGGGATGGGGAATAGGTTGAGCCTCATTCTCCTCTCTCAGCCATGGGTGGCCATTGCTGAGAATCACTGGAGGTGCTGGCAGCACTCTGTTGCTAATCTAAGCATTTCAGGGGCTAAAGGGGTAAAAGGCAGCTTGTACCAAGAATGCACCACTCTTGGGTCCTGGGAGGAAGCCAGTGTGTGCTTTCTTTCTTGGCATTATTGCTCATTGCTAAGGCAGCAGTGCTGCAGATTCCATCCTGGCGCCCCAGTGTGTAACCCGCACTGCTCACCAGTGCATCCCTGGGGTCTAAGCACCCCTGCTCCGGGTGTGGATGCTGCAGACAGAGTGGAATCGCTGCTTGCTTTTGAGATAGGATGGACAAGAGAGGATCCCAGAGCCTGTGTCTTGGGAAGGCAGCTTTGATTCTAGAAATACTACTCATAAGATGGAGTCATTTTGGGGAATCTTTATGTCATTAAGCTTTGGAACAGATGTGGCTAAGATATCAGATAGCCAGGCTTCTCATCCTTCCTGGGACAAGCATTTATCCTCCCAGTGTTTGCTTGATTTATTCATCTTTGTGATGGCAGCAATAATAAAAGTAATAGTACCCACCTAAGAGACCAAGCTTAACAGTGTGCTTCCCTAACAGCTGGTCCGAATACTCCACCTTCTTTTCTTCTGCTTCCCACAGTGGATGCCCACAGGTGCTGATGAGGGGCGGCTCCCTCCTCACCACCTTAGCTGCAAGTGAATCCCCTTTCCTGACCACACTTCCTTGGAGGCTTCTGCTGTCCTCTACCGAGAGGCTGTGTGGCACAACAGCTGCAAGCCTGGGTCAGAACTCAAACTGCCTGGGTCGGTATCCTGCCTCTGCCACTCCCTGGCAGTGTGGACCTGAGAAGATTAATTACATAACCTCTCTGTGCTTAGGTTTGTCATTTATCATATGAAAAAAAAAAAAGAAAAAAGAAATCATCCTACCAATCTCATGGGGTGGTTCGGAAGATTAAATGAAGGAATATTTTAAAAGTACTTGAACGCTATTCAGTGCATGCTAAGTGTCAACTACCAGGAATTTTTGTGAAAATTAAGAATCTGGTACAGAGTGGATTGTTTTGTTTTGTTTTGTTTTTTCCTGGTCCTAGGAATTGAACCCAGAACCTTCACACTGAGCTTTCTCTCAAGTTTTCTTTATGTTTTATTATTTTATTTTACTTTATTTTATTTTTAAATAATGTCTTACTAAGTAGCTAATTTGCCCAGACTGGGCTCAAATTTGGACTACTCCTGCCTCAGCATCCCAAAGCACTAGGATTACAGGCACATACCACCATGCCTGTCTATAATGGATTTTTATCTATGCCCATGGCTCCTACTCCTGCTATGTGGTTTTCTGTTTCCCAGCATGCACCTGTGGCCTCATGTAGTATACCATATGGTCAACTGTCAGGGAAGAGAAGCCTGGTAGCTGCAGTATTACAGACCCTTTCTAGGACATCCCTGAAGAGCAATGGTAAAAGAAATCTTCACAGTGGGCAGAACTTCTGTTAGTGCACCTGGTAATGCATTTTGCCCAGAAGGAGAAATGGCCGAATGTGCTACTGTATACTGATTCATGGGCTGTAGCCAATCTTGCTGGATGGTCAGGAACTTGGAAGGAATGTGACTGGAAAATTGGTGACAAAGATCTTTGGGGAAGAAGTATGTGGATGGACCTTGCTATGCCCTATATCTAAATGTCCCCACAAAGCCTGATATGGTCATGGGTGGGGCTTTCTGGAGGTGACCAGACCTAAGATATGTGCTGCTGGGATCAAGGGTGTGATGCTGGGAATGATTTGTGATGTGGTGCTAGGGTTAAGGCTTCCCCTCCTCAGTGTCAGTGCTATTCACCCAAAGGTTGGATAGGTAGCTTGGATAATATATAAGGGACAAAAAGAGGGTTGTCACTTGTCACTTGCTGCTGCTTGCTGATTTCCTGTCTCTTTCCTGCTTGAATGGACTGTTTTTCCTCTGTGGTGTCCCTCTGCCATGCCATCCTGCTTTGGAGCCAGCCATTTAGGGACTAAAACTTCTAAAAAATGTGAGCTAAATAAATCTTTCCTCCTTTAACTTTGGCTGTCAGGTATTCTGTCTTAGTAATGAAAAAAAAAAAAAAAAAAAAAAAAAAAAC
>NW_022900935.1:35052556-35073559 GCF_012274545.1 Fukomys damarensis | reverse complement strand
TATAAAAAAAAAAAAAAAAAAAAAAAAAAAAAAAAAAAAAACAAAAACCTAAGACCTCTGCATGGGGACAAAGGATATAAAAATATTTCTATCCCATATAAACTTTCACGAAAAAATGATCTCAGCAGAAGAGAATTTGAACAATCAACTGAATGAGGTGGCCTGTGCTCCTTTTTTCAGTCCCTGCTGTGATCACCCAATGAACAGAGTGACCATGGTGGTGGGCATGGGCTGAGTGACACAGACTCCCTCTCACTAAGGCTGAGCTGGTTACAGCCACTGCCGAATGCCCAATATGCCAGCAGCAGAGACCAACACTGAGTTCTCAACATGGTGCTATTCCCCAGGTGATCAACCTGCAACCTGGTGACAGGTGGATTATTTTGGACCACTTCCATCATGGAAAGAGCTGCACTTTGTCCTTACTGGCATAGATACCCATTCTTGATATGAATCATGAATTTGACTTCCCTGCATGTAATGCTTCTGTTGAAACTACCATCTGTGCACTCACCATTGTGGACTTCTACACAGCCTTGCCTCAGACCAGTGAACACATGTTTTGGCCATAGAAGTGAGGCAATGGGTGCATGTTCATGGAATCCCTTGGTCTTACCATGTTCCTCACCATCCAGAAGTGGCTGGATTGTTAGGAAGGTGGAATGGGCTTTCGAAGACATAGATACAGTACCATCTGGGTGGCAGTAGGTTACAGGCTTGGGGTAAGATTCTTCAAAAGGCTGTGTATGCTTTGAATCAGTATCCACAATATGGTACTGTGTCTCCCTGAGCCAGGATTCATGGGTCCAGGAATTAAGTGGTGGAAGTGGGAATGGTACCACTCACCATTACCTCCAGTGATCCACTAACAGACTTTTTGCTTCCTCTTTCCACAACCTTATGCTCTGCTGCCTTAGAAGTCTTCATCCCAGAGCAGGGAAGGCTTATTCCAGGAAGTACAACAATACCACTGAACTGGAGGCTAAGACTTCCCCATGGTCATTTTGATCTCCTTGTGCCTCTGAGGAAACAAGCTTAAAAGGAATTGACAATGTTGGCAGGGGTGATTGACCCAGCCTATCAAGGAGAAATTGGACTGTTCCTCTACAATGGAGGAAAGGAAGAATATACTTGGAGTGCAGGAGATCCCTTAGGGTCCCTCCTAGTACTAATAGGGTCCCTCCTAGTACTAACATGCCCTGTTTTTAAAGTGAGTGGAAACTACAACAACTCAATCCAAACAGAATGACAAATGGCCCAGAACCTTCAGGAATGAAGGTGTAGGTCACTTCACCAGTGAAAGACCCAAGACCTGTTCAGGTGCTTACTGAAGGCCAGGGAACACAGAATGAGTAGTAGAAGAAGGTAGTTCTAAATACCAGCTATGACCCCATAATCAGCTACATAAATGAGGATTTTAATTGTAATAGTTCTCTCCGACTATGCTTCCTATATAGTATAATTTTGGTAGACTTAGTATTGGTCCTTAAGTATTATTAAACCTATGTTATAACATTCAAGTTATAAAATGTTAGGAGTAAGAATCACCCAAGGAAAACTTTGCCTTTTATTCTGGGGAAGAAATTAGTGCTTTTCTGTTTGTAAGCAGGATAGTTATAACATGTTAAGTGTAATTATGAACTTGCTTTTGTATCTCGAGAAGATGGTTTAAGGCAGTGTGTCTGGTTGTCAAGTTGACAAGGGGTGGATTGTGATAGTTAATCGAGGAAGAAACACCCAGCTCATTTGGATGGGCATAGTTCTGAGTGTGGCTGGGAGGATTTACTGAAGACAGAAGACCCACTCCAGGGTGTATTATTGCCTGAATGGTATAAAGGGGAAATGAAGAAGGATGGACCTGCTTTTGTTTCTTTAGAGGAGCTTCAGTCTTCACCCTCACCTTCAACGTTGTCTCCTGGCTTCCAACACAGACTCCTCCCCCTCCAGCATAGACCCATCATCTTGGGCCTCCTCATACAGACTCACATGAGCCAGACCTTTGAATCCTTCAGATATCCAGTGCACAGATGGACCTTTTGTACTCTTTCACCCCTGACTGTGGGCAGCCATTGTAAGCCAACCTTGTAAATTCTTATATATTTGTATATCTTGCATTAAATCTGTTTCTCTAGTAAACACGGACTGACACTCTTCGGATATTCTTGCCCCAGCCTCCCAGAGTGCTGGGATTACCATGCTTGGCCATTGTGGATTCTTATCTGTCGGCTCCATCTTTTCTTCCCAGTCTCAGCTCAGTGGTGTTTGTAGTTGTCTCCTTTGTCCTGAGAAAAAGCCTGTGTCTCATGCCTTTGTTGAGAGTAAAATGCTGTCTGGTTTCAGCTCACCCAACCCCTCAGCCCTTTGCTCAGAGCATCTCAGAACGCAATAGGCCACAAGGATGTGACAGCATCTCTCAGGAAGCTTAGCAGGAAGTGAGGATGGCTGCAGGTTGGAAGCAAAGCACTGCAGGTGACTGGGTGGATGAAAAGTTGATTAGGGAATTGTAAGTTCAGTACCCACAGACAGGCTAATGAAAGACTACAGTTTGCAGAAAATGGTCTCCTCCTGCTCCCTTGCGTTCCAGGGAGCGGCCTCTCAGCCTGGAGCAGACTCTGAGACAGTGAGGCCCCAGGAACAATTGGGCATGGGAGGAGCTTCTCTACTTCACTCACAGGAGGACCTTTCAGTGTTTGCCATTTTATAGACAGGTCAGGCGTGGTAACACAGGCCTCAGGGAGGCTGAAGCAGGAAGATCCCAAGTTTCAGCCAAGCCTGGACAACTTAGTTAGCAAGATCTTGTCTCAAAATAAAGAATAAAAGGGGCTAGGCACGTAAATCAGTGCAAAAGCCCTGGGTTCAATCCCCACTATGGGAGGGAGGAAGGGAGGGAGAGAGTGAGATATCTTTGTAGACAAAGCATAGATTATAGAAAGCAAGCAGAGAACTGGGAAGAAATTGGCCAGAGCCTGAAAGAAATGAGTATTCAGGAAAGGACGAGGTGGAGAGGTGTGCTTATGTATGTGTGGCACACACATGTCAGCATTTATAATGACCTCATTCAGACTAGCCCTGTCAGGTAGTGTTGATACCTTATTTTACAGATGAGGATGTAGGCCTGGAGGTCCTGATGCTACCCGGGAACCAGCAACAGGGCTGGGATCAATTCCCAGGTCCTCTGACCCCCTGTGTGCCCCCCCTTTGCCACTCTGCTGTCCTGTCAGGGTGGGTGCAAACCTGGGAGCAGCTCCCTGAACGATGGGGTTGTGGGAAAAAGATGGACACTGCAGTCATGAGGCCTAAGTTCCGTTCCCACCTCCGTGATCTCAGCCATCTCAGGTTCAATCCGCACGCAATTCAGATCTCGCGCGCACGCGGAACCTGACCACCATGCACCCTGAGGGCTGTGTGGCTCATGGGTGGGGCACAGCTGGGAAGGCAGAGAGAACATCATGCCCTGGATGAGTGTGCTCGGTAAGGAGGCATCCCCTAGTATGGTGGACCCCGAAATTCACGGGGTTTACATTCCTAGAGTACCCACAAATTGTGAAAAATTGCAAATTTCAGATACGATCAGAAAAATGCCTATAAATACTTATTTTTATAGTTTAAACCCTACATATGCCACATCTCCGTGGTTATGTAATTTAATTTAATAAATGACTGTATTAATAAAGCCTTAGAAGGTGCAGGGCATTTTTGGCTGCATCTTAGGGATCTAAGAACAAAACAGAGAGCACTTGAGATAGCTACATACTGCATAGCAACCTGTTGTGATGTTGGAATGCTGGCGCATCTGCCAGAGATGGGTCATAGGGCAGCAGCCAATCAGCAGCCAGGAGAACGGAATAACGCTCTCCAATTGGCTACTTGAAAACCTCCCATGGTGGTGGGGAAGCGCAATTGTGGAGGATATTTGGGGCTTCTGCGAAACTGTGGAGGTTTCTTGGCATAATTATTAGTAGGGCTCTAAAGAAAAACTGGAGAACCAATAAGGCCGTGCACACCGAATCACGACTTTACGGGGATATACTGTACTTTGGTTCTATTATTTTTATTGTCAAACTAGATAACCCCAAGTTGTGCCAGTCTTATCAGCGGTGAACTCTTCAAGGGTTGTGACCCTGTCTTAGACAATCGTTAGGACTTCAGAACCAGAGAAGACATTCCAGCTTCTCCCTTCATTCTACAGACAGGACCAACTGAACCCCAAGGAGTCAAGGAGACGCTGAGCAGCACCTCTGCTCTCAGACACCTGCCGTAGCTCTGGGCACACAGGAGACAGCTTTTAAGAAACGGTCCCTGGACTCTGCCTTCCTATCCTTCTTTAACCCCAGAGCAACCTGAATAGCATTTCCCACTCATCAGCCCATGGACAAAGCCACACCAGAACTTGGGGGAGGCCTCGGGGTGGATCAGCTGCCTGCTTTGCTGGGTCCTGTGACCAACAGAGCAGCTTCTGTGGGGTAGAGGGAAGAATTTTCACCATTGTGGGTACTGTGACCTTTCATCAGCCAACAATGTCGATGAAATTAATTAAAAAGCACTGTACATTTCTAATTCCAACACTAGATTCACTCAGTAGCCGTGGAAATTCAGAATAATGGGTAATAGTCATCTCTCATTTCTCAACATATGTTTTTTATTTTGCTTACACAGCTGTGAAAAAATTTATATTTATATTTTGTTGATGCGTAATTTCCAGCCTGAAAGCAGAATTCATAATAGCACTAAACTGCCAACAGGTGTCTTTGCCCACCCCCCTTTCTGGTGAGCTGGAATAATCCCCTCTTTGGCAGGAAATCAGGATTTTTGCATAGTCACTTTTGCATCCTTAAGAACGCCTTTAAAATTATTTTCTACTTGATGAAACACATCCTCTCAAGGCTTCATTATTTTCACCCTAGTGTTATCTGATTAAATATTTCAATCCGGAAAAACTTGAAAGACGTGAGTCATTCCCTACCCAAGACTGCATAAAACTATGACTGGGGATATTGATAACATTTTCAATGATTTTTGATAAGATGTAGCTGTGACTTTTAATGACTCGGTTGCATTTGAATCCTGGATTCTGTTTAACTGTTAACTCGAAGGAAGTTTCAGGTGCAGGGTAATCATGCCAAATGCAGTGGATTCCCATGGAACTCAGTTTCTTCAGAACTATTTTTCTGGTCTACACAAATTCTCCCGGACTCCAACAGAGTTACAAACTCAAAGCAAAGCAGAGTAGAAGTTGAACGGTTCTCCTGAACTTTAATTCTTCTGGCGCCTCTATTTCTTCCCCATTAAAACCCATCTTTAGCTACACCTTCCTCAACCCAGCTAACACCGTCACAGACTTTTCTAAAAGTCTTCTGTCTATTCTGTTTTCCTCCAGAGTGGCTGGCCCGCCTCCTCCCAACCACAGCTGCGCACTGTGCTCAGGACTTCTAGGGACACGCAAGTGTAAATGTTGTTCCTATCTTTGCCACAGCTGGAATCCAATTGTCAACTTCACTGGCTTGAGAGGTGCCTGGGACAGGAGAGCGCACTCCTGGGTCAGGGAGGCATGACCTCTGCCTGGCCCTCCCTTGTCTGTCTCTTGTTCACTCTGCTTCCCAACTATCATGAAGTATGCAACTTTTCTCCACCACAGCATTTCTGTCTTAAAACCAACCAATCTTGGACTAAAGCCTGTGAAGAAGGAGCCCAAATAAATCCTTCCTTCTTTCCATTGTGTATGTCAGGGATTTTGTTCCCACTATAGCAAGCTGGCCAATGTAGCAGCTGTCCCTTGTCTAAGGATGAACGTAGAATTCTTGAGAGGTAAACACAAAGCCATTCATGATGATAGCCGCAATTCCTTCTCCAGCATCATTGTCCATTACCTATTCAAATCTGTGGTGCAGCCATGGGGTGGGGGAGCTTCCTCTGGCTCCAGGAAGAAACCTATGATCCCACTTCAAGTGTTAGTGACTTTGATCACACTGCCTCATCTGCCCATTGTCCCCAAGCTATGGTCCTCCAGACTTTCTTCTTCAAGACCTGGCAGAGGGGCCTCGTCCCCAGAAAAGCCTTCTCTGTTTTATCACCAGCAAAACCAGTCCTATGAGGACCTTATACCAGTACCATAGGGACAGAGTGCTTTCCCCTCTGAAATTTTACATTGAGTTTCAGTTTACCAGAGAAGCATATCACAGTAGTTTTAAGTGCCACATTTCCCAGGTTAACATCCTAGGGTTGACACTTACTAGCTCCAGGACACTGGAGAAATTCTTAACCTTTCTTCTCCTTGACTTTTACCACTGGGAAAGGGGGGTGAATAAGTGTACTGACTCCTTAGGATATTTATGAAAATTAGATGAGATAATAATGTACATTACTTAAAATAGGAGTGGCCAACACGAAGCACGTAGCTGATAATTGAGGTAGCTCAGCTGTTAGCAGGGTACCTTTACTGCACCTGTTCAAGGCTACATTCTCCACTGGACTCAGAGTCCCTGCAGGGTTGGAGTGTAGTTTTAGCTTCTTGGAGCCCAAGTGCCTGGGCCTGGGCCTGAGCCTGGCATACACCAGGTGCACAGGAACAGATGTAGGTAGAAGGCGGGAATAAATCAATGCAGACAGTCTGGAAGCAAAGAGACACTTCCCCCATCAGTTGTGGAATGTACATATCAGTTCTCTGACACCTCTTTTTCTTACCTTTTTATTTTTAAAACTCAAAACCTCCTCTCCTTCCTAGCTAAAACACGAGATGAGTGTTTGCTGCACATTCGCAGAGGGTTTGGGTCCAACATCCACACTCTGGTACCCTGACTTGTTCTATTTTACTTCCCTTTGCCATTGCCAAAGCGAATATCCATTGATCGAGTTTCTCATATTCGTCACATGCAGCCACCAGATGGATCTGAATAGTTTCTGTAACAACCAATTTGCATTTGGACCCTGCTCCCAGAGTGGCTTCCCGTTATAGCTTCCATTGCCTCCACGCTATTCTTCATCTTTCCGTCTTTTCTGCAGGCCACGTCTCTATTTTTGGAAACTGCGGATCAATTTGGTGCAAGGGAGCGGTGTGAAGTTAGAACAAGGACTGTGTTTTGTTGCCACATCGTGACATGCTCGCATATTTCAACTTGCGCCATGTAACCAAATTCATCATTATAATATTTTGCAGAGTCCCCAAGGTATTGTTCCAAGACTGATTTGTCCCCTGCACTTTTCCTTTTGCTTCCTCTTTGGGCTACGCTACCCAGTGGGCATGGTTCCTGAGCCAAGATCTTCTTGTTTAGGCTGTTATGCTTATTTGGGACTCATGTTAGGTTTCATGAACTTAAATGGGGAGTAAGTAATAAATTCATAGAGGAAATTGGGTTAGCATGTGATTAACATCCCGGCTGATGTAGACAGGTGTACCAATGATGGGAACATGTGCTTGTATCATGATGAAATGCAGATTGGAGGCCCTGGAGCCAACCCAAGGAAATGTGCCCAAAACTGTTTCATCTCTGTCAGCTTTAATCTGATAGAATGAGAGTGTGCTTCAATGCAGCCAGAAAAATGTGAATGCCTGGTATAACCAAGTGGCACTTTCACATCCGAGGAGGAGATATTAAAATACTCACTTTGCGTGTAATGTACTAGCAAGTATACTGGACAATGGAATTAAAGCAACCAGGTTCCTACTTCATCTCAGTCACTCGCTTTGGCTGTGAAATCACACTGAGCCTTAGTTTCCATATCTGTAAAATTCATATGCTAAGTTAGCCTGATGGTTTTCAATGGTTGTTTTCCCGTCACACTACAAATAGCAAGCAGTACTCCAAGAAGCAGGCCCAAGGTTGTACTCAGTCAACTGCATAATAGTTACAGTTCTTTTTCCTTTTGTTCGAAAAAGTATGTCAGAAAGCACATGCATGAGATTAACATTTTAAGAAAAGCTTGCATCCCACTCTGATTTATCTAAAAAATTAAAAGGCAAATAAATAATTTGGAAGGTTGGTTACAATTCAGTAAATTTTAGAAGCAATTGATGCACAGTTTCTAAAAGGCATGTCACAACACCCAAGTGGATTGTCTCTAGGCCAAGGACCTTCAGTATTTCTTTCCTTCCTTCATCTGCATAAATCAGAGTTCCAGGAGAGGAAAATCCACATTTTTCACTTTTTGGAATAAAATAACAAGAAATGTATTTTTGTAGTTAGGCCTAACTTTGGCAGGTGTTTTCATTTCATGTCAAACAAACAAACAAACAAAAACACTCAGGGCCAAAAATACCTCCTGAATGTTTTGCTGACATGCTAAGCCGAGTTTTGTTTTTAAAATAAAATAATACCATTGTCACTTAAAAAGAAGGCTCCTTTGTATCTTGGGACAAAATGGGACCTGAGATGTTGTGAAAGTGACTCTGTCTCCTGAGGAAGAGGCCCGTTTGACAGAGAGTTCAGATCCCCCATTGGGAGACCCTAATGGAGCTGTGATTTTAAAGTCTTCTAGTGTCTAGCCACAAGAGGATTTAATTGGAGGTTGTACAGGTTGCCTTTTTAGCTGATCTGTGATTAAGGTAGTAGTGTTAAGATGGCCTGAGCAAAACAGCAATTTCCCAAAGTTAGAAATAGAAATGGTTCACAAAATCCCACAATTCCATCCAGATGCCAGATGGTACTTAACTGGTGTAGTCCTCAGCTGATTGCTATAAAGTAGCCAATGTCCCACAGGCTCATTGTCCTTCAAACCAGATGTATGTTACTCTGTGTGATACGACTTCACCAACCAACCCTAGTGACTTTTTTTCCACAGTCAGTCACAGCCTGGGATCCAGTGTATAAATCCAATATGGTACATCTTGTGTGCAGCTGTTTCAAAGGATTCTTTTTGTGCATTACACATATTACTATTGGACATTACCCTATAATGTAAAGAGAAAGATCTACCTATGAACAATGCAACTAAGTGTCATGTCAACTAAAATACCAAAGAAACCTTGAACAAGGGCTGTTCGGTTAATTTTTTCAAAATCGAACATATGCAGTACTTGACTAAAACAGTAGTGGGTAATGGTTTGAAATGTCTCAGTGTGGAATGTTGATCTGTCAGAAAGTAAAATAAATGGTTATTAAATTTCTGTGTAATATAGGAAGGATTAAGATAAAGGTTGCAAAGGACCACTGAGGTTTAGTGTAAAACTCAAATGTAAAAGTGACCTATACAATTTTTCATTTCCAACAGCAATAGACTATGTAGTAGTCTAAATAATCTGAAAAAATTTACATATTAAATGCATGGATAAAATAAACCTGTAAACACAAGCCTGGGCTCACAAGAAATACAGGGAAAATTCAAGTGTCTTTAAAAAAGAGTAAGCCGAAAACAAAAACAATCAAGTTGAAAGTGACAATAAAGTTATAGGGTGGAGATTAGAATTTCTAGTCTGGTTATCTTGGATATAAGTTCTATTTGTGCATAAGGAGAAGAGACTTGTCTTTCGACTTGCTTTTGTTGAAACTGAGAAAACACTGATAAAGCTTTGTTTTATTTTTATATTTTTTAAAAGAATACATTAAGTAAAATTTACTTGTCGATATAGAGACACGGCAATAAGGTTTGTACTTTTGTATGAGTAATGAATAATGAACTTTTTTCTTTAAAAATTAAGAACCGTGGGATTGGATTGGAGTTTTCACGTATTCTACCACATCTTATAAAATGTCACTGAAACCAAACTTACTGCTGGGAGGCCAGGCAGAGTGAATAGAAGCCTGTGGAGGAGTATACTTGCAACCTGGATTCACAACCCTGTCATAGAGAAATATGGTGATAAATCACAATCCAGAATTGAAAAGTGTACGAAGAAATAAGTTAACATGAATGTGACCCAGGCACCAGAATACAAGATTAAATACCCAGAACCCCAAGTTATATAAAGGCTAAATAGCGATAATAAAAGGGGATGTTTAAATTCATAAAATCATAAAAAGGAGTGGAGGTTTTAAGAAATAAGAAACACGGAGAAAGGAAAATCTTTAACATTTCTAAATGATATTTCTACAAATTAAACATTTAATCATTCAAATAAACTCAATAAATGAGTTAACCTGTAGTTTATACATGGTTACATAATTGAAAATATAACTAGAAACAGAACTGCAGAAATGTCTGGAGTATACAAAGAAAAATAAAGAGGTTCATAATCTGTTTTAAAAATATTAGATCTGGAGAACAGGAAGCTCCAATTTACATGCCATGGTATTTCAAAGAGAAAAAAATAACAGAAAAATTGAATAATACAAAATATTCCCGGAGTTTTTGACTCAGAAACATCCAAAATTTATGGAACTACACGAATCCTTAAAAGTAGAAAATATACAAATAAAAGGTGTAGCTCTATACCTAGACACACAGTTATGAGAATATAAAATGGTACAGCCATTTGGGAGAACAGTTGGGTGATTTCTTACACAACTGCACACATAATATGCTATGCAGCATTCACCTTCCTGGACATTTGCGGGCAGATGCAAACACTAGGCTGCAAAAATGTACACGAATGCAGTCACGTCAATCTTATTGTAATAATCCCAAACTAAACAACCAAAATGCCTTTCTTTTGTTTTTAAGTTGTGTCTGTACCATAACTATATATTTAGGGTATGTTTGCAGTAGAAAATAGTGATATTTGTTTTGGAGAACTGGTATATGCTTAGAACATTCCTTGATCATTTTCAACCCTTTTCTCACTCTCACGCCCCTCCTTCCTGATCTCCTTCCCTATCTCCGAGGTCTTTCTTGTTTGCTACTACCTTTCTCCTTTGTTTATTTATTGATTTATACTTTAAGCCTCATATGTTAGCTAAACCATGTAATATTTAACTTTCAGTGTCTCATTTATATCACTAGTCTCCAGTTCCATCTATTTCTCTGTCAACATGCCTTCTATAGTTGAATAAACTGACTGTGATGAATAGCATGGTACAATTATATCATGGGATACTGTACAGCAATACAAAGATACAAAAAAATTGAACCACACAATACTTGGAATAGATCTCAAGAACCTCGTGATGGATGAAAAAATCTAATATCAAAAGGAAGTATCATGTGTGATACCATTTATACAGCATTCTCAAAATGACAGTATTATAGGGATAAGAACAGATATGTATTTGCCAAAGATTAGGGAAAGTGGAGTGATACAGGTGTGGAATGCATATGAAGGATATTTAACATAATATAATAGTTCTATTTCCTGAGTAGGATGGTTACTGTATAAATCCACATGTGGTAAAATAGCATATTGCTCATATATCTATATTACACAATGTCTGTTTTCTATTTTCAGTATTGCAATAGACATATAAAATTTGAGAGAAAATGGGTAAAAGGTACATGGTACATAGAGCCCCTCTGTACTATTTTGTAATTTTTTGTTAGTCTGTAGTTATTCCAAAATTTTAAAATTAAAGTATAGGTGGGAAAGAGGACAGAAGACTTAGAAAAAGTCTGAAAAGTGATCAGAGAAAACTCAAATTACCTGTGAAGAAATGATAAGCAGCAAACTTATTAGAAGTAATGATAGAAACCAGATGATAGTAAAATAGTATCTTTAGAATTCTGAAAATCATTATCAATTTAGATTTCTATACCCTACTAAATTATCATTTAAAGTACAGCTGAAACAAAGACAGTTGAAGACAAAATTCTAAGAAAGCTTAATTAAAAATATGAGTTGTATACTTTACAATACATTTTTAAAATTAAAGCATGAAATAATACACAAAATAAATGGAAGGAAAAGACAATAATAAACATATGAGCACATATATATAAGCCTAGCTATAAAGCAACAATAGGAATATTATATATATTCATACAGTCAAAAAATATATATTAAGTTCTATGTATCAAATACTGTTATAATAGTAGATATAGCAGTGTCATGTTTCTGGTAAGAGAGAGATAAAATAAGAAAATATTTTATGCATTTAAAAATAAGTGACAACTACAATACTAGACAAATAAAGTGTATGGCATGAAATATAATAATTCAAACAAATCTAAAGTGTTTTTGTTTTGTTTAAGAAGTAGAAATAGATCTTTAGTAGCTTCATATCAGAGGTCAAATGTTATTTAAAAATAGAAATGATGGAAAAAGAAGAAAATAAACCAATTGAATAGAGAAATGAAGGGAAAATACCTTTTTCAAACAAAGTAAATAGAAATGCAAGCTGTTAAAATGAATCCATAGTTATTGGTATCATAACACATATTTAAAAATTAAAGTCAGTTGAGCCAGGGATTTAGTTCAGTGGTGCTGCTGCCTGCCTTGCAAGCACAAGGTCCTGAGTTCAATTCCTGGTACCCCCCAAAAATTAAAATATACAGATCATATTGGATGAAAAACTCTAAATATATGCTACTTATAGAAATTTATCTAGCACCATAAAGACACTAAAATATTGATAGTTTAAAAATGGCAAAATGTGTCAGTCATATAAAACAAATGTTCTATACCTGTAAAAGTCTGAGACGTGACTAGAAAGCAAGGCACTTAATTACTTGGAATGGAAAGCTGGTTTGTCTGACTATTGGATCATGTAATTATTCAGTGGATCCATTAATTATTACTATTAATAAAACATTTTGTAAAGGGCACAGGGTAAATAAAGACAGTAGATCATTGTGACCACCATGCTCTTATGATGTAACACTAATAGCTAATAACTAATAACTCAGATTTTCCTTTCTCAAACTATCTATGTCTTTGGCTATAGAGGGAAAGCTACCCTGTTGTACCTCTTCAGAAGGTGTGTAGATGAAGGGGTGAGTGAGGAAGGAAGGGCGAAGGGAGGGAGGGAGGGAGGGACCCAACAACTGGCTCCATCAATTCTGTTCTAGAACCCACAGGGAAGGCAAATATTATAGCCAGATCACTTTTGTTATCCAGTCCTGCCCTCACCCTTCACAACAAGCCTCTGAACAATTCAGAGCTAGTTCCCATGTCTTAACCTGGTCTCTGGAAACCTTAGCTAATGTTTACAATAAAAGGAAAAAAAAAAGGCAAGAAAGAAATTTCCTAAAGAATCAAGGCATTTTAGAGTTACACCAAATGGTAAAATAGTAAGTTCAATAGATTAATAGATCTATTGGAAACATTTGCATGATGCAATCACAGGCAATGAGAATTGTCTTACTTTTCAAATTCAGTTTCCTTTGTCGAATATATATGAAATTACATATTGATCAGCTCAGAAATAGAGTTTACATTACTTTCTTGATTTTGTTCTTTCACCACAATAACTCCTCAGATGCTTGTATTTTACCTGACTTTTCCATAAGGCCAAATAGGTACTAATGTGTTCAATTTTGCTGTTTTAGAAAGGAACTCAAATCTGGAGTTGTCCAGATTTCTTTCCTGGTTGGCATTGCTCTTGGTTTGAGACTGGCACTCAGAATCATATACATGTCCAGGTTAAAATAAGCCCTTAATAAAATTGAATTCAATGCCCATCTCCAACTGTGGCTGCAATCTGTATCACAGGGTGAAAGAGGCCAGGAAATTGCTTCTGTGTTGGAAGCTGGCTGGTAGTAACCCAGGAGGGGCTGGAGGGAACGGCAGCACACTAGAGTGTGCTCAGATTCTGTTGTCTGTTCATTACTAGAGCACAGAAATCAGGCTCAATCTTGACAAATCCTCTCATGTTTTGGGAGATGACAGAAATCTGGATTTCATGGGGATTTATCAGACTTGTCACAACGAATTCAAAAACTATAGTAAACATCTTCTCTCTGCTCTAGATTGTAATGATGCAGATATGGTCCTCGGAGAGCTCAGATGTTGCCAAATAAGATACATAAGAAGGAAAGTGAAGTCATACTCTTAGTGCTAATATACAGGTGGAAGTACTAGAAGAAACTATGAAAACACAAATAATTTTTCCTTATTGGAGGACGGGTAGAAATGGTTTCCATGAAGCTCTATACGTACGAATCATCCCTTCAAAGATAAAAGGATACTTCTCTCTGTGTAAGCAAAGACATGGGGCTGTAAATCTCCATCGTACCTGCAGCAAGGATGAGAAGAAGGGAGTAGCTGCAAATAAGGTGAAGATGAGCCAGGCAGTAGTCAGGCTGGACATGGATGTGTACTACAGTGAAGGATTTGTTCTTGAAAGTTGGAGACACTTACAGTGGTTGCAGCAAAATTATAATTAGTTATAGTAAAATCATTGCTTGGGAGAGTATAGTAATGTCAGTGAAGGGCACAGATTAGATTAAGTTGGAGCCAGAAGACCAAAAGTGACACCAGAAAGATCCAAGCTCAAATAACAGCTGATGGCAAGTGAAGGAGACATGCTCACATGCCAGTTGCCCCTGAGGAGTAACAGAGTGGAACATGACCAATTTGGATATGGACATGACCAACAGGTTAGAGAAGAAGGAGAAACTTGAGAGGGAAGAGAGACTGAGCCAACGGTGCAGAGGGGACCATTATACTATTTAAGTGCCATCTTTGAATTTTATGTTAAAATGTTTCCTTGCAATTTTTCACAGTTCCTCCTTTTTGATGTCTTCATTTTAAGTTAAGAGTACTTCTTCTATGGATAACATCTCTTCACTTGGGTTTGCCTTCTCACCATCCCAACATTCCACCCTGAGACTCTCAAGTGTGTGTGGGCATCAGAATTTGGGGCATCAAAGTTATTTGCAAAGTGGGAGTTCACCACCTAGGTATGATACGTCCTCATGCTGTGAAGCCCTGCAAACAATGCTGGAAGCAGAGCCACATTCTACTTATGTAACTTAGGTTACATTTCTAAACTTCTCAACTGCATAATATACAGTAGAGTAAGGAATAACGTAGGAATAGCCCCTATTCCTAAAATGTCAAGGAGTTACATGTCAAGAACATAGAAAGCCACCCAGGACTATTGATGTCATTATATTTAGTGAATCTAATCCAGATCATCAATTAATGTGGACACCAAGCTAGAGTTTTGAAAGGAGCCCACAGATCCATTGCTTTCTCGACCCAAGGAGAGGAGAAATTCCAGTGTCAGGGAAGCAAGTTCATCTGGAGGCTGTCCAGGCTGTCTGCCAAGGGATGCAGATGCTGCTGGATGTTATTCACTCACTCGTGTTGTTCATGTACACAATCACATATCTCTCCAACTATCCATTGGCTGCACCCTTCAACAGGCCAGTGTGATAGGTTAACTGCTTGCCAGGCACCATGTTAGACAGGATCCCCAGAAGACATAAGCTCCTCAGAAAAATATATAAATAAATATGCAATCACAACTTATATTTCTACTCTAGAGTGCGGTTAAATGACACAGCACTTGTCCAAAAAAGACAAAAACAAAAAAACCAAAACAAAAACTTACAGGGAACTGAAAAGTTGAAGCTATTTATTTATTTTTTTTTTCCCGGAGAAAGAAGTTATTTAAATTGGTTATTTAAAAGTTGAAGGTGTGTCAAGAACAAGTACAAATAACACATTTAGGACAAGAAGACATGTTTTGCACAGTCAAAGGGTATCAAAGAGGAAAGTGGTTTCGAGCTATGGCCTGTGTGTGAATTAGTTGAGAGTATGAAGAGGCACATAAGAGAATGGCCTGGGGGTCTTTCCCTTGGGCAGGGAAGGAATCTTGGAGGTATTTCTGTGACCCACTGACTTTGGGGGGTACTGGGGATCAAACTTAAAAGTTGAAGGTGTCAAGAACAAGTACAAATAACACATTTAGGACAAGAAGACATGTTTTGCACAGTCAAAGGGTATCAAAGAGGAAAGTGGTTTCGAGCTATGGCCTGTGTGTGAATTAGTTGAGAGTATGAAGAGGCACATAAGAGAATGGCCTGGGGGTCTTTCCCTTGGGCAGGGAAGGAATCTTGGAGGTATTTCTGTGACCCACTGACTTTGGGGGGTACTGGGGATCAAACTTGTGTCCTTGAGCTTGGGAGGTAGGCGGCAGAACCACTGAGCTAAATCCCCGGCACCCTGAATTTTGCAGTTTTAAAACTCTCTGTGGTTGTCCTGTGGATAAACCAGAGGGCAGAAAGGACACAGACCTAGGCAATTCCTCAATAACCTCTCCTTGGCTTCCAGAGAAAACTGGGAAGAGATCACTCACAGGGTATATTTGTGGAGCCTATGCAAAACTGACAGTATTTTGTAACAACTCCCCTCTACTTTTCTTCCGAATCTTTCAATTCAGTAAGTCTGTATTATCTTAAGTCTTAGATGTTAATGACTTTGACTAATTGTCAGCACTGGCAATTACAATGACTGATACCTTATCATTTCTTACAAGGAGCAGTGCTAATTAAAATTGATTGTGCTAGAGCTTCAGCAGCAATTGTACCCCCTCCCTTTTTGTTTAAAACATGAGCTTATTGTGCTGATTTGGTGAACTAAACAAGGTAAGCTTATTATCCCAGTGTTTATTTCCAATTCTGCCTGTGAACCACATTAGCAACAATTATGAAGTGTGAGGGAAACAGTAAGAAAACTGAGTTTGCAGCACAAGAAGGCGTCCCAGTTTCGACTGACTGATTGATTCATCCATCCATCCATTCCTTCATTCCTTCATTCATTCAGCTGACAGATATTTATATTATGTATCTAGTATGTGTTGGGAACTAGGCTAGGCACAAGGAAAAGGAATGAAGATGCTAGGACTTGAGGAATTTTCAGCCTGGTGAAAAAGACAGACTCATTGCCAAGTAATTGTGCACAATGTATAAGCACTACAGTGGGAAGACTGTGCCTGGGAGTGTGCACTTAGCCAGCATGAAGAAGGTGGTTTTCAATGGGGCTTCAAAACATAACTGAGAATCTTTTTCTTTGACTTTGATCATTGAGTGCCTTTACCTGGTACATTTGCAAGAATTATAAAGTGTCTCCGAAGAAGAGCGTGTGTTTCATAGTGATGTTAACCATAGAATTAGGGAATTGAGATCAGGAATTCTACTGTGAAAATTCTAGACTGAAAAGGAAAAAGTGACAACAGACAGTTGACATGAAGTATGTAGAGCTCTGAGGTGTTCAAAGGAATCAGTCACATGGATAGGAAAATCAAGCTCAAATGTAGAGTGCCTGGGGGACAGTGACAGGCCATCACCCTGCTTGTGCAGTTCAGTTGCAAACTAGGTGAGCCTTGTCAGGGTGCCCAGCAGAACCTTCTTTCAGGACTGCACTTTTTACACTCCTGTAGGTCCTGCAAATGTTGACCAGCTCCCCGCAGCTCATCAGAGTTCCTCTCTAGAAACTGTCATGGGAGCCAGGGAGCTGTTATGCCCAAGGCTGAGCCTCTGCCTGAAGCAGCAGCTTGTATTCAGGGAGTGGTCTCAACGCCTTGCCTAGATTAGAGGTCATTCTGAAGAATACCCCAACCCCCAAGTTCCCCATGGAATCTGCTGAACCTTCCTCTCACAAGTGCATCCCAGTTGAACTCCCTGTGCCAGCTTTCTTTCCACATCTCTCCCAGATGTTGCACAGAGCAGACAAACCCCTGGTCTACAGGTTTAGGTCTCAGGGAATTTCCCAGGGAACAAGGTCTAAGGAATTTGCTATGTTCTGGGTATGGGTGTCCAACAATACAATGGGCAAGGCCTCTGTCCTCACAAATTTTAGTGTCACAAGAAGGTAGGGCTTCTAAAAGTGATGCAGATATCTGAGAAGCTGTTAAGCCTATGAAATACATAAGCATAAGAGGGAGAGGGAAGAGGAGAAAAGAGAACAACTACGAATGTAGTCTAAAATTGTGCTTATCAAACAGTTTGTAGGTGTTAGGTTTTCTTTGAATTCCTAATGTCCTTATAGATAAAGAATGAGGGGCTATTGGGGACTACAGAAAAATAAAGTATCTTGCTCCTAAGATAGCTGACTTCCCGTGTTCAATTGGCCTTTTTAGAGGGATATGGATTCATGAGCACCTACGGCAGCACGTTCTGAAACATTTTTTCCACTTGGAAATTCCTTCTTTATATTTCGCTGAGACCTTTTTCTGTAGTCTACACGCTATAGGCAGACTGAATTGTCTTCCTTCTTGTGCTACAGCCTTTTGTTTATTTGAAAATAAAAATAATTTACATGGTAAATTTTGTTTAACTTAGAAGATAGTGAAATTTAAGCATTAATTCAATAGTTATTGATATTGAGGGTTTTTAAGGTATAATAACAGTGTGTGATAAGTTTTAGAAGAATCGTGTGTGTTAGGTACACAGACTGAAATATTTAGGGATGCACTCATATCTTTGTAGGATTTGCTTTGAAGAAATATGGATGGAGAAGAGGATGAGAGTAGATAAAGCAAGAATGGCTATGAGAGGTTTGTTTCAGCTGGACAATGGGAGCCCACAACACTAACCTGATGCTTCTAAAACTGTTTAGGATATTCCTAAATAAAAATATCTTAATATTTCTCTTATTACAGTGAAGCATCTATCAATGAAAAAAAGGAAAAAAAAAGATATTCTAAGTCTAGAAGTTCTTATAATGGAAAGTAGTTGTCCCCAGTTGCTTTTCCCAATTCTGATTGTCCCCAATTGCAACTGATCGGCCTTCTTCCTTCGGTCATCTCGCTCTGTACAACTTGATAGTCATAAACTTGTATATTTTGGAGGGAGTGCCTTTCTGCAAGGTACCTCTCTACCTCTAAGTTAACTGCTTCTCAAGTTATTAAGTTTTGTCTCAGTATTACCTATAGATCCATGCAGTGATCAGTGAGGATGTTTTTATTTCATAAACCCACACTTCTGCACGTACATTCCTGGTTTCTTAACATACTTCACATCTGCTTCCTGTCCCACGCTCCCAGCCATTTGCTCCCTTCTCTGCTGGCTTTGTGTGACAATGGAATTGCTGAGTTCTCCACCAGCCCACTCTTCTCCCCTACACCCAACATGGACGGCAACAGCTTTTGGTTCTGTAACATGATCAAGTCTTTAGTGAATTATTGGCACTTTATTCCAACACTGAAAAAAATTAACCCCAGCATTTGAGATGTTCTCACTACACAGAGCTGAATATGGAACTCAGATCAGGCCTCAGCCTCTTAGGGTCCTGGGTCATAATCCTGGCATCAGTCACAGGACTCTGCCACCAAGTTAAAATGGAATTGTCTTTCATACTCAACCTCTTGCCCTTCTGGCAGTACTAGCGTTTCCCCAGTCCTAGATGATGCCACTGCGTCTTTCAAATCCCATCAGCACCTCATTTCTGCTTCCACTGTTTGTAGCTGGTGACCCTGTTCCTCTGCCCTGGGATTCTGAGCCAGTCTGGACTTCCAAGTCTCCCAGCTGTCGTCCTAGGACTTCCCTTGGGCGGGTTTCACTGTATCGGTCACGTGTCCGTTTCCTTTCGTGGTTCACTATCTCAGTTTGAGAGAGAGCTTCCCAAGAAAGGGTTGTTCGTGTCCTCATTCTTTGCCCGTTCTAAACGTTCCTTCACTTTTAATGAGCTTGCAAAAGTTTTTAAACTGGAATTCATTTTGTCTTGGAATGTTTTGCTTTGTTCTTAACCTCCTTTTCTTCACTGAACTATATATTTTCTTTTCATTCGATTGTTTCACTGACAGTCACACTTTTAATTTCTAAGTGTTCTTATTTTTTCCTTTTTCAAAAAAAAAAAGGTGCATCTTACTACTTTATGGCTGTAATATCTTCTCTGCTGTTTTAGAAGAAACCAATTAAATTTTTAAACATTTCTCTTTGGGCTCTAAAATATTTCTATGCCTTCCACATTTATGCTTATATATCTGTATATTATGATATTTTGTTTTACTATTGCTACCTTCCTCCTTTATCTAATCAGCCTTGGTTGTCTATTCCTGGCTCGAAATGAGATGTTGAGAAGCTTGGGAGGATTCTAGGGGTGGTGGACTCATGTATGGAAAATATGGCTGAGACATATTATCCCCCCAAAATATTATATTAAATTTATAACCCCAAGAAATATGAAATTTGACCTTACTTGAAGGCAAGATCATTACAGGTGTAATTAATGACAATGAAGTCATTCTGGTCCACTCCAATCAATATGCCTGTTGTGCCCTTATGAGACAAGAGCCTTCTGAGGACAGAAGTCTAGGGGACACACTACATAATGATAAAGGCCGATCAAGGCAGGGATTGGCAATAAGTAGCCAAAAGTCACAGATTGTCAATAGTTGTCTGAAAGCCACCAGAAGCTAGGAAGAGGTAAGGAAGGATTCTCTTTCCTACAGATCTCCAAGGGAGTATGGTTCTACTGACATTTTCTTTTCAGACTTGCAGGCAACAGAATATGAGACACTAAATGTTTTACGCCATCTGGTTTTGTGATGCACTGTATGGCAACCCTACAAAACTAATGTAAATAAAAGGAGACAACAACTAAGAACTTCATAAACAAATATTCAATTTAAAGACATTGAGGTAATCTTCATTAATATCCCTTTTGCAACAAAAACAAAAAATGTTTGTAACCAGCTGCCTCTGGGATGAGGACACAAGCCAAGGAGTGCTGGCAGCTTAAAGACGCTAGAAGAGGTGAAGAAATGGGTTCTCCTTGGAGCATCCAAAAAGGAAGGCAGTCATACAAATGCCTTGATTTAGCCTTGTGAAGTCAGGTTTACAGCACTGTAAGATCATAAATTTCTACTGCTTTAAGCAAATAAATTTGTGGAAATTTCGTTATAATAGCCATAGAAGCTAATATATAGTTACGCTGAAAATGTAGGCTCAAAGCTACAGTATCTCAGCTGGAAAATAGTCATAGCTGAGTACTCTGGAATTCCTTGCTAATCTAGACACTAATCTAATTGCATAGCCAACATTTGAGCCAGTCAGGGTGCTGCATGCCTGCAATCCTAGTACCCCAGGAGCCTGAGGCAGGAGGATCTCAAGTTTAAACCTGCCCTGGGTAGCTCAGTGACTTAACCAAAATTAGTCTCAAAATAAAAAGCAAAAATGGGCTGGGAATATAGCTCAGTGTAAAGGCCCTAGGTTCAACCCCTAGTACAAAAAAGGAGGAGGGGGAGGAGGGGG
>NW_022900935.1:35044453-35052438 GCF_012274545.1 Fukomys damarensis | reverse complement strand
AGGAGAAGGAGAAGGAGAAGGAGAAGGAGAAAGAGAAGGAAAAGGAGAAGGAGAAGGAGAAGGAGAAGGAGAAGGAGAAGGAGAAGGAGAAGGAGAAGGAGAAGGAGAAGAAGAAGAAGAAGAAGAAGAAGAAGAAGAAGAAGAGGAAGAAAGCACAGTAGCTCAAAGCATTTGCCTTGTAATTGTAAGGAATCTAGTCTTAATGCTCACTGGGCTGCTTAAAAGCCAAATAATCTGGGATGAGCTAATTTAAAATTTAAGCTTCAATCTCACCAGTAAGTCAAAACGAGCTGCAGGACCAACTCTTAAGGTAATCAAGTTGCCTAAAAATTATGGTACACGTTAAGGCACTTAGCATAACACCAAGGCCATCTTATACTTAAAAAGGACAGAAGGGCACTGATGTGGGCCAGGTGCTACTCCCAAAGGCTTAGAGTGAAAATGATGCAACTCTTCCACTTTTTCGATATATAAAGGACCCTGGAATAGCCTCAACAGGTGTGTGTCTGCGTGCAACACATGCCTCACAAACACCACTAGCACACGAGATGAAGAATTTAAATCAGAATGTCCATTGATCAAATGTTTGGCAACAAGTCTTTCCTGCCCCATCTCATCTCTGTGACCCAGGCCTGCACTCCTAGGATGATGAAAGTGGGGAAGGACCTCCTCTGGCCTGCAGCTGCCTGCCCTTTCGCACACCTTGGTCTGAAGCCTGCATCCCATGCCACAGGGAACGGAAGCTTCTAGTTGGCAGTTGCAGGCTCTTTCTCAATCAGTTCACTTAACAGAAACTTTGCTGATTTCAAGGCACAAAGAGCAATCTTAGTTCCTTTACCCCAGCTCCCCTAAGAGAACTGGCTGTGGATTCTCATGCAGATCAGACCTTGATTCAAAACCCAGTTTGGGCACTTAAGAGATTTTTAAGCAAGTTACTAGACTTTCCATGTACCCTCTTCTTCCTCCCCCAAACGGGGATAAAGCTGCTTCCCAAGAATGCTAGAAAGGATGCATCATAAAGCTAATAATAATATTAGAAATAATTGTTACTACTTCATTGCTTTTGAACTTGTGCAAGGTGAAGTGGAGAGCTGGTTCCCTTGGTTTATATTACATCAGGCAAAGCCTGTACTCCAGTGTGGCACCTCATTATGAGCCTAACCTTAGTAGAGGTGATGGGAACTTATTAAGATAATGTCTTCCTAGTACTTAGCAGCCCCTTGAAAGACATTTGCTAAGTAAACAGTGATGTTTGATTTTTGCGTTGTTCATTTAGTGCTTAATGCACTGCCTGCTCTGTATGGGTAGGTGCTCTGCAGGGCTGCTCACAACAGGGACTCTGGATTCCACCTTGCCCCGCCCCTCCACACCACCCTATCTCCTGGGATCCCCTCCACCCTCTAGGCTCCTAGGCCACTGTTTTGCAACTTGAGCTGAAATTGCCGGGGGAGCTTTTAAAAACTCTTGGAGGTCGGACAGTAATTCAGACCAACTGTGTAAAACACCTCCGGAAGTGGGATGTACTTATCACTGTTTCCTGACATTCTCCCAGGGATTACAGCAGGTACCAAGGCTGAGAACTACCATACCCTACACCTCCGAGAAGGTCTCAATCAAATGACTCTTGTGAACAGACAAGTTAATATTTAGTATTGTATTTCTACTCCACTATGAGCTCCTCTGGGGCCAGCAATATCACTTATTCCCAAGGAGTAGTGGTGCCAGGCAAAAATGAGCATTTGATCCATACTTCTTTAAGCTGAAGGCATAATTTCCCCAGCCCAATACATCTTCCTTTGCCTCTAGTAACTATCCTAATTGTTATGAATTCTTCTTACTAATTCTATCTGTTGTTGTTCTAAGTCTTCTGTAAGCAACTCCATCACTGTGGACTACTTCTCCTGTGGCTTGTCAGGGACACAAATCACTGCTATAAGCATGAACACACTGTCACCCAGGACTCAGGCTCTGCCAAGCAGTCAGAGGGAGGCCTGGGATCCAGGGAAAGTGACACAGACCAGGCTAAGATCTCAGCCTCCATGTGCTCTTCTCCAGCCTAGGCGTTCCTTCTGTGAGAGGGCAGACAACCCTGATTACTGCAGGAGACAGGGATTGCAGAGTTATGTTACAGTTACAAAAAGATGCAGTAAGAGTGTGGGTCAGCTTGGGCTGTCTTAACAAAGGCCATAGACTATATCACTTAAGCAAGAGGCATTTCTTTTTCTCATGGTTTTGGAAGATGGATAAATAAGATCAAGGTACTACCAGGGCTAATTCTGGGGAGGCCACCCGCCTTGGCTTATGCACATTGTATCTGTTTCTCTCATTTTCCCTTGAGAGAATCAGAAAAGTTTCAGGAAAGAGAAATCAGAACTAGATCTTGTTGGTTGAATAAGAATTTCTTTATCCATTCATTAGTTGTTGGACACTTAACCCCTCACATATCTAAGAGGAACTGCTACCTACCCCACCTTTCCATTTACAGGCTATTGTGAATAGTCGTGCAATAAATGTGGGAGTTCAAGTAACTCTTCAGCTTTAGTGACTCTTCATTTTATGTATGTTATGGCTGTATCTAGATGTCCCCCCAAAGCCTCCTGTACTCATAAATAGGACATTTCAGAGGTGGCTGGACCTAGGGTATGTGACTATGGGTTATGGGTGTGTGATAACTAAATTAGTCCACTGAGTGGTTTAACATAGTTCTGGCTGTGAATGACTGGAAGGTCTTCCCTGGGTGTGGGGGCACCAACGTGTAGAGTTGTAGACTAGGTGGAATATAAATGGAAAGACAGCAGAAAGGCTCACTGCTTTCTATCTGCCCTGCCATGGACTGTTTCTACTCTGCGTTACACCTCTGCCATGCCCTCTCTGCTTTGAAGACAGCTGAACATAGATCAAGACCTCTACAAACTGTGAGCTGAAATAAGCCTTTCCTCCTTTAACTTGTGGTTTTCATGTATTTTGCCCTAGCAATGAGAGAATAACCAAGACGGTATATATACTAAGTCGTGGGGTTGCTGGACCATGTGGTAGTTCTACTTTGTTATATATTTGAAGAAACATCCCTAGTGTTTTCCATAATTGCTACCCTATTTACATGAATGAATGAAGAAAATATAGTACACGTACACAATGGAATACTGTTACAATATAATACAACAGCTGTTGGAAAGAATAAATCTTGTCTTTTGCATTAGCAAGGATAAAACTGGTAATCACTATGTTAAGTGAAATAAGCCAGACAGAAAGACCAACATAATTTCACTCATATGTGGAATCCAGAGAAATCAATCTTCTAAAAATTGAGTGTACAGTGGTGCTTACCAGAGTCTGGGAGAGTAAGAAGTAGGGTGAGATGGGAAAAGGTTGATCACTGGGTACTAAGTTACAGTTAGAAGAAGTCCTGGCATACTATTTCCCAGTTGGGTGACTGCGGGCTGTAATGGTGTACTGTACATTTCAAACAAGTAGAAGAATGTATTTGGAATGTCCACCATAAAGGAATGACAAGTGTTTGAGAAGACAGATGTATTTAACCTGATCTAAATGTAACACAAAGTGTACATTGTCAGAATATCACATAGTGCCCCATTAATATGTACAATTGTTATGCTTTATGTATAATTTTAAAACTCTTATTAAAGTACGTCTATATGTTCATCGACAGAGAGATGAATAAAGAAAATTGGTATTTGTAAACAATGGAGCACTACTACTAAGTTATAAAGGATGAATCCAAAACATTGGCGTGGAAACGGTCGTACTCTGAGACCATGATGTGAAGTAAAATGAACCAAACACGCAATCTTCCGTGCCCCATGGTTTCTCTTGTGTGAGGAATCCATGATCTAAATGCAGAGCAAAATAAAAGACAGACGATAGGAAACAGAGATATATTCTGTTCCCATGAGAAGGGGATCAAGAGATGGAGGGAGAAGAGCGGGAGGAAGGAAAGGGGGATGAAAAGGGATAATGCTGTGCTGTGGACACTGTAGAAGGGCAGAAGATGCAGTGTGGAGACACCATTAATGGGGAAGAGTAGCAAACTGGGAACTTTGGATTTGCCCCTTAGGATTGTTGATTTTTCTGGATTTCCAGCTAGAGTGTTGGGTTCTTGAGAGCAAGGGACTTGTGAAATATCTCTTTGTAATCCACCCCTGTGCCCATTACCTTACCTATCTAACAGGAACTGCTACCTACCCCAGCTTAGAAAAGCTTCCCTGTCTTTTGCATTTGTTCCATTTGAGTCAGAGCCACCTAAAGCCTCCTTTATTGGATTGCGGTGAGAGCCAGCATGGTCTCTCGAGACCGAAACCATATTGCCTGCTTCTGAATGCTCCAGGCCCCATGAGTCTTAGACTGAAGATCTTCTCTTCCCACACAGGATGGGCCTGGTTTCTGCTCACTGCAGCTGGCTCTGCTGTCCCATCCTGGGCATTTCTCCCACCCTGGATCCACTCTGCTCATGTGACATCAGCCAATGTGCTCCCTCCCTGTACTGTGGCAAAGCCCTGGACCCCATGGCCAGCTCCTCTCCCACACAGCACAGCAAGCCCAGCATCACTCCTGCTGTGCCCTGTTCAATCCAGAATGCCTGCAGTGGCAGCACTGGCTCCAGACCTGAGCCCGTGGTCCTTACCAAAGGATTCTTTCCTAATGCTGTATTTTTTGCCTTGACACAGTTTCAGTATTGTTTATCTCCTAGAGACTCATGTAGTGGAAGCTTGGTCACCAACATACAAAATTGAAAACAGAATCTGGACTGCCCTCAGGAAGGGACGAGTGCTGCTTTCAGGGAGTGGATCTAAAGGAGCAGACTGGTTCCTGAGGGAGCAGTCATTATAGGAGCATATGGTCACATGAAGGAGTTTGGGCTTCCAGTAAGTGGGCACCTGCCCTGAGCCCTCCTTATGCACAAGCCAGTTGATCCTCTTGAACACCCTGCCACCTTAAGATACCATCTGCCCTGCTGTGATGCAAACAGAAGGCTCACAAGAGGCAGAACAGATGGGGACACCAATCTTGGTCTTTCATCCTCCAAAACTGTGAGCTACATAAACCTCTGTTCTGTATACAGGAATCCAGTCTCAGCTATTTTGTTATAGCAACAAAAAACAGATTAAGACACGCCTGTAAGTGCTGTTTCCCTGGTGGTCCGCCTTTCTGTCTCTTCTAGCTCCCAGTATGTTTCTCCCTGAGATCTGGGATATTTGTGTTAATAAACTTCAAAGCACAAAGGCTTTCTTCCTCTCACTTGGGCAATCTGAATTAATTGCATTGGTGGGCCTGACCTCTGAAACACAAATGCCTGTTTAAAATAAAAGGCTGATTATTATATAATGAACCATATTCAGTTTACTAAATAGTTAACTTAAACATAAATATATGTATATATTTATGCTGAATAGATGTATAATTTATGCTAATGATAATTACCAATAATACAAAGACATAATAACTCCACTGCCGTGCTGGTATTCATTACCAGTGCTTCTTTTTGCTTCTGCTCCATAGTCATGCAGTGACAATTTGACATGCTCAGGAACCGTGCTAGGCACTGAGGACAGAGACAGCTGTGATGTTGTCCCTGTCCTCACAGAGACTGAAGTTTAGTAGGCAAGGTGACAGGTTGGCGGCAATACCTAATGTCATCAGGAAGCCTTGTTAGGAGGTGGCGGCGCTGCTGCTGGTCTTATCTCCACTCTGCAGAGCTTTCCTTGTCATAATGCTGTTTTTGTGTTAGCTTTGTGTTCGTCTTGTCTGCACTGAGAACCTACATCAGCCCCACCCTTGATATCAGAGCTTGAATCCAAGACCTTCACACTGAACTACAACTGCAGCCCTTTTTGTTGTGAGCCTCAGTCTTGCTTAGTTACTAAATTGCCCAGGATGGACTTGAACTTGCAGTCTTCCTCCTTTAGTCTCCCAGGGTGCTAGGATTACAGGCATGAACCACCACACTTGGCATGTTTTTTTCTTTGTTTGTTCCATACTGGGGGATTGATGCAGAGCCTTTGCACTGAGCTATATCCCCAACCCTTTTCATTTTAAGGATTTTTTTTCTGGGCACAGGTCTTACTGAGTCACCAAGTTGTCCTGGCTGGTCTTGTGAGGTACAGTGGGTAGATATTAGACCTGACTACATTCTGCTACTGAAACAGAGTGCCGGGGTGACAGCATTGACATATCGAGGTATTTACTTACTTACCTGAGGAATAGCCCCTCCATATGGTCACCTGGGGATCCAGGATCTGGGGAATCTCTGGTTCCCTCTTTTCTCAGAAGAGACGGCAACGTTGTCAGCACAGCACACCATGCAGCGGAAGGTACATGGCCCACAGGCTGCAACTGCTGCTTCCCAGAATGGCACATCTTTTCTTTTCCTCACATGTCATGTGTCAGAACTAGCAATAGGGTCCTACGCTATTACAGTGGAAGAAAGCCTGGGACACATAAGGCTCCCACCGATTATTGAATAATCATTAATGTTGCCACCAGAGTAGGGATTTTACAACATGAACTATGAAGAATTTCTATCCTGAGGCTCTGGTAGTTATTTTTAGTGCCTACAAGGGGAAGAGCACAACACTCCCCTTTTCTTGCTGAGTTTTGAGCCTGTTAAGATAAAAAATAAAACAATGAAATGGCAACTAAGATAGTGACTCTACCACTGATTGAGGATAGGTTAGAGGAGAGCAGTGTTATTTTATTAGCTAGTGGACTTCCGCTGTTGGAATGCAGAGTTCAGGCAGTCCTGGATTATGTGATACTGGTGCCCTGGTGTAATGGAGAAGACCTCTACAAGATGGTGCCTGGTGCAATGGAGGAGACCATGTGACCTCCACAAGATGGCTGATCCCAAGAGAGCAGAAAGAAGAGTAGAGATGAATGGAATACACCTTCCTAGCCCTTAGATGGGTCCTTCATCTCCCTGGGAGGGCGCAAGTGGAGGAAGAGGTATTCATCAACTCTTATTAATTCTGCCTAATGCCAGCATCTCTCAGTGTTAATTTGCTCATCTAGAAAATGGCAATCATAATATTTCACAATATCTCCTCTTGGGTCTTTTACAACTGCTGGAAATTAAGAGATATGCTGGATTGTAATGAGGAAGAGCTTTTCAAATTCCATCTATAAAATACTCATGGACACTTGAGTTCTGAGGCAGAACTGCTTACTGGTTTATAGAGACCAGTTGGCCTTATACACATTCTCCACCCTCAACACACAGAATTTGAAAAATCTTCTGAGCTGGTTCTCTCTGAAAACCTGCCTCCTATTACTCAAAAATGTGTCTCTAACAACCCTGTAGGCTTGCCCTGCACCCAAAAATAAATGTCTAAAACCACTTTTTACAACAAAAGCAAAAGCTATCCACTGATATCTCTCCATGGATGTTTCTATTTTAACTCTTTCATGACTTTCCATGTGGACTTGATTGTCCTAGAGATTGGAAAACACCTTCATCAAAATAGTGGTTGTCAGAAAAATGGCCCACTATTTTCCTAGTATATGACCTAGAAAGCCTATGATGGTATTTACTCAGATAAGAATTTATAATTTTTCAAATCTAAAAGATTTTTTAAAACATAGAAATGCATTAAATGAAAGTATTAAATTACAGAATTACATGTGTAGACTCTGCCACTGAGGGAGTTATTTTCATGATATGGGCTGAATCCAGCATAAAAATATTTACTGCTCTGAAATGTCAATATGAAATAATCAGAATCTAAAATTAAATATTTACTGTATAATCAGCCTGCATTCATCTATTGACAATGTTCCTTGAGCAACACTGATTACACTGAATTTGACCACCTGGAGTCTCCTAATATTTTCAGGCTACAGAAAAAGAACCACTGAAGCCTCACTCACAGATATTTTTTAATGCCTTTCCAAGGAAAGAACTTTGTACAATGGTGATAACTTAAGGAATTTCCAGATAATACACACACACACACACACACACACACACAAGC
>NW_022900935.1:34973251-35044232 GCF_012274545.1 Fukomys damarensis | reverse complement strand
ATATATATATATATATATATATATACCAGTAATCAGAAAAAAATCTTAAAGGTTTAGATAATAAGTATTTTTATGCATTGTAGCAAAGGAGTAAAATCAAATAAGCAGCTATTATTATAATCATTAAAATGCTACCATTCAGAAAGGTAACCATTGTGAGGTTGACCCTTGGGCTAGCTTTGGTCTTCAGGCCATTTATTTACCTTTGATTGAGATTCAGGAGGTGCATGACCATTAAAGAGTCTGAATCAGTAAGCAATCTGAAGTCTAAAAATTAGAATTAAATTTCTAGTAAACTAACTTTTTAGTGAGTTGCTATTCATTGGAAGCCCCAACTCCTTCATGTGACCCCCAGGTACCTGATGATCTTGCCTGTCGACCCATCAGATTACTCACTGTTTTCTCATCACCCACGGCAGTAGGCCCTCACACCTCTTCACAGGCCATATACCCTGTCTGCCTGCCTTGCTCATCCAGGTAACTCCAGTGGAGTTAGTTCCAGTGGACATAGGACCTCTCCTGGACAACTTCCCTAGCATCTTCCATAGCTCATGCACTAAGGTAGCATCACTCCTCCTGTGATTTGATATAACTTAGGTTAGTTTAGGTTACATGGGCTCAATAGACTTTATAATCCCCTTTCAGATTTTAAGTAGAGAATAGCTATGTTGTTCAGCACCCTGGACAGCACACGGCACATGGATTTCTCAAAATTATTCTCTGTAGCCAGCCTTCTTGACACTGGCATTCTGATACTTGACAGTATCAGACATTCACACCTCTAAGAAGGAGAGGTTTTATTTGGCTCATGTTTTTAAGAGTATTCAGCCTAAGGTTGTCTGGCTCCAAGGCAGAAATATCACAGCAAAATCATATGGTGGAGCGATGTGGCTTGGTTTTCAGTGAGTCCAGGAAGCCGAGCAGAGGAACAATGCCAAAGAGGAAGGGGCCGGGGACAAGGCAGGAACCCCAAGGCCAGGACTCCACTACCCACCCAGAACACACATGTCAGGATGAAATGTGACTACATTTTCTCAATATTTGCTTTACACCTGCCATATATTTGGATTTGTCTTCTCCCCGGAGACATTCCTTCATGTCCTACCTTTTACATTATGTGACATGTTCAGGATTTAATGACTAGGTCCCTTCCTGCTTGCATTCTGCAGCCACTTATATATATTTTACAGTCTCCTTTAGGTCTTATTTTAATTGAACAATGGGATTTTTATGTTGTTCTGTGTTTTTCTTTTTTTTTCAATACTTACCCAACAACAATACTGTTATCTATTATCTCTACCTGAAAATAAGGATTTCCCTTTTTCCCCATCACCCACATTGTAATTTTGTACAAGATTAATATTAGCTGATATATAGATGATTGACTCATGTCTTTAAAAGGTACCAAGTAATGGTAGCTTCAACAGGAAGTGTCTATTTCTCTGCCTCACATGCTAGTCCTGGGGTTTCTAACCAGTGCTGAATGGGGGCTGGGCTCCACATCAGTGTCCAGGGGTCCAGGTTTCCTCATTTTCCTTCCCCAATGGTGAAAAATGATTCAGATGAACACTGTGTTCTAAGCACTTGAGTCACGTTTGTTGGGAGCATCATCCCTACCTTCTATCATTTTTGCAGAATTATAAAAGCAGTGCCCCCAATGAGAAGTGCTATGGCTATCTATTATTACTAATAAGTAGGAATTTCAAAGGACCTAGTGAAATGCCAGTCATTTAGTATGTGCTGAATAAAAACCATTTCAGTGGAACTGAATTGTAAAATACATATAAGGATGCATTTTGTATCTCCTCCGTGGTTCTAGGGTTATTGTGCTGTTATCATAATGAGGATACAAACAAAGGTACACTTGCGAGGAGTGTTTTGTCTTGCTTTGTTTTGTGAGGAGCCAAAGATTGTCTTAAGAATTTCAATTCTAGTAAACTCACCATATTCTTCACCAGCATGTTCAAATTCGTCTACTACTTTTCAGACTTTTTGCCTGTAGCCAAATCCTATTAAATATATTTCCATGCCGTGTTGCACTTAAATAGTGTGGTCTTGACTTATAAAATGACACTTTTTCTCTGAGGAGTCTTCTATCACCATCATCTCATACAGAAATCATATCTTGTATTTTGCCTGTGTAGAAATGGGTGATGTTGTTAAAATTTTATTTCTGTGGCAACAAAATGTGATTCTTGGTTTATTGCATCAAACAGCTGCTTCTATATGGTGCTGGGCAGCTGTCCAGTGGTGAGGCTCACACAAATTAATTTAACCCTCCAGTACACTGTGAAGTCAATTAGAATGGTCCCTCCAGGTACAGCAGTATGGTAAGGACATTACCATGCTGGGAGGGGATGGCATCTGGATAATTTGATGAAACACAGAGTCCTGTAAGGAATATTTGCAAAATGGTAAGTTATCATGTAAAATATGTTAATGACAGCTTAAATGAATATATATATATATGTATGTATATATATATATTAATTCTGCTGTAGGAAATCATAATAATACTGTAGTGTGGATCAGTGTCTAGGATGTAATATGTGTTTCAGAACAGTTCAAAATATTTGACTAAAACTGCATTAAATCCTTAAAAGGTTTTTTTTTCATTGTTTATTGGTACAGAGTAGTTATACAATACAATACAATTACATTCATCATTGGGAACTTATACCTTTATATGATATATCTTGGTTCTTATAAGGATCACAATGAATAACTGATAATGTGAAATAGGAAGAAAAGTTCAAAGAGGTAGGGGGAGGTGAGAGGGGTAGGGGAAAGGAAAACTGTGAAGAAAGGAAAAAAATGGAAACAAAGTTTTTGTAAATAAGGAGGGAGGAGGGATTGAAGGGAGGTCAGGGGACTGGGGAAAAAATAAGAGCCAAAATCCTCAAAAGTTTTAATTCCAGTCTCTTCATCTTCCTCTCTTAGCTCTGTTTACACTGAGAAGGGATTGAGTTGGCCAAGTCTTGTTCACTGACCCTTTGAAAGTAAAACTACAAAACAGAAACCTTGTAGACGTTTAACATGCCTCCTGTGATGTTTGGGACCTGGCCTGAGGGTCATGGGATTAAACATTCAGCATTTCAGTGTCTCCAGGTAATTCCTGGCACCAGTGTAACTGCAAATATGTCACAAAAGCTTTGGCCATTTGGTATATGCCCATCCAAATAATTTAGGGTATGCATATGCCAGTGTTTACAATAATAAAATATAGAAGGAATTTTTAAAATTATCCATGCCCACCAAATACTACGAAGAATCCTTTAGGACTCTTTAGACATGGCGTTTAAGAGATAATAGATCAATTTTCAAAGTTTCTTGACTCTGATTAAATGCACTCGTTTTTAGGATCTGAAGATTCTCCTTGTGTCCAAACTTCACTTCAGTTGTTAAAGGTTTGTTAGAAGGCAAAGTCCTAGGATGTTTAGAGCACAGGTTTTGGGGCAGAGAGACCCAGGTTTGAGCTCCAGCTCTGCCTTTGAGAGTGATGTGACCACCACATTTCCTGCCAAACAGCCCCTACGAAGAACCCATTCCTCTGAATTTAGATGGTGTGCATTTCAAAATTATGCTATTCCTCAGCTCACAGGCGAAGACTAGTCCCTATTATATGTACAGAGTGTACCCTGTATTCAACAATAACAGTAAGAATAATCCAACAGCAGCTAACATTTGCTGAACGTTTAGGATGTACTAGGTCCTACACTAAGTGCTCTGCCTGTTTTACTTCACTTAAGCCTGAAGACACCCCAGGAGGGAAGAACCATTACTGTTCTTTTACAGATAGAGAAACCAGGTCAGTGTTGTTGAATAGAAGTATAATGTAAACCACACATGCAATCTTAAGTTACTTCATATCCACATTAAGAAAGTGAAAAGCATTTAATTTAAACAATATCTTACACGATGCAGCGGTTAAAGTGAAATGTAGTCCTATAAAATCAATAAAGTTGAGCTTACTGGAAAAAAAAAACACTGCTTCCACTTCTAATTTTAAATTTCTGTTAATTAAAATAAAAAAAGTAAAAACTTCGGCATCTCCCTTGCGCTAGCCATGTCTCAAATGCCTAATAATCTTAGGCAGCTAAACGCCACATTGGCTGACACAATCCCGCCGTTGTGATTCCTGCCTTCACTCGTAATAGTTACTAAACATCTATTGAAAACAGGTGCAGATCTCTGGAGATGTAGCAGTAAACAAAACCGACAAAATCACCGCTCTGGTGAAGCTTTCGTTGTAGTAGGGATGAGAGAGATGATAAGCAATTATCTTTAAATGTGTCAGGTAGTATTAAGTACGGTGAAAAGGAATAGCAGAAGAGATGGAAACAGAGGGCTCAGACGTACAACAACGCAGTCGCCACCCTGCCCAACTACAAGGGCACCGTTCACATTGCCTGTGCTATGACTTCCACTCCTTGGAGTTGTGGGGGGCAGACGCCCTGGACAGGCGGGGCTTCACTCTTACACAGTGGAGTCAGGGAAGGTCCTATATCCCCAGAAGATCCTTTTAACAAAGAGCTAACAGCTGTGGTGAAGCAAACCACACAACGTGTGGAAGAAACATTTCTGAACTAGGAGAACAGCCTTTGCAAGGGCCCCAGTACAAACAGGAAGGCTGCCCAGCTGCTGCGGGAACAGCAAGGGCTTTGGCGATAGGAAGTATGAGGAACAAGAGGAAGCCCGCTAAGGTCGGAGCTTTCTGGCCACAATAAGGGCGTTGGCTCTAATACTGAGTAAGGCAAAAATAACTACACCCCCTCCTTTGTATTCTCTCTCTTTTCACTTTTTTCTAAAACCACTTTAACTGCTATATAAAAATGCAAAAAGTAAGCACCATAATGGAGTGAAAGGTTTAAATGTAGGTGTACATTGTGTAAGTTTAAGTAGGTTAAGCTTGTCTTGCTCCTCCATCATCTATCAATTCTTTATGATGAAGACATTCATAATTCTTCCCTGTAGTTGTTTGAAATGTGCAGTACATTATTAAGCATGGCTGCTCTACACGCAGTAGCACGCCAGAGCTCCCACTCCTGGCTCGCCATGACTTAGTAACCATTAACTGACCTGTCGTGATCTGCTCCTCTCCAGTCTCTCCAGTCACCAGTATTCTACTCTCAACTCTTACGAGGGCCACCTCTTAGATTGCACTCGTGAGTGACATCAAGTGCTACTTAATTGTCTTTCTGTGCCTGGCTTATTTCCCTTCACTTGACCATCTTCAATTCTGCCCATGCGATTGCCAGTGGCAGGATTCCATGCTTTTCATGGGTGAATGGTATTCTCTGGTGTGTATGTGCCATATCTGTCTTATTCATTGATCGTTGGGTGGGTGCTTAATGTTGTTTCCATTTCTTGACTGTGTTCACTTTTTTTTTTTTTTTAAAGAAGTACCATGGCTGCTTTCTTGAAAAACACTGAATGAGGATGATAAATTGCAGGGAGCCACTCAGCACACTATTGCAATAATCACAGTGAGAAGAAGGTGACAGAAGTGAAATGGTGAGAAATTATTGGACCTGAAGATATTTTTCGGGGCAGAGCCAGTGTGATATACTCATAAACCAAAACTAGAGTGTAGGGAGGGTGATCAGTGTCGAGGATGACTCCGGATGGCCTAGGTAACTTGCAGAATGGAGTTGTTGTTTCCTGACATGGGGAGATTTCAGAAAAATGGGGATTTTACTGGGGCCACGCTCTGATCAAGGCTGAGGATAGAAGCCCACAGACACCCGCCCCTCCCAGGGCATGTTGTGCAAGAGACAAGTATCCAAGCCAGGGCCTCTTTTTTTTACAAAGCTCAGTGGCCACTTCCAACTTCCTTGGTCCCATACATACAGTCTCGATATGCTTTACAAATCTAAATTAGTTGAGGGAAGAACAGCGATAAATTAGAGTATGCATGCCTGCTTTGGTATTCTATTCTAATGTCTTTTCTCTTCATTATGGTCGCCATCCTCCTGTTTCCCCGAGCACACATTTGAAAGATAAAGAAATATCATCTGTCTTCCTATTTCTTTGCGTGGCTTTCTGCAGTTGAATATGCTCCTCATAAAATTGATTTAAGATACCTACCAAGCTGTAAATTGATTGCAAACTACCTTTAACTGCTCTCGCTATTTTTTTTTCCTCTAGCAACTTTCTTAACTTAGAAATACTCCAACTGTGTCTGTGTTGAATTCCAGCTCCTCTAGCTGCTCTGAAGGCTGCAAGATAAAGAGCTTTTCTCTTTTTATTGTATAGAGGAAATTTTCCACATTAAAAATTAACCCAAATTATTAAAGGGTACTTGAAAAGTATACACAATGCACACAGAAGCACACTACACAAGCATACACACACATTTAAAATAACAGAAAAAAAGAACCAAAAGAAAAAGTCAACTCCATAGCTCAACAATAACACCTTTGAAAATTCTTGGTGTATTTTCTGGCCATCTACTTCAGTTTCTGAGCTTGTGTGTGGTGGGGTTTGCATGCACATATTTGTTTCAAGCTATGCTTGTTCATTTAAAAGAAATACATATTTCATTTTACAGGGTAGCATTTTTAAATATTGCTTAGGCAGCCATATACTATTCTGTACTGATAATGTTACTATCTCCCCTACAAACAGACATTTAAATTGTTTCAAATTATCCTGTCATAAGTAATGGTACACTGTACAATTTTCACACATAATATACTTTTAGAGATTTCCTTAGTCAAAACTTCACCAAAGTGAAATCTTTACGCAGTCTAAAGTTGCAAAATTTAAGTCTGCTGACACATGTTGCTCATCTATTTTTAAAAGCATTGTACTGTTTCCTATTTATTTCCTTGCCAGCACAAAATATTAAGTACTTGTATCTTTTTAGTGAAACTATACTAGTTTAAAAGGTTTAAAAAATCATAAGCTTTATTAATATTCCTGTATTTGTTGCTTCTAAACTTGATCATTTCCATGTTTACTTATTCATTGTATTAAACATTTATTAAAGTCCTTACCTCATTTATCTGTTCAAGTGTCAAAATATTTTTCTGATTAATTTACATAAATTTTTAGAAAATAAATACATAGCATTTGTCAAATATTTATACATAAATATACTTCTCCAGAATTTTGTTTGTTTGTTAATGGCATGGGTTTAACATTAATTTGAAAGGGACAGGATCCTCTGAAATAAAAACAAATGTTTATGGTGGAAATTGTATTAAATAGAAATAAATGCAAATAAGATAATAAATTTTTAAATCTCCTGTAATTCTGTGACAACCATTCATAATATTTGATGTATTTTCTTTAATCTTTTTCTTATATACTGAAGTACTTTTTATAAGACTAGGCTCATATTATATATTTTACTGTGCTTTTCTTTCCCATTAAGTTTACTGGTACATTTTAGTAATACAATACAGTTACATTCACCATTGAGATCTTATACCTTTACATGTTGTGTATCTTGGTTCTTATATTTTCCCCATTCCCCTGCCCTCCCTTCACCCCCTCCACACTTCCCTATTTACAAATAAAGACTTTGTTTCCATGCTTTCCCTTTTCTCATATTTTTTTCTTTTCCCATCATTCCTTTCCCTTATCCCTCCTACATCCTCTATTCCTTTAGACATTTTCTTCCTATTTCAATTATACATTTTAATACTTATTTACACATTTGGTCTTTCACACCAGAGAAACGATTCAGTATTTACACATGTGCATCCTATTTATTTCACTTGAGTATGGCCTTAATGAGCATCCACTTAACTATATGTTTCTCTAGTTTCTCCTTCTTTATGGCTGAGTAGTATTCCATTTTATAGAAAAACCACATCTTCTTTATCCAGTTTCCAACCGATGGGCAATTGGGCTATTTCCAAGGTTTAGCTATTACAAACTGTGCTGCTATAAACATGGGTGAGCATGTATCACTGTGGTGTGATTATTTTAATTCTTTTGGGAATTTCCCCAGCAGAGGAATACTGGTTCAAATGGGACTTCCAATCCCAGTTGTTTGAGGAATCTCCATATTGACTTCCACAATGGTTACACCAGTCTGCACTCCCACCAACAATGGAGAAGGGTTTCTATCTTCCCACATCCCTGCCAGCATTTGTTATTGGTTTTCTTGATAGCAGCCATTCTTTCTGGGGTGAGGTAGAACCTCAGTGTTGTTTTCATCTGCATCTCTCAAATGACAGTGATGCTGAACTTTTTTTCATATGTTTATTTGCTGCTTTGACTTCCTTGTCTGAGAAATGTCTGTTAGTTTATTTCATTTAACTATGCTATGCTTTTATCCACTCAGAATATTAAGAATATATTTTGATGCTGGCAAATATTCTTCTTCATTATCATTTTAATGACTTCATAATATCTATATACCAAAATTTATTTATCTAGAACACTATTATTTTATCTTTTTACTGCTAATATCTACAGTTACAACATGCATCAACATCTTTCTTGCTGAACCTTTGGACTTGTTCTTAGTTACTTAGGATAAATTTTCTTAAAGGTGGGACACAGATTTAAACAAAAGTTAAGCTTTTTGTTATGTGTTACCAAATTTCCATTCAAACCTGTGTCTTAGGTTTATGGCATGGAGTTTACACAGACTTAAAGTTTGTAAATTTTCACATAGTATTTGAAGTAATATAAAAGGAAAAATTTACCTAGATAATGCCTGTGTTGGAAAAGAAAAATAAATATGCATGGGTCCAGGAATCCAAATTTCTAGAGTCATAGCTCAAAAATTATAAGCCTCGGAGTTGTCTGGGTGCATTTATATGGCTTAATTTCTAAGTGCACTAGGGCAAGTTGAGTTTTTAAAAAGCAATTATTTATTTTGCCTACATCTTTATTTCCACAAAAATATTTTGCCAATCAACTAAAGATGTGGAGGCAGTGACTCAGAGGATGGATAATATATTACTAAACAGTTACATGTACCAAACCCTCACAAATCTCTACTCTTACATTTACTCCCAGAACATTATCCCCTTTTTTCCCCATTAAGTTTATTGGTACATTTAAAGCAAACAATGCAGTTACATGCATCATAGGAATCTCATACTTGTACACGACGTATCTTGGTTCTTGTTTTTTCCCCATTCCCCTACCCTACCTTGACCTGCTTCACCCTTCCCTATTTGCAACATTATCCTTTTATAGAATCAAAAGGGCTTATTGTAGGTCATAAGATGAAGAGGTGAAACAAATCTATTTCATTTCAAAAGAGGACAGTTTCCACTACCCCATTGTATTAGTTCCTTTTCTCTTGTTGCTGAGACAAAATACCCGAAACCTAAAGTTAAAGGGGAGAGGTTTATTTAGCTCACAGTTTGCAGAAGTTTTAGCCCATAATCGGCTGGCTCTGAGTCAGAAGGGCATTGCAGAGGAGAAACAGTTCACAATGCCCACAAGGTAGCAAAAGCAACAAGGGACTTTTACATCTTTCTGTCCCTTTTATTTTAACCATGCTACTTAGGGTGAGTAGCACTCACACCCTTAATCCTAGTGGAATCTACCATTACACCATGAATCAGTTCCAGCCCCACACACTCTAGATCCAGCCACCTCTGAAAAAGCCCCACCTAGGACTGCATGAGGCTTTGGAGGGACATCCAGACACAGCCATAACACCCACACTGCCTTCTTGTGGACTCTTAACATTTTCTTGTGAATTTTGTTTTGCCCCATTTAATCAACTTCCTTGAATTATATGAACATTACCAATTGACCTTTGAGAATTTAGCCCAAATTTAAATTATCCTATGATCCCTCTCAGTTCCTATTTTAATTAAACTTGTAACTGTACTGTATTCCTAAAAAGTACCAATAAACTCAATGAAAAAAATAAAAAATAAATACAATTAAACTATTTCAAAAATTGTAGGTAACATCTCAGAATGGTTCAGTATTAATAAGGCTTAATCACAGGTAGTATAAAATAATATAAATTCATCCTTGCAGTTGTGGTTTAAACATCCAGGGATATATCTTAGTATGTCTATTACTCAACATTGAGCAGTGTTGTGATTAAAAAATAAAAAGCATAAAGTGCGAAATATTGGGAAGGTAAGACATTCAAATTTTAGTACTATAGATAATTCAAAATATGTAATGAGCAGAGCAGAGTAGTGTGTAGTGTAGGGAGACACAAGAACAATGTATTCCCATCTGTCTGGGTTATGATATATAGCAGGAAAAGAACCACCTGAAGTCAGAAGTCTGGCTCTCATAGTGGCTTCTTATGATGTATAACTTTGGACACATCTCTCTGTGCTACTATTTTCCCACCTTTAAAACATAAAGATAGTTCCTTAGGAGCTTTGAGGTCAGTATCAAAGCTGGAAATCTAAATCACAAAATGATGTTAAATATCGGCAGAGCTGGGTGTGGTGGCGCACGCCTGTAATCCCAGCACTCCGGAGGCTGAGGCAGGAGGATCCCTGTGAGTTCGAGACCAGCCTGGGCTACATCGTGAATTCCAAGTCAGTCTCAACTACACAGTGAGACCCTGTCTCAAAAAGCAAAAAAACAAATTAAAAAAAAAATTATATCTGCAAGCGTGGGGCCGGAAGGAGAATGGATGTGGAATGCCGGTGGGAGAGTCAGGCACGGGGATCAGGTGCTCCTCCGAAGCTACTGCACTTCCGATGGAAGACTTGTAGAGACACCGAGTCCTCTGGTGCCTGGGGTAGTCACCTGAGTTTGCGTCCCCACGTCAAGCACACTCTTCCCTGGCACATCTCATGGCACCGTCTCTTTCTCATCTAGGGGCCTAGATGCACTCAGCTCGACTGTCGCTCCTTAGGAAGCATCTCTGTCTCTGCCCCAGGTCTGCTCCCAACACTGTGTTCTTTCCACTGTGCTCCCTCTTCATACTTTGTACGACATTTTAAAGAGTGGCTGTTCACTGCCCTACATGTTTATACAGCAAACAAATGAGGGAAATAAACAATTGCTAGACAGGGGTTTTTAGGCTATCACATGTTTCCCTTTATTCAAACCAGAGGAGGGAGGGAAGAGCACATTAAATACAAAACCCTGAGCAGGCAGAAATCCGTGTTCCCTCCAGGGCTTTAGCTGTGGGTTCTGCCACTTGAGAGACAGGTAGTCTCCAGACCTCAGAGTATTTCAGTTTTACAGCCGCCCTGGAGACTTAGCGTTCTTTCCATTCCTAAGGCTAACTTTTGCCAGGACCTTGCTTTCCTCATTGTCCCGTATCAGAAACCACTGAACTGTCCCTCTGATCGAGTTCAGGGGCAAACCAAGAACTGCAAAAGAGATTCAGCAACTCTTGAGGTGAAATCATGTTCCTGCAGAGTTGTGACATTCAAGTTTTGGGAAAATTCTAGAGAAAGACTCATTTCACCACATCTGAGCCAAGGTGAGTGGTGGAGAACACTGCTATCATGCAAGACAGGCATCATCCCCATGTTATAGAGAAACAGACTGCTGAAGTTCATGACCACAGCCAGGGTTGCACAGAGAGAGGCAGCAGCTGACAACAGCCTTCCTGTGCCACTGCAGCAAGCTGCCTTCCTCCCTTAACTGCTCTTCAGAATTCAGACTCCCCTACTGAGGAGCCGTCTTGAACAGGATGAGTCCATTTCATTGCCAGCATCTGATTTTTACCCAGAGTCTTCAAGGCCAGAAATCTCATTTTGAGGAATGATTGTTTCAGGTTTTTCTGTTTTCTTTTTTTTTAATTCTAGACAAACGCAGGATTGTTTCCTAGTATTTCTTTCCCTGTGTTGAATTGTATGTTCGTATTTTAGTTCGTGGCACTGCAAGCCCATTTTCCTTGGAAGCCAACTTTGGAAACATTTACAAGTCAGGAAGGTCCCTGGGAAGTGGAGGAGTCAGGATCAGCCTGAGGACAGTGACACAGTGAGGCAGTGGCAACAGAGGCCTCAGCTGTGCCCACGGCAAGCTCTGAACTGGAGGTGCCTGCAGCGTGCCAGGAGGCCAGACTTTGAGTCCTGCACTAGGTGCCAGCAGCCGTGCCAGTACCCAAAACAAGCTGGCAAGGTCCACCCTCTGGCCTCCAGGAAATGAATACTTCAGTGTGAAGGGAGCACCTGTCACACAGCCTGTCGTTTGACCCCTCAGAGCAGGCACCTAGACTTCACTCCACCTCAACTGCATGCCTTCTTCTGTGGCCTGTGCTTGTGTGGGTGCTGTAGACAGGAGGTGGGACACAAGGCCCTGCTTGCATGGTGCCTCTCTGCAATGCAGTAGCTCTGCCTGGGGTCCCAGTGAAGGCCTAGATGATTAAGCTTAGCTCAGTGGGGAAGCCTTCTCCCAGGAAGTACAAAATCTCGTTCAGGACTTTGGTTCTGGACACATTTTATCTGTCTTGGGGTTGAAGTGTGAATGCGCTTAGCGCAGTTCTTGGTGTATCAGAGGGCCCTCATGAATGCAAACTCTACCCCTTTTTTTGCCTCATTTATAAGGCAGGTGTTGTGTTAGATGTTATCTAAGATCGCTCTGCATTCTTATAACCAAGCTGAAATCGTATAATGGATTCTCAGATTTCATTTCAATTTCATTATGCATTCTTTACTGACTGAGTTCATAATAATCCAGCTTTGGTTTTCAATGGACTCTCATAATCATGAAATTTCATAGCTGGTGAAAATCTCAGAAATAGTCCAACCACTGTATTTTGCTCATGAGTAAATAAGCACACTGGTAGGGGTGGGGGAGGAAATGGACTAGTTCAAGGCCACACTGCACACGCTATTCCTATTTTCTGACCCATCCCAGGGCTCCCCCCGCCCCAGCTGCAGCTGGTAACTTCCAGTCAGTGAGGCAGAGCACGATTTGCTTTTCTTGTGTTAACATTATTCTAGCATGTAATATGTGTGTTTAAGGCAATGACCTGAGAAATACTTTTATTTCCAGGGCTGCACTTATTTTGCAGGGTTTATTAATTTTATTTATGTATTTGATCTCTCAAATGAAATAATAAACTAATTAGTGGGACAATTTACTGGTGTGCTCCGCCAAGGGTGTTTTACAACCTTCAGTGCAAGCTTATGTAAGTGTGCTGTCAGCAGATATGCTTTCTGCCCCGCTGCCCTTAATTTTTTTTCAGCCATCGGACACACATGGCAGGCAGCCCTGTGCTGGGGCTTGCGCCTCCAGGGTGCATCCAGCCCTGTCGGGTCTTGGGGCAGCATAATTTTCACCCAGAATTCATCCAACATACAGGCTGCCTCGCGTGGATTACAGGGTGGGATGGAACTCTCAGGAACAGACCGAGGTACCTAGAATGAGCGTTTCTGGAGAATGGAGTGAGCTGTGTCTATAGAACCTTTGGAAGTTACAGCTGAAGAAGGCCGTAGTCCAAGACTAAGACCAATTGTAAGAGTAGTGCAGAGGGACAAATATTAATGACAATGGACACCGGGCCATTGCAAGAGGGAGACACAAGAATAGAAATGTGGGGCGGCTGACAGTCATTGGAGTGAATAGGGCAATTGTGCCAAAGATGTGTTTATTTCCTCGTTTTTAATTGGATTTTGAATTATCCGAACTTCCTTCCGGTGTGGATGGAGCTCACTACTAATGAGAACTAGTAGTGAGCTCTATCCTTGTCTTATCTGCTGTCCTCATGTGACTCTCAGCACCATTGTGCTATCAAGGTCTAGAAAATGCATCTGGAATATAAGAAGGGTTAAGAAGAATTTTTTGAATGAAAGACTAGATCGTTGGCTGTAAAGTTTTGGGGCATATGCAGAGGAAATAACGCTGGCACAACGATGGTGTTTACATGTGCTGGCTCTCACAGGCACACAGGCCCTCCTGTTGCGCCGATGATAATAAGGTTCTGTGGCCAAAGTGGTACCTGTGGTCTTAATTCCTACACTCATACTCCATACAGCTTAGGCAGAAACAGGCCCCGAGATCATTCAGGTACCAGAGCATGGACGAGGCTTAGAGGTCTTTGGAAAATACCTAGAATTATTTGACTAAGAAGCCTAATTCTACTGCCTGTCATTTATTTTATGCCTATCACATACCAGTCATCATACGAAGGTCTTTCCATATAGTACTAAGTGTCACAACAAACCTGCAGTGAGTTATCTATCATTTTAAAGCGGAGGAAGCTAAAGTTCAGAAAGAAGAAATAATGTGTCCAGAGTCATACAGAACCCATTGTGTTACTAAGAAAGAAATATATACAATTCTTGTAAAGAGTAGTGGTAACAGCCACTTAAGATGTAAAAACTGGCGTAGAACAAACTCTTAAAAAACAACTATCTAATGACCTCTTTACTTCATGAATTGCATAGATAGGAAAACAGTGTTCACTGAATTTTAACAGTGGGACACCTACAGAGAGGTGGTAAAATCCCTACAACCTGGGAGCAGTGGAGAGCTCTGAGCTTCTCCCCAGGTCTCCAGAGGCAGGAGCTTCTCTTACTTTGCAGATCCACTCAGGTGCCAAACTGCTGTCTCGTGCTATTCTAATACCTGCACCATGAACAATGAAGGCTCCAGTAAAGGACCAGACCAAATGAGTGTGCACAGACCTTTCCTTCTAGATCGCTAGAAGCGTGTCTTGGGCAGTTCACACAGCAAGGACAGAATTACAAAGACTGAGTGACTTAAACAACAGACATTTACTTCTCATGTTTCTGTAGGTTGGAAGCCTGAGACAAAGGGAACAGCACCAGGAGGCTCTGGTAGGAGCTCTTTTCAGGTGGCAGCTTCTCACAAAGAGGGAAAAAGAGGGAGTTCATTGGCCTCTTTCATCGGGGCACTAATCCTGTTCAGGATGCTCACCCCCCATGACCCAATGACCTCTGAGGTGCCCACCTTGTAACACTGCCCCATTCAGGTTTAGGGTTTCTACCTATGAATCCAGGGCAGTGTACAGACATGTAGAACATCGTCGGCAGACTTGCCGGGGTCCTTGGAGAACAGGTTGCCTTTCACCCCAACAGGTCTAAAGGTTCTTCACCAAAAGTTTTAAACTCTTGTCAGATTCCAAGTACACGCATTTTTAACCTTTCTCCAGACTCTAAATCTTTAGTCATTTTGTCACATATGACTTTTGGTTGATATATTGTATCGGGTGCTAACCCTGTTGGGTCGCCTCTCCCAGGGTCATGCTTCTCCACAGCACTTATTACCGTGTTACACACTCTGTATTTAACCACACACTTGTTAGTGTTGGTCTTTGTCCCCTGGAATGTAAGCTTTGCGAGGGTAAGGATATCTATTCAGTTTACTATCAAATCACCAGTGATCAAATCCATATTTGGCATAGTAAGGCTCTCAATAAATATTTAGGGATGGTTAATGATGGTGGATAGGTGTGTGGATGGATTAATGGATGGATGGGTAGGCCTTCCCAGCTCTAAACACTTAAAATAAAATTATAGTAATAAAAGTTTTGTGGGCATTGGCACATGAGTAGAAAATAAGACAAGCAAAATGAAATGCAGAGCCTCAAAATAGGTATGAAATCTTGTACATAGATGTACATCATTGATGTACATCATTGCAGATCAATGTAAAAAATGATGGACTGAGAAATAAATGGTAATATCATAATGCATATCTGTACAGAAAATCTTTTCAGTCCTGACCTTATATCATAGAAAGAATATTACTTTCAAGTAGGTTGAATAGGAAAGATATAACTTTAAAAACATTAGAAGGAACCAAAGTTCTCTATGTCAATCTTTATGATCCATGGGTGGGAAAGGATATTTTTTTTTGGTAGTGGGGATTGAACTCTGGTGTTTGCGCTTGCAAGGCAGGCCACCGAACCGCTGAGCTAAATCGCCAGCCCAAGGGAAAGGATTATTAAATTAAATTAATAAATTACCTTAAAGCAATTACTAAAATATTTTGATATATTAAAATGTATAATTGTATTTCTCTCTAAATGAAGTAAAAATAGGAGGTTTGGACTGAGAAAAATGTTTGGAACACGTAACTGCAAAATGGTTGGTATCTGAAGCATGCAAATAAGAATAGAACATAAATATAACAAACTCCTGTGCACCCCTAAAAAACTTGGTCAAATATTATCATCTTACCATTTTACTGTTTCCTCTGCTTGGCATGCCATGCATTTTGCTCTTTCCTTGTGTAGTATTGTTGTCCTCCTGTAACAGCTCATGGGGGTAAGGGGCATAAGGATAAGTAAGTAGCCCACAGGAAAACTTAACTGACCAATAAAAAAACAGAATAATATTCAGTCTCACTCATATGTACACGAATGCCTAGAAAAAGCCAATGAGATATTTTGCATCTGTCAGATTGGAAACGTTGAAGTCTGACAATATGAAATCCTGGTAATTATGGGAGCTAAGGCTGGATTAGTGTAAATGCTACCATCACTTTCTAGAGAAATGTACAACACTGAACAGTTTTGAAGGTACCATGTACCTGCAGCTCAGTGAGCCCAAAGCAAAATCTCACGAAGACACGCCCATTCACTGCAGCAGTATTTGGGTACACAATTTGGAAACCACCCACATGCCCATTAACAAGGATGACTGAACCAGAACATAAGGCCATGATAAAATACTATCTAAATGCTAAAAGGAAAGAATTAAATCTGATTACATCCATGTAGCCTAATATTTAAAAAATAACACTGGACAAAATAAGCAAGCATTCACATGAATGCCTTCCATTGAAATATCATTTAGACAAAATTTTAAACCATGTAAAACAGTGGTATATACTGTTTATGAGTGCAAATATGTATTAGAAGCAGAAAAACATGCATGAAAATTTAGGAGCATAGTTATCTTCGTGGAATTGGAAAGGAATTCATGGGTGACTTTGCTTATGTCCACAACGTTTTATCTTTAAAAGAAAAGACCTGAAGCAAATGTGTAATAGAATGATAATATCTGGTCAGCCTGGGTGGCAATACATAGGTTTTTGTTATAATTATGTCTATATTCCACTTCATGCTTGAAGTAGTTTATAAGAAAATAAATAGGAGAGCATTTAAGTGTGACTACGACGGAATAAAGTTCAAGCCATAGCATAGCAAAGATAGATGTGGCATGATAATTGTAAGAGACACTGTCATGAGTCACAGACAGGGTACACACCCTCACCTGGTGCCTTCCTTGTCTGACAGTTGATGAGAAATGGTGGCCTGGGCTTGAATCTTAAACTCGGGTACTCATTAAACGTATAAAATTGGCATTCATTTCTTCATCCTTAGGGTGGACATATAAATAAACAAAATAGAGACTAGGAAGATGGTAGAGAATATTAATGAAGCTCTGACAATGGGTTCTTCAAAAAATCCACACGTGTTAGCTAGACTGACTGAGAAAAACAAAAGAGAAGACTTAAACTAAAAAGAAAGGAAAGAGAAGACCATACTAACAATGTTACAAAAATACAGAAGAGATTATAATATGGGGAAATAAGGTCCCTCGAAAGGAGAAGGAAGTGAGATAAAACGTGGGCAGTGCTTGGCATACTGCATGGCACAAAGAAGGAAGATGGGCCTGTGTTTAAGAGCTCAAGGTCAAGATGTAAAGAAACTAAAAGTCTCATTTTTTTTATTAGTATGGCTTACAGTATATAATGATTACATTTGTCATCGTACACGTTCATAACCCATCTTTATTCTTTTGATTTCCCCTTCTCCTCCCCTCCCTCCCCGATCCTTCCAACTCTTGGTCCCTTTCCATTACGAAAGCTCTACTTCCATTCTTGTCTTCAATTCTAAAAGCCTGTTTTAAATGCCACACTTTCCCTCCTGTTGTGTTTTACTGTAACCCTATCAGAATGGTGTCATTATTTCCTTTTGTTGTTTAGAAGAGAATGGAGCATTGTAGAGGTCAAGTAACTTGCCCAAGATTACCAAACTCCCACAACTAGGTCTTGCTCCAGAGAAATATAACTGTAAATTAATATCCTGGCTATATTTCACTAGTTTTATGAGTAGACTAAATTGAATTTCTATAAAACATGACAATAATCTATCCTGTAGCCTTTTTTTTTCCCTTAGCAGAGCAGAGAATCAACCAGCCATTGCTGATTAAAACTAATAACAGTTATCCACTTGGTATATATATATACCACACCATGTGAAGTGACTGAGTTGTTGTAATGGGATGTTTCTAGATAAATATTTCTGCCTTAAACAGATTCTTGGTCTTGAAAATATAGGACGATCACTTGGCTGTGATATCCCTTTATGTTGAGGTTTTGTGTTTTGTTTTGCTTGTACTATGGCCTTTTCTTTCCCACTCAGTTTTACTTTCTTCTCTGAAAAATTGCTAGCTCTCTGCTTTCCATCTTCTTTTATCATTAGTAAATCCAAATGGATTAACTTTCCATGGTCACTGATTATTTTACAAGGCAGGTGGCAGAACCACTGAGCTAAATCCCCAGCCCTCACTGATGATTTTGAATGAGCAAAATTTCCTGACCGAACCTTAGTCAGGTTGGTTCCAAGGATTGAGTCCTCTATTGAGTCACTCACTTGCTCCTTACAGCAAACATTGAGTGACAACTGACAACTGTGGGCCAGTCTTTGTGTTAGGACTCTGGTGGGCAGAGATAAATAAGGGATGACAACTTTCTACAGGAGCTCGCAGCGAGAGGGAGAAAGAGATGGAATTGGGCAATTCTGGCGCAGAGTGTGACCTTCATCACGGGGTATCAAGGAAGAATCATGGAACCAGGAGTCCTCGGTTAAATAGGGGGTAGGAAGTGGCACAGTCATTGTGACACTGAGGCTGAAACATCTGTTTATTTCTATCTTTAAAAATGCATTACCTTCTAGAAAATTCAGAAAACATAAGAAACAGGAGAACAACCTATAATCATCCTATAAAGATACCCACAGTTATCATGTTTCACAGATACCTAATGTTATTTTCTAAGATCACCTTCTGCATGGGTGAGCTCAAACTTTGTCAGCATTACATTACACAAAATACATTTTCCACGTCTTAAAAATTTTAAAAAGATTTTCATGTGGATAGCACTATTCTATACAGAAATTCTAGAGTTCACTTTATCATTCATCTGTTGGTTGTTTCCCTCTTGTGAATAACACCATGATGAGCATCTCTGATTATAAATATTAGTCTCTATTTGCAATTGTTTCCTTAACAAGAAACCCAGAAGGTGAAGTGCAGATTAAAGGATGTGGTCATTTTTAAGACTCTTGGCATTCTCTCCAGTGCTCGCTTCTCTCCTCATCTCTCCTAAGAGAGTCAGACAAATTACAAATATGAGGATGTTCTTTAAAGAATTTCATACTTTCCTGTGTATGTGTAGATGTGTCATGCACATTTGTGCAACAGAAACACACACACACACACACACACAGGTCCTGACTCCCTCCTAAGAGTGATTGCCTCTTGTCTAACACAAAGGACTGTATTTGTTGGTATTTTTGTTAGTGGTAGTTTTCTTTTATCCATTTCTGTAATCTTAGGGCCTGGCATATGGTGGGAAGTTACTATATGCTGCTTGAACAAAAGAGAAAGAAGAAAAACAAGACTGTGAAATAATTAATGTTTCCCTTTTAATAGCATCCTTTGTTTGTTTTCAGCATTCAAGAAGACATGGTGGTAAAACTCTGGCCCTAAGTCTTCATGATCGAAGAACTCTTTTGCACAACACAAAGGTAAATAAATATTTGAGTCTGCCTGGGTCTTGCTGGTGCAAGAAAAATCTTCTCTTTGGATAAATTGCTCACAGGTGTCTCTTGGTGCTCAGGACAGGATGGCTTTTGTGCTTTGGTTTCAGTTTAAAACATGGTAGCAGGTTTACAGAGCCATTGAGAGTTGGTGCTTACTGTGGTTTCTCTCTGTGATACATTGTATTTGTGGATGAAAAGGCAATATTGATTCTCTTGCTTCTTTTCTATAAGTACCTAGTAAATGCCATTAGGATCCTTAAGTTTTCCTGTTTGGATTTTAACTTCCTCTGATAGATTGTCTCAGCTTGGTTTGATTTTAGAAATGGTGGTGTTGCCTTTGTTTTCTCAAATGTGTGCCATTTCAGTATATTTTCCTGATGAAAGAAACCATTCTCAACTGTGCAAAATAAAGTCAAACCATACATAAGATAAATGTTTTTACATAAGAAGCAGACCTGGAGATTTATGAGCTTAAGAGACAAGTACTATTATTTGGAGGTCCTAAACTTTTAAATGATGGTAGCACTGAATTATGTATTTTATACAGAAGCCAGGAAGGCACAATTGAAAACGCCTATTCTTTTGACAAATTACTAGCATTCATTCCAATATCTATTTCTTGTTTACTGGGGATAATGCTGAATGAATCACAGACTGGTGGATGGATGTTCCTTCCAACACTTTTAATTAGCAGCACTGCCTATTAGGATGAACAGAGTGTTGTTTTTCGGCCATAGATTACCCCTAACCCCCCTTAAATGGAATAGAAATCTTATTCTCCACAAGGTAATATTCATCTCTTCCCCAGCCAGACAAGCATAGAAAATTAAACAATGGTCCGTTAAAAAGCTCAGATAATGTATTTATCATTTCCAGTTTATGTGAGTTTGCAAGGCAAATAGGAGTGGGAGCTATTTGTTATGGGACCTTGGGGAACAAGGGACTGGAGGGGGAGCTGGGAGGCTGGAGCATCCAAGACCTGCGGAAATTCATTAAAAATATGAGGCGCTATTGGAGACAGGGGAAATTAATTACTCTGAGGGACTCAAATGTCACTACTCATTTAAGTGACCTGGCGAGCAGGCTGAGGACCTTTTTTCTTGAGAGTTTGTGTATGGGGGAGGGAGGGAGCCAAGATTCCTCTATTGTCAATTTTTGCATTTCCTCAGTGACTTATTGACATGCTCAGCTGACTCATGCCCCCGCCTCCTCTAATGAGTAGAGTTAAATGAGAAATGTGGGTTGGAGTAGAAGAACCTTGGCCCCAAAGGCTGGCCAGGTTATTCAGTTGAGCTTACCAGCCATGTAAGTAGCTGCCAGACAGAGAGAAACCTGTAATTTACCACAGTGGAGTGAGGAGGCCAGTCATTTGAAGCTGGACTGCGTCTGGTCTTTTATTATTGCTTTTCCATCCACAAAGCTATTCTCGGAGGTGGAGTGAATTTGGAAAGACAAATTAAGGTTTTCTACCTAGGAAGACTGGGGAGCAGTAGCTTCCAAGAGCAGTCATCTTTTCTAAGACTGCCTGTCTAATAAATCTCAGAGATGCATTCTGTCTCCAGACAGAGATTGAAAATATATAGATATGTGATGACTTCAAAGTTTAAAATCAGCAGGCACCAGAGTCATGGAGAAAAATCTCTCCCAGATGGGTGCCTCCCCTAGGCTCACGAATCCCAGAATTTCTTCTGAACCTGACTGTGAAGCATATTTGAGGTTCCAACCATCAACCCAGCCCTCCCTGCCCGAGCTTTGTTGGATACTTACCAAGTGAAAACAGTAATATCTGTCTTACTTGACTGTGAATACCAGTGTGCCCAGAACAGCCTTGGAGCAGGCACCTATCAGAGAAGTGTGTGGTATCCTCATCCATACCTCTTATATTTGCTGTTAATCTATATACGGTATTCTCTCTTCTTTATTAAACATCAAGGTAACTCCGTGGCCTGGGTTCCTGCCTGGGTCAAGGTTAAGGTACTTTGCAATATTTGCTTGGTCTGTTCAGTTAGAAATGAAGCTAAAGAATAAGAAATATGAGCCTTGGGACTTCTTTAGGGAGAGACTACTCACTGGGCTGTGTGTAAACCTAACCTTGGAGGAGGTTGGTGCCCTGGATGGCCACTTCCGGGGATGCCGGAAGATACCGCTTCTCCACTGGCAAACAGCGCCGTGCCTTTGAAATGGAGACAAACCACATAATCGAAGGTAAGCTGCTGGTGGAATCCTGCACCACTAAAGGTGGTGGAGATGTTGGAAGGTTATTTCTGTCTTCTTGGGAAGAGATGATGATGAAGTAAACTAGAGCAGAGTCCATGGACCAGAGAGGAGTTTTGAGAAGCCATAGAAAGGAAACTTTCTGGTTACTGGCTTCAGTAACCAGAATGGCGTGGAGGTACAAGGGGGAACAGACATTCTCCAGGTGATCTTCAGAGTGATCTGCAGGCACTTATAATGTCATTAATAACATGGCTAAATTCAGGGTACAGTCCCTCGCCTCAAGAAGCTCAGAGGGATAAATGATTCGTTACACAGAGGAATAGGGGGAAGCCACAAGGAGCAATGCTCTGCAAGGGGTGAGAGTGAGGTTCTAGGCCTGAAAAGATGATGAGCTGGGTGAGAAAGGATTCAAGCCAGACATTCTACAGAAGACCAGCTGCTCACAGTGGCACTGATGCACAGCTGGTGTGAGAGATGCATGCCTGGCCCATCACATTTCTTTAGTAAGCAGTGATGTGCACACCGGCACACACACAGTGATTTTCAAAGCCTTCCACTCTGCTCTTTTCTCCTAGAAGTGGACATGGGGATTTGGCTGTCCATCCTCACTAGTCAGCCAAGGAGTGGCCAAGGTGCTGGCCTGGCCTGAGAAAGCCTAGACTGCACAATGAATAACTGCTAATGTCACCAATGCCAAAAATTCCTTCGAGCTTTTTGGCCACCTACTTTTTAAAATTGCTTGAATGTCTATAATTAACATATTGGAGCCTTTGGCTATTCAGTTATTACTATGTATTAATTTTATTTTTCCACCTTTGTATTTGTTTATAACTATCACAGATGAGACATTTATGCCTTTATATCTACTAAGATAGTAAACTGCAAGAAATTTGTTACTGCTATTCTTCCTCTTTTCTCCTTCATTGCTTCCTGTATACTTTTTTCTTTGTTTTTATTTGCTTTGATTCCCTCCATTTACCTTTTTCTTTTATCTCTTTTTTCCTATATAATCATGCATTTGTCTTACTTAAAAATAAAGTGGAGACTCTAGATACCAGGAGTTTCAACTACGAGAATTTAGAGCATTCTTAATACTTGGTAATTACCCTCATCTGTTCTTTTTGGTAAAAGAACATGATGGGGTTGCTTTCCAAAACTGAACATTTTGGATTCAAACCTCTGCTCTAACTCACAGCAGCATTCCAACAGTGATCAAATCAATGTCCTTAAGCTTCAGTTTTCACATCAGTAAAATTAAGGTGATAATCATACTTTTCCTGCAGTATTGTAAGAATTAAATAAGGTAATGCATGGAGAAAGGTCTGGCACATTATATTCCAAATTCATAATGTTAGCTCTATTATTGCTTATAATAATACATCCATCATATACATCTTTAAAATACCAAAGGTAGATGTTTTTTGCAACAAGGAAAATAGAAGCTGGGGAGATATTTCCTGACTCTATGCTGGTCTTAGAAAATGGAAATCCCTAGGAACATAGGCACTAAAGGCAGCTGAATCTGTGGGTTCCCAGGGAACCTTATTGGTACAGTGACTGGATGCTGAACATTCAGATGGCCTGCCCATTTCTGAGCTTCCACTCAGCCCGTAGAGAACATCTGGGTTAACCCTCTCCCTGCTACAATATTGCTTCCCAGATAGTGTAGGAGCTTTGGGATGTGCCACTGAATTGCATTACCCACAGTTTAGTTTCTTGTATGTTTTCAGTTAGGTGGGCCATGGAGAGTCTTGGGAGAGTCAGAGGACAGAAACAAAGCAGTGGCTGATTTGCTGATCACCTGCTGTTGTTAATCTGCAGACTCACCTAGTTGGACCAAGGCAGTGACTAGAGATGCAACTGCTCTCCCTTCACCCTGGATTTTCCTCAGCATCTCCACTTCCTTAAGCATATGTGTGTGTGAGAGGGTGTGTGTGTCTAAATTCCATCACTATAGCAAAGCACCTGAGATGATCATCTTAGAGAGAGAGAGAGAGAGAGAGAAAGAGAGAGAGAGAGAGTTTACTTTCGCAGGTAGTTCTAGAAGTTCCAGCCCATGACCAAGTGGCCCAATTAATTTGGGCCTGTGGCAAGGCAGCAATCATTGTGGGAGCACACGGTAGGGGAAAATCTACTCACCTCATGGCAAGAGGAAGAAGAGGCAAGTCCTACAATGGCCATTGAAGCCACTCCCCCAATGACCCAAAGACCTCCCAAGATGCCCCTCTTAAGGGCTCCACTCTCTTCCTGTATCAACACATGAGAACCAAGCCTTTGTTGTGACCCTGTGGGAAATATTCAAGATCTAAACCTGAACTCTGTCTTTTATGCCTCAACAAAGGCCTTGGCTTCTACAAGTCACCCACATCAGCAAGCTGGGAAGCAATGAAAATCAAGGTTCCAGTTTGTACTGGTTTTCAGCTCATGCTTAAGGGTTCCAGATTGCTTCTGATCGGTGCATTTATATCCATCATCAGTGCCTATTGCCCTGCATATCCAACTCCAAACTCAAGGACCTGGCAGGAGACAACAGACTGCTTAAACAACTCCTGCAATTGTATAAAGCCAAATCCTTCAGTAAATAATCCATATGTATTTATTAAATATATATATGTACATATATGCACAGTATATAATATTAGAAGAACAGAATCAACTGATCACTAGGACATTGTGTGTGATTATGTGTGTGAGCACATATGTATATGCATGCCTATTCACACACATATACATAATCTATTAGTGCTGTTTTTGCTCCTCTGATTAAACCCTGACTTACAAGATTTTGAAAATGAGGAATTCTCTACTTTATAAAGCAGCCTATTCCTATTCCAGGATATAGCAAAAAAAGAAATTAAACTTATAACCCAGTTGTTGCTTTTCACCCAGGGTGCATCCCACTTTTTCCTTAGGCTTTCAGCCCTTCTCCACCCTCAGTTCACTTTCATTCTCTTCCTGTCTCACCATTTTGGACTTCAGAATCTGGTTCTTAATAAAACTAACCCCATTAATGTGACTACACAAGAGAGGTTCTTCTAGCCCTTTCATTTCCCCAGAACTGTCTTCTCTTCACCCTTCCTGTGCCTTCAAGGCAAAACCTTCATTCTGGGTGTTCATGGGGTATATGGTGGTGTAGTAGGAGAGGGAGTTGCAGAATTAGACTCTAACCAGTGTACTGAAGGGTTTCCTCTGTGTTCTATTCTAGAAGGTTTAGAATTTCAGGTCTTACATTTAAGTCTTTAACCCAGTTTGGAATAATGTATGTAGATTGGGAGAGATGAGTATCTAGTTTCACTCTTCTGCTTATGGGTATCCACTCTTCCAAGCACCAGTAATTGGAGAGATCTTCCTTTTCCCCCATGTCTGCTCTTAATGCCTTTGTCACAAAGGTGAGGATGCATTTCTGTGTTCTCTATTCTGTTCCATTGGCCTAGGTGACTACTTTATATCAATGGTATGCTTGTTTTTATTTGTTTGTTTCTATAGCTTTGTAGTACATTTTGAAGTTAGGTAAAGTGAAGGATGCTCATATTTTAATAAAAAGAAATATCTTAAAATAATAATAACCTAAATCCCTGTACTAGTCAGGGTCTACCAGAGCAACTCTTTACCTAATTTTTTTCTTGAAAAAGTTGAAGCAATTGAGTGTGTAGTGGTTTCTTTTGATATATGTCTTATAAATCAAAAATAATGCAAAGACAACCAAACAGGAAAGTACTAAGCTATGAAAGAATGATTTCCTTAGAATAATTCCATTCACAATAGCTTAAAAATATTGAGTACCTAGGAATGATCTTAATCAAGAGATTGAAAAGCATACAAGAAAATGGGAAAATATGTCATTGTTCTGGTAAGGCAGAACTAATATAGTTAAAACTAATGTTGTTTAATGCAATTCCTGTTGAAATAACAACTTCATTCATCACTGACCTAGAAAAAGAAATATTAAAATTTATATAGAATCAGAAGAAACTTGGAATATCCATGGCAATACTGAGCAAAAAAAGCAAAGCAGGAAGCATCACGATTTTGTATTTCAAATTATACTACAAAGCTATAGTGATGAAAATAGCATAGTACTCACACAAAAATAGAATGTAGGCCAATAGAATAGAGCAGAAGATACAGAAACAACCCCATGGTCCTTCCCTGATTTCTTGACCATGGGGCCAAATACATATATTGGTGAAAAGATCAGCTCTTTAACAAAGGGTGCTAGAAAAACTGGTCACTCACATGCATAAGATTGAAACTAGGTCTATGTCTCTCACCCTGTACTAAAATCAAATTAAAATGGATCAAAGGCTTAGCTATAAAAACAGCAACATTGCAACTTCTAGAAGATAAAATAGGGGAAACCAGATGCACAGGAAAAACTACCAGGAGTCAACAAATGGAATTTTATCAAATTAAAAAGCTTCTGCACAACACAGCAAAGGAAACAATCAACAGAGTGAAAAGACAAGCTACAGAATGAAAAAAATTGCCAGCTACTATTCTGATAGAGAGTTAACATCTAGAATATATAAAGAACTTTAAAAAATTAATCCCCCAAAACAAATGACCCAATCAAAAATGAGCAAATGAACTGAATAGACATTTCTCAAAGGAAGTATGAATGACCCCTACATACATGGAAAAATGTTCCTTATCTTCATCCAGAAGGGAAATGAAAATCAAAACAAGTCTGAAATTACATATTTCTTCACAAGGACTCAACAAACAAATTCTGGTGAGAATAGGAGGGGGAAGGATCCCTCCTACATGATAGATGGGAATGTAAACAAATGCAACCACTATGGATCTCAGTATAGAGATTCCTCAAAAAACTAACAGTAGAAATTCCATTTGACCCAACCATGCCTCTCCTGGGCATATTTGCAAAAGATTTAAAGACATTGTACTGTAGTGATACATGCATACCATGTTAATAGCAGCACTACTCACAAAAGGCAAGCCCTGGAAGCAGTTCATGTTCCCATTAACAGATTAATGGATAAAGAAAACACAGTATATACCATAATGGCATACTGTTCAGCCATAAATAAAAATGAAATCATGCCATTCTAAGAAAAATGGGTGGAATTTCAGAAGATAAGATTAAATGAAAAATTCAGACGCAGAAAATTAATATCACGTATTTCTCATATATAAAAACCCTAAAATATGAGTCAAGAGTTTACCAAATGATAAATGATTGGAAATAAAAAGGCAGACTTGTTAGAGATGAGAAAGGGGACCAGGAGAAGAGGAATGGGTGTCAAAAATGATGAAGATAAACTATATACATGTACCAGTCCCCCAAAACGTAATGATGGTGTTTTGCAAACATACAACTAGTAAAATGAATTATCTTAATTGAATCAGTTTAAAACTCACAAAAAAGCAAGCACAAAGAATAGACATGACAGAACACAAGCTATTATAAAACTGATGCAATTAAAGAGCAAAAAGCTATAATAAAGAGACTTAAAAAGTGATACAACCGAGTAACAGAAATAAGTGTATTCAGGACCAGGGATTTAGCTCAGTGGTGCCAGTGCCTGCCTCGCAAGTGCAAGGACCTGGGTTCAATCCCTGGTAGCAAAAAAAAAAAAAAGTGTATACAAATGAAATTGTTTTTTAATGAGTAATAGAGATGTCATTTAGAAAAGAGCCCTGTCCTACCACAGAGAGAAGATGTGCTTGTGAGTAGAGGTGGTGATTATGAGATCACCAATTTTGAGCTTAAGAACCTGGTTAGAAAAATCCCTGTCATTGGGCAGTGTATGGATCTCCCGTAACAACGTAACTGTGAGGTCATGGATGAAATCATAATTGTGGCCAAGTCTCATCCTGCTTTCTTACACACAGCTGTCATGGAGCAGCAGCTGAAGTCGAGGAACTAGCCGGCTTGCCCCTCACACCCCTGTCTGGCTCCTGGTAGGTCATCAGGAAACACTCCCCGGATGGGAGCAAGTATTACGAATGCCAAGGTGCCCAAGGGAAAAGTCTAACAATGCCAGTGGTCATTATGACAGCAACCAGGACAAAATGAAGCAGAACAAAAGGCCTAGGAGAATTACTCTCTACTAAAGATTTAACACGCTGATGATCTTAACATCTCACCTGCTAAAGTTTCCCTATTTCGAATGAATGAAGCGGCAGAGGAGGAAAAGCCCTGCCTCTGTGCAAGGACCTGAATGTTATCTCTAGGCAATGGATAGAGCTGTAACATGAGGATTTTTATTTTTAGCATCAAGGAAGAAAATGGGTTTGATCCAAGAGACACCTAGGGTTGATAAGAGAAGATCAGAACTTGAGGGAGGGAATGGATATACACTAAGTTTGGACCAAGAAGGTAGAGCAAAGAACCAGAATAGAGCCAGGATGGTAGTGAAGAATCCTGTTATTTCAGTGTGCACCCCAGGGAGTGTAATCAGGGGCTCAGACATCTGGTCAAGATGGACCACACTGCTCAGGATAAGCTGCTGCATCAGAGAAGGCACCTGAGGGCTCAGAAGTCAGCCAGGAGGTGAGGAACCTACAATAGCTCCTGTGCAGAAATGTTTGTAGCCCTTGGGGAATGAGGAGATTCTTTATTAAAGTACTTAAAATGAAGCATTTGGCCTGCATTTCTATGGGGGGGTCCACTTCTGTGCATGCAATCAATCACAGATTTAAAATATTGGGGAAAAAAACTGTCTATTCTGAATAACTGTAGACTTTTCTGGCCTTAGCCCCTAAACAATCCAGCATAACAACTATTTACATGGTACTTACTTTGTTATAGGCATTATAAATAATCTAGAGGTGATTTAAAGCATATACAGTGATTACATAGGTTATATGCAAACACTGGGTCATTTTCTATAAGGACTTAAGTATTCACAGATCCTAGTATCCTAGGGGCTCTTGCAACCAACCTTCTATGAATACCAAAAGACAGTTGCATAGTACATTTGTCTGCATTTTTCCATTACTTTTTATATTCTCCTGTGGACCATGGTTTGGGGGCTTTTGGGTTTTCTTATGTATGAATCATTATTTGTAATACCTACTTCTGAGACATAAATAAAAACATGGAGCATCCCTGTATGCTAATGATGACAGACCTTTCTCCAGACCTATAAGGAAGCTGTTATTATTCACATTTATGAGAAGAAGAAGAAGAAGATTGGGGAGTTGAAGCAGTTTTTCCAGTCACACAGCTGGTGAAATGAAGCTAGGACTTTAAGTGAGATCTCTCTAGATGGAGTTTGTGATCTGCCCCACTCTGCCCTGAAGTCTCACAGCCTGTATTGAGTAGTTGCTCTCCAAGGATTTTTTTGAAAGGGAGGGAGTGAGGGATGATGGACAATAAAAGAGTGAAGGGAAAACTTTCAACACAAGTAGAAAGAGTTGCGAAGATTCTCTTCTGAACAGTAGACAGGTAATTCAGACAAAAATAGTTTTCAGAGATTAACCACCAGGAGTGAGCCCTAGAGCAGAGTTATGCTAATGAACTGTAGAATTCATCCTTAGGGAAACCAGGAATTTAGCAAGAGTCGAGTATGAGGACAGAGGAAGGGAGGAATGGAAGATGGAAACTTGGGTAAAGCCAATAGCTATACTGCCGGCTCCTCTGCAATGAACAGTCCACCCACCCCACCTGCCCTGTACCCCAGGCCTCAGTTTGCTCATCATACTTGCAGTATTTTCCTTTACAAAAAAATGCTTATTGCATTTTAGGGATGAAATAATAATATAATAATAAAGAATTAAAACTGACTATATCCGAGAGTGTGTTTGAGTGCAAGACACCAAGATTAAGCTATTTACATACCAAACACTGTCAAGGTGTCCGGTTTCCTGCAAGATCATTTTTCCAAGGCAATTTTCTATGGGAATTTTGTCTGGCACCAGGTGTTGATTAAGCCCAGCATGTGTTTTTCAGTAGGCAGTTTCAGGGGAAATCAAAAGACCATCCGGAGCTTCAATGGCCCTAAATTTTTCACCTGCCTGTGTTTAACACATAGTCCTAATGCTGCTCTAATACTGTTGTCTTTATCTATCAGTGTCTCTTAGATGGGGACCCCATGGCGGGGTACCCTAATGAAGGTAATGCTCCCAGATGACTCAGAAATTATATTCAATAAAATGTAGTCATTCTCTTTTAGTTAGTCCTTAGTGTAAACTTATTTAACGCATTTAGAATCCCATTTGAGTTGTTACGTCCTAAACATTGATTGATCAGAACAGGAGAACAGCCTCTCAGGGAGTATAGGGTGCTTTGGAAGTGGACAGAGGGCCTTGCTTTGGAACTAAGGCTCTCTGGGCCACTCGTTGGCAGCACAGGCTTGGTTTCTTAGGTCACCTTGTTCTGTCATTTTAGCCTCAATTCTACCACTTGTTGACATGGGGGTAAAACGTGATTATAAAGAGTAAGTGGTACCATATATGTGGAAATACATGGTACAGTATAAATGATTATGAACCACATGTTGGCATAATATGTTCTCTGTACAAGTGCATTGTGCACTGGTAACCTTTCCTGCCTTTGGAATATGAATAGAATCAGGCCATTGTAGCTCTCAAAGGATTCTCAGTGGTCTACTTCAACATCCTTTAGGACAGACGAGAGACTGGAGGCCCCAAATCAGGTGGTAACCTTTATCTGCCTATAGAGAATGGCATGGATCTGACTGCACAGGGTCTGCTCCTCTATTCTTCCATCTTGGTCTGAACCCCCAGCTCCACCCTAGCAGACTTCCACTCACTGCCCACTGTGGCCCGGGTACTCCAGCAGGAGATTCACTTTGCACCTGCCAGAGAGATGCCCATTCCCCTAAAAGCTGCTTTGCTCACTGTATTTAGGGAGACTTTGTTTTAGCTGTGATAGGAGTATGATTGTCACAGGCTATAGAAAGATGACCTCTCTGGTGGGATTTCCACAAGACAGCATGTTGTCCTTTCTGCACTGAAGAGAGCATCTAAAGTACCCATTGATTTGACCTCTGAAGTCAATCTACACATTTCTTTCCCTTTCCAGTACATTATACTGCACTCTCCCTGAGGACAGAGATCTTGTCTATCATTCCTTTCACAAATATCCTCAATGCTTAGCATAATACCTTGCTCCCAGCACACGCTCAGGAGAGGTTTGTGAAATGAAATAATGGCATTGCTTCAGTTCAAACTCACATTGTCTTTCTGAAGACCATGAAAGTCCTTTACTTTCATGCTTATCAGCTTCCAAACCCTCTGTTTAGGGTTATGGCTTCATGCTCACATAGGTGGGGCTTTTGGAGTGGGTGGATCTAGAGTGTATGGATATGGAGTAAAGGTATGTGATAACTAAATCAACCTACTGATTGGTATAGCATTGTCCTGGGTGTGGATAACAGAAAGGCCCACAAGATCTAGGCTGCACCACCCAAAAGGCTTGTAGCCCAGGTGGGATAAAAAAAGAAAGAGACTGGCTGCTGTTGCTTCCTGCCTACCCTGTTTCTCCTCTGTGATGTCCCTCTGCTGTGCCACCCTGCCTTGGAGCCAGACAACTATGGCCTGAAGCTTCTACAAACTGTGAGCCAAAATAAATCTTTCTTGGCTGGGGATTTAGTTCAGTGGCTCCACACCTGCCTCAAAAGTTCAAGGTCCTAACTTTGATCCTTGGTACCGAAAAAAATTTTTTTAATTAAAAAAAATAAACCTTTCTTCCTGTAACTTGTGGGTGTTGGCTATTTTGTCTCAGCAAAGAGGATTTAAGACATATTTCTTCGCCCTGTGTTTGTAATGTGATGCTAGATAACGAGTATAAGGCCACTGCTCTGCTGAAGACTTCTCAGTGGCTTCCCTAGGCCTACTGTACTGAAAAGACCCTTAAAATAGACTTTACAGTTATTTACTATCTTCCCAGGCCCTTCTATAGAGCGTTATCTTTCCCATTTCCACCTTCCAAATCTCTCTCTCACACACACCTGTATTTCTTTTGGGGCTGCCTGATTACCTAAATCTTTTGGTTTTGCTTTGTTTTGTATTAGTGCACTGCACTCTTTCAGTTCCCGTCTCTTCTACCTGGAATGCCCCTTTCTGTCTCTTCCCTTGCACAAACTTCTACCTATGCCCTGGTTCCTTCCTCGATGCTCTGATGTCTTTGCCATAGGACACATTGGGCAATTCCTCAAGGCAGGAGTGCTGTCTCTGTGCCCTGTGGATCAGCAAGCAGGGATGCTCCTGAGTCTTGTGCACCTCCGCCAGCCCGACAGGTTGTGAAGATGCCCGTAAAACTAAGCTGACCCATGGTGATGACAGCATCTTCATTAGACCCAAGCCACAGGAACCAGGAGAAGGAAGGTCCATGCGGTGCCTTGAGGACACCAATGGCTTCCACAGTTCCCACATTCTCCCCACTCAGCACTTTTGAATAATGAATTATAAACACTGATTTTTATCTCGCTGTTTAACTCTAATAAAGTTTACACATGATTGATTGTCTTTATTAATGAAAAGCAACAAAAATGTCATGCTTTCGTAAGTACCTGGGTTAGTTACTTTTCTCTCATTGCTAAGACCAAGTACTCAACACCCAAAGTTAAAGGGACAAGGGTTTATTTGGCTTACAATTTGTAGAGGTTTCAGTCTGTAATCAGCTGGCTCTGAGGTAGGGTGGCCGAGGGGCAACAGTTCATGGAGGTGGAAGAGAGAGCAAAAGCAACAATAGACTTTTAACAGCGACTTTCTGCCCCTTTTATTTTATTCAGACTACCCAGATCAGGGAGATGCCAAACCAATCCCTCACATGTAGTGCTTTAGTGATCACACACCCTTAATCCTGGTGTCACACACTCTAGATTCAGCCACTACCAAGATAGCCCCACCTGATTCACATGAGGCTTGAGGGGGGACATGGAAACACAAGCCGAATCAGTACCTTTGTGATTATTGATCTATTCATGAATTTCAATTTTAAAACTAATCTAAACATGTAACGTGGAACTTGAAAATTAGAGAAAAGGCCAAAACTAACCATGATCTTTTATTTTCATATATTTCTCTCAGACTTTAGCTTACACGTGTGCGCAGCATTTGATTTTACCTATTATCAAGTTGATCACATGAACGTGAAGCCTGGTTGACTTCACCCTCACCTCCCTCAGCACGTGCTGTGGCACTGAGGAGCATTTTAAGAGAGCGAGTACTATTCCACTAAGTAAATAGACTGTGTTGGGTAGGACCACCATCATTTACACAAGCGTGTTCCTATTGTGAAAGGCGAGATTTTACTTTTGCCAGCCAGCTATTTGTGAAAATACTCCTACACACAAAGATTTTCTAGTACTTTGTGCTACTGCCTTAAGATGACTCTGACACCCATTACTAATCTGTACACACTCCCCTTTGGGAAAATATTCAGTGCTCCTCCCTGATGCCTCTCTGCCAAGGTAGCATGTCCTTGCTCCCTAATAAGTCATTTCAAGACCTGTATACACAATGGCTCTTATACCCAACTCCAGCACCCATTCTATCAACCCCTGCACCCTAAGTTACCCTCATGAGCCTGTCCTGTGGTTCCAGTACACACAACTAGCTGCCCCTAGGCTGTCCACTGGTGCTCAGTAAGGTAGCCTCAGCTACCTCTACGTGTACGCTGCATGTACTTGCTCCACGTAAGCCGGAACCTCCTCTGGGAAGTCTCTGCTGGCTCCAGAGCGGTGGATCAGATGCTGTCTTTTCCTCCAAGATTCCTCAGTTCCTTCTGCATACCTCAGAATTTCACTGACAACATGACTCTCAGAAGCTGGGAAATGTATCTTTGTCATTGTTTCCCCAGTTGTTAAAACACTACCCAACACATAGTTAAGTGTGGAATAGCTGATAAGCAAACCTATCAATAGATCTGGCAACTGGGATATCCTTGTCACATGTTACTGAAGAGAAAAATATATGTAAGTGTTGACAGATGGTGTCTCCTCTACTCCCTTCTTAAAATGGCAAGATATATTAGAGTACAGCACAAAGAGGAAAAGATTATAAGTGGGAGTACTGTAAAGAAACGATATTGAAGGATATCAAAAACTCCAACTGATTTATGTACATCATTTCAAGCATACAGCATTATTTTATCATTCTTTTTCTCTCTTTTGCCCTGATAGGTTGGGCAGATGATCTTTCACCGAGCTACACCCCCACCCCTTACTGTTCAGGAATTGGATCTCTCACCTTTATTGAATACTGTGCATGTGCTAATTATTTCCACATGTTTATCACCAACAGTCCCATTCTCCTAAACTCAGGACTCTGTCTCCTCAAACATCTCCTTTGGGTTTCTGCCGGCAGCTCACATTTCAGAAATCTAGAACCAAACTTACGATCAGCCACTCCAACTACTCCCTCTGTGACTTTCCCGATCGTAGCGAATGGCTACCCCAGTCTTCCAGGTGATCACCCATAGACACACCATTCGCCAGACCACCTCCACCACACTTGGCAGCACAGTCCCCGCTGCTGTTACCTTGGTGTGGTATTGTTGGTCTGGAGTATAGCTACAACCTCCTGACTGATTTCTTAGCTTTCAGCCTTTATCCTCTATTTTATACACACAAGCAAGGTGTACTTCCTGTCACTGCTTAAGGCCCTTTACTGGTGGCTCATCTCAATGTCCTCAAGTGGTATACTGGCCTTCTCACACTGCCACAAGAAAATATCGCAGACTGGAAGCTTGTAACAATAAATATTTATTTTCTAATGGATCCAGAAGCAGGAAGTGCATGGTCAAGGGGGTCAGTAAATTCAGTTTCTGGTGAGGTTTCTCTTCCTGAATTGTAGTCAGCCACCTCCTTTCTGTCTCCTCACCAGGTATTTCCTCTGTGAACATTCTGAAAAAGAGAGAAGGACAGCTCCTTTCCTTAGGAATGATACCAAAATAATGGAATTTAAGTGCCACCTGCATGACCTAATCAAACCTTCCTTAAAAGCCCTGTCTTCAGTACCATCATACTGGGGGTTGAGGCTTCACCCTGTAAATCACACAATTCAGTTCTTAACACGTGGCCTCCAACTTTCCATGCAGTCCTCTGCACCTCTCCTCACTGCCCTCTGCTGCTCAACAAACCACGTTCACTTGGCTCCAAGAAAACACCCAGCAACTGCCACCCCAAGGCCACTGCAGGGACTGGCTTCTGCCTGGACTGTACCCCAGATATCAGCATGGCTGGGCCCGTGTCCTTCAGGCTTCTCTGCCCAAGTGACACTCACTTGCTGTTTCTTCCTTGACCCACCCCACTGTAGCCTCATCCTACGTACCTTGCTTTAGTTTTTGCTACAACATTGTTGTCACTTACTGCTATGTACTTGTTTATGTATTCATCTCTCTTTCTCGCCTTGACTCTTGTGGCAAAGTAAGAATAAGCTCACGAAGGCAGGAATTTTATATTTCTTTGTTTCCAAGTGTTTTTGCTGATACACAAAAGATGCCTGATAAACAACCATTGAATGAACAAACAGAAGTTTCTTGAATGCTTATTATTTTATTTCAGCCTCAAGCCAAACCTGCAAGTGGTTAGGTTACCTATCAGTTCTATTTTCACAGAGGAAATACTCACAAATAATTTATATACATATTACATTTGTAAATTGCATATGTATATAAATTATACATTTTATATTTATGTATAGCATTTCATTTGGTAGGTGCTGAAGATTGCTAAGGGATAGGCATGCTCTCATTCTTCCTTCTGTTTAATCCTCAGTGTAATCCTAAAAGATTATATATTATTACCCCTGTTTTAACACAATTACTCATGCTTTGGAGTGGCTCAATAACTTGCCCAAGGGAGCCATGACCAATTGGTGGCCTGGAAAGAGCTACTTGAAAGAGCAAGTTTTTATCTCCTGTTATACCTCACATCCTATCAACACAATGCCCTGTACCAGGTGCTACATTAAATCTGACAACTCCAGCATGATTGCCTTCATTTCAAAGATGAGATCACTACCACTCTGAGATGTTCACTCTTTAGGGTCACACACAGAGGACCTAAAAGTCTGTTTTTGATGTACCAGCCCCTCCATTAAAGAGCCAGGTCTTGAACCTAGAACTTCATACTTCCCATTGTCCTGCCTTTATGCACCAGCTGCCTAAATTAACCACAAGATCCAGGATGCCCCAACCATGACATACATTTAAATTTATATTTGCAGTTCTGATCTCAGTAGGCCTTTGTGAAACAGAAAGTTTGGATGATAAAGCAAATTAATATAGCCATTAAAAATATTGACCAGTTTTATATGATTTAATCATTTTTAAAAGATTGTTCAGTCTCTTGCAGGTTAGGTCAAGCTTTATACCTATTCTCTTTCTTCTTAGATAACTGGAAAAAAGTGTGTGGTCTCTTGTCTCTCTCCCTGCTTCTAATGGCATAGCTTAGGTTCAGGAGTGGGGAAAGATAATTGAATCTATTTTTCAGATTTTCATCCGGTGGGCTCTATGCTGGGCACATATTAGTAGAATTGTGAGAACCAGACTTTTTTTTAAAGTAGAGGTTGTTGGGCTGAGCCAGGAAGATTATTAAAAGACATTACAATACCAGCCTTAGGAAATAAAATAGGGCACCTGGATTCCTCCCCTTCCAACACAAAGCTTATTGAAACACCTTTCCAGAACAGGCTCCTCCCTTTGGGCCACCTCTGCAGCCTGCTCTGATCATGAGTGTACCCACCTCACATGGATCTCGAAGTATCTCCCAGGCCCTGACATGGCAGTGTCACCAGGAACTGGGAAGACATGTGGACTCTCAGCTCCACCCAGAGCCCCAGATCAGAGTCTCTAGGGGAGGGACCAGTAGTCAGCTCCCGCAGGCCCTCTAGGGGACTCCTGCATGCTCACATTTGGGAATCCATGAGTTGGGAAAATCGTCACCTTTGCCACCCCTCCCATCCTTTCAGGTTCTAGACCACAAGGAAACTGCAGCTTCTGGGAATCCTGCTCTCTGTGGCAGCCACAACTAAGACTGATAGGGAGCATCACTCAGGAGTTGGATCTTGGCTTCTTCAATGCACAGCCTTGAGCTTGGCTCAGGGAAGAACAGGTTAACTGTAAAACACAGAGATAAGGTGCATTCGTAGGTAGCTGTTGTCTGCTTTAAGAAAAATCTCATTACTAACCTCTCCCATTCTGGTCATATCTTTGCTCTTATCTAATAGAGCATAATAAGAACTACTATTTACTTGAGTGCTATTTGCTTTAAAGCCTAAAACGAAATTTTTGTTCATGTAATGCATTTGAAACAAATAGTACTGCAATTCCTACTGAAAATAGCAGTTCCCAGCTTCCCACCTACTCAGCACGCTGAGACTTTCGTTCCTTTTACCTTTCTTCTATGATATAACTTCATAGATGTATGTAGTGCATTTATATTGCTATTTCTTTAATAGAAATTCAATTTCAGGCGGTATCTCTTGACTTCCTCTTATGGTAGGTGAGAATGGGGTTCTCCTGAGTGTCCCTTCTCCCCACTGCCCCGTTTCAGATGTACCCTCCGTCCTTGGTTTGTGTCTCCCAAGCGTGGGGTTCCTTGGAGAATCAGTTAACTTATTGTTGCCATTAAACTCTCCCGTCCCTCTCCTCCTGGAAGCTTGGGTTGTGCCTTCATCTATGCTGCTTTTCCCTGCAGTTCAAGGGATGCCTCGAAACCTTCCATCCTTGTGGTAGCTCTGGGTCCAAGACGGCTGAAGTCCGCTTATACCAAATACTGCTAAATGGCAAATGCCGCTAATGACTAGAGTTTCTTTTCTGTGTTTTTTTAAAATAACATTTTGCAGTATTTTAGTAAATTGTCAGGTAGTAATTTATAAGAGAATAGTGGTATGCTTGCGATGTGTGCATAAAATAACAATGTTTATGGATACGTTGTGCTGTGCATATAAACTTTAGTATTTGAAGGGCAATTTCGATGCTACAGTTCTTAAATTCCAGCTTTACCCATCTTTCACCCTGGGATCGGCTGGGGAAGTCTTAGGTTCAAAATAGCAACCCTGATAATCATATTCGTCTGGAACGACATAGCCTCCCAAACTCTTACCATACCTAGTTATCATTCTACATCCTTTACATGTATGAGTCCCTCAATTCTCTCAGTCAACAGAGTGTGCTGCTGTTGGAGCCATATTATAGGTGAGGAAAAATGAGTCACACTAAGGTTAAAATCATTTGCATTGGGATTCACACCCATCCAGGCAGCACTACATTCAACCACCCCTTATAATAATTCCTTATATGTCACGTGGGGACCTTACGGCAGTTCTGCAATTTAGGTGTAGCAGGTCTCTGACTTCCCCAGGTGCTGCATAACTCAAATACTAATTTCCTACTTACACATGACAGCAGTCTGTCCTACCTCCCGGACTACTCCATACCTGTCCTGTTGTGGATGTTTCCCCACAGCCTACCAGAGGGCCTTGCGTCCTGCTGATCTGGGGCATGGGAATCACCAGCCAGAGGTAGGTTCCTTGCTCTTGCTGATTTGGACTACTGACCTCTTCTTAGGGCCACTGATCCTATCGCTGGGCCCAGGTACATTGATGGGCTCAAGCTTGAGTTCATCTCAGATTGTACGACTCTATCTTAGTGCTCTGAACGATGCAGCAAGATAACAGTTGCTCTTTCGGTATTATTTTATATGCTATGAACATTTTGTTTTGAAGGTCTGCAGAATTTATAAGAAAAAGATCTCAAGGAAACTAAATTATTTAAAATACTTCAAGAAAAACTATGACTACTTTACAAACAAATGCTGGGGAAATTATAACTAATATAAATTGACAGATAAACATCAATAAGATAAATATTCCAACTATTAAATAAATAGCATACAAATTAAAAAAAGCATAATTAATCATGGAAGCTGAAAGTCAAATATTATTTGCTCTTTTTTAAAAATGTGCCAGCTAAAATACAAAGTGGATCAGTGACAGCATCGAGTTGCAAACACACTGTGGTGCACGCTTTTCTTGCCGCAGAAAAAGTTCTTTCTTAGCTTTTCTGACTGGACAGAAGAATGATAAGGAGACACATAAAAGCTGACCCCAAATATTTCCCTCTGAATTTTATCTTTAAATAATCTCCCTTCTTATTTGATCATTTTGAGGAGTTCTCCTTTGAACTACCTCTCCTCCCATGCCCATCCCACCAAAGACTGTAGATTTTGGGTTAACATAGAGCTAAATTTCTTCTTCTCTCCCCCACCCACCACTGCAGGAAGCACTTGATCTGTCTACAGCTGTATACGTACGGTAGCTTTTGTTATGAGTAGCTGATGACTCTAAGGCCGAAGTCCCTGTGTTCATTTCCATACTATCACATCCATACCCTACTTTCTCAGAAATTCAACAGCAATATGAGTATCCATTGCATACCTTCCAAGACCACATATAGGTGCCTTATGGCCATCCACAATGGCCTGGACCTGTCTAGACTTACAGGCTTTGCAGTAATTTGTCTTTTCATATAAGTTGAATAATTAAATAACTCTTATTCTACAGGCATAAACTTAAGATTTAAAAAATAAAATAGCACACCAACGAATCTATGGACATTTCAGCTTTTAAAACTGGCAGAGTAGGCAGTGAAGCCATTGTGGGCTTTGCTCCTTCTTCCACCCTGTGCAGAACACCCAGCATGCTTTGCACCCGGGGTGCCATCTTTCACAAAGGAGGAGAGTAGTACACTAGGAGAAGTAATTAGCTGGCAAGCATCAGCACTGAGACTTGAACCCCCATTCTTCTGATTATAAAGACAGATTTACATTCTCTGTCAGACACTTAGTAAGTTGCACTTTTCTTTCTATATAAGTAAACCCCAACTTATCAACTCTGTAAGTGAAACAAATGGCCGGCAATTTTTTTTTTCTCAGCAGACATCGTTACTTAGCTTAGAGTGAAAGACAATTTTCCTGAGGTAAGGGTTGTCAAACACCTGAATGAGCTCTTGAGGCACATTAAAAAATTTCCTCTTCCATCTTGAAAATAATCGTGATGAGGAGTTTTAAAATTTATACAGGTTCCAGATGACCTCTCAGGGTCTCCTCTTACTTTGCTGTTCTGCAGGTCTTTGAACACTTAAGACAAAGGAAATCCGAAGTCCATTCCCCTGCTACTTGGTTCTTTGCTGTCTGTATCCTTACACGTGAAACATCTGGACGACAGAACCAAGTGGCTTTTTGCTCTGGTTTTGAGCCTCATAGACCTGCAGGTTTTGCTATGCCATCATCAGAGCATCCAAGTACTTCCACTTGGTATCTCAAGAAATTGGAAATAATCTTGGTTGTCTTTCCTCTGTTTGCTCCTTTCATCTTTTTTCTGTTTAATAAGCACAAAGTAAATACAGAACTGATTTTTTTATTCTGAAATGTTATGAACATTAAGCTCTGAGTATTATCAAGGGAATGCATTTCATTTGAACTCCAAGGAGCCCTAATGTAATTTTTTAAAGGAAAAAAAAAAACCAACATCTGTAATGCTATGACAATTTCTTTTTTGCTCCAATAGATCTTGAAGGCCTCCCTCTGGCAGGTCCAGTATTTCCAAATCTGCTTAGGATTTGAGGAGCCCTTGAGTTATCTGGAGCACTAAATCCTGACTGCTTAGGCAGTGTTCAAGAACATCTGGGACTGTCTGGCTGTTGAGGTTTCTTACTATCCTGTGTCAGTCACCTGTCGTGCACCATGCTCTGGAACACGCTGCCAGCATGCGCTTCTTCATTTGACCAACACACACTCCTAACAATTAATTCATAATGTCCCACTTTCTAATAAGCCAGTCATGATGAACTGCAGTTGAATGACTTGCCCATCTTCATCCTGCCAGAAAGTGACAAAACTGGACTTTAAGCCAGGGCTCCACGGCTTCCACGTGAGGCTCTGCTTACTACAGCACATGATTTGCACACTTGTGCCCCTAGCCAGTCGCCGTGTATGTAGCTCCTCACCTGCTCTCTATGTGTTTGGATCCTCCGTCTGGGCCTACACCAGCCAGGTCTATAATGGAACTTGGTAGGCCACCAGCATTCTGTCCTCTGGCTGGAAGTAAGAAATCCAGCCATGTCCGGTCTTCTCTTTTTCAATCAATAATGTTGCACCCACCACACCTGTCCACTGCAGGGGGAAACACAGCCACTCCTTGAAGCATTCCTAGACTGAGGGCCCAGGTTGGGAGGAGGGAAGTCTGGAAAGATGACCATAGGGCAGTGCCACATGTGGTAGGACCACCAGGGGCAGTCAGCGTGGCCTGAGAACTCCTGTAGTTAACCTTGCCAGGGAAATCTGGAAAGTTCTTGCGGAGTGGGTGCTGTGGGCACCAAGTCTTGAGGATGTTTGTGATAAGCAGGACTGTGTTCCCCCAGAACTACTGTGTTGGTACTCTCACCCCCAGTCCAGGAGGGTGTGACTGTGTTTGGAGCTGGGTCCTTCCAGGAGGAGGTTAAGGATAAATAAGGTTGGATGGTTGAGCCCTCCTCCAGTGTGACTCATATTCCCACAAGCTGAGGACATTTGGACTTAGAAAGAGGCACAGGGATGTATCTATAGGTGGAAAGACCCAGTGAGGACACAGCCAAACAACAGCCACTGTCAAGCCAAGGAGAGAGGCCTCAGGAGAAACCAAACCTTGCAACATCTTGATCTTGGACTAACAACCTCCAGAGAAAACACATCTCTGTGTTTTGTTTGCAAACTCTTCCTTCTTCCCCTTCTTACTAAGGCTGCATTAGCTCCTGGACAGTCTCCCCTGACACCTGTCATATCTTTCTCCACCATCCCCACCATCGTAACACACTGGAGGACTCATGTACCTTCCCTTAATTAATGGTGCGGGGTTTGTCATACAGGCACCTCAGCCAGGGGTCACATGAAATCCACATCAGCTTATAAATATTGATACCGGCAGGGCACAAATAGCTCCTGGGCATTTATAAGAAATGCATGTGTTTCTGGACTATTCTTTCTAATCTTTTCTTAAATCAACTCAGAATTTCTACAACATGCAACAGTAAATGTGTCACTTTGTGTAAAGCAGTATAGAGCGGGGAGCAGTTTATAAGAATTGTATGTGTTTCTGAAGATTTAATTACTTATATAATTTTATGCTTTTAATCAAAGGTTTAAAATTTGTAAGAACTATAAGAACTTGGTGAAAGTAGAAAAATGCTAAAGAGACAAGTGAGGAGAGATCAAATAGACTGCTAATTAAGTTAATGTGCGTTCAGTGCTTGGAACAGCACTGGGCATATAGTATGTACCATGGGAGTGTTAGACTTAATTATTGCTTTGAGACAAAACTGAAACCTCCAAAGCACAAAGACCCATGGAAAAGTTTGAAGAAAGAGAGTAAAACTGGAAATGAGAAGAATAAAACTTTGTACAATGAATTTGATGAGAATGCCTGATAAAATAACCAATAAGAGGCCACACACAGAAACCAAGTAGGAAATACAGGTTGTAAATGTGAGCACTGTCACAGGGGATGGGGGAAATGAGCAAGACAGACTTTTTTGAGTGACTAGTACAAAGCAGTCATATTTGTATGTGACCAAAGCATGATGGGTGATATATGAATTTTTAATTCACTTGTTGATATCCCCAACAGATAATGAGCTTCCTAGGGGAAGAGATAGGGTCAGTCTTCCTTATTTCAGTATTTTCAGGGTTCATTGCCTAATGTTGAATGGCCACTTGGTAAGCCTGTTTTGAATGAAACAGAGAAAAGAATGAATGAGTTACAAGTCCTAGTTAGGAAAGAGCTCACTAAGATGCCCACAGTATCTGCCACATTTCTGTCCCCATCTGAGCTGCCCATTCCTTTGTGTCTCCTGACGGTGACTTTTTCCTGACCACTGAAATGAATAGCTAACACTTGCCCAGCCCCATGCACTCGATAATGCTTCCTGACAGGCCAGTGCACTGACTTTGTACTTGAAACATCTTGAAGTGTTAGACAAAGTAAGAGCTACTTTACCTCCTCATACAAATGAGGAACCTGAAGCTCTGTGACCCACTGAAGGTGACATGCACAGCTTATATTAGGCAGAGGCAAGACTCAGGTCCAGATAATCTCTATCCAAAGTGTGTGTTTTCATGTCATCACCATCACCTGGGCTATGCACAGGAGGTCACAAGTACAAGTGCAATTTGAAAAGCCTTCTCACAGAGTTAACAGTTGAATGTGGGTCTGGATCCATCAGTTCTTAGCATCTCTTCTACCAGGGTAAGTAGTGCAAAGAAGGAGTGATAACCTTGGGACACACTGAGATTTGGGCAGGACCAAAAGATAAAGGCTGGCTGCTCACCTGCTTCCCAAGGGTTTGACATGGTGCAGTATTCTCCAGAGCTTAGGGTCAGAGTAATGCATGCCCAGCATGGCTATGGAGATAGGCTTCACTTCCAATCCTACTTATGTTCCTAAGTCATTATGCAGCCTATGAGAAATCTCCTTTTTAGCTTTCAAGTCAAAATATTAATTCAACTCTGACTGTGACTAAGTTATGAGTCTATAGTGGTTTAAAAAAAGATATTGTTTCTCCCAATACTAATTGTCTAGAACTAAGCAAGGACATAATTTCATATGTAACGAGTACATAAAAGTTGCTCTGATGGTTAATAAGCAAGCTCTTTGCGGATGCCTGGCCCGGGATAATTGCTCCAGCAACCGTAGCTGTCTGTAGGTACTTGACAGGCATGGTATGTCCGTTACGGCTTTCATCACATAGAATCAGTAGCTTACCATGTACAAGACAGAGGCCCAGGAAGGCCACAGGTATGATTTGGTTCAAGTCTAAAGGCCTGAGACCAGGGGAATGAAAGACAGAGCTTCCCAGTCTGGACGTTAAGGCTGAGTGCCAGGAACACCAAGGGTAGAAGATCCTTATCTCTGAACAAGCAACCAGGAAGGAAGCAGAGAATTCCTCTTTCCTCTACCTTTGGTTCTATTCAGGCTCTGAGCCGGTAGGACAGTGTCCACCCACACTAGAGAGGGCCATTGACTTTACTGAGTGAAGGAAGTGCTAATCCCACCTGAGAATACCACAAGGATGTGCTTGGAAACAATGTTTAATCTAGGAACCCTGAGGCAAGTCCAGTGGGGACCTAAAATTAACCATCTCATATGGATCAATGGGTTTGAATATTTATGTCCTCAAGAAATGTACATAGTGGAAATCATAGCCTCTAAAGTGATGGTATTTGGAGATGGGTTTTGGGGGGTGATTAGATCATGAGGGTAGAGATCTCACTAATAGGATTAGTGACCTTATAAGTGCAGAGTGCCACACCCTTTCTGCCCTGCGAGGACACAGTGAGAAGACCACAATCTATAAACTCAAAAGCAGACCATCATCTGACACTGACCTTCCAGCACCTGGATCTTGGACTTCCCAGCCTCCAAAATAGGGGATAAAAGCTTCCTATTCTTCACAAGCTGCCCATATCTGATGGACTAACATACCTGGGAAGGTTCAACCTGACCACTTGGGCCTCCATGGCTCTATGTGGTCTAGCTCAGGAGCTGCCAGCACCCAGTCTTAGACCAATTCCTGGTACTAATGTTTCTTCCCTTGGTCCCTATTCATTTAGTGCCTTCACATCCCTTAGACATTTTAATCACCACAACCTTCCCTGGGGGTGTGGTCATTTCCTAATCATAGGTGCAGTCATTTAGCTCAACAGCATTTGCACACGGAAAACAGCAGCCTACAGGGGAGCTGCCTCATGCCCTCAGGTTTACAGATCCCTGCTGGAGGGCAGTAGGCATGGAAACCTTCACTAGCTGCTCAGTGCTCCCCAGTTAGACACTCCTCCTGGACTCAGCCGGGACAGCTGCTTCCCCAGCTGAGACTTCTGAAAGCCTGGCGATGTGATCTGTTAAAGCAAACTTGGGGAAGAAACATGGACCTAATAGTGAGCTTCCCATACACTCACATGCATTTTAAATTGCCACCCTTTATTCCAATTCTGTATCATACTATTTCTGCTATTGATGTCACATATCATAAAGGCATGATGCTTGTGGAGATTGGGTAAATATCCTTAGGTAGCTAAACAAAATGTTTGACTCAGCGTTTCCGTTGTATTTTGGCCCAGGAGATCCAATGGCAGAGCTTTAGTACTGAGGCAGGATGGATGTAAAACCATCCTGAGAACCCCACGGCTGCTTTCTCAGGGCAAAGACAGCCCCTTCTCTCCCATCTTTCCTCTTTAGTACATGCAGGAGGCTTTGACTTCCTGTCCATTTATCTTCCTATAATTATTTGAATATATTTGCATTAAATTATATTTAGATTTTCATCATTTCTGTAATTTCCCAAGATAAATGAAAAGAATCTTCCAAAAAATGAAAATGTTATAGACTGTCTGTAACCTTAGAAACTGGCAATTTATTAGAGAAAGAAAGCATTTGCTGCTTTTGCAAAAACTCTTCATTCCAGAGGGTAGCACCTACCGCTATATGTAGAAAACTGTCAGATAAAGTCTTGAATGACAATCTGGACTAGTTTAGCTCTAAAGGGTTTTGGGATATAAATATATATGCTTTTTTTTAGTGCAGCTTGTAGTGCACCCCTAGAGTCTAGGAATCAAAGCTTTCTTTCCCATGTGACAAAGGCTTGACACCTTTTAGTATAAAGCAAGGCTGATGGATCACCGACCTCTAACTTTGACCCTGAAAAGATACAAGGAAAAAGAATGTAATCATGAAGGTTTGAGAACCTATGGTACATCTGATGCTTTAATTCATCCTTCCATTGAACTCTGTCAACAAACTAGCTCCTGTAATGAGGATTGCTCTTCTATTCACTGCTCAGGAAGCTGAGCTCCAAGGACGTGGAGCAGCCTGGGATCCCCAAAGAGCCTCTCCCTAAGAAGGTACGGGAGGAAGTCCAAAGTCTCTGTAGCCTGCCTCACTGGAGAAGAGAAGCCTTGTTTCTTTGTATTTGTCTAAAGAGCTGAACTCTGTGGAATGCTTGCTGAGTGGCATGCAGACTTTTGTAAGTGCATTGCATGGATTCTCTTGCTTGAGCTTCACAACAGACCTGGGAAGAAAGCGCGTTGTCTTGGAGCTCTCCCGGTGTCCTGTGTCACCCTAGAGCAGCATCAGTTTGACCTCAGGGCACAGGCTGCTGTAAAAAGACAGTAGTCTGAAGAACACACTGGAATTGGAAAATGCAGGCACAGACTAAGGACATTGAAATTCACCTCCCTGGCCAAAGCAGCCTTTCTATGTAGCTAGCTTATTACCCTGCCTAGTTTCCTTACCCCAGCCAAGAGGGACAAGGGGCAGTGAACCACATGCCTGGAGCATATGCCACTCCGTTTGCTCAGCCTGGCAGCTTCTTTCTTACTCTTTACTTTAGGTCAATACTGTTGATCCTCCAAAGTCTGGTATTTCAAAACCATCCATTCCATCTTCCCACAGCTTTTAGAGTAGCTACACACAGTACTCATGTTATTACAAGAACCTTAATTGTTATTAATTGCCGTTGGAGGTGATGATAATTAACTCACTGTAATGAACTGCTAGCCCACCATCCTGCCATGTATATCTTACCTGTGCTTGTCTGAGGAGATCAACAAATTTGATAGGGACTCCCTTACGTGGATGATGAAGTAGACAGAGTGTGAGTTCATCCAGAAGTCTGGCCCCCCTCCTGGCTGATCCCATATCTGTGCCTGGGCTTGAGCTCTGGTTTTCTCTCAGCTCTGGGTGACTGGCTGCCAGGCCACCTTGGCTTGATCGAAATGGCACCTCGTTTGATGACATACCAGCACAGGTTTCAAACACCAATTGCTGCTTCAGCGATGACAAATATGAAGGGGAAAAAAAGCAGCAATGATCATTTAATAAATTGATTATGAAGACAAACCGCCCTTATATAAATCACCCTCCCTTATTATTTGAAGATCCTTGCTTATTCAGACACAGAGGCAATGAGGGTTAATCTCAGAATTGTAGCATAAACCCCGAGTGGCCTTAGGAAGACTTTGAGGGATCCCCATTGGTGGAAACCAGGAGGTCCCCTAGGGAGGTTCCCCATCACTTCAGTGTGTGTGGGGTTGGTCCTGACTACAGGATGTTTTCGGTAGGCAAGGAGTTTTCCCACCACATGTAAAGTTCTTGCGCACATCCCAGAGAAGGTCTCTGGCAGCCTTTAGCATGGGAACATGCTCAAAGAACCAGGAAGAGGAGAAGGGCAGTCAGGACCACACTGAGCAAGTGTTGTCTACGTATGAAATACCCATCCTGTGCACACCTCATAGAGAAAATTTCCTCCACGCTTCACAATATGTACAGTCAGAGAGCAGCAGAATGCTTAGGAACATCAGCTTTGGAACCAAGAGGCCCTCACTCCAGTCCAAAATCAACCAGACTTTAGCTGTGTGACCTTTCTTGGTGAAGAAATTTAAATTCTGTAGGTCTCAGTTATCTAGTCCCTAAATAAAAAAGGTAACAGTGATACTACATAGATTTGTTGTAATGATTAAATAATATGTAGTAAATAGTTTGCACAGAAAACGTTCCATACATTATCTTTAAGTTACTAATAATTTCCCTACTTAACCCACAAAGTAGAGAAACCCATCAAAGGTTAGCCTCTCATCCCCGGATACACAGCTCATAGTGTAGCCCGGTTCAAGTTTCTATCTTTGTCTGACTCTGCTACCCTTCTGTAGCTCTGAAGGTTTTCTGCTGAGTGGGAAATGGCAAGGTACACACTAGGACAAATGGGGGAAAGATGTCTTACAAGGTCACCTTCATTTCATCCAAAACCAGAAGGATTCTCCCCATCAACCTCGATACCAGCTACCTTTCCAACAGCATAATTAACATTCCCCAGATGTATAATGGGAGATACAGAGTCTCATTTCTGAAATTGGTTGCAAACATACAGGCTCACCTTTTTGTTTTCTTTTTCTTTGTTTGTTTTGTTTTACTTTGCTTTAAATCCTTGAGTACACATGCCTGTCCTTCCATACCTCCTATTTCTCATCACCCATTGCTTCACACATTCCAGTTACCTGCAGGACAATGGAGTTTCTGGTCACTTCCAAAGTCAATGTGTGGCCTCCAGCTAGAAGGTTTGCTGTATGTCTGGGTCTACACCTGCAATTCACTCAAGAAAAGTGGGAAACAAATTGAAAGTGAGCAAGCCACTGGCTGGTTCAGCAAATATCTGAGTTTAGAAGTATTTGAGGTCCCAGTTGGTGTCAGGCAGTGGAACCATATGAATGGTGAGCTGCTGCTACTTGGGTAAAAGCTGTGTGATTACACACAGAGGGAGTCAGCCACTGCCTGCAGTGAGAATTCCCTTAGCACTGAGAACTGCAGTGGCTTCTCCATTCGGCAAACACTGAGAGCCTGCGAGGGAGGATCACTTCTGCACCAGGTACAGAGGTAGGGAAGGGCTGGGCCACAGCCTCCTGCCAAGGGGCTAGAATCACCTCATCTCCCCCACCCCATTTGGGAGTGCCCAACCAAACCCTACTGGGGACAGCCACAGCTTCCCCCAACTCCACAGAAATAAAAATGGCTGAGCTGGGCCATTCTTGTTCAGAGATGCCAAGAGTAATGGTGGCCAAACAGGGTGGGGTGAGGGAGGGTGGGGCTCTTTGAAGGAGACTCTCAACTTGCCCTGCCCCCACAATGGGAAGACAAATTGTTGAGACAAAAGAAGACCTTTCATCTTTATCAAGCTATATCTTTCCCTCCCAGAGCTCTCTCTCCCTCTCTGTCTTCCTCCCTCCCTCTCTCTCTCTGTGTGTCTCCCTCCCTCTCTCTCTCTCTCTCTCTCTCTCTGTCTCTCTCTCTCTGTCTCTCTCTCTCTCTGACACACACACACACACACACACAGGCACACACACAAACACAAACGTGGTTTCTTTCTCCTCGGCACACACACAGCTCAATCTCATGCTCTTTTCTTTTACAAACACACACAGAGGAGCTCAAGTATGTGCATTCTCTGTATTTCACACACACACACACACACACACACACACACACACACCCTGAAGCATGAGTACTCTGTTTCATACACACCCCCACACACATACACAGTCTAATACACAAACCCTCAAGTGTCTGTTTTCTCTCTCTACACACCCATCCACAAGTACACTCCTGCTCACTGACTCACTAACACGCACACAAGTGACCAAGTCTCTGACCCAGGCCAAAGCTGGGGAGGAGAAAGTAGGACAGTGGGCAGATTTGTCAGGAAGGAAGTGGCAATCTGGAGCAGCCGGAGCCACAGACAAAAGCTTTGCCTGTGTTGTAACCCTGCAGATGGTGGGTGTGTCTCAGCTGCCCTGCTCCTAGGCGCCCCTTCTGGTGTACGCCCCCCCTGCACGCCCTGCTGCTGCCCCAGGAAGGGCAGGCATCAAGCACAGCATTTCATTCTCACAGCAAACCCATGAGGACCACAGTACCATCTCTTCTACAGATAAAGAAACCAAGACATAGACAGGGTAAGAGCATTTTCCTAAGACTCCTCTGCCAAGTGACAGTCTGGACCTTGTGCCAGGCCTGACTGACCAGAGCCTCTTCATAAGATGTTCCAAGAGGAGTGACGGAGAGATGCCAAGGGTCAAGACAGCAGCTTGGTGGGGCTGAGGGTAAGGAGGAGGGGAGTAGCCAGAATACATCACCCTTGGCCCTCTTTAATTGCTTTGGGTCCCCTGCTCTCCCTCCCTGGCTCTGCTAACAGCTGCAGTGTGGGACTCATTCCGTTGTAGGCACACTCTATTTCTGTGCATATTTAGAAAGTCAGGTTCACTCAATCATCAGTCATTTGTTTAATGACTATTGTTTTGAGCATTAATCTCTTACAAAGCTAGAACATTCCCTGGGCTCAGGGAACAAGTCTGGGAGGGAGGGACCTGTCTTTCTCGTTCATCTCCATGAACACTGGTGAGTGAAGGTGTCTCCCCTCTTCTATATGGAGCCCTGTGATTTGGACCCCATCTGTCCATGGGTCCTAGAGGAGCTGGGGGGCCTGGTGAGGATGGCCAGCCCAGTTCCACTGCCCGCTCTGGTAGGACTTTTATCAGCTTTCTAGTAGGGCTGTCTCCCCTGGCAGCAGTGACAAATGAAGCAAAGACAAAGGCCTGGGACCTGTCAGCCCTCCTGGCCATCACCCTTGTCCTCAGCCATGTCTTCTGGCAGCCTTGCTTTCCTTTTCTATGTCTCAATAAGGAATTCACTCATTCCCAAGCCGTGGGCAGGATCCCACGCTGCTGTAGCTCCTGTTGACTTTCCCTCCTTCGTGGGCAGTTTCCCTGACCTCAGTTTTGCAAGGAGGAATCTTGGCGATAGACAGATCAGAAGCAGCCCTCCTGGCCCTGAAACCCACCATGGGGAAATGAGGCAGGTTACTCTATCTCTGCAAAGCCCTGATTCCATACTCACAAAATGAGCAGCATATGAGCCTCACAAGGCTGTGTTGGATTAAAAGAATAAGGTAAATAAACTTCCACACAGCATTGGCACAGTCCAGGTATGTAATAAAAGAGTCCACTCTCCATCCTCTCCTAACAGCACTGCTATCCTTTTAAGCCTTCATCCTCATGCAGTAGGTCCCCATCAGCTAGTTTCCTTTCCTAGCCAATTCTTCTACTTCTGTCCCACAGGATTCTCTGGGAGAAAAGACTCTCGAACTGCTACCCATCATCCTCCTGTCTGAAGGGGTGTCAACACTTCCAGTTGTGCAATCCTGCAGGAAATAAATCAGTTGAACCTGTTTTCTTCTCAGTTGTGCTTGACAAAGTAAACGTGTTGTTTGCTTTGGAAATATATGGAACATAAACATCTGTGCTTGCATTCAGTCCTCATAATTTGCCCATGAGGGAGACAGCATCGTTAGCCTCCTGTTAAAAGAGGCAGGAACCATAGCCCAGAGCAGCTCAGTCACATGGTTGACAGCCAGGAGTTGACCACAGTCTGACTCTGGGATCTATTGCTGTTTACATACACACACATACACAGTGTCTCCTGGTCCACCACTAATTTACCCACCCCAATTAGAAAATATTAAATGGAAAATGCCAGAAAGAAGCAATTCATAAGTTTCCCATGGTGCACCATTCTGAGTAGTGTGATGAAATCTTGCACCTGCCCACTCTGTCCCACCCAAGACACAAATCATTTCTTTGTCCCACACAGCCATGCTGCCTGTGCAACTTACCCACTATTCTTTTAGGAACCATCTTGGCTATCAGATTAACCATCACAGTACTGCAGTGCTTGTGCTAAGTACCCATCATGTAGTAGCCAAATACTGAGCCCAAATCCCTGCATCCTTCACTGGACTTCACTGCATCCCATAGACAATGGCCCTCTCACAGCATCACAAGAGGAGGCGGATGAGTACAGTGTGATACGGTACTGAGAAGGAGAGGCCCCATTCACATGATCTTACTGCTCCCCACTAGCCAGCTCCTCCTTCAGTGTGACAGTTCTTGCCACTGTGGTGGTTCCTACATGATGTGGTGAGCCTTTTACCCTTTTCCTGAGGATGAAGATGTCTTCCCTGAAATGATTTTCCCCATGGATAAATTCCTCAGTTGGTCCCCTCGGTCATTTCTTGTATCACCCTGGCACCCCCAGATCAAAGCAGAAGAAAGTGCTTTTCTGGGAAAAATGAGAAATGTTGTTAGAGTGGAAACTAACAGATGTTTAGGAACCAAGTCTTCTGTGCTGGACAAATGGAATACAGCTCCTTGGCTCCTTTTATGGCAGGAGAACATCACTGTTACACTGTGAACAGCACAGTTGAGTATTGGGAAGCCAGACTCTGACATTCTCCATTATGAGTACTTTTGACTCTCCACTCCTTCCTGTAACATCACGAGGTAGAGGAGCCTGGAAAGTGTCATTTCATAAAATATTGGCAAAGACAGTGACCTTAGAGACACTGGCTCGGGGTTGGCCAGTAAGTTTTCTTTCCTATGCCAACACCAAAGGACTAGAAGTATTGCTTGAATGATAGCAGCAATATTTTTAAGACTGTGACTGAGCTTCAGGGCAGGGGTATTAGGATCAATTTAGGGATCTATTTGAGGCCTTATTTTAGTTTCAGTGCTTTGGAGGTTGAACTTGAGACAATGACTCTTATGGAAGCCTTTTATTGGGGAGGGTACTGAGTGAAGGAGGGAGAGGAAAACAGTCTGAAGCAGGGAAAGACAGCTAAGAAACGATGTGTGCTCACACGAGGACCATCTTGGGCTGCTGGATGTGGGTTGAAGCCAGGGATCTGGGATTTTGCACACAGGTGGCAACTCACTGGCTGCAGCCAGTGGAGGTGATGATGATGCAACTCCTCGATGCCCAGAGATTGTGCAGAGATTGGGCTAGGAGGCTTTCTAGGAGAAGGCAGCATTGTGAGCCATTAGTAGCCAGCACCCACAGCAGATGGGAGGTGGGTAACAGAAATGTCCATTCCTTACATAGAATAAAATGATGGCCACTGGTTAGTTAATTATCATACTTCAACACAGCAGCTCATTTTACAGGTGAAAACTCTGACTCCCAGAGAGCAGAGCTAAAATCAAATCCCTTTACATACTGTCCCAGCACTCCCTGGTTCAACCCAAGGCCAGGTTACTTACTGTCTGCCACACCCAGAATACAGCTGGCCCCCTATCCCTACCATGTTGCTGAAGATGTGGTCACCTCTCTCATCTATGCTTTTACTCAGGCTTCTCCTGCTGGGCTGTGTGAGGATTACTTGTTTTGTTTGTTTGTTTGTTTTCTCCTGCCAAGAAATTATACATGCCCAATAGACCCACATCATAGTGTGTGGAATGGGAAGCCCAGTGCTGGTCACCTGTAGGCAAGCAAAGCCCCTTAGAAACAACCTAGAAGGATTCGTAGTCTCAGAGCATGATTGCCAGTAACTTCAGCACCCATAGATTATCAATAATTCCTACACCCTATCACTATAGATCTCTTATAAGTGCTTATAGGACATTATGGACTTCCTGCAGTGTTCCACAGATTACCTGTGATAACTGTGCCACATTAAGTAGCCATTCACTCACCTGTCTATTGAGTGTTTCCTGTGTGCCGGACCACAATGAAAGAAGCAAATGAACAGATATGACAAGGTCCCTGCCCTTATTCTAAGCATGAGAAAGATAATCAATATGCAAGAAACTATTAAATACTAATTCTAGATGGTGCTAAGTGCCATTGCAAGTGAAGCAAAGACTCACATTTCATAGGTCAAGGAAGGCTTCTTTGAGGAGTAACACTCAAGCTAAGATCTGTGGGACAGAGTCGTCTTGGAGAGGGAGCTTTACCCAAGAAACATCAGACAGAGCAAGACTAGCAGTGACATCATTCAGGAGCAGAGCAAATGTCTGCATCAAGGAAATTCAAAGCAAAAGAACAAAGGAGGGGTAAATACAAGAACACTGAGCAAGTAGCGGGGCAAAGAAGTAAGAGTCCTGGCACCTTGCCTAAAGACACCCTCTGTCCTGAGGGCTCTGTGGATAGCCTGAGCCCTGTTATGGATCACCTGTGGGTATGTATACTGTTGTCCCATCTTCCACAGTACCCTCAAAAGCCACCTAGGATTAGAGCATGTCATTATGGTTGCTTGTGGGAACATGGTGTGTCATCCCAAGTCATGGCTGTTGAGAAGACCCAAAGCCATTGATCCCTCCGAGATCCCTGAAGCTTTCCTCCAAGTAGACCCCTTAGACCTAGAGATGCTTTCCGGCTATGAAAGAAAACTTGCTAAACTGCGCTTGCAGTGTCCCTAAAAATTGCTTGGATATTATTTTTTAAACCAAGAGTATCCTCAGGAGCCATTTTTCTTTGACTCCAACTTCCCTCCCTTTTATTAATTAGCATGGTAAATCGATCCCACACAAGGATGCAGTACAAGTGACGGCAGCCAGTTAGAGACATTTCTCCTCCATTCTTGCAGGTTTTGTTATGGCTGCGAGTAACAGAGACTCACAACGGAGTGGCTACTCCTCTCTGGCAGTCAAGTCTGAAGTCAATAATCCTAGGCTGCACTGGCTGCTCTGCTGTACGATATAGGCCACAGCCTCCTGCTCCAGCCACCACATTCAGTTCCAATAAACAGGCAGCCCAAAGAAGGAAAGAAAGAGCAAGGTGGTGCGCTGGTTACAGAGCAGCCAGGCAGCTGTAAAATGCAGTATTTGTCCCAAGTGTTCATGTGTGTGGTGGAATATTCTCTTACTAAGTAAGAAGAAAAAATAAATAATGAAACACCACCCTTACTATGCCCAGTATGGAGATAAATCAGTTGACAAAATCCATATTAGTATAAATAACCCAAGGCAGTAGCTGGTGGCTTTCAAATGTTAAGAAATGGTAAAACTAAAATAAAACAGGGTCCAACTTATTTTTCCAAGTGAGAACATAAAAAAAAAGATTAAACCTATCACCCACTGTCACAATCATCTCATAAAGAGGACTATCACAAAGGAAGTAGAAAAGCCTTACTCTACAAATTTTTTTTTGTTCGTTTTTGTTTTTTGTTGTTTTTTTTTTTTCTTTTTGGTACCGGGATCAAACTCGGGTCCTTACGCTTGCAAGGTAGGAAGCAGAACCACTGAGCTAAATCCCCGGCCCCCTCTACAAATTTTTTTAATGGAGTCAATGTAGCTTGTGTTGAGGTGAGGAATAAACCCATTTTTCTTATTTCACCACAAAGGAATCAAAGCAGCATCACAGGTGAGTATTATTGCTAAATGGTATTGCAAACTGAAGCATTTCTTTAAGACAGTTAATGTTTCCTATTTCTAAAAGCTTTCCCTGAATAGCAACGATAGTCTCCACTCACTCAGAAGGCAGACCATTAACTGGTGCACCTTGACCAGATTCTATTTGTGGCTTTTCTTTTTTATTTAATCAGCAGGGTTGTTTTGTTTTGTTTTTAATTTTTGAATTTGTTGTAAAGATCTACAGCTTAAGAGAGTTCACACTTTTTTAAAAAATTTCAAGCCTGGCATTTCATGGAAAATGAGACACTCTGGCATGCTGGGCCCTGATTTCCACATGGCCACTTCCAGCTGGTCAGAGCCCAGCAGCATCTGCCCCCAGATGGGCAAATGCTTGCCAACTCATTACCGGTCCCACCTGGCCAGCGTCTCTCCTGGTGCTCTCCCCAGGGTTTTGTGGAGATCTGGGTTTGTGACCCTGAAATTAGAGTTACAAATGTGCATATTTCTAAACTTCACACAAACCCAAAAAATAAACATGACCATCCCCAGCCTATAAGATCACAGACAGAGGATGACTTAACTAAGACCAAAGAGCTAATAACCAGGGCCCTGCATATGACCCCAAGTTCCACCTGTCAGCAGGGCTTCCTGCCCTCCAATAGGCCTCCGACAGTCATTTCCATCCCTCTCACAGAGGGAGCTCATTCACCAACTGAGTCATACAAGAACTGGCTGGGAAAAGCTTTGGGTTTCCCGACTCCCTGGCAGGATTCCTTTAGACCCCGCTTTATATTTATTTTAAAGGAGAAAGATCCTCAGCAAGGTTCTGAGGAGGACGTTGTCATCCACCAAGCAGACACAGCAAGCATTTAACAGCTGAAAGCATGCTCACTGGTCTCCTCATTGGCCCTGCTGATCCATGGGATGCAGAAGCCCCATTGCACCATGGGAAGCAGTTTCTGCTCATGGGGTACGGATGCCTGAACAGCCAGCCCAGGGTCCTTGCTGCAGCTACAGAGTGAGACTTAAGGCCTTCCTGACCCACACACCAACTTTAGGCTCTCAGTATCTCCTGGAGAAGGGTTTTCAGAGCAGGAGGTCAAGCTGAACCCATTTAGAGAGAAGCAGTTCTAAAAGAGAGAATTAGGTGAAGCATAAGGCTTTGAGCTTCTCAACTTTGTCACTTTGCCCCCAGAGAACTTCAGGTCAAATAGGAAAACTCATAATCTATCTGCTTCGTTCGTACCGTATACACTCTAGTGTTCTGTTTAAAAAGCCCGTGTACATTTCAAGCATGCTTAACCCTGACATCATCACCTCCTCTGGATCTTTCTGTTTGACAAATGTGATGTGATTGAGATGAGCTGAGGGCTGCAGGCTGGGCGTGAAGGGTCATAGGTGTGTGGGCAGCAATTTGGCACGGCCCTTGCCCACCACCTACTCCCGCTGCAGAGTGGAAGATAACGCAGACACCGGTGGTTCCTCTGGTCCTTCGTTAACTCCATGCCTCTCTCCTAATGTTCCCTCTGCTCTAAGCACCACTGGAGGCTCTAATTCCTGCCTTTACATTCTGGTGGGGAAGGGTGTGTTGTATCCGTGTTCTTTGACCTGTCACAAAGCACCACAAACTTAGTGGCTTAAACAACATGAACATACTATCTCAAAGCTCAGAAGGCAAACATTTGAAATCGGTTACGGTAGGGTAAAATTAAAGTGTTGGCAGTCCCGAGTTCCTTCTGGAGGCTCTAAAACACATGTCCTTGCCTCCCCAGCTTCTAGGAATCCATAAACTCATTCCTGGGTTCGTGGCTCTTCCCTCCATCTTCAAAGTCAGCAGGGTAGAATATTCTCTGTTTTTTGACTCCTGCTTCAGTACTGCTTCAATCCTTACATCCTCTCTTTTTCACTCTAATTCTCCTGCCTTCTTATAAAGACCCTATGCTTACCCTGGTTCCAGCTCAACAAAACCTTCCGCTACTCAAGAAATTTTTTTTTTTAACCATCTAAGGTACTATATGCACAAGTTGTGGGGATTAGGACGAGACATAGGCATATTTGGACCCTCAGCCTGACACAGGGACAGACAGTAAACAACTAAATCAATACACACCCATGCACACACACACACATACATGATCAAGGCAGGCAGTGATACGTGAAGTACAGGGCGAGGGCACAGAGCATGACAGGAGCAGCTGTTTAGGTAGGAGATCCTCCAAACAGGTAATATTTGTAGCTGATTAGAGTGAGAGGATGGGTCCTGGGAATACCTGCACGGTGGGGCAGGAAGCTGAGGCGTTAGTGGGAATGGTAAATGTGGAGATGCTGAGCCATGACTGCACGGACACTGAAGAGACTGTATTAGCCCAGGGGAGGGTGCGTGAAGTCATGTGTGGAACTGGGCTTTTGTTCCTCCTGGGCTGGGAAGACCATAGAGGATGTACAGCAGTGGAAAGATGTAATCTTATTAACATTTTTAAAAATGGCCTGGCTATCATGAGAACTGACAGGAGCAGGGGCAGGAGTAGAAGGAGCAAGGCCTTCTGAGGGCTGCTGCTGTCCACAGGGAGATGGTGGATGTGGAGGTGGCAGTGGAGGCTGAAAGAGGTGTTCAAAGTGGAGATCACAGGGAAGGGTCAGCCTGCCTAGTGTACCTGGGAATAGGCTGTGGAGACAGAGAGAGATGCATCTGAGGGATTCATTGGTCTTGAGTCTGACTGGTGCTAGAGGTAGGTGTCCTGCAGTTCTAGAGAGACAAATAAACTACACTCACAAATTTCAGCATAACCTCATGGTTGAAAAGTAGACTTCATTCACTAGAATAATGAACATTCTTTTGTTCATGTAATCGGACGCGTGCTGTTATTCTTCTCTCTAAATGAAGTGTCCAGACTAGGGAATCTTGGGTCTTGACATTGATAGAGCGATGAGCATCCTGGGCACCCTCCAAGATACAACTCTTCAGGCTGAGGCAGCCAAGGTGGAGATGGGGAACTTGCTGCTGAGTGTGGCCCTGGCTCTTACCTGGGAGATGTAAGCGCCTGAGTCTAGGAAGCCAGAAACGTGGACAGACGTGTGAGTCCAGACAGCTGAGCAGAATTCTCATGAATGGTGCACTAACATGTTCTAGCACAGGCCCAGGTGTGGGCGAAGGCTGGGGGTTGCTGGATAAGAATCTGCAGTCCAGGACTTCAAAGTCCGAAGGAAGGCACAAGCACTGTGAGTCCTGGTGGGAAGTTACAGATGTGAGGGTTTTGTCCCTGCCTCCTGGCCTACCAATGTGTGGCCTTGAGCCGCTGTGTGTCGTCTCTGAGACTGGTTTCTCAGCTCTGAAATAGGGGTGATATTCTGGGGATAGAGAATTCTGCTCAGCTGTCTGGACTCACACTTCTGTCCACGTTTCTGGCTTCTTAGACTCAGGTGCTTACATCTCCCAGGTAAGAGCCTCCAAAGACCAAGGCCCAAGTCTAAGAAGGAGAGCAGATCTACAGCAATTTAGACCAATCAGTGGAGAGGGTTCCTGAGTGCCAAGGGCTGGGAACCGGAAGAATCACCTCTAAGTAAATGTACCACAGGAAGCTCATGCCCAGGGCCCAGCAGTTAGAGGGGGGCCCATTATATACTCATTCCTGAGGCTGTTTGCAAACAGTGATGAACTTGGACCTGCCGGAAGAAGGCTATTTGTACAAATGCAATAGGGTCTCTGTTTCCAACAGTTTCATCATAGATTTAAAGCATATGCTGAAGTGGCCAAGATATTTTAATATCTTTAATATCTGGAGTAAAAACAATAGTGAGGCTTTGTTTCTAAGTTGTTGTTGTTGTTGTTGTTGTTTACATAATGCTTAGATTTTGCAAAATACACAGTTTGTTAAAGTAATATGTTACATTCCTTTTACTTCTAGAATTGTCAACATGGTTTCATGTTACTTTGTTTAATCTTCACAGAAAACCGAGTGGCTACCCTGAATTTCCAGACAAGGGCATCAGGATCTATTTCTTTGTCAATGGCAAGAAAAAGGAAATACATGAACCACTGTATAAGGAACTGTGACTTTTCCCTGCTTAGCGTGCGTTTATTATTTCAGGGGAGTTTCCAGCTTCTAGTCAGGGCATTATAAAATGCAAATACCTACACTGGCTAAGCAGAGAACAAGAGGTATAAATAGGTTAGGTGTACGGTGGTAGAGAGTTGAGACCTTGCTGGACTGGGGAGTGTAAGGCATTCCTAAAGGCTTTCACATTGCAACCTATATTTATAACTTGAATTTTGTGACTTACAATTTTATCGAGGCAGAATGAAGCCCAGTAGCTCCTTTCTTCAGAATAACCTGAATGTAATAGGAGTCACAGACTTCCCTAATTTGACACATAGGAAACTGAGTTGACTTCAGGTTATCAGAGGAAGCAGTAGACTATAGAGGTTAGGAGCACACATTTAGAAGTCTAGCTGACTTGATATAGGACCCTGGATTTGGGGCACATGTAGTGCTATTAGATTGAAAAGTTGCTTAACTTCACTGAAGCTTAGTTTTCTGTCCTGTTTAATAGGAATGATAATATTCACTTAAACAGTTGTTTCAGTACTAAATGCATTCATATGTGTATTTAGCTGAATATCTGGCATATCACAAGTATTAATAAACTGTGATTTGTTTTGATGTTTGTTATAGCTTGTATCTAGATGTCCCCCAAAGCCTCATGTGCTCATAGGTGGGGCTTTTGGAAGATGGCTGGATCTAGGGTGTGTAAATATGGATTAAGGGTGTGTAATAACTAAATTAGTTCACTGATTGGATTACCACAGTTCTGGGTGTAGATGATGGGAAGGCATACCCTGGGTGTAGGTGGTACCATCCAATAGTCTTATAGGCTGAATGGGATAAAAGAGAAAAGAAGGCTCACTGCTTGATGCTTCCTGTCTACCCTGCCATGGACTGTTTCTCCTCTGCCATGCCCCTCTTCCATGCCACCCTGCATTGAAGCCTAGTGACTATGGACTGAAACATCTATAAACCAAGAGCTAAACTAAACTTTTCCTCCTTTAACTCATGGATATTGCTTACCTTGTCCCAGCATTGAGAAAATAACTAAGACAATATTACTAATAAAAGGAGAATAGTTCAAGTCTATTCTATGCACATGTTTGTACCCATGGCCTTTCACGCCATTAGGTAAGAAGATTCAGACTCTTTACTGAAAATTCCTGCAGGATTTTCCCAGTGATGAAGCCCAAGCCCAAGGGAGCAATACATTTCTCTCTTTTCTAAAATATCTGTTCAGCAGGTTGGTTTAATGACCAGAGAACAGATATAAATTTGCATATATAAGAGAGAAAATCATAGACTGTCAGAGCTGGAGGTGACCTTACTTTTCAGATGAAGAAGCTGAAACAGAGAGGTTACATTTTATTGTGTACATATTCTTTTTCATATATATTATTTCTATCACATATAGTATATGTGTGCTTGTGTAGTGGGCATGGACATATTATGCATACATATTCATTGTTCCCAAGGACTGGGATGTGATCTAGAGTAGAGACTTCTTTGTCTGGGAATGTACCTGGCTATGATTTAGGGTAGATCAGCTGCATATAGGACAGAGGAGGATGAAGCAGTCTTGGCCATCCAGCAGTTTTTGTGTCCCCTGTGTCACAGGCTCTTCTATACCTGACAAGCCTGATTCTCAACTCTCTTGTGTTTCTCCTGGGTGACTGTTGCCCTTGTCAGTGGAATCTGCTACCCCTAAATGAACTCTTCTATCAAGGACCTGTGATCCACTGCTTTGCAGCCTACGCCTCTCTTGTGCTGATATCTTGCTCTCATGTGTGGTTAATCCCACCTTGTTTATTACTCCTTTAATGTTTATGAGATCACCGGAGAAAGAGGAAATCGTTGTGTATGGCACAAGGAATTTCTTTACACAAGCAACAGACATTTGAGTGTTCTGTGCAGTTTGAACTGGGCAGGGCTGAGCTCAAACTGAGAGGACATCCTGTAGGGTGATGAATGGTCAGCCAAAGACGAAGGGGTTATGTCTCAGGCCAGCAATTCCTTGAAAAACTAGAAACAACTTTTGGCTACGCCCTCAAGGTCAAGTTAAAAATCTGTTATATGCATAAAAAGATGTCAACATACTGCATACACACGTACAAATAAAAAAGATTTTATGACATGTGGCTAACATAACTAGGTAGTAATAATTCTTAAAATAGAAAAGGTAGGGATAAATAACAGGCCTGAAGAGAAGAGAATGAGTTCATTTTGGCTATTAAAATCATATTGGGCCTTTTTGAAACTGAGGATTATACAGGAAAACTGAAGATGACAAAAATAAATAAAGTGTGATTAGTAGGGGATGTAATTGGAGAAATGTTTATAACCTAATTTTTAAATTTTGGACGGTGACCAAGTATGAACACACACAACTAAACACAAGATCAAAAAAGGATACTTTTAATTTGATACATTATGTTGTTTTTTAATATGCAATGTAATTTAAATAAAATTCTGCTTACAACCCATGAAACTGACTTAATAACTTACCAAGAAAAACACTGGGCTACGAGGATTGGCTAACCAGATCTGCAGTTAAGAAAGTATGACATGACTATGGTACCCATATTTGTCAGTCAAGATATAGGGAGCAAGTTGTAAACATTTAGAAAAAAACCCATTGTCCAGTGATACTAAGTGAAGAAAGAAGTCACCAGGAAAAGTGCCGTGACTTAACATTATGCATAAGGAAACTAATAATTGCACAAGTGTGAAAAGAAAATTAATGAGTAGCTAAATTCTGTTGTCCTTAAGGGTCCTCAGGAAACCCATTGGCTTTTGGCAACATTGAGATGGATTCTCGTGCAAACACTGGCCATGGAAAGAAGTGAATTTGCACTTAGACCTTTTAAAAAAGCATCAGTAAAGGCTTTTCTTCTTGAAATAGGGCTGCAGCATCTTCTCTCTGGAGCCAACTCCTAATTAAAATACTGCTTTAAAGAATGGATCGTGCCTTTCTTCCCTTCCATGTGTCTGGGAAGGGCAAGACCCTTCACATAGTTTCTAGGTAAGTGGTCTTTTTTAAAGAGTCCTGTGATCTACTCTCCATTCTGTTTGCATTTTATTTAGCACCATGGATCCTCTATCTGCAACACCCTTCAAGACCATAGAAAAATGTGGAGATGAGCAAGATCATTCCTCCCCTCCAGGTACTCACCCCTCTATCTTGGAGGAAGATAGAGACACAAACAAACACCTCTGGGAGGAGGTCAACTATGAGACATGCTCCATTAGGCCTGCAAAGGACAGCTGGAGGTCAGCAGGAAGAAAAGTTACTTCAAATCACCCAGCAAGGCTCAGCTCTTCCTCCAGTACTGTCTCCCAGGACCACTTCGGCTAAAGCGAAGCACCACCATATCTTATGAGCTCTATCCCATTAGCTTGTTCTTCTGGCAATTCTTATCAAGAATTACTTCTATTATTTATTTTAGTGAATAATAAGCATGCTATATCTTCTACATAATGTAAGGTCAAAACAACAACTGAAGGCATGTTACCTTTGTGTCATAAATGAAATGTCGAGGCTCAGCGAAAAGGCAACTGGTATCAAGCTAAGCTCTGGAGCCTAACCTGGACCAGCTCCTCTGTCCCCACTTCCAGAGCTCACTTCCCACCCACTCACCTTGCATGCATGCATTCTGTGTGTGCACCCAGCTTGTATACATTGAAGTCACACCATGAGGGACAGAAAGCAGCAGCACTTGGCTTGTTCGGGGCAGTGGAGGCTCCCGGCTTCGCAGGGAGATGACCTTGCTGACCTTGAGACAGTGATGACTCTAGCTAGAGGAGAGAGTATCAGCATTCACAGAAAGATTCGGGGATGGGGAGCACAGCGACAGCAGGGTTTAATACTGTGCCCACATTTCTGATGAATATGCAAATGTGGCCGGTACCAGAAGCAGGAGGCGAATAACATTTACTGAACAGCAGTGTTAAACCACTTTGAAAGGGGTGTGTCAGAAGCATGGTAATGAAATTAATCTTTTTCACCTGTGAATTATCAGGGGCTTTGGGTTCCATCCAAAAATGTCTGACTTCCATTTGCTTTGCTTAGAGCCGCTTGCATAAACTTGATCTTAATGGAGAGTGAGGCTTCAGAAACTGACAAAACTAGGAAGGGGCAAAAGACACAACTGTAAATTTGTCCAAAGAAGGGGCTATAGGATAAAGGCACTTCAGTTGTGTCTGCCCGTCCAGGATGACTGTTCTGGGGCATCTTAAGGGCTCTTGTGGGCCTTGCTAAACTGATTTATCAGAGAAGATCGGTCATGGTGAAGGGTCACAGCAATTACATCAGGCCTCTTACTGTCTGGCAGGAGAGGGCAGAGTGGAGGTGTGGTGTTTAAGTGTGCAAGGGAGACTCTGTCTCTTCAGGGACAGAGAAGACCAATGGCTGCCTCTGAAAAGAATTCTAGACCAGATCTCAAAACAGAGGTGAACAAAGATTATGTATGGACAGGCAGGCTATGTGCTGCCCCCTGGGACACAAACAAAGGCAGTACGGGGTTCATTTAGGGGCTGCGCACATTCCATCCAGGAGTCCCTCATTTATTCACTCAATCTGTATGGTCACCTCTTTTTAGGCCCACCTTGCACTCCTGTCCATTTCTTCTGGAAACAGCACTCCAGCTTCCTTTTGAGGGCCTGCTTTTCCCCCCTGAGAAGCACTTGGAAGATGCTTTGCCCTCCCAGTAGCTGAGTACAGTAAGTCCCTGAGTTAGGAACGAGTTCTGTTCTAGGCGAACATTCATAAGTCAGATTCCTTCCTAAGTCCGACAAAATGAGCCTTATACAGGACACCTGTGAAAGTGTGCAGCTCCAAAGTTCATAAACCGGGGACTTACCATATGGGACCTGAGTTAGTCCAATCAGACCTTTCATAGCACACAAATCTAGAATGGTGTTCATCAAGGTGGAAACATTGGAATAGATTCTGCTAGGTGTGCTCCATCTTTTCTGCTTCTTACGTCTTGAAATCTGCCCTAGTTTCCACATTTCCATAAGTCCGGTCCTGGGGCCTTATTGCCAACACTGAACTAACTGGTGTCCTCCCCATAAGTTCATGATTCTGTTTAACTTATGGAAATGCATTTCTGCTCTTTGCAGGCAATCCTAATGTGCATGCCCTCATCCGTTAATTCATGGTCTTCATCATTCACCAGGCATGGGCTATCAGGATGAATTGGGCTCTGCATGTAAGTGTCTCACTCCCTAGAGAGAAAATAAGCCAGTGGCTCCCTATATTCAACAGGATCTGGGCTAAATCAGGACAAGAGCAGAGGACATAATAGAAACAGTGCCAGTGAAACTCGATTCTCCATTCTCCATTCTCATGAGGGTATGAGAAAGCTTCCCAGGGGTCCTGGCATGGAGCCGAGTGTCCAAAGGGTGAATGTAAGAATGCCATGCACAGAATTTAGGAAGTACCTAGGAGTGGAAATCACAGACATAAAAGATAGAAGTAGGATCAGAGCCTCCATTATGATATTTGTAGAAGAAAAATGATAAATAAAGGCCCATATTAGCTATGCTGCATTCAAAGGTTGGCAGAAATTTTCTATGCAATGCATTTTGAGTACCAAAGTGTTAAAGGACTTTCCCAAGCCCCAGAAGTATATAAGATACGCTTCTAATTCCATCTCCCTTATACCACGGCGCATTTCTGCCAGGATCAAATGGAACCGAAACTACTTTTCTCTTTGTCTCCCTCTCTAAACTAGGCCAGGCCTCATAATGAAAGGTGACATGTGGCTCATTTTCATTTCTCTTTTGAATCCTTAGAAATTAGCAGTGCCTGATACACAAAGAAAAATCAGTGTGTTTGTGGAGTGATAGAATCGACAAATGTTTATCAATAATAAAACAACTGCCAACATTTGGAGAGATTGGATCTCATGAGTCCCCAAGTTCACATCGGGACCACAGAGACCCTTACTTTTCCTAATTTGGAGAGCATAGTGGGTCTGATTATTAGCAGCCTTGTTTTTCAAAGAAAGAAAGCAGGGGTGAAGAGAGGGTAGGGGTTAGGGGAAAAAATGAGAACCAAGACCTGTCATGTAAAGGTACAAGATCCCAGTAATGAATGTAACTGTACTGTATACCTACAATGTACCAATAAACTCAATAAAAAAAAAAAGAAGAAAGCAAAGCTAGGGAATTTAAGAAATTTAAATGCTGGCCAAATTATGGAGACCTGAAAAGCACACTGAGGAGCTTGCAGTGACTCCCAGGAAGCAGAGACCCTAAAGATAGATAAACTGATAAACTCTTCATCAACCAAAGGGTGGCCTTATGCATGCAGAATTTTCTCTCCTGTAATATTGGTGAATAGAGAAATTGAGACTGTACACATCGAAAGAGATATAGAGAAAAAATAGCACAGGTAACTAGGCATCATTAAAAAAAAGAAAAAAAATTTAATTAAAATTAAATGTCCACTGTAAGAGGAAAAACTGTAGTGAGCAACAAATACCCACCGCCTTGTTTAATCACCTGTGATGAATTATAATTAGGATTTGAAAATTATTGAACTTCTTTCCCCCTGTTCACCTTGGCACTCTGAAGGTGAATTTCAAAGTGCGCAGGAGGAATGAATATTAAAAAGTTTGTTTTATACTTGAGCGCCGGAGCTCCCATCTCATTTTTCCATTAAAGCTCAACTTTTGAAATTTTTCTGTGCTTTGCAATAATTACATCTTCTGCCTGACAACTCATTACATAACAATGCTTATGCTAATGCGATTCTGTAGGCCCTGGGAAAGTAGAACTATGGCTTTTCAGAGATGGGTTTAGAGGGCCTTTCTTGCTGGCCCAGAGGGGCCCTGACTCCACCCATCCCCGCCTGGCTTCCCCAAGTACAAGTGCCTTGTCTTGAAAGGTCTGGCTTCTCTCACAGTCTCCAGACAAGTAGGTTTGGCTATGGTACTATTGCTTCCAGGTACCTGGTAGCTGGTTTATTTATTTAAAATCATGCTTTGTTCTAGAAAGGCTGGAAATAAAATTATTTGTGAAAAGTTTGCTGTTTCAACAATGGGACAAGGCCATTTGTCTCACTCAGCCCCCCAACCGAGTGACATTTAATTTTTTCTCAGTACTTGGCTGTGTTGTGATCGATTCAATGTAGAGGTGTTACCGAGTCCCTATCCTGTGCCAGGCCCTCAACTGCAGGAGGAAGATGGTGGTGACAGGGCTTCACTAGAGCTGCCGCTGCCCCTGGGGAGCTTCCATTTTTGCAGGGGATGCCCATACATTAGTGGAGCAAGACAGTGGCCCTCCACTGGGACTTTCTTCTCCGAATAGTAGGATCACTACAGGAGCAGAGACTCCCAGGTATGGTGGGGTGGTGGGGTAAAGCTTTCCCGGCAAGTATCAAGTGTGAGTTTGGATTTGAGACTAGAAGCACAAAGCTTGGTGGGCCAGAGGATGTGGGTTATTGGATGATGAAGACAGAGGAAATGAATTAGTGAATGCTGTGAGCATAGCAAGGACAGTAGAGTTCAGGAAATAGAAGTCGCTCTGCCGTGATGAGCACTGCATCTGGGAAGGGACCCTGGGTATAGACTCAAAGTCCGGCCTTCACCGGGGGGGGGGGGCCTCATACCAGTTCGATGCTCAGGGCTCCAGGTGGGGTTTGGAATGGGGGAAGTGTTACTTCACTTAAAACCTTGACTGACATGCCCAATGGATGGCTGGCCAGGCGTGTGCTCACCAGGTGTTCTAGGCATTGTTACCATACTGAATCATCACACTGCTATCGGGTAGGATTGTCTCCATTTTACATTTCAGAACACTGAGGCTCAGCTGTTTTGGAGCTTGTCCAAGCCCAAGGCTGCTTGTCAGTGACAGAATCGATTTATTCTCAGGTCGGGAGAACCATGCCATTCCAAGTCCACACCTCGCCCTCCACCAGGCTATTTCCAGCCCTTCTGCAGAAGTTGCCGAAGACATTCATCAGCTTTCCCAGGGCCCACTGGAGAGGAGGGTGGCGTGTGCAGCCACCTGCTTTAGGAAACCTCTGCTCCAGTAGAGTTTAGAGGAGCCAGCGCTCCACAGAGCTTTGGGAAAAGTGTTTTTGGTCCAGCCTCTGCCACCTGCGCACAGGTCATTTAACTTCAGCTCAATTAGAGAAAGAATTGTTAAACTTTGTCCTTAGAGGAAGAAGTCCAAATCAAACAGGAAGAATCTTGATGGAAACTTTGTCTCTCGTAGCAAGGAGAGGCTTTAACTTACAAGCAATCTCTCAATCAGCGACTGTGAATGACACAGTTAGCCTTGGGAGCTGGACAGAATTTAGCAAGCCGAGGTGGGTGAGTGGGGGGTCAGAAAACATTCCCAGAGGGACACAGCAGAAAGGTTTGGAGGGGTGTTTGTTTCTAGGAGAACCTCTGAGGCCTGCGAGGCAGCTAGGTAGTAGGATCCAGGTCCTGTAAGAGGAAGCCTGAACAGCAGGACAACCTTCAGCAGCCAGGTGAGCTTGTTCTCTGATTCCGCCTCCCCTCCAGGCTGCTGGGTTCCTGGTAGCAAGTGAATACCCCGGCCAGGCTACCTTGACTCCTTCTTCAAAGCCCTCTGGGGCCCAGACCCCAGCCAGGAAGCTGCCTTCTGAGCTCCCACTTCCCACGCAGAGTCTCCTGCAGCCCCTCAGGTACCCACACTGTGCTTCATAGAGGCGGTGTCTTCTTCCCCGCATTTCACGAAGAGTGCCTGGGAACAGATCTACACAGTGTGCATCCTTGCTATGAGCTCTGTCCTGTGCTGGGTAAGCCAGGGATTGTGCTAAGAGCTTTCTATAGAATATGAGATTGGTAGCAGTTTCATTTCTAGTTAATAGACAAAGGACAGAGGCTCAGAGAAATTAAGTGATTTGCTGAGGGACACCCAGCAAGAGAGAGATGGAGTCAGGATTATCCCTGACTGTGTACTAGCAACAACACCCAGGGGCCTATTTAAAATTTAGATTCCCCACCCCAGGCCTGCTGGATCAGAAAATATAGACTTTTGAAAACCTTTTTTTTTTTAATTTTAGACCGTGTGACTTACACGCACATTTTAAAGTACGAAGACGCTTTGATCTGGGAGACTAAAAATAAATAGTTTGCTGAATGAGCTACTGATCTAATTTTGCATCCTCGCTTCATTGCTTGCTTGCTATATGGCTAGGGAAAAGCAGCACTGCTAATTCCTGTTTTCCTTTTCTGTAAGGAGAAGATGAAAGAATCTGCGCAGAAGTAGCAGTGAGGATACAATGGGCTCCTGTGTTCAGAGCTGGCCCGTTCTAAGAGTGTGACAGAAGTTTCCCGCTATTGTCAGTCACCCCCATTTTACTCCTGCCTTGGCTCATAAAATGCAAAATGAAGGTGCTGCCCAGGAGGTGCTCTGATCTGGACTTTGGAGCCTTGTGTGTGGATCCTAGGAACCTTAGGGAGAAATGCCATGGGGGCCAGAGGTTAGAGATATGTTACTTCATGCTCGTTAGTTGTCCCTCCTCCCACACCCACCTCTGTATCAAACTGCAGACAAAGCATTTTGCCTCTTGCCTTTCTTCCCAGTGTTACATAAGCAGCAGGGATTTTTTCCCCTGGTTGACTCTTGCTGTCCTTGTTCACAGCTCTGACTCCTGCTTTCTCATTTTTCTGCAAAAGATTTCAGAAAGAAGTGCATGTTGATTTGCTGTATGGCTTCTTGATTAGATGGCAGATTTGTAACAGGGGTGGATGTGACAATCAGGCAGGCTTTGATTAGACCTTTCTGATATGTAAATCCAGGTGGATAAGATAAGTGGCGTTAGGCTAGGGCTGGCTACAAAGGTAGGAAGAAATCCCAGGTGACTGGAATTAAAGAACTGTCTGAGCGGTGTTTGGTGAGAATGATGTGAATTTCAAAGAGCCTGGGATAAACACTCACTTTCAGATGGGCTAATTTATGCAGGAAGTCATTTGAGAAGCCATTCTCTCATCCCAGAGAGTTCATAGAAGCCAGCAAAAAATGGTCACACACTGGAGTGTAAACATTGGTAATTGGTAATTAATGGGCACACCTACAAGGAAGGCATATGCCAAATTAAATTGATTGCTTGAATCCCTCATTGATTCATTAAATAGTGTGTGTACTTTTTGAGCTCCTATTTTCTCCAGGCACTGTTTTAGGCACTGAAGATTCAGAAATGAAATAGGACAAGATTCAGCCTTGGGAGAGCCTGTAAATGAAGGAAATGCACACTGGATGGAAAATAACCTCGTTCTTTCCTTTCTTCTTTCATTCATTCTTTTGATTCTTGCTCTGGTGGGACCCTGGCTTGGGCTGGAGGAGCCTCGGCAGGAAGAGAGACCTAATCTCTGTCCTCCTGGGACTCCTGCTCCTGTAGGCATTGTTCCAGGCCCAGTGCTCAGACAGAAAACCCTGGTAGACAAGCAATCTGCTCTTAAAAACTGTCACGATTGGATGCTTATATAGAGACAGCATTAAACAAATAGGTGCATGGTTAATTAATTATACTAATTGTCCTGAGTGCTAGGGAAGAGAATCTAATCTTGTGGTAGAGTACCCTGAGAAAACAAAGCAGGGTGACTTCCCCAGGAATTCAGACACATCTCCCCAAGGAAGTTACACCTGAGATGAGCAGTGGTTGGCCAGGTATAGAGCAGGGGGAATGCTGGAGAGGGGCCTGGGGGTAACAAGATGGCACCTGGGAGTAACTAGCTCGGCTATGCTGAGGGCGCTTAATCACCTACATGGTGGCAGACCATGTGAATAAAGGAAAAGGTGAAATGACAGTCAGGAATTGGGCGGGCCACATTATACCCAGGGTTTATATCACATTGAGCAATTTTGAATAAACATCAGGCCTCTTGACAATTTTCTGTGGCTGGGCAATACCATGGCAGAACACAGGTCAGAAGATGATGTGAGTGACGTTGTCCCTTGGGGGTGTGTGGGAAGAGCTTCCTCCCCAACATGACTACAGGATCATAGGACAGGGGCAGGGCCAAAACCTGTTAGAGCAGAGAGTTTGCAGAGGAAAACAAAGCAAAGAGCATGGCTTTGGAGTGGAGGGACCTATATCTGGGTCTTGGAACTGATACTCATTTACTTCCTGTGTGACCCTGGACCAACCATGACTATCACTAAGGCTCACTGAGAAGGAAAGCTCAATGGTTCTTTGTGGGAAAGAATTTCCCAAGTGCTTACCATACCCAATATGCTCATTTTCCTTTCTATAGCTGTAAATTAACCTAGCCGCAGCCCTTGAGCAGGGTTAGAGAGGGGTATTCAGGAACGCTTCCAAAATGACATTTCCAAAGTGTCTGTCCAGTATTTATTTAGTGGAGATGGAGGGAACTGATTTTTTATGGGTATTTTTTTTCTTTTTATTGAGTTTATTGGTACAATCTAGGTATACAATACAATTACATTCATTATTGGAATCTTGTGACTTTACATGATAGGTCTTGGTTCTCATTTTTCCCCTTGTCCCTGCCCTCCCTTCACCCCCTCCTCCCCTTCCCATTTACAAACACTTTATTTCCATTTTTTCAATTTATCACATTTTTTCCCTCTACCTTATGACCTTTCCCCCACCCTTCCCACTTTCCCCTCACCTTTAGCCCTTTACTTCCTATTTCACATTATTAATTATCTTATTAGGATCCTGTGTGCTATTATAGTTTTTCACACCAGAGAAACTATTTGGTATTTCAGTTAAAGAAATCTCTGTATGAACATTAAAAATAGGGAATCCTAAAATAAAACTAAAAAGGAAAGTAAAAGAGAAAAGGCAATGATGTAAGAATAAAATAATCCTTAATTCTGAAGATGAAAATGGTCCCTGAACATATTTAAATTGCTTCTTGCTCTTGTGGTCTTATCTTATTCTTTTTTTTTTCATTTAGAGAATACTTTATTAGTTTCTGTAATCAAACCCACGTAGATATGACCTTACATATTTAATACAGTCTGTTACCTCTATACAAATGGAAAAAAAATTAAATTAAATTTAAATTTAAATTTAAAAACATTAACGACATTTCTAGACTAATATGGCTGTCAATTTCTGTATAATGCCAACTCAACACAGTAAATTGGGATAACACTTTCCAAAGTTGACAGCACAGTTAAAGTTTCCAAAAATTCAAATTATATATATGTATGTATATATATATTTATATTTATATAAAAAGACCAATAATAGCAGTATGTTATGCATCAATAGCATCAACAGCTTTTCCAGGTTCTGCAGTCATCTGAACAAAATTATAGACATTCAGCAGATTCCATTAAAAAAACAAAAACAAAAAAACAAAGAAAAGAATAATATCCAGAAAACAGCAAAGTTCTGTTGCTGTTGTGGTACCTGGCCCCATTTT
>NW_022900935.1:34956775-34972357 GCF_012274545.1 Fukomys damarensis | reverse complement strand
GATTCTGATGGGCTTTCCTTTGCATGTGATTTGTTTCTTTTCTCTTAGTGCTTGTAGTATTTTGTTCTTCTGTTGGGTTTCTGGGATCTTGATTATTATATGTCTAGGTGTAGATTTTTTTTGATTGTGGTTAGTTGGGGTCCTATATGCCTCATTTATCTGAATGTCAAATTCTTTCCCTCTGTTTGGGAAGCTTTCTGTCATTAATTCTGTGAACAGCTTTTTTTAAGTCATTTGTATTTTCTCCTGGTACTTCATGGATTCCTATCAGTCTTATGTTATTCTTCTTTGCATCATCTAGGAGTTGTTGGATTGATTTCTCATGATCCCCTGCTGTTTTTAAGAGACCTCTCTTTTCATGATCACTGACTGCAATCTTATCTTCTATATCTGAGAGTCTATCTTCACATTCTTTTATTCTGTTGTATACACTTTCAATGGAGTGTTTAATCTCCTGGATATCTGTTTGAATCTGTTTTATGGATTCCATTTCTCTCCTATGTTGGGCATTTATTGTTTCCATTTCTTTCTTATGCTGGGCCTTCATGGCTTCTATCATGGTCCTGAGCTCATCTATTTTTTTGTCAGTTTCTGCTCTAGAGTCTCGAATCACAACTTTCATTTTGCTCACCATCTCTATGGTTATCTGAGAAGTTATTTCTGTTTTGAATTTTTCTAGAGCCTCATTGATCTCTTTTGTTACTTCCTGTGCTTTGAGTTCAGGGTGTCCTGGTGGTTCACTATCGGCCTTTTCATCGTCATTTGCCCTACTGTTTGCCATTGGTGAACTGGAAGTCTGTCTTTGTGTCTTGCTTAAGTGTTTTCTCATTTTTATTTTTGTCATCCAGCTGTCCTTGGTTTAATCTCTGGGTTATCACCCAAATCTTCCTGATATAGTTGCCCCCTAGCTTCTGGGTCTCTAACGACCCACAGACATTCTCATCTTCATAACATCAGAGAAAACAGCTCAACGAATCAACCACAATCCTTTATACCAACTGATACAATCAGCAACACATTATGATCAAGCACAACTTGGAAACTGACCACCTGTGGTAGTTACTAGTCTATCACCCTTAAACCATTTGAATTAAATTGAAATCAAGAAGCCATCCAGAACATGTCTGCAGTGAACAAACTTCATTATAGTATATTTACCATTTAATGGCTCAGACAGAGCTAGGACACAAGACCCCTGCTCTCAGTTAGCTGATGGCTGAACCCCATGACGCAGACTGACCTCAGGCTGCAAGGCACAGATTGAGTTCCCCAACTTTATGAACTATTGAACTCCACACCATTCTACTACAGTTTTCCCACACCCTTTCTTTAAATATGTACAAAGTTGGAAACTCAGAAAAATACCCTTTATACCCACCTCTGCCTCTGCAGAGTGGGTCCAAAGACTGGCACAAGCAGGAGGTCAGAGAGTGAGCGGGGGGATAAGGGGAACTATGGGGATTCAGGGGTGCCTGTGCAGCTACCTTCCTGGTGCTGGAGCGATGGCGGCTTGGGGTGGCAGAAGGCGTGGCTGTCCTTCACATGGTGGATCGGGGCCCAGGCTTCCAGGAACTGATTTTTTTAAAAAAATCAAATATATTTAATAATCTGACTCATCTTGAATCATATTAGAATCATGGATTTTGTGAATTCCAAAATTGTTGGTTTAAAATTCAGATAGCAACATAAAATGAGTCACTCTTCCTGGGCAAATAGCACTGTGCTGTGGACTCCTTGGTTTTAGAATTTCAGCAGCCTTTGGATGGTGATTTCAGGCTGCTCCTAGCTGACCAGTCTTAGGGCTGGTATGGGGTGGAGAGGTTTATAGCAGTAGGGATTGACTTTCATATACAGACCACAAAAAATACTCTTATGAGGCAAGTGGTCACCAGCAACTGGTGTCCTTTAATTTCCAAGTAAGGGCAATCTCTTTCCTGGAGTCGGACAGTGATATTCATCTGTAGTAATTACCTGCCTTTCATCTCTGGTAAGGAAACTTGCCTGACTTGAGAGGAACCTTTTCCATGTAGTGTAATTAGTGAAATGAACCTTTCCTACCCATCACAGCACAGGCACACAACCCAGGCTGGCCAGCCAGATTACCACATTTTCCTATCCACAATGACTGCCTGCCAGGCTCAGAGTTAGATGAACACTGACATTAGCTCAGAAGGTGTTATTTTGTGGTTGTTGTTGTTGTTGTTGTTTTGCACTGGGGATTGAGCCCAGGACCTTCATGCTGAGCCACGTCTCCAGCCTATTTATTTATTCATTCAGTCAGTCAGTCCTTCATTTTGAAACCAAGTCTTGCTAGGTCTCTGAGTTTCCCATGCTGGGCTCAAGCTTGGAATCCTCCTGGCTCAACCTCCCGTAGTGCTAGGAATTACAGGTGTGCATCACCACACCCTGGCTAAACTCAGACTTTCACTGGAACTTTTGGAAATGTGGTGTCCTTACATTAAAAGATTCCTAGCAGCAAAGAAGGTGTTAGCTGAGCACAACCAGAGCCCATGTTTCCACCATCTCCTCCTCTAAGGAGGAACCCATCTAAGGGAGAAGCAGAGCCGAGCAGAGTTTAGCTATGGCCTGGCTGTGACCTTGATGGTGAAACTTGGCCTTCAGATAAAATTTGAAGATCACAGTTGTGTGTCCATATACACCCCTTTATCTTCTGTGTGTGTGTCTGTCTTGTGTGAGTGTTCATCTTGTATGTGTGCTATAGCTATATTGAAGAATAACTAATATCTTGTGACCTACATGTTTCAAATGTACATATTTCAGCAATTCGGTACACCCACGAAGACACCGTTGCAAGCACAATAAACATCCATGTATGATTGTAAAAATTTATTTGAATTCTCCACCCAGTTCCACAGCAGCATTATCCACAGCAGTTAAAACATGGAAGCAACCCAGAGCGTGTGGGCAGTTGAGTGGATTAGCACAACATGGCATAACAGGAGGGTATATTATCTAATCCTTAAGAAAAAAAAGGAAATTCTGACACAAGCCATGATTAGAATGGATGAACTTTGAAGATATTAGGCTACATGAACAAGCCTGTCACAGGAGAGCAAACACTGGATGATTTCACTTTGACACAGTGCCTCGAACAAGCCAAATTCATAGCGAGAAGAAATAGAATGGTATGATCACCAGGGGGCCAAGAAGGGAGAAATGGGGAGTTCCTGTTTAGTCAATACCGAGTTTCAGTTCTGTGAGATGAAAAAACTTCTGGAGATGGAGGTGATGGTTCCCTGATAGAGTGCATGAAGGTATTTAGTGCCACAGAACTGAGCCCTTAGCCGTGGAGCAGATAGGTGTCCTTCTAAAACTTCTGTAAGACCCTGCCTCTTGGTGTGATTGTGTTTGGGCTAAGGCCTTTAGGGAAATAATTTAGGCTCAATGAGGCCCCAGGGGTAAGGCTGATACCCCTAGGAGAAGAGGAAGTGGTACCAGGCACCTCCTCCCTGCATATACAGCCACAAGGGCACCCAGGGAGAAGTCACTGACAAAGCCAGACCTCTTTATCTTAGCTTTCCATCCTCCAGAGCCATGAGATGAGGGATTTGTAGTTTAAGCCCTTGAATCTGTGCCCTTTTATTATAGCAACCCACACTGATGAATACAGATGGTAAATTTTATGTTGTGAGTATTTTACCCTATTTTTCATTTTGAAACTAGTCTGCTGTGGTTGTCCATTGTCTCTGACCTGAAAACTCCCTACCACTATGACAACCAATTTAAATTTCTTCAGTCATGAAAAGCATCCCAGGTGGTACCTGTGTTAATTGGAACAATATTCCCAGTGTTTTTCTATCCTTCACATCCCAGCAGCCATTTCACTGCCTGGCCTCTCCATCCCCCAAAACTTCCGGAGAAGAGAAGGGCCCCACTGTGCTCAAGAAGCAGATGCAGGCGCCTTGCCTATTAAAATCCTGGGAGTTTCACCTTAGATCCACAATTCCTGTGCTCACAAGAAGACAGCCTCAGGCAGCCTTGAAGAATGGAGAGCTCCTTCTCCTCAGAGTCACCATTCCATTTCCAGATGTTCCTGTTTAGAAAATGCCCCTTATCTGCCTCTTTGAGGGAAGGTGCACGGGGAAGGCCCAGTCCCACAGACAGCCTGGCTTTCTGCTAAAAGGAATTTGCACTGTCAGGGCTTTGCAGAACCCTTCCAAGGCAAGTCAGTCAGTATTGTGACTTATCTGAGGAAAATATCACAGAGTGTGTTGTAGCCAGGGATCCTTCAGCAATAAGGTAGCAGATGAAATAATGTATTAGTTTTCTCCCCTCAGGATTTGATGGAGAATGAAAGACCTCACTATGCTTACTCTTCTGTCTGGGCTCTGGTTGGTCTCCCCACACCAACACTCACACCCCTGTCTAACACAGTTGTGACAAAGGTAAATCCCACTCGTGCATCTGTACTATGTGTGACACTATGCAGTGTACTGTTCAGTACTTGGGTTATCACATTTATGCTTTATAGTAGTACTGTAAAATGAACCTTGTTAAACTACTTTACAGATGAGGAAACAGGCTGAGCAAGGACTGGCTTGGATTTAGGTACCTTGTCAGTTGGCAGACTTTAGGATTTGAATCCAGATCTACTATGTTTGCTTCCAAAGACCATAACTTTCTCTAGGACAAACTATCCCCAACTCTGACCTTCACTTTCTCTAAAATAACTGTGATCAGCTACAGTTTGGACATAAATGTCCCCCAAAATTCATGTGCTGAAGGTTTGATTGCCAGGAGGTAGGCTTTTGGGGAAGTGATTGGACCACAGGCGTGCTACTTTCACTAAAGTGGATTTATTAACTGATGAGATCATAATTTGATGGCAATATTGGGAGGTGATAGAAATAGGAAGTGGGGCCTATTTGAAAGGAAGTGGGTCATTGTGATCTTGGGGACTATACATAATGCCCCATCCCTTCCTCCCTGGCTCTCTCACTCTTCCTCTCTGCCTGCCAGCTACCATGAGGTGAACAGCTTTGTTCCACCACACCCTTCCCCTGTGATGCTCTGCCTTACTTCAAGCCCACAGCATGGGACCAGCTGACTACAGACTGAAACCATGAGCCAGAATCAACCTTGCTTCTTCTTAGGTGTAATATGTCCAGTATTTTATCACTGTGATAGAAAAGTTGACTAATAACATTCACTATTGCCTTTTGAAATCAGCCGATCCATCTTATCCCTAAATGTTGGTGGAAATGATAATCATAATGAGATATTATCAATGTTTTGGATATTTAACAAGCACCACCGCCAGATACTTTCCTTAAATTATCTCTAGACCTTTATATCCTGTGAAAATTGGCATAATTTTCCTCATTCTACAGAGAGTGGAGTCAGGGTATCAGGGAAGATAAAGGACTTGCCCAAGGTCCCCAGCCAGTAAGGAACAGAGGGAATCCCACTGGGTCTTCCTGAGTACACAGCCCAAGAGCTCGGTATAGAGTGCAGCCCTTATGGCGAGTCTGCTAGACCCAAGGGCAGTGGGCCTGTTGTGGTAGGTACAGACAATAGCTTCTTTCCATTTTCACAGTCATTTACAAATTGATTTCATGCCATCACTTGGCTGTGTATCAGAAGCCCCTAGACTGTTTCACTAAAAAGTAAATATATTCTTAGATCCTATCTTGAAACAGTCTGATTCTATCATCTGTGACCAGGTTTAGAGACATAGAAAAATGAAGTTAGAAGACAGATCTAGAATCAACAACTAAATATTACTGGGTCTGAGCTTGCTGGCCTCTCCTTCTGGAGTTAGATTCCACATGATTCTCATCTCGAACAAGTAAGTGAGTGAAATGAGCAAAAAGGCAGTGGCAAAGTTCATTCAAGAAAATAGAAGTGAGAGGTGGGAGAGAAACTTGCTTTGCAGAATGAGCTTAGGGCAAGTAAAGAGAAAAAGAGGGAGAGAGCAAAGATAGCAAAGTCTTCATGGCCCTGATGCGCCCATTTTTTCCTGTTTAAATCTTGAGGAAACCCATGACAACTTCCACCTCCAGGTCCTGAGAGGCGATGCTTAGAGCCCTCCTTTTGGGCTAATATCAGGTCGAATCTATCCTATTGAAAACTTGCTGGAGGGCTGAGGGTTTGGCTCGGTGGTTCCACTGCCGCCTGCCACAAGCGCAATGGCCCAAGTTCCTTCCATCCCCCTACAAGAGAGAGAGTGAGGGAAGGAGGGAGGGAGAGAGGGAGAGAGGGAGAGAGAGGGAGGGAGAGAAAGAGAGAAGAAAGAAAGAGAGAGAGAGAGAGAGAGAGGAAAGAAAGAAAGAAAGAAAGGAAAGGAAGGAAGGAGGGAGGGAAGGAAGGAAGGAAGGAAGGAAGGAAGGAAGGAAACTTGCTCGGGTTCTCTCAAGAAGTCCATGTGCCGGGCTTTGGGAACTGTTCTGTGCATGCATCCGGGATCTTGCAGTTAATGGCTTGGGCCTACTTCTGGCAGCCAGCCTTTGCCACACCCTACTCTCCTATCTTGGATGAGAGTTACGTGTGCTTAAACTAGATTTTTGTTTGCTTGCTTTTTAAGGTAATATTCTAGAGGTGGAATCACTAAACTAACAGGGGAGACTATTTTTACTATAAGGGACATGTGTATGTGTTTCTGTGCCATGGACTAAACTGGGGTCTCTTAAAAGACTTCCAAATTCATATGTTGAAACCCTAACTTGCAAAGTAGCTATACATGTAGGCCTTTTACAGAGGTAACTGAGATGAAATGAAGTCATCAGGTTGAGGCCCACTATGGTTTGGGTGTGGCTCCGGTGCCCCCCAGGGGATCACTGTGATTAGAGCTTTGGTCTCACAGTGGTATTCCTGGCAGACCCCTAGGGCAGTGATAGCAAACCTCTTACATCTTTCAAGGATGCAAATAGCCCCGCTGTGGCATGGGTGTCATAGATTTGCCACCCTGCCATCGGGCATTGGGGACAGGCCCTCGGGAAGAGCTGGAGGTGTCTGTCTCTTTCTGCCTCCCAGCTCAGGGGTCGCTGCTTTCTCCAGTCACAACCCGCCCCATGACACGCTGCCATTCACCACCCTCCATGAGAGCCCAGCAAATAGGGCCACTAGACCTTGGACTTTGAATCTCTGAGCTACATAATCTGCTTTTCTTTATAAGTAGCCTGTGATGAGTATTTTGTTACACTGACAAAGGCTGATTGATACAAGACCCTCCTCTCAAATGATGGGCACCATTAGAAGAGAAGAGAGACCCCAGAAAGTAAACAGAGAGCTACCTGTGGAGAGGCAACAGGGGGATGGAGAGGCCTCAAGAGAGCTGTTTCTGTTGATTCCTTGATTGAAGCCCTGGCCTCTAGATCCCTGAGAAAGTAAATGGGGCTTGGATACGTCACCCAGGCTGGGGGACTTTGCTTCTATGGTCCTGGCCAACTCATGCAGTACTTACTGTGCTTTGTCTCCAAATTGCTTTCTCTGAGTTCGGAGCCAATTCTTTTTCTTCCATCAGAGTCCAAGAGGTCCATCTATCTCCCTGTATCCTAACAACACTGTTTACTATAAGCTTTTTAAGTTATTGCCAAGCCGAAAAGTATATTGTTATTTTAACTTGTTATTTCTCCCCCCTACTGAAGGAGAAATGTTTTCATAGGTGTGTTGCCTACTCGTATTTCTTCTCTCAAGACATTCACTCATTTTTATCTCGGAGAGCTTGAATTTTTCTTTATTAGTAGATCTTTATATTTCAAAGATGTCCTTTATATCTTAAAAATATCAGATATTATCTTTCAAGTCTATTATAAATATTTTCCCTAGTTTCTTACTTGTCTTTTAGTTTATTTTAAATTATATCATACTAAACCTGCTAATTTTTCTCTTTTGGGTGCCACTTTTTGGAAAGTTACCTTCTCATGTCATGACTTACATGACACTGTAGAAATATAGGAATTAATGCATGTAATTTTATCTAGTTGTTTTGTTCTAGAATCCATTTAGGGGTAAGATGAAAGCTTAGTTATTGTCTCTCAACCAATGATGAACTAATTGTCCCAAGATTTTTATTCCTTAGTCCATTCTTTCCCTGGTTCTAAAATGTTCTGTTTATTGCAGGCTAAACTGTTATAGTAACTTGCGTCTAGTTTTGGCCTCTCAGTTCTGTTTCATCCATGTGTGCATTTTTTTAATTATATGTGAACTATTGTTTTTCCTCTTGTGCAATATCTCTTGCTTCCAAAGGTAACATAAATAAGAAAATTAGCCCCTAGATTTTTATATTTGCCAAGATACAGTGGATTTTCTTTATCTACTCTGAGGCTCTTTTCCTAATGCAAACAGATAAGGAGAGCATTCACTTTTTCCATGATGTATCTGAGTGGCAATAAGACCTTCTTCTTCTTTGTATTCAGGATTTTAATTCTCTGGTATTTACTGGAACACCATTAATCACCTTCATCGCAATAAACTGACTTGATAATAGTGTGGATGTCGTAAGAATTTAGATAGCACTTCCATTTTAACTGCCCAGTAATTAACTTCACCATAATTTTATAATGTTAACAGTGCTGAGAATAGAACCTTGCAGATGGACCTTTAAAAAAAATGTCGTTCCTTTGTAGGGAGGCGCCAGGAGGAGAGGCAGAGTAGCAGAATGCAGATGCTTCTAATTGGTCTTGTGTCACTGTGGGGTGCAACTCTGTGCTAAGCTGCTGTTGCCCACAGATAGAGAAATAGAAATTCCCATGTAAGTAGCAGATCTTCCCTCTTCCCTGCAGATGCTTCAGCACCAAAGATCTCAACGAAACTTTGTGAAACGGTGAACGGAGTGATAAGGGGAGAAGGGCAGAGGAAGACTTGGGATGTGGGGAGGACAGTAACAGAGTGGCCTGAGGAGCCGCAGGGGGTTTCGATCAGGGAATGGAGCCAACCTTGCTGAGGCCCTGTGGCTAAAATCCCACAGTGGGGAAATGCACAGGGACTTGTCTCTGTGATGGCTTCTCCCACACAGCCCCAGTCTGCTCACCTATGCATGATGCAACTCCTTGTGTCTGAGGCCTGAGTTCTTTACCTGGGTGCAAATGTCAGCTTTCATATTTAATGTATGTTACAGAGTGAGCTTAAGCCAATCTCTGCACTGTGGTACAGCCTCAGTTTCCTCAATTGTGAAACAGAAATAGCCAGACCTCTCCGACGTTGGAAGAATGAGAGTGAGGATGTTAAGCTGACCTGCAGCAGAGTGGCTACAGTGAGAAACTCTTTTTAAAGTCACATCTTCATCACTGAGATTCACATCATAACCTGTAGTAAGGGCCCATGGTAGAATTGAGGAAAGGAGAGAAATAAGTTATAAAGATCAGACAGTGAGTCTCAACTCTGCCCTTCACTAGCTGCATGACCTGGAAAAAAATCGTACTCTCTTTGTGGGATGGTCTCCTGACACATAAAGCAGAGACTAGGAATCCCATAGCAATCTATGTCTCAGAGTTTTTGTGAGAATAAATTACCTAATGGTTGGGAAAGTGCTTTGAAAACCCTCTAGGTGTTATTTGCCTTTCAAATGTGAGGTATTATTATCCCTTAGAGACTACTTAGCAAGCCCTGGAACCCTGTGGATGTTGCTAGCCCTGACTCTGAAATTATCTGATAGAAGAATTCTCATGGTCCTTTGCGGGAGAAGTTAATGTGAGTAAGATTTTAACTCATTTAGGAAGAACTTTCTAACAACTGGAACTGTATGATGGAATTCATTTGGGGCAATTTTCCAAGTAGCCTGAGCTGTCTAGGAAGACAATGGGTTCTTCATTATCAGCAATGATCTAGGATAAAGGAGGAAGGTGGTCAGCTGTGCTGTAGGCTTCTGCCTGCACTAGTGGGGAATTCATTCACTTAGCAAATGTTTTATAGTTTGTTTGTAGTGGGAGACTTGATGGTAGATACCAGCGTTGCAAAAGATTTGATTGTAGAATCCAGTAGGACTTGTAGTTGTTGGCAACACACAGAAATGGCTTCTCCTTAGTTTATAAAATAGAAAGCAATGAGGAATTGGTGGAGTTGAGAAATGAAGGACCAGTCAAAAGAGAGGAGCAGAGCCACATCCCTGGATCACTGAAGCAGAAGCAAATGCACTATGCTGGGGAATGGTTCTGTTTCAAACTCTTGATGGTCTTCTGTCACTTTCCCATAAGATTCAAATTCTCTAAAGAAAGAATCTGGCCTAACTGTACAGGAGGAGGACAGGCGTGATGAAACCCCACATTTACCATTCCATGGAATGGGTGCTAGCATGGTTCTCTCAAGAAGTGTGTGTTGTTCAATGTAAAAATCAGGGGATCCTGCAAATGCCACTTGCTCAGCCTCCAGAAGCCTGAGGAGAGACAGGTGAGTAGATTTAATTGTGGCGAAGAAGAGGTGGTTAGCTGAAGATGGTGGAGAAGATAAGAGTTCCTAAGGATCCTTCTAATCCTGAGATCACTTGATTTTTGAGCACTGAGGCTCTGGAATCCTCAGTGAGGCTCTGGAATGCTATGTGATGCTCTCCATTTTCCATGATTTTGTTTTTTCTCCACTAGATCCTAAACTCCTCAGACATGAGGCCAGGATTTATATTCCTTGGATCAGATCTCCTCCAATTAGGACATATTCTGGTCGGGCTGAACTCCTGTAAACAGAGCCTAGGAATAAGTCATTCCTCTTCACTCCACAGTCCAGGAAGTGAGAAACCTGTTGGCCAAAGTGCTTTGCCATTGGCCTCACAGCTGGTTCAAAAGACAGAAATGAAATAAACTGCTGGAAAGCTCTTAGTGGGTTTTATTAACCTTTCTTCTCATTTTAAAACAAATTCTAGCTGAACACACTTGGCCAGATTATATTTTAGAGTTGACATTTTATGTATCCAGGTGTTGATCATGCTCTGTCAGAATGTAGCATATTGTAGTCCCTGGATACTTCCTATGGTGCTGGTCAAAGGAGGACTTGACTCAAAGAGTTTTAGAACAGAGTGTGTGGAATGGATCTTAAAACTTTAAGTGACTAAGGGGCCACAAAGGGAACAGATGTGTGTATCAGAGGCACTCATGGTGCAAGACTAGGGGGAAAGATCAAGACTACATAGAAAAATTATCCAGTTTTGATATGTATATGTTTCAATTTCCCAAGATGAATGTGATTATTATGTATCATGTAAAGATTCGTGCAAACACTGCATCGAACCAGACAGTCAACACACCATTTAAGGGAGGCAGGTCCATCTCAGCTGGAGCCATTGAAGAATGTGACTTCATCAGTGCTTGAGCTTCTCATTTTCAAGAAAATTATACAAAGAATCTTGTGGGGTTTTAAAAATATTGGCAACAAATTAAAAATTATTTTTAAGCATAGCACAATGGCAAAACTTTATAAATCTCCCAATTTATGTTACCTCTTTGGTTTGGAAGTTTCTCTTCCACATTTACCAGTAAGCCATGGAAAAGATTTGATATAGAAGTTCCTTCTACAAATAAAAATAAAAGCTGAGGCCTTTAGCTCCGAGGGAGTGTGAAAGAGGAAGTTTGTGTGGGTAAGTTAATGATGAGTTAAAATGGGAAGATTTATTAATGTTTTATCTCACCTAGTTGTATAGCCATGTCTTAGGAAGGAGTTGAGGAAAGAAGAAATGGAGAGATTCAGAGAATTATGAGGGGACCCAAGAACAAGGAAAGATGGGCATTGCCTAAGAGAAGGTTCTAGAAAAAGTTCTGCCTTGGTCTTGCCACCATGTCCTGTCCATATCCTATCCAGGACCTGGGTATCCCAGGGAGGAAATGTGCCAGGTAACTAGAAGAAGTGTGGTATCCATGATTACAAAATACAGGGGCTCTGTCTAGGACTGGAAATGGAACATTATTGCTAAGGCCCAGAAAGATCTGCCGTATCTTATGAGACATGACATAGGGTCTAGGCCCACAACTAGCCTGGGATTCTCCAACAGATTTAGATTCAAAACCTGACTCAAAGGTCATATAGATACATCAAGCCCAGACCTTCACCCCTAACCACAAACAGCTACAAAAGAGACACAGGATATCCAACAGATTCTTCATGACAGAAGAGACAGATATGATTAACTGATGAGTAATTTTTTTAACCACTGGAAGCTCACAAGAGCAGTCAGGAGAGATTTAGAAAGTCCCAGAGTCTAATAGGCTTGATTTGTTTACGTGCAGAACAATCTATACATAGCTAGTAAGCTGAATATGGCCCATGGATTACTCATTTGCCTACAGGAATCTAAAAAAAAACTATCATTTAATACAAGGAAAAATGGAGACCCACAAAAAGCAATTGTCCAGGGTCACAGAATGACTTTGTTCTTATATCCTGTCTCTGCTGAGTCAAAATACCCAAAATCCAAAGTTGAAAAGGTAAAGGTTTATTGGGCTTACAGTCGGTTTATAGAGGCTTCAGTCCATAATCAGCTGGCTCCAAGGTAGGGTGGCCGAGAGGTAACAGTTCATGGCAGCAGAAGCAGCAAAAAGCAACAAGAGGATTTAATAGCATCTTTCTGCCCTTTTATTTTATTCAGACAACCGTGATTGTAATTAGGGCGGTGCCAAATCAATCACTCATGGATAGTGGTTTAGTAATCACATGTCCTTAATCCCAGGGTCCTACACTCTAGATTCAACTACCTCCAAAATAGCCCACCACATTCACATTAGGCTTTAGGAGGACATCTAAAGACAAACCATAGCATATCCCTTAAGACAGATTTGGCTCCTGGTAACAGATGATCTGGATTAAAAGTGGCTGAAAATACTGGTGTTAATTATATAGCATATCTAGAGTTGTAGGATGGCCTGCTCCCAGGTCTTTTCATCCACCAGTCTTCAGTCCCATGAAGAGTGCACTTCTTCACTTTTGTTGGCATGCTCCCACAGGGTTACAAGAAGTAGATATCACATTTTTACATCCAGCATACAAGGAGGAAAAGTGGTTTGATTAGGGGAATCCTTTCTTGAAGCAGCCCCTACCTTTTGTCCCATGGCAAGAACTGGAATATAGGGCCACTGCTAAACAAGCCACCTCCAAAGAAAATGATACTGTCCTAATTGGCTTTGATCAATCAAGACTCACCCTCTGGGACTGATCCTTCCCTAAATAAATGACCACCGGCTGCTCCCTAAATAAAGGCAGTGTCCTGCTAATAAAGAAGATGGGGATGTCAATGCTGTTTAGGTGATTCCTGCCCCTGTGGTGGAACCAGAAGCAAGATCCAAGTCTCCTGATGCCCCAGGCAGGTCCCCACACCCAGCACCATGGAGGAAGCAGCTTGGATCAATTCAGAGCATTCATGAGCATTGGGGAACTTGACATTTTCAGGAGCTGAGGACTGAAGAGCTGTGGTCTCCTCAGCCCTGACATTCTACTGTGAGGTCCTAGTCTCCACTCAACAATTTGGGAGGTCAGCAGAGTGAGACGAACTCTTTGCAGGTGGAGTGCCCATCCTGAGCACAGTCCTGAGCTCATCATTTCCAGTGTCTGGACAGTACACAGAGGAGTGGCCTTCTGCGAGACAGGAAGGGAACCTTCAGCAGGAACCAAATCTCACTCTTACACTTTCCAGCCTCCAGAATGCTGAAACCCCTGGGTACCACTCTGTCTGTGGTGTTTGTTATAACAGCCCAATCTGACTGAGACCTCCATTTCTCCAGAATTTAGCGAAAGTAGCAGATAATACTTTAATCAACTTCCTTAAATGGGTCATTTGTCCAATTTTCAAAGGAAAGCCCTGTAAACAAATTAAAGGAAAACAGTTCCATTTTCCTTTAGGATATTCGTGTTACATGTCATACTTTTCCATTCATTTGAGTAAATATCAATTTAATATAATACTAAATGTAATTTAAATATAATGAAATATTTAGATGACTAGTATATATTTAATATAAGACAATTAAATAAGGCCATCTTTATTTTACAGCATATCATACTGAGAACCAGAGAGGTTTAGCACTTTCTCCACATTCACTCTGCTCAAAAGCAGTCAACCCAGCATTAACAGATACAGGTTACTAGACTGCAGCAGAGACCTCATCCAAGTAACTTTCTATTGTATTCAAAATATTACAGATCTGGGGCACTCAAAGATCCAGCACAGCCCACTCCCTTGAAGTTCATAGTATTAAAAAAAGAAAGAAAGGAAGAACCATATTTAGGTCGTTCATTTTATTTTTTGTTTCCCTAGAGTTTTCTCTGAAATGTTGCACTAAAAATATGCCATTCTATTAACGTCTTTTTTATTCCCTTTCCCAATCCTCCAAAGCTTTCAAAGATTTTACCTTTATCAAGTGTAGAAATTGCCTTGATTTCATAAAGTGACAAAAATATACCATTTTTGTGATTTAGATCTAGAATGCTCCCAGAAGTTTCCTGTTCAGAAGTGGAGGTTTTGAACAGTGACTCGATCATGGGAGGGGGTTGTTCCTATGATTACTGCAGAGTTCATGTGCCCTTAGGAGGTGGGGCTAGGTTGGAGGTGGATCACTGAGGTTGTGACCTGGAAGGGTGCATTTTTGTCTCTGGCTTCTATCTTTTTTTCTCTCTGTGCTACCTGGCCTCCATACAAAGAGCAGTTCTCCTCCACCATACTGTTTCTGCCTTGGAGCCAGCTAACCATGGACTGAAGCCTCTGAAACCATGAGCCAAATAAACCTCTCTTGCTTGAAGTTTTGGGTATTGCTATTTTGTTCCAGTGATGGGAAAGCTGACTAATAATAGCGTGCATGTTTGATGAGAAGTTTCATCAGCCCCACAGATAAAACCAGCAAATATTTGAGTTGTTGAGGCATCTCTGCAGAGCAGGTCCAGAGAAAGCCCCATAGGTTAGTAGACTGCTCTCTTACTTTGTCTTAGTATCTAATTTTCTCAGTCCTGGCCCTCAGTGTACAATGGAGCTGGATCATGAAATGGAGTACTATGATCTCAACTCAACAAGGAAGCTGTGTGTTTTAATGTTAGCTTCTGGATTACCAAGTGATCATCAGCAAGTCTTTTCACCCCCTAGACTTCAGCGAATCCATTTATAGATTGGAGCGTTATAGGACTCACATCACAGGATTGTTGTATGGGTGAAATAAGCTGGCTTTAAAGCCCCAGTGGGAAGATGCCTAGTGTGTGATGGGAGCTCAGAGACTAATAGCTCCATTTCCTGTCATTGGTCCAAGTTCCATGTCTAAGTTCTTGTATGGTCTTAGCCATATCTTCCCTGCTCAGATGAAGGACATCAGGCAGAGGTAAAGGAGGAGACAAATCCTGAATTCCAGTCAGATAAAGACAAACAGAAAACCCGCAGAAGGAGAAGATGCTGGCTTCACTTGTTGGAAGGGTTGGCATTGTGTGGAACAAGATGTAAACCTTCATCTATGTGTTTTTGAAGGAAAACCAGGAGCAAGGAGTAGCAGCTGTAGAAGGACAGAAGGCAGATGAGTGTCAGGAAGCAGGCTCTTACCATCAGGTAGCCACAGATAGATGGAAGTGCCCAGGTTGGTAGTGAGTTCTGTCTCACTGGATCAGTGCAAAAAGAAGTGAAATGGCCAATTGTCATATAGTCTTGGTGGTGACAGTGTGTGTGTGTGT
>NW_022900935.1:34949551-34956695 GCF_012274545.1 Fukomys damarensis | reverse complement strand
TGTGTGGGTGTGTTTTTGTGTGTGTGTGTGTGCATGTGCGTGTGTGTGCTGTTTTGTCCCAGTTAGGAGACCATGGTCCAGAGCACTGAAATTATTAAAGCTAGCCAATAGTAAACCTGCTTGCCCTGCCTTGTCCTTCCCTCAGAACCCAGAGTCACCCTGTTGCCTCATTACTCCTGCCTGTTCTGCAGCCATACCTGGTACCTCCCTGAGTGGCCCTGCACAGCAGGCTGTGTGTTCTCCTCAGAGACCTGAACAGACAGGACCACATTCACCCTTGACTGGTCTCCTCTTGATCCAACCCTGTTCTTACCATACTTTATCCAAAGGAATAGGATTAAAAGTCATTTCACAATAGTGTTTTTCAGGCTCATTTGCACAGAAATACAGACCTCCCAGTTCGCCATCCCACTCCAAGTCCAACAAATAGGGCTGTGGAACCCCACCCAGGAGTCTGAATTTGACAAGCTGTCCCAGTTCATTCTGACAAGGCAGCCCATGAAACTACTCTTCGCCACTCTCAAGATTCTGTACTTATTAAGAAAAGAAGAAAGTAGAGATCATCAAGGGAAGAAAAATAGTCATGGTGATTAGATCTATGTCATAGTTTACAAAGAGCTTTCACACTTTTCTCCCCAGTTGACCCTCATTGAGGGTGTATGGAGTAAATAGTACCATGCCCCTTGACTTACAAGGGCGCCCCCCTACCCTGGGCTCTGAAGATCCATAAGTGAAAGGCTAAAATCTGAACTCTAGTGAATTTGTCTTCAAAGCCTAGTATCATCATACCACAGAATAAAGAAACCAAGATGTAGGGACCTTTGTTATCATTGGTAAGGGAGAGAACAAAATTGCTAAAAATAAAACAAGTACTAGCCATACTAGTTCTCTCTGTCACTGGGTGGCTGGACTTTAGTAAACAGTTATTCCTTACTGATGTGGAAGACAGAAGCAGGGTCCCACCATGGGCAGCAGCATCCACCCTCAAGGTGTTTCTAAAATAAGGTTGGATCTTTGTACAGGAGGGAGAATGGAGCTAACCACCTGCCCCTTGGGGGTGCTGAATTTTTCTTTATTCTGACAAGTCCAATCCATCCAAAGAAGCTGGAGATTTGAACAGGGACCAATTCCTTCCATGGCAAGTTATTCATTTATTCAGGCAGTGATTCAACAGCAGGTAGCAATGCTGACTGTGTGCAAAAGGCTTGACTGTCTCGCTTCAGAGAATGTTCAGAGTCAGAAATCCACGCCCAGGCTCCAGGGAAAGGACGGATGCAAATCCACACAAGTGCTCCCAGCATAAGCGAATACATGGGTAGCAAATGAATGTGTAACTAAATTAATGAATTAAGTATTAGAAGTCAACCTTTGTCTATCTGTCTCTGTCTCAGTGCCTTCACATTGGCAAACACAGAGAACTGACTCGCAGAAGCATGCACAGTGTAGGCTGCACACCTGCACAAGTCAGGCACAGTGCACAGGGGCTCAGATGCTTGAGCTGAGACCCAGTGATGTTGGGGATTTGTATGGGGTCCCCTGGTTTATAAGTGGTGGAGCTCAGGTCAGATGAGCCTCTGGAAAGTAAGCTATCTGAACGTAAGTGTCCAACCTGGTATGGAATCAATCTGGCCTGTATGGAATCAACTCTAATCCAGGTTGGCCTCTGACTCCCAGGCCCATGCAATTGTTTTCAATGAATCCCCAAGACAAGCACTTGATGCTCCCTGTCTGAGCGCTGCAGAGTCCAAAGGACCTGGCTGTAAATCATCAAGAGCAGATTCAGAGCCAGTGTGGTGGACATGCCCCATGCCAGGGAAACCTGGTGACAAGAGTGCCTTACTTTGATTAGAAATTCAAAAATAGAAGTATCTGAAGTTCCCTCAGCCCAGCCTCTCAGTGGCCACGGAAGAGCCCTCTGGCATGATTTTGATTTTCAAGTCCCTGACATGACCTAATTTAACTTCTTTCATTTGCATGACAAATGAAAATGCCAGAATGGGATCCCAAAGGGCTTCCCCCTGCTTGACAGCTGCCATGGTCCCCTTCACCCTTCATGGGCAAAACCATCGGCTACAGGGCCAGTTGGCGTGAGCTTAGTTCTTCCAAATTTGCAGGACATTTTTGTACCCACATCTTGGGACTTAAGGGCAGTTGAGCAGTCCTCATCTTGACTGAAGGAAGATATAAGCAGCATTCCCAAGAGAACAGAGACATCAGAACCCCCAGGAAACCTGCCAAACTACCCAATCCAGATGCTATCCTTAGAAATTCTGATTCTCTAGGCTTTGGTGATTTTAGAAGTCTGGGTTCTTAACATCATGTCTCCCCCAAGAGCAGATTAATGTGTGTAGATCGAAATTGAGCTTTGGCTTTCCAGAAGTTCCCCCCACCCACCATGTGTCCTTTGAAAAGTCACGTAACCTGTCTGAGCTTTGCTTCTGCAGGAAAATAACAATACCTGCTTCATAGATTAGGGTAAGCATAAATGACAGAATGCTTTCTTAGTGTTTAATAATCAATTAAAGGTTAGATATTACTAAAAGGTTTGTCAACCATGTTTGGTTTGATGTAGTTTGGTTTTCTTTTCATTTTTAGGAGGCTTCCAGCCATACAATAGATCTAGAGGCCAAAGCTCAAGGTTAAAAGTCCCACACTAGAATTCATTGGGATTTCCCAGCCTTGTAAAGCTTCAGTTTCCTCACCCATAAAACAGGAATCTTGCTAGCACCTATCTCCCTGCATTGTAGGGAGGGGGAAATAAAAAGCTGAGTGAGAAAAATACTGAATGAGTTAAAGAGCATTTTGTAGATTTGCTATGATTCAGATAATGGCAAAAATGATCTGAATGGGTGCCAAAGGGTCCCCATCAGCATCCCTGATAGCCTGCTTCCCTAAGCATTATCATCATTTTCAGCGTTAGCACCCATTTGTATGCAAACAATTATTGTGCAGTAGGCCTTCGCTGCCCGCCTCTGCACGGAAGTCACCGGCTGCAATCTCGTTTACATTATTAATTTGTTTAGCAAACCCTTTCAAGTCAAGTTCGTGTAGAGGTGAGCTGGGAAGCACAGTCCAGGAGCCTGCAGGGAGGGGAGGCCGTTGGGTCAGGTGGCTCAGCACATACATTGTTCACATGGAACTAGAAATCGACCAAGTTCCAGTGTGTACGGGCATCTTGATTCCATCTCAAAAAAAGAAAAAGAAAACAGAACTGATTTTCGGAAATTTCAAAAATTTTTATTCTTTATTTATCTTGATAGATCTCCACCTGTACTGGGGCTACTTTAACAAAGCACCACAAACTGAATGCCTTGAAACATAGAAATGTATCATCTAATGATTATGGGGGCCAGAACCCTGGTGTACACAGGATGACACTGACCCTGAAACCTTTAGGCTCCAGAAACCTTGACTCCTCTCTAGTGTTTGCCAGCAGTCACAGTGTGCCTTCACTTGATGGCCTTCTGCCTTCTTCCTGTGGGTCTCTGTCCCCTTCTTATATTGAATTTGAATATGCCCATAGTCATATGAGATTAAAGACCCAACCTACCCCAGTATGGCCTCCTCTGAATTTAAGCAATTATATCCTCCACCAACCAAGGTCCTGATGAGATCACATCCTGAGTCACTGAGGGTTAAGATTTGAAGATATATTTAAAAGCTCAAGCTATAACATCATTGCCATGTCAAGGTTTACTTCTTTGTTTACTCATTCTCAGAATATAAGCCCCAAGATAACAGGGATGATGGTCACCATTGTCCTCTTGGTGCCTCAAGGAATTCAGTCATGACATATGCAACCCAAGCTTGACCTAGACTCTGCAGCCTGGGGCAGGGGAGAAGCCATAAGGCTTTGGGGGCTTGGGCCTTCTTGGGTTTATGACTGAGCCCTGTATTCCAGTCTTGTGCTCAGTTCTTAACCTCTCTGCAGCACTGCGTCTCTGTTTCCACAGCACACCTGGTAACACGGCTGAACAGCTGTACTGTAATGAGATGGTTTGTAAGGGATGGCTCTGTGGCGCCATATGCATTTTTATACTATTTGGCTTTAATTCTCACGATCCAGTTTCATCTCTTTTTCCAACCTTGTGACCTTGAGCACAATGTATTCTCTCAGATCCTCTGTTTTACAATCTGTACCAGGGGTGAGAATATCATCTCCCAATTTACATCCTGGAGTCCTTAGGAGATGGAACTATGGCGATGTATGGGAAGCGTTTGCAAACCAATGGATATAGGCTTCGCATTATCAATTTAAAGATGCTAGTGAGCATTATTATATTGCTTCTTCACAAGGTTCAAAGAACTTCATTTCCATTTATGTCATTGATTCCTTTTTAGAGTATTTGACTGAAGCCCAGAGAGGTTAAGAAATTTGCAGAAGATCACAGAGCCATTTCCAAGACCAATTTTGGAAAGCCATTCAGCTCCCCCTCGCTCTGCCCTATTCTTTACCACCTTGCAATCCTATGGAGTGGCACAGTAATAAGGCCAGTTTTGTTTACTTATGTAAATTTTGGAAGGGTTCTGGCAACCTCTAATGAGTTCATTCAAGGCTTTCTCCTTTTCCTCTATCCTGTAAAATAGCTTTAAAAAAATAGATGAAGTAGAGGTTGAATCTAGCAGCCAGAAAATAAGAATAGCAGCCCCTTTCTTGCACCCCTGAAGATGAGGGTGATGGCACAGGGTTTCCAGCCCTGCCTTGTGGGTCTCTGATCCCTGTGGCCTGTGAAGCCAGCCGTGCCCAATCCTTGAGCCAGACCACAAAGTACCCAATAGGAAGAGGCCCACCAGCCAGTAGGTGGGATCTAGGATCTATCTCTATACTGTGGACCTGGGCTCTAGTACAAATAGCACACCACCTCCCCAGCTGCCCTGTCCCCTCCAAATTTCTACCCACTTGATTATCTAGGCACAAGCCTTAAAGCAAGAAAATCATCTTTAAAAATAACTTATTTGGATCATTTCTGCTATCACATGAATTGTGGCAAATCTGCAAAGTGCTTTATAACTTGTAGTGTTTTTCTCACTCGGCTTTTTATTTCTGCAAGGTTCCTGTTTTATGGATGAAGAAACCGAAGCTTTCCAAAGCAGGGAAATCAGTCACAGACTCGATGAATGCCAGTGTGGGACTTCTAGCCCTGAGCTTTTGCCTCTAGATCTATTATGTGGCTAGGCCTCCCCAAAATCAAAACAAAATGAGACTTTCTAAAGTTAATGGCAAACCTTGTAGTCATACCTGACCTTTAATTGATTAAATATTCTCTCAAGGGCTTTGGATTAAAATAATCTTGAATTTAAATTTTATCTTGGTCAGGTTGAAGCTGTGTGATCTAGGAAAAACCTTAATCTCTCTGAGGTTATTTTTCTCCCCTATGCAATAGAGGCTAAAAGAGTACATGGATTAAGTGAGATGATGCACCCATGGCACTTAGTTCTCGGCCTGAAGAAACAACTCAGTCAGTGCTCACTGGGTAGCTTCCCATCCACACTTGATGGGGCCCACCCAAGCCTGCATCCTGCTGAGCAGAAGCGTGACATGGCCACAGTCCTGCTCTCTCCCTCTGCTTGTGGCAGATCTCCCACCTGCCTCTAAGAACTTCTGGGTCATGGTGCAAAGCAAGGGTTGCTTCCACCAGATGGTGAACCGACTTCTTCCCCAGGACCCCTGTTTCTGTACCTACCTCATCTGGGGAGCCTTAATCTGCTAGATTTGTATCCAAATGTAGAAGAGTCCTTGGGACATTGCAATATGGGCTTCTGGTGCCTCTGGTGATGGTCCTGTGGGAATCACTCTTCTCTTTCCTCTGGCCGTATCTGACTCCTCGGGGAGCTACACAGCCCAGGCCACATGGGTTGCGAGACAACCTCCAGCCAGTTCCACTAGTCAAGGAGTACATTTATTCCTCATCTAGTCACCTTATAAGTCACCTTATGAATGCTTCACTCACTCAGGTGGCAATCTTTACAGAGAATGTGCTCTGCACCAGGGCCCAAGTCGGGGTTGGGATGGAAGAGAGACAGAGAGACACTCCAAGCTGTACTGGATCTCCTTCTGGAACAGGAGTGGTGATGAGTGAGTGGAGAGGGAAAGGGTCCTCCCACCTGCTTTGGGCCAGGACTCCAGCCTTTTGGCTACTCTGACCCTTCAAGGGTTCCACAGCCCGAAGCATGGTTGGTAGGAGCCTGCACTGAGGTTACAATGAATAGTTACAAGACATGAGTAAGAGATTATCCTGTTGTGTATTGCAAGTCCATTGATGTCCAAACTTACTGGTAGATTCTGTTTGTTCAAGAGCAATAATGCACACACAAAGTGATAGAGACCAAAGTGCTGTATGGATACAGGACAAGGCTGCTACTTTTGTAGGTTTTATTCAGCTCTAAAGACATTGGAGGAACATGATATAGACTCAAAGTACACTCCCTAAACAGAATTCAAATATGGTCATGTAGGAACTCCCACTTATCAGGTGCTCACTACACACCAGGCCCTCAGAATTGACTTGCATCGACATGTGCAGCCCTCATAGCAGCCCTATGAAATCAGTAATCCCCCACCCACTCCGTTTACATGGGGAAACTGAGGCCTGGAGCTTCTCTCACTGGCTGAATGGGGTACAGCTAGAAAGCAGCAAAGCAAGCGATTGAACCTAGGAATCCTGGTTCCAGAGACCACACACTCCAACTAGGCAGGAAGCGCTTTGGAAAGTTTTGGGTCTTGAGCCCTTTGCCAAGCTCTGGAGGAGGTGTGGCCTTCTCTGCATTCCAGAGAAGGAGAGAAGAGTCCGGGGGTTGATGACTTGCTCAAGACCACAAAGCTAGAGAATGGCTGACTGTAGAGACACATGACTGGCCACCTTGTGATCCATTCCAATACACATCTGCCTCCTCTGCACTTCCTTACTGCTAAGGAAAACCCCAGTTGGCCCTGCCTCTCACCTGCACCTGACCTGAGATTCTTGAGCCCTGGAAATCATGTCGTTCAAAGTGCTCTTTCCAAGGGAGAGTTCTCAGAGATCTCCCCATCTTCCATCTTCCTATGACACTAAGAAGAGCAGGGACTCAGTACTCTTTATTTTTCCTTTTCGCTGAGCTATGACCTCAGATCTTTTGATTTTTTTTTTTTTTTTTTTTTTTTGGG
>NW_022900935.1:34902586-34949446 GCF_012274545.1 Fukomys damarensis | reverse complement strand
TTTTTTTTTTTTTTTTTTTTTTGAGAGAGGGACCCACTAAGTTGTCCATCCTGGGCTGAAACACTGGATCCTCCTGCCTCAGCCTCCCAGGTTACAGGTGTGTACTGCCATGCCCTGCAGACTGTCTGTTCTTTTGCACTGAGAAGGCAACCAAGGCTGGAGGGGTGGAACCCTTCCTCATGGGTCATGCTGCTCCTTACATAGATCTGGCATTAGGACCCAAATTGCTGATTTTCTTTCACAGCACTGATTTGCCTGTTTGCTTCCTAGCCTGGAAAAGAAAATGATCTAACCTGAGGCTTACCTCCCAGATTTGCCCAAAGCTGTGACCAGAGTTTTTCACTTATGTTTCTATTACCTGAAAAGCAGGAGCAGGCAGCTGTTGTCATCTTCTAATACAGTATTCTTTCTAAAGGCAAGGAGGGTCTTAGCCCAATCAATATAATTTATTGGGAGGATTCTAATATACTATCCTTAAATTCCTGTCACAATTAAAACACACTTTTAAGTGACTGCTCTGTGTTGTCTCTGTGCCCTCTTTGTCCATTTCTCAACTGCTCTGGTGCATAGAAGTAAGTAGGAGGCTGATACATCCACTGTCGATGTCCCACCTGCTGGAGGCTTGCTGCAGATGACACTACAGGGAAGGAACCAGGTGGGGCACATTGCACCATCAGGGTTCCCCCATCCTCCTGCTCAATTTCCGTGAAGCATCTTCCTTCTTGCTTAGAGCCTGACTTGTTCGCCATCCTTGTTCTCCATTTGTGTAGGAAACCCTCTCAGCACACCCACGCCAAGTCTGGGACCTCTACCTAAGACATTGTGACACAAAATATATATTTAACTCACAAGCAGGACAATGGGAGAAGGAATAAGATAATGGTAGCCATGGCTTTTTTTCTAATTAGGTTGCCTTTGTGATGCATAATAGTGTTCATCTTGGGGAATCCTGCCTTCTACTCTTACCCCTACTCCAAAATACCTTCCCATCTCCACAACATCTTCTGTTCTGTTTGTTACCATCTCTCTTTTATTTTGTTGTCTAAATTATTTATATATTGGGTTTCTCATATAACAGAAACCATGCAATAGTTGTGTTTGGGTGTCTGATTTATTTCCCTTAACATTATGGTCTCAGGGTGCATCCATTTTTCTACAGATGATTCAAGTTTATCTTTCTTTATAGCTGAGCAATACTCCATTGTGTATAAATACCACATCTTCTTTTTTCCATTCATCCGAGATGATAGGCTGATTCTACGATATAGCTATTGTGAATCGTGCTGCTATAAATGTGATTATGCATATATCGTAGTAATATGATGACTTTAACTCTTTTGGGAAGGTATTTAGAAGAGGTATAGTGGGGTCAAATGAAATTTCTATTTTTAATTTTTTTACACTCTCTATATTTATTTCCACAATAGTTGTATTAGTTGACATTTTCACCAACAATGCGGAAGCATTTCTTTTCCCATACAACCTTGCCAGCATTTGTTGTTTTCTGAGTCCTTGATGATAGGTATCCTTACTGGGGAAGGGATCATTTCTTTTCTTTTTTTTTTTTGAACCGGGGATTGAACTCGGGTCCTTGTGCTTGCAAGGCAGGCCACCGAACTGCTGAGCTAAATCCCCGGCCCTTTTTCTAAGTGAAATATAAATGAATGAAAGAGAGCATTCTTAGCTGGGAAAATGGATGTCACACTCTGCTTGCCAGCACTTATGAATTCCATTACAAAGACTATTTCTCATTAAGAATCAATCACCATATACAGGAAATGGTACTGAATTTGGACTCAGAAATCCTACATTCAAGTTCCAAGTACTTATTGACATAGTAACTTGGACAAATCTCCCTCTTAATGTCAATATTTTGACTGTGAAGACCTGTTCAGAGCAAGAACCCTGGCTTTTCTTCTTTCTTGGTCCCAAGTGAGGAGTGAGTGTGTGAACAGAGCCCTGGTCAGAGGTAGCACTGTGGTGACGTTGGGTACGGCAGAATGCTGGAGTCATATGTGTGTGCCTAGCCACCTGACCCAACCCGGGCAGACCCCAGGAGCTCCTCAGAGGTAATCCCTGATGGTTTCACTATTTTCCATAAACACAAAATTACTCTGCTTTCTTTATTAGCTCTTGAAAGAAAAAGGGCAGTGATAGCCAGAAACATAGAAGCAAAAGAAAACAGAAAAAAAATGACAAAAATCAAAGCCATCCATGCAAGCATTTATGTAATCTGGATCTCCCTAACCTGCCCACAAGGTCCTGACTTTGTGGAATGAGAATAAGGCCAGGCTAGTCCTACAACATTCTACTTTGAGGGTACCTTCATTTTAGAGCTGCTGCATGCCAATGTTTTCCATTTTGAAAAGACTTTCTACATGATTTACAAAGGCAACTTTAAAATAAATTCAGGGGAAACAGTCAGGGTAGTATTTTATTAGAAACCTAATTTATAAGGCTAAAGCAGCTAGAAGTGTACCGTGGGGGGAAAAAAGGAAGAAAATACCTGCATATTGTAATATCTTCAACTATGGCCCAGATTACTGTCACTATTAAACATCTCTCTCTTCTTCCATTTCACCACCTTCTCTCCTCCCTCCAGTCATGTCCAGGAAGACCCACATGCCTGAATGTTTTCCCTCCCTGCATAGAATGGTTCAGAGCCCTACATTACCTGCTGAGTAGCGAAAAAGCCCCCTCTGTGACTCATCTCCTACCTAAAGCCTCCCATGTCACCACCCGCACATGGATCCTTAAAAATGTTATCAATGAGCTGGGGGTGTAAGTGACTCCACACTGCACTCTGAACCACAAGGCCAGGCCTTTGCCACACTGTTTCTCCCATACTCTGAGTCTTAGTTGCTTTTCTCCTTGCTGAGACAAAATACTCAATACACAAAGTTAAGGTCGGAAAGGTTTATTTAACTCACAGTTTGTAGAGGTTTCAGTCCATAGTCAGCTGACTCCGAGGCAGGAATGCATTGCAGAGGAGAAATAGTTCATGTTGGGCAGAAGGTACCAAAGCAACAAGGGATGACCACGGCTCTTTCTATCCCTTATATCTTATCCAGGCTACTTAGGGCAGATAATGCTCACATCTTTAATCTCAGTGCCCTTGATCCTAGCATTGCACTGTGAATCAATTCCAGTGTTACACACTCTAGAACCAGCCACCTCTGAAAAAGCCCCACCTATGACTGCAGGAGGCTTTGAGGGAACATCTAGACACAAGCTGTAGCATTTTGCTTTGCAACCCTAGCTTCTAGAAACTATCTACAGTCTTGACCATCTCTACTAGCATCAGCTTTCCCCTCTCTTATAGAACCAGGGGTGCCACAGTATAATTCTTTCTCTCCTTGCCTGTCTTCCTGCATAGGGATTTTAATGAAAGCAAGAACAAATTCTGCCCTGTTTATATCTGGTCTCAAGTGTCTAACATGATGCATTGCCACCAAGTACATGTGGAGTGAATTTTTGTTGACCTCAACTGCATTTGTTAAGTCACCCTTGGATTGGGTTTTCTTAGAATTAAAATTGACTTGTGGCAGGAACTTCAGTAGATTCTGAAGAAGCTAGCATCTCATTGTAAGACGGACCTCCCCAGACTCACCATGGTCACTGTAGTGTCCCCTGTGAAGCCAGGCTGTGGCAGTGCTGTAGATCTGCTGGAGGGAAACAGGAGGACATCCCAGGAGGAACTTCCTGCTCCACAGGGAAGTGATGGTGCTCTAACCTGCTCTGAATCTCTGCTGTGTCCCCCTTTGCAGTTGTGAGTGATAATTCTCAGCAAGAGGAAGTGATTCATTACTAGCACAAACCTTGCCTTAGAACAGGATGTCAGCATTTGGCCTCCAACTTGATAATTAGTAGTAGCTCTTTCAAGTCTTGGGCAAAAAAGTACCTCGCAATCTTCTTTCTGCCATGTTTTGACTATAAATTAGTCCATCAGGATGATGTTTCCTCACAGGTTTTAAGGGAGTTATACCACTTATGCAAATTCCTGGAAGCTCAGTCTAAGTTCTGATGACCTTATGAGCTCAGAAGTAGAGGTCTTTAAACAGCAGGCTATATAATATGTATAATATATACCACAGGCTACATATAATGATGCTGGTGGTGGGCTTTCACATGTGTCAGTCTCCCAAGAGGTCCCATGTGCATCCACTGTGAAAGAGAGGCTCAAGAAGCTTGTTAGGTTGCCTTAACTCTGCTAATTCTCCATTTTCACTTTGTACAAGGCTCCAGTCAATGCAAGTAGGTAGACTCAACTCAACCTCCCTGTAACACATTTCATCGTCCGTCCACACATTTACCCATCATTACTTTTGTGCACTTGCTCTGTGTCTGAACTGCGGGATGCTCCAGAAGGAAGAGGTGGGCATCCAGGCTTTACTCCCTTTCCAAACATCTATTTCATAGGGACAAGGATGAGATGGGAGGGAGAACTATCCATATCTACTGAGTGGCAGAGAGCAGGATGGCAAAGAAGGAGCACAGTTTCTGCCACTCATGCTGCTTCCATGGAACTGTAAGTCTGGACCCATCTGCTGTTCCAAGTGCAGAAGGAAGGAGTGTGATGTGGGGGGAATTTGCGGTCCCAGGGGAGTCACACCTGACAGTGCCATTTTATTTGATTGTGGAAAAGACATTTAACCTCTCAGAGATTAGTTTCCTCAGTTGAAAAGTGGGAACAATGATCTCTTACAGGGTTGTTCCCAAAGATTTTGGTAATTAATTATGTCAACTCCCCAGCACAGTACCTGGTGCCAAGTCAGTGCTTTGTAAATATTCTCTGTTTCTTCTTTGGAGCAACTATTTAGGCCTTTAGGAATGCAAAAATGATGCCCAAGGTATGCAAAGATGACTAAGACTATGTGCATTCTGACTCTTTACTAGCTATTTTAATTATCAATAAAAGACAGTCAGTTTTGAGGCCGAGAAAGTAACGGACCTCAGAAGCTCAGAAAGATGTAAGCAGAGGAAGAAAGAGAAAGCTCTGGAGAGGAAATAGAAAAATAACAAAAACGATAGATGGAAGAGACAGATAAATGGGTGAATGGGTGGATGGATGAATAGGAAAATGGATCAGGGATGAGTGGGTGGCTGTGTAGATAATTGATAGATCATAGGCAGATTGACTGATGCAGGGGAATAGACAACTGCACTCATTTTGGAAAAGGCTCCTATTACTGAGTAGGTTGTGAGAGAGATGGGCAGATAAATGATTTGACAAAAGGCCTGAAAGCAAGAGTGCTCTGTAGAGGAATGAGTATGTACAGAAGGCCAGTGAGAGAGACAGTGATTAGCAGCAGATCATATAGAATCCAAGGGTCTTGAGGGTGAGAGATGCAGTAACTGACTTCTCACCATGTAGCAGTTTTGTTTATAGCATTCCAGCGCTCATGGCCTAGCCTCAGGAGAGCTAAGAGCTTACCTGTTCCCATCAACGGCTCTGCAGCCAGCATGCAATGCTGATGGCTCCTGTCTCTTGATGGTCTGCTCAGTGCCACACTGGTTCTATACATTATCTCAAATCCTCTTAACTGCCCTGGAGGAAGGTACTATTACCCTCACTTTATAGAAGCACAAACTGAGACAGAGGAATATTTCTTTCTTTCTTTCTTTCTTTCTTTCTTTCTTTCTTTCTTTCTTTCTTTCTTTCTTTCTTTCTTTCTTTCTTTCTTTCTTTTGTCTCATGTAAATCTCATTCCTGTTCAATTCTGTTTTATAAATTTGCCCTTTCTTGTTTTAAGTTAAGAGGAATTATCCAAAGTGAATCAGAATTTTGGAGTTACTCTCGTCCTTCACACTGACCTGGAAAAGGTCTATTGTCTATCCTATTGCACAATCCTGTGTCTCCTTTCCAAGAGATGTATTGGTGTCTTTAGCTACTCAAGGGATCCAGTCAACTGAGTGTGCTTGTGTCATCGTCATTTGATTTATCAGATTCTTAAAGGTTGTCCCTGATGGACTCTGGGCCTGCCTGGCGACCGAGCAGGGACACTCTCCAGGATCAGTGTCATCTGACCTTCTGGATGCATCATCTGGACAGCGGATGATATCATCATTAGTGAGAAGTGTCCAAGGAGCAAAGTGCCTTTGGCCCTGAGAAATTCCAGAACAAATTCCATCTGTCTTTTTTTGCAGATGCCTGTTGTTGGGACCCATAATTTAACCAACAATTTAGTATATTTTTATTGCAAACCTAGTATGTGTCAGACGTTGTGGAAGTACTGAAGATGGAAAGCTTTCTGTGCAATAGGGAGGCAACAGAAACAGCTTTGTATGACAGGGGAGAAGCTGCTGCTGTTATAAAGATCAGCAGGAAGTACTGTAGGAACCCAGCCAGTGCGAGGATGCTCTTTATGATATCCACCATTTGAAGACTTCTAGTCTCTATTTGAATAGTTTCAGCCATACGCTCCTCAGGATCTACAGAATCCCATTATCCACAGAATCCTCAGCAGTGAATCTCAGTCCCAATTCAGTAATGAATTGTTAATTCATTACTTTGAGATACAATACAAAGCATTGGTTCAGGATTTGCACTCTGGAAATCACGCCACTTGGACGATACCACCCATCTCATTAGGTTTTTATGAGGATGAAGTAAATTAACACATATAAATCCATTAATAAAAAGTGGAGCTGAGCATATAGTAAGCAGCTCTGTTAATGTTAGCTACCATTGCTTTAAAGAAGAAATGTTTGGGGGCTGGGGATTTAGCTCAGTGGTTCTGCCACCTGCCTCACAAGCGCAAGGTCCTGAGTTTGGACCCCGGTAGAAAAAAAAAATGAAGAAATGTTTGGAAAACTCCAAAGACTAAGTTGAAAGTTCTCTCAGTCAATATCTACAGATCCATTTTTATACCTTGTGGGGCAAAACCAACACAGGTGCCTGACACTGTGTGAAAGCAATCAAGGCTAGTTCATTATGTTGCATGGGAAGGAAGAGATTGTGCTGTTCTTTGGGGAAGAAAATGCTACTGAGCCCTCATCACATAGGTTGGTGATTGTACCAGCTATGCCAGTGACAGGCCTTTGCTTTTCCTTGAAAAATACTAGGCTTCACACCTGGTAGTGTAGCTTTTTCTGAGCGGATTCCATATGCAAAAACCTCTATTGTTGGTGCAGGAAGAATTGAAAAAGTTGAGCAAAAAACTGATTCCTTGGTGTGGTACTTTAGACCTTGAACTCTGACATGAGATTTAAATTTAAAGCTCAGCTCTGCTACCTTCTAGATGTGTGACCTCGAGCAAATTACTTAAATTAATTGAGGTTGAAATTCCTGATCTATGAAACAGGCTGATAATAATACCTGTAGCAGAGTGTGGTTGCGGAAAAGACATGATTTTTTTTTAAGTTACTTAACACAGAATGTAACAAATACCAAGTTAATGTGGGTAATTATTCATACATTTCCTAGAGTCTGATTGGGGGCTGCAAATAGAGACAGATGGCTATAAATAACTACAGATATCTTGCGCACCTTTAGTGTACAACAAGTAGACCCAGGTAGTAGATCACGGACGAAGGAAAAGAAACAGAAAGACATTGTGCCTGAGGAAATGGTGTTGCATTGCCTGGCTGTGAATGGACAGCTACAAATCTTGTCTCATCTTGAATTCACTCCTTTGCTCCATAGTACGCTTTGTGAGCCAGCCACTGCACTGTGAGGACAGAAACTGAGCTGCTTGCTAAGAAGACAGAATTCTGTAAAGAGATAACAGCAGAGGCAAGAGAGTAATAAACAGCACCTCTGAGAAGGAGCAAGAATACTATTGGGGCAGGGTTGGGAAGACAGGTGAGCACAGAAAGCTGAAGACCAGACCTGAATAGCAGGACATCTTCGAATGCCAGACTGAGGAATTTTGACTTCTGTTTCCATGCCAGACTAGGGTGGTTCTGGCCCTGAGGAGACGTTTGACAATGCCTGGGGATATTTTTGGTTGTCAGGAGTGGAGGGCACTCTTGTCATTTAGTGGGTAGAGGCCAGGGATCCTGATACATGAGGAACATTGCCCTAGGCAGCCAACCCCACAAAAAAGAAGCATCAAGTTCAAGAGAGGAAGGTGATGAGGTCGGGAAACCAGCTTGATGCAGTAGAGATGAGAAGGTTTGACAGCTGAGAATGAGTAGATCAGGATTTCCCTGGCTCTTCTGTAGGAATGTGGTTGTTGTAGGAGACTCTGTAGTCAGGGGTATCAGCTGAGAGGGATTTGAAATGGTTTGGGAAGAGGCACTGACAGGACCCAGAGAGAAGAGAACTGCTGTGGGAACGATTGCTTGGGAAATATTTCCCTAAAAATGATCTGCTCAGTGTGGTATCAGGAAACCACTGAGCATGTCAATAAGTAAGTTTATTTTTATTTTTTCTCTCCAGATGTTTTTAAATAAACATTTCCAATTTGAAATGATGTTATATTCACAGAAACACTGTCAAGATAGTCGGGAGAATCCCTGTACCCCCATACCTGGTTCCCACTAAAGTTGATGTCTTGCATAACCATGACAAAATTAAATGCTACACTTCATTTAGATTTCACCAACTTTCCCCTCAGGCCCTTTCTGTTCCAGAGTGCAAACCAGAATGCCACGTTGCCTCCCTTAACTTCCGTATGTGTCTTATGTGCATATGTGTTTGTTGAAGAATGAATGTGTTCACATCAGTTGGACTCAACTCTGGAGTCCTGAGCAGACCTGGGTGTAGGGCAGACCCTTGTGTGCTTCAGGACAATGAGCTGTCAACTTTGCTCCAAGTCCCCAGTGGCTGCTCTCTCGCTAAGAAATCAGCTCCACAGTTGACACTGTAGTCAGTGAATGAAATGGCAACTTTAAGCCGAGCTGTAGCTTTAAACGTTTCTCCTTTGGTGAAATCAAATATCTCAAATTAAGTAGTATTTCTAAAGAGATTCAAATTAGGAGAAACTTCAGATTTCAGGTCTTCTCTTTAAAAAGGAGCGTGACAAAAATTTAACCCAGAGTATAAAAGCAGTTTGTTGCACCTGCTCAAACAGACCTCAGTACCCGGTGTATGTGCTTAATGTTTCTCAGCCAGCACACTAGTTGGGTAATTCGTATCCTTAGCCGGGATCTGTGACCAATTCTCTCAACAACAATGAAGCCGGGAAAGGGTTACTGGCCATCTAGGGGCCTGGCCTTGCCTGCTTTCCTTCCTTTTGTCCATTGCTCTGCCCATCTTAGTTCAGGTTCTTCCACTTCCTGGTTTTATTCTCCAAGACCTGATAACCACTTCCAGTTGTTGTTTTTTTTTTTAATTTTTGTTTGTATAAAACATATTATTTGTAGATTTAAAAACTTACAGGCAAGCATAGGAGAACATTTAAGTTACCTATGATTCCATCATTATTAACATTTCTGTTTTCTGAAATACTCACACACACATATTCTATAAATAGGTCCATACAGTGGTAACAACATAATATGTAAAATCTGCGTGTATCTCGAGTCAGTTAATCCTCAGAATGTCCTATGACTGTACGTTTGAATTATCCTCATTTTTACAGATGGGGCAGTGAAGGTTCGGAAAGTAAATGCCCTTCCTAAGATCAAACAAGAGTTGGATCTCGCGTTTGTACTGTTAGGCTCCAGATTTGAGACCTGAAGCACAGTACAATGCTGCCTGGTGTTTTCCCCTGCCTATTTCTCTTTCAAATGTGTGAGGAACATCTTTCTCTGTCACACATATCTCTTTTAGATGTTGTTTGTCCACTCATTCTTAAGTACAATGCTTTAACAAACATTCTTAGAGCTCATCTTGAATTTCTGTCCTCCCCTGTCCTCGTGATTCCTGAGGTTGTCTGTGCTTCTGCTCCTAAAATTTATCACTGTACTCCCTTCCCTGTTTTCAGCCCCATCTCCCCACCCCAGAGCTCAGCCTTGTTGATCCTTTACTGTTGAAGTACCCCTAGCTCACCTGACTACCCCTGTCCCTGCGGTTTGCTCCCATTAGTCAGTCTGGAAGAGGAGAATGATGAGCTACTTATGAAAGCTTTATTCCAAAGTCTTCATCAAAGTTTATCCAAATAGTTCATTTCCACAAATATTTATTGGGCATCCATTATTTGCAAAGTAGTCAAAAGACACAGATGTAGAGCTCCTTTTTTCCAGGAGTGTATCTGTAGTTTCAGCAAATGGCTGAATGAGAAAAGCAGAACCAGCCAAAATGTAAATTATACTAAAGGGAAGGCATTAGTAATACGAGGTGAGAACCAAGGAAAAGAATTGATGGATTTTGATTGGAAGGCTTAAAGAAGGTTTCAGAGCAGGTGAAGAGATGAGAAACTATCAGTCTGTTCTCAGGCGGTGTCGTATGTGATGGTCTGGTGAGCAAGGTCACTCGGGGATCAGAATGTTGAGCCCAACAGTGACAGGCAGAACTGCAGGAGGTTGGCCAGGGATATTGGGACACGGGACTTGAGCACTGAGGCCGGCACAGCCCCAGCCCAACCAAGATGCAGTGGTCACCCTAACCAGCAGTGTATAATACAGACACAGCCTATTGCCCTTATGGAACTCACAGATTGTAAGCCAGTTGAGGAATGAAAGGATAGGATGCCAGATGGGTGGTGCAGGAGAAGAAGAGGGGCTGCTGCAGGGCTGGCGCAGTGGTCAGGATGGCACTGGATACTCAAGAAAGCTTTGTGACGCATGGTCACCTAAGCCGAGATGCGAATGTGAATGCAGGAAGAGAGACAGGCCTGTGGGTGCCTGGAAGAAAGGGACCAGCTCAGCTGGGGGTCAATGGCACAGAAACAGAGATGGGACCAGAGAGGCAGCCAGGCACCAGATCACACAGGGCCTAGGAGGTGAACCGAATTTCATTCTAAGATATAATTCTTGGAAGGCTTGAGGGAAAACATGGCATTGCTTGATATATATATTTGCCATTGCTAGATAAGTGTCTTATTAGGACCACTCTAGCTGCTGTGTGAAACAGAGTGTTTGGGTAGAAGTGGGAAGACTAATGAAGAGTCGATTGCAATAATCTAGGAGGACAAAGTATGTATCAGAGGGAGAACGAGAGAGAGTGCAGAGGCCACAGGCATGCCCAGGCTTAACCCACCCCAGTCATCACGAGGGGAGAAACGCCTTGAAAACTACTCAACTTCTGTTAGCCTTTATACTCTTGTCTATAGATTGGGGATTAATGAATTTTGAAGGTTAAATAAAATAAACGGTACGAAAGTGATAAATGGTGTGCCTGAGAATGCCATAGGAATTAAGATGTTGAACCATCTGATTCTTAAGGGCAGTGACTAGCCACCAAAAATAATCGGAGTGATTACTCAAGACACAAATGTGTGGGTCGCATTCTGCTGGCCTGATGAGTAGGTATGTGGGTTCTTATTACAATCAGAGCCATTAGCAATTTCCTGGGCATGCTTAGCTGCTTTATGCTGCTACATCTTTGCCCCTGTGCTTTCCTGTACTCAGAAGGCCACTGCCTCCACCCCAATCCTGTTCCTCTGGCTCAGGTGCAAATGCATCTTCCCCAAGGAAACACCCTTGGATCTTGTACCCCAACAGGGTCAACTGCTGCTTCCTTCGTTGTTTTCTCAGAACACAGCGTTCAATTCTAACTCTATCATACACTATCAGCTCTTATAGTCATTTTTAAGCATTCTGTTACAAAAGGCTTATCTTTTTCCTAGTAAGAAAAAAAATTTTTAAAGAAGTAGCGGGCAGAGATAGTGCTCAATTCACCTTGGCTACTGCAGGGACATATCCTTCACTGTGTCTTGGTCCCTGGCATCTAGCAGGGACTACGGGCAGTACTGCTGAATGGGAACGGTCACAAATGCATCTAGAACTTTGATCTCTGTTCTACCACTGAGGAAAATAGCTGCAACAGCATGATGTAGGACAAAAGGAGGGTCTGAAGTCAGACTTGAGAACAAAGCTAGGTTCTGGAATTCACTAAGCTCCATGGTCTCGCATTGTTCTCGGCGTCTGTCTCTCTCTATTAGTTATGTGTTGCTGTCTAGCAAATCCCCAAGAAACTTAACAGCTTTCAATAACAATCCTGTACTATTTCACTCACTTTTTGAAGATCAGAAACCTAGGAGCAGCTTGGCTGGGCATTGTGGCTTGGGTGCTCCCAGGCCATGGCTCAGGAGGGGCTACAGTTACCTGAAAGCTGGCCCCAAGGGGAGGATTGGGGGATATTGCAGGAGGCTTTAGCCTCTCCTTTCAGGGACCTCAGCATGAGGCTGCTCACAACAGAGCATTGGGCTTTCTCCAGAGTGGAAAAGCAGGCACTTGCTAGGTAGAGGAAATCACTGAATTTAAGGGCTCCAACTTGGAGGTACCAAGTGATCAAGTGATCCAAGAAACAGACAGGAAACAGAGACAGACCATAGCAACAGCAATTTTACAGCCTAAACTCCTTTTCTTCTGCCATCTCCACCTGTCCCACAGGGCACCCTGCCACCTGGTGGAGAGGATTCCAGGAAAGTGTGGCTAGTGGGAGGCCAGCATCACGGGATCCTCTCAGAGACTGGCTACACCGAGCAGGCATAGTTACCCTATGACTGTGGAAGTGAAACTCCAGGCATCCTCAGCTTGCTCTGCTCCTGACTCTGATGACGCCCCCCCCCCATCGCTCCCGGGTAGACTCAGAGTCTCTAGTCTGGAACACAAGGCCCTCCAGGATCTACTTCTAGTCTAGTTTACCAGCCTTACACCCCCCACCCCCCGTTGAGCTCGCTGGCTCCTGGCCTTTGTCCATGCCACCCCCTGCTTGCCGTGACCTGTCTCATGCCACCTCAGCAGCTCCTTATGCCTTCAACCGTGTTCACTTCCTGCCCACAGCCCACCCTGTCCTCTTCCCCAACATCTCCAGAAGGCGTCCTGGAAGGCATGGGCCACTGCAGGCCTAGTAAGCAGCAATTCTGCCTTGGAATAGACCAGCCCCTCCACACCAGGCAGTCAGTCCCTTGGAAGGATTTCCTCTGGGGTTGGGTTTGGATTGAAGCCGTGGCTCTGCTGTCTGCTGGGTGACTTCAGGAAGACCAAAAGAGGGCTTCTCATTCATGAGACTCCCAGAGAGCTGGCCGCCGCCTCAGGCACTGACTCAGAACTGGCTTCTTTCATGATGTACATTTCTCTGCTGCACAGATGACTCTATCCCTTTGGATCTTAGCTGACTCACAGTGAGATGGGAGTATGTCCCAAATAAGCCCCGACCTTTCTGTAAGCTCCTCTGTCCTAGGATCCTCTGCTCCTTCTCAGCACAGTCACTTTTATATCGGGGGGGCCCCCCTCTTCCCCAGGACCTAACCTATTTGCCCTGTAGCAGCTGGGCAAATGTAGGAAAGTTCCTCTGGGGCCAGAAAGTTAAAAATCTGTAACAATAAACACAGGTGCTGTTAGCAACAACTAAGACAATGGTCCTCAGGAGTACCTGGAGGGCGTATCTATCACCTCATAGGCCCAAAGTAAACCTAGACCCAAATAGCAGTCCCATTCATGCACCCCAAAATGCATCCTCTTAAATCTCCCTTCCCCTATAAAAGCATCTATTTTCAAAAAAAAAAAATCATCACGTAGCTCAGAAATGAAATTATCACTGAAGGAGAGGGTGTGTGTCAGGCCTTGCACACAGAACCACCCTGGTTACACTGGCACTGCAAAGAAAGATTTGTGTGAACCTCTGCGGGCTTCATTCTCTCTACTTACAGAACAGGAAAAGTAAAATCTGCCCTTGGAGGATTAGATGAAGTAACTCCAGGATTCCAAGAGTCCCCAGGCCAAGGGGTGGCACCTGGTAGATATTTGAGAAATGTGCTTCTGGGGACCAGCTTGAAACAGCACTAAGCAAGGTATAAAATATTTTTGAACCAGCTATGAATTGGATATTAATTAAAATTATGAGTCTGTCGTAAGCCTGTGTGACTTGCTGAATGCACCTTCGGCTGGCCCACGGAAACAGAACTCCCTACGCCAACAGTCACAAGGGAAATTTCAGTCATCAGTGAGATCGTGACGTCTCTGATGGTGAGATGACACTGCAGCTGAGTATTTATGACTGTTGTACGCCACCCTCCTGGGCCAAATGTTAGCTAAGGATAACACAGGTTGCTTGTTAATTACAACCTGTCCTTTGTAGGGATGCATTGCTCCTCTTTTTTTGCAAGCCTGGCTCTCATCAGTGCCTTGGTCCATTGTTGCCCACATCTGCCTCTCCCCAATCCCCGCCCCTGCTATGTTGTGTGATCAATAAATACTGACAGGTCTGGAGCTCGTGGTCTTGGCCAGCAGAGAGGTAAGACCAGGTCTTGGCCCCCCTGTTTATGCAAATCTTTGTCTCCTGTATTATTATTCTTTCATCCTGCACTGTACCCTTACTCAGGTGGTCGGGCAGCCTCCAACAATGTACTAAACCCTTTCTAGGACATGCACATTCCACTTGCTTTTGTCACTTCTTTGGGCCTCTTAGTTTTGCACAGCCACCACCATTAGGGCTGCCAATGAGCATCAACCACGTATTAAAGGACAGTCTCACTAGTGAGGCTCATTTTTGTCACTTCTTTGGGCCTCTTAGTTTTGCACAGCCACCATTAGGGCTGCCAATGAGCATCAACCACGTATTAAAGGACAGTCTCACTAGTGAGGCTCCACTCTGGAATGCTGAAGGGGTCTGGGCCTCATTTGCTCAGCTTCTGTCCACCAAGTTTGTCCCCCTCACCACAAGCTTGGCTACCTTGTCGATGTGTCCAAGTTTGCTGTGAACAGAGACTTTCTTCTCATTACCTCATGTAGCTTGGTTATTTACAGGTAAGCTGGAGATGCTCTTTGGCCTTTTAAAATTGCATTTATTTTTATTGTCTTCTGTAATCTCATCATATTTTCAATTACCTACTCGTTAATTCAGAAGTAGATTTTCCCTTCTTGTGGCAAAAGGAGGCAAGTCATTTTACAAAGTAGCTCGTAGGTTTCTGTTCCAATCGGAATCCTTCAGCCAGGCATTCTGTCTTCTGGTTTCTTGGAGAATTCATAGAGGAAAGGTAATTTCTTAGTTAACAAAAGATACCCACTTTTCTCCCTTCCTTGTCAGTTACATGCACAGTGACTCAAAATAATTTGAAATCATATATTATTATTTTGCCTGAGCTTTGAATGGTAGCAGGAAATAGTCTTTATAAAATGAGTGCTTGCATCAGCTAGTTCATTCTTTCACTATTACAATTGAATTCCTTGCTGCAAATCTAAAAAAACACCCCCATCCTGCTGCGTGCTTTAGGTTTTAAAGCTTTTCAGTGATTTGTATTCATTTGTTTATTTTTCTAATTCATCTAATCATCCAAGACAATAATGGCCTACTGAGATGTTCATTCTACAGTGATTCTGAGGAAAATCAGTGTTGTGGCCACTAATGGGTCCCCTGGAGTTCTACAGGGCTGAGCAGGCATTGCCTCCGGCCAGCGACTGCACCCCACAGAAGCCAATGTCACCCATCAATATTTGAGGACAGGTAGCTGAGGTCCGAGTGCAGCAACGCAGGAAGCAGGCCTGGGAGGCTCTCAAGTGTGCATGGGAACTACTGAGTATGTGGCATTACTGCGGTACAGCAGTGGTTTCCTTCTCTGGTGCACTTAAGAATCTTTAAGAAAAACAAATTGTCCAAATCCTGAACACGGAAAGTCAATTCATTTTGAAAATCTGTCTAGTGATTCTGATACACAGGAAGTGTTGGGTATCATGTAATAGAGGGAAATTGGAGGGAAGATAGAGACATTGTCTCACTCTGGGGTCATCACAGCCTTTGAATAAGCATTGTAAAAGCACAGTCCATAACGACCCCTAATTCAGAACTTTCACAGAATGGAGACCTGGAACCTCACTTTTGAAAAAGTTCCTAACATGGTGCAGATGACCAGGCAGGCGTGGGAATCACTCCAGGAGAGCACTGCAGAAGAGAAATGTAATGTCAGCCACACGGAGTGGCTGCTAGCCTCTGCTAGCCTCATTTCTAACAATCAAGCAGAAACAAGTAAAAGTAATCACTGTTTAACACATATATCAATGTATTTTCATTTCAATGGTTGGTCAATAAAAACATTTCTTAGCTTTTTGACATTCTTACATATTCATTTTAGGTCTTTGAAATCTGGTGTGTGTTTGACACTTACAGCTACCACTTGCCAGAGGCAGGACCATTCGGGCAATCCCAGTACCTCACACCAGGCCAGAAGTGGCAGGAGTGCTGCTTTGGGGCTTGGTTTGGGTCTATGCATTCCAAACAATGAACACCATGTGACCACAGGTATAGAAGCAGAGAGCAACCTAACAGAATGGCAGGAGATGGGTGCAGGGGTTGGGAAGGAAACAGGGAAAGGCAAGACTGAGGGGTGGGACTTTTTTTTTTTTTAATCTCATGCACCTACCATTTGGTTTTAAGAGTAAGCAAGAAAGACTTCTCATTCACTCAAATTTTCTACAAAGGCTCCAGGCCCTCCAGGACATGACGTTAGATTTATTGAATTATTGAGACACTGCCTCTGGGCAGGTTGACTAAATGGGCCTCTTTTTGTTGGGAACCAGAGCAATAATTAGGGAAGACTTTGCTGACATTGAGAATCTGGTGAACATATGCTTTTTCAGCTTAATTTCAACTTCAGATTTTGTCAGGGTCCTCAGAAGCCTCACTGTGGGTGCATTAGATACATTTTAAGACAATAATAAAACTGATTCAAACGATCCCATCTGTTAAAATCCTTTTACAGAAATCTGTCCTGCTTTTTTGGCACCAGCTCACTGACAAATTTTATTATGGATTGGTGGAGGGATTTGTCACTGGCTTGCCATCGAGTTCAGAAACCAACTGTTCCAACCCAAGGTCTTGGTGATGTATTTTGTGATACATAACTAATTAATTGCAGGCTGGAGCATGACAGGAGAGATGGAAATAGACCACAGACTAATGTGGAGCTGGTGTTTGAAGATCAAAGGACAGGCCCAGCTGTTTTCCAGAGGGAAGTCCAATCTAGAAGCAAACCATTCCATGGATGAAACACCTACTGAAATGCAGATTTCCCAGCCACGCTGCTGGAGGACTGCACAGTTTTCAGAAGTGTCTCAGGGGAACAAAGAGAAGCTGGAGTCCTCTCATTTTTACGTCAAGCAGAGCATACCCATTTTCATCAGTTTTATCTTTTGGGTTTCCTTACAAGATTACATTTTAAATTAATAAAATGGCTCCACTAGACCACAAAAAGTTTGAAAAAACTGATATAAGTGGTGGATATTATATATTTTATATAGGTATATGTTATACCTAAGTGTCATCATCCAGAATCTTGAAAACATGTAATAGTAGAATCCTATAAAGATAACAGATTTGGCCAGGCATGGTGATACGTGCCTATAATCTCAGCACTCTGGGAGGCTGAGGCAGGAAGATTGCAAGTTGGAGCCCAATCTTAGCAACATACAACTTAGCAAAGTCTTATTGCAAAATTTTTAAAAATTACAAAATGACTGGGGATACAGATCAGTGCAAAGGCCCTGGACCAGCAACCCCTCCAAAAAAACCAAAACCAAGACAAAACTAAACAAAACATTTGTTTTTTCGCAAGGTGGCACCAAAAGTGAAGGAAGCTCCTGCCCTCACCAAAACCAAAGCCAAAATATGACTTTGAAAGCCAGGAAGGCAAGGTTGAAAGGTGTCCATAACCACAAGAAGAAAATCTGCTCCTCCCCTTCAGTGGCCAAGGAAAAATCAGCTTGACCATTGTGCTAGCATCAATTTTTCCTGGTCTCTGATTCTGTGGTGAAGAAGATAGAGGACCACAACAGTCTCACGCTCCTTGTACATGTTAAGGTCAATGAGCAGCAAATCAAACAGGCTGTGAAGAAGACCTGTGACACTGATGAGGCAAAGGTCAACACCTGAGCAGGCCTGATGGAGGGAAGGCATACATTCAACTGGCTCTTGCTTGTGATGCTTTGATGTTGCCAACAGTGACAGTCTTGACTGTCAACTTGATTGACCTGAAAGATGCTGAAAAGATTAGGGAAGCACACTTGTGGTTGTATCTGTGTGGGTTTATATGGGGCAGGACCTTGAGGACTACATCTGGCTCCTTCCTCTGATTCCTGGCTCTTTCTTGCCTACTCTGTTTCCCACCAGCTGTGAGTTGAGCAGCTTTTCCTACTGTGCCATTCAATCATGATGTTTCTGCCTTGGAGCCAGCCAACTATGAATTAAGTCAAAATCGTGAGCCAAAATAAACCTCTCCTCCTTTAAATGGCCTTTAATTTAAATGGCCTAGAAAGCTGACCAATACAGAAAATTGCTACCAGAGCTGGGATTATTGCTATAACTATACCTGATCATGTGGTTCAGAAGCCTTTGTAACTCGTTGTGGGAAGAGTTTGGAAAAGTTTGGAGAATGGCTAGAGTGGTATATGCAGAGTTTGATTCTGGTTGGAGTTCAGAATACCAGAGTGGTGATGGGAATGTGGACAGTAAAGGGCAGACTTATAAGATTTTCAATGAGAATGAGGACTGTACAGTGGTACCTTGGTTCATGAATTTCATTTGTTCTATGATTTTGGAAAAGATGGCCACATTTGTGTTTGTGTGGGAAAGATGGCCTCAGTCATGTTTGTCACCCAATGCAGAATTTGCAAACAAAAGCAAACTTTTGCCAAACACTTCTGTTTATGAACCACATTGTTTGCAAACAAAAGAGTTTGTGGACCAAGGTAACACTGTACTTCATAATAAGGCAATAAGAAAGATTCCTCATGGAATTTCAGGAATGGCCAGGCCTTACCTATTACAGGCTCAAGGGAATGAAAATACAAAGTTGTTTGACAGACTTTGCCTTGAAAAGAGAGTCCCCAGGTTACCTTTCTCACTAAAAGTCATCTAGATAAATAAATGTTTTCCAGAGTTCAGCCATCTAGACATTCACTTAGAGCCCTCTGCAACCATGATCCACGAGGGCTTCAGCTAATGCTTGAGCTGGCAGCAAACGTTAGTGTCATCCATGTGGTGCTGTTTTTACAGGCTTACAAAATGCAGGGGTTGTGAAGTCATGGAAGTTTCTTACCAGATTTCAAGGAAAGGCCTGAGAGGCTGGGCAAAATTATGTGACAGGATCTGAGTCCTTGCTAGGAGCCCCTTAGAGAGGGATGTGTGAAGCTGCGAGGGTGAAGCTGAAGGTGCAGTGAAGACCCGGATGTTGAGATGCCGAGAACATGAAACTTCTCTCAAAGAAAGCTACAGGCAGAGAGCAAAGCCAACCCAAGAAAGAGTCCATGTGGACCATACCTGGCAAGATGTTTGGAGCTTTAGATGCCGAACACAAAGCTGTGGAATGTAATGTTTGCCCTACTGGGTTTTGATGTTGCATTTATCCAATTCCGTTCTATGCCCCCATCCTTCCCTTTTAGAATGGGAATATTTACTCTGTACCATTGTACTTAACTTTCTTTTTTTATTTTTATAGGGGCTCACAGGTAAGAGTTGTCCTTGAGTCTCAGAGAAGACTTTGGATATGGACTTTTTGGCAATGCTGAAACTGTTCAGGCTTTGGCAACTCTTAGACATGGACTAAATACATTTTGTGTGATGAGACGGACCTGAGACTTTTAGGGTTGAGCTGAAATGTTATGACTTAGATATAAAATGCCCCCATCATGTGCTCAGGGGTAGGACTTTCAGAAGGTGATTGGGTGATGGGGTTGCTAGCCCTAATAGTGAATGAATTCATTAATAGGTTCATGGCTGAATGTGCACTTAGACAGTGGGGCCTGTTTGGAGGAGGTAGGTCACTGAAGACATGACCTAGAAGATGTATTCTTTTCCCTATCTCTTTCTTGTCCCTCTGCTTCTGACTACCAAGACGTGAGCATCTTTCTCCTTCCAACCCCTGCTACCATGTTGTTTCTACCTTGGAACCACCCAACCATGGACTGAAACTTCTGCAATTGTGAACAAGGAAGCATCTCTTCCTTTAGGTTGTGAGTCTATTTTGTTTCAGTGCCAGGAAAGCTGACTGTTATATCAATAATATTGGGAGCACTTAAACTGAGCTAGTTGTAAAACTGAGCTAGCCAGTAACAACTGGCTAGTTCTGTCTGTCTGTCTGTCTATATGTCTGTCTGTCTGTGTCTATATGTCTGTCTGCTATTTATCTATCACCACTAAAAAAGATAATAGATTCTATAAATGGTAACTTCAGGCGACTATGTCGGTGCATCAAGGGTCTGTATCATTCTTGAGTTCGTGATTCATTCGATCATTCCCTGAATATTTATTTTTCACCTGTTATAGCCTAGATACAATGCAAAGTACTGAGAATACAACTGTGGATAAGTAGATGTGTTCCCTGTCCTTGCATTATTTGTATTATTGGAGGAAATACAGACAATAAACAGGGATACAAATAAGTACAGCTGGAGATTAGGAAATTAACAGAGAAGCAGCAATAATGAGGAAAGAATGCTGCTTCACAAAAAGTACATATTTCAAAGATTGTTTCCATCTGCATGTGTCATTAGTGGGAGAACAAGGTCAAGCAGGACCTTTTCCTGGACTAGCAGGCCACTTGGAATCAGGAACTCAAGAAGATTCATCCTTGGAACCAGGATCAAGGCAGAACACAAGAAACTGTCCCCACTGCTTAAACTGGCACAGAGCAGGGCCTCTTCCTCATGAGCCAGGAGAGACTGATGCCCATGACTAATGGAGCTGAAATCCTGGTCCCTCTCCAGGTTGGAACTGGCTTATGTCCTGGAGCAGGGCTGAGTTGACAGGAGACTTTCTGATGCCCTTGGGAGGCAAAGCTTGTAGGGCAAGGAAGGGGCCAGCCCAGCATCTGGAATAGAGAGCTGCAAACTGCTCTATTCCACCTTGAGAGAGACTCCATGCTGGCAGCCAACACAGGCTCACATCAAATCCACTTTCCCCACAAATTGCATCCACATTTTTGCAATTTTGTGTGTATTGATTTTCCTCCCAGGGCCCTCTTCTTGAGTTATTTAACTGCCACCATTGCAAAGGGCGGCAAGTAATTTTCAGTGCAGACCCACTTCTCTTGAGAAACTCCCATCCAGGCCAGTCCTATAATTTCATTTCAGAGCACTCCTGGATGATTATATTAACCAAATCTGGGCATTACTGCACAATGAATGATTCAACCACGAAAACAGAGAATGTCAGATTTTCTCCATCTCAAAACATGAAAAAGGGGAAAGGAATCAAGGGAAGGGTGGAGCGGGGAGGAAGGGAAGAAAAAGAGGACGAAAAGAGAAATGAGTTGCTTTAGGTACACATGCCAGCGTTCCACAAGCCCCACAGGGAGTGCAATGTACTGCACAAGTTTACTAATAAACTAAAGTAATAAAAATTTTTTAAATTATATATCAAATAGGAATAAAGTAACAAATAAATATCCAGGAAAAGACAGGCTTTACATTTCTATCTTGAAGCAAAGGTGGACTGGCCAGTGTACTCAATATTTGCTGCAGACTTGGCTCCCCTGATTTGGTGTTCATATCCCTCAAATCCTTTTATATTCTTTCAGGAAACTGAGCAAAAGTGAACTAACATCTGAAGCTGCACTTGCCGACGAGCTGTCATTGCAGATGGTGGTCAGATCTTCTCTCCTTGCTCTTACATGGAAAATCTATGGGGCTCCCAATTGTGTCCCCCTTCTTAAGTAATAATGAGGTTTTCTGGCTGCTTATGTTCATGTGTTTCTTTCTACTCTGGCGACCAGGCAGCTGAAGAACATATATCACCATAGGCTATGTGATCACAATGGCCCAGTGTGACCCTTGTAATACTGGTGCGTTACACACACATGGCTCTTTCTGTGGCTGCTTCAATGTCCTGAGTCAGTTCAAAAGGTTGAGGGCAATTTCTGCCAAATAAAAATGTCAGTGCATCTTCATCTGCTTTATTCACCAGATCTGGCATTGTGCAATCCCCAGCTTCTCCTCAAAGTCAAAATGACCATACAAAGTAAACATTTTGAATCAGAAGTGCATCAAGACAGCCCAGGCAGTGCAACTAAACACTCATAGAAGAGAATTTCCAGCACTTCCCCCAGCAAGTGTCAAGAACAATGAGATGAGTGTTCTCAAAGCAGGGGGAGGGGGGTGGATATTTTAAGGAGATTCATGGTAAGGTGACTTTTACTGTAATAATTTTTTAGTGTTAGCATTCACCATAGTTTTAGATTACATCTCATATATATATGTGTGTATATATACAGTGGTACCTCGGTTCATGAACTTCCTTTGTTCTACAGTTTTGGATAAGATGGCCATATTTCAATTCATGAAAGAAAATGGTTGTGGTCGTGTTTGTCATGCAATGTAGAGTTTGCAAAAAAAAATTTTTTTTGGTCAGGCATTGTGGCGCATGCCTGTAATCCCAGTACTCGGGAGGCTGAGGTAAGAGGATCGCTGAATTTGAGACCAGCCTGGGCTACATAGTGAGTTCCAGGTCAGTCTCAACTACATAGTGAGAGACTGTCTCAAAACAAACAAACAAACAAACAAACAAAAAGCCTGGGCTATAGTGAGTTCCAGGTCAGTCTCAACTACATAGTGAGACCCTGTCTCAAAACAAACAAACAAACAAACAAACAAAAACCACTTCTGTTTGTGAACTAAACCGTTTGCAAGCAAAAGTGTTCATGAATTGATATATATATATATATATTTTTTTTTTTTGCTTATTTTGAGATAGGTCTCTCTAAATTGCCTAGGACTTGAGATTTTGATCCTCCTGCCTCAGTCTCCTAAGTAACTGAATTCCAGGCAAGCGTCATCACATCCGGTACATTTTTTAAAATTTATACTTACATATTCCTGATCCTAATGAACTAATTTCATATAGTTTTTATCATTATGTTTCTGTTTTTTGAGACAGCTTAAAATGTTTGGACAGCATTAAGAAGTAAATATTTAATGGGCATTCATCTCATCATTGTGAACCCTTATGCCGAGTTTCAGGGGCAGTAGATCTTGGTTAAGACCCCACAGGACTTGAGTGGAGGAATCATGCTTGCTGAGCTTCACAGGGAAGGAGGTCTGACCTGTGAAATACAGTTTGGGGCAGCAAAACTGCATTGTTGGTTGATTAGGGGATGGGGGTATCACCTTGGCAAGATACAGACATGTTAGGAGGCAAGTGGTACAATTTTATGTATTACCACATCACAAGACTTTGGAAGATGTATTATCCTCGGGGTGATATCACTCGATATGATCAAAGAAAACTTGGTCTCTGAAGCCAGAGAACCTCAGTTAGAACCTCAGCTCTGTCCCTTAAAAACTGTGTATACATTTTTGGTAAATTTTAGACATCTTGGGGGTATCAGTTTCCTTCTTATCCAATGAGGATGATGGTAAGGTGTTAATCTGAGGATTAAGGATCTCAGTACATATAAAGTGGTGGAATTGGTGCATATTAAACACTCAATAAATGTTAACTGCTTTTCTGTTTCCATTATCCCCTTGGTGGGCATTTTATTCATGTTGTCTACTTTCTCCTGCACAGCTCTGTGAAGTGACATTGTTGTCCCCTTTAATGAGACTCACAGAAGTGATGTAAGTTGCTCAGGTCCCAGAGTCAGAAAGCCTGGATTTCAGCACAAAGCTGTGTGATTTCAAAGCCATCAAACTGTTCTTGCCCTTTATCACATCCAACAAGATGGAGTAAACAGAACATTTCTTACTGATGCATATCACAGACCAGATGGGGTTATGGCTGTGATTCATCCACTCAAAAATTATCTGTGTGCTTTGCTTTCTGTCGGTCACAACACAAACAACAATAAGGCTGTTTCCAGGCTCTGGCCTCAAGTGGATTTGAAACTAATGGGAAAGATAAGCAGAGTAAAATATGGGGGGGGTGTGCCAGATCAAGATATGTGCAGTGGCATCAGAGAATAAAGAGAAAAGCTGTCTAATCCAACCCACTGGAGTTAGAGTCTGGGAGGACAACTTCATTCAGAACACTTCCCACTGTCTTCTGGACTCTTCATTAAAGAGGTTGTGTTTTACGGTAAGGCTGTAGCATAGTAATCTGCCCTGTTGAGCATTTCCACCTCCATACAGTGTCCTCCCCCTGTGCCATCTCTGAACCCAAAAGAGGAAAGCCAAGGAAAATGCCACCTGCCCCCCCACACCTCCAGTGTTCAGTTTAAACCTTGGTGTCCTCTATGACCCAAGCTAGGAGCATTGCAAGCCTGTTGTTAAGCAGCCGTGACTAAAAACTAAATTCTATGAAACTGCATTTAGATAGATTATATTGAGAACAAAAAGTAATGATACTCCCACTGCATCGGTTCCTAGTTCCTTCACTAATCTCTGTGCACTTGGGGATCTTCATGTCTATTGAGTGAGGCTGGTGGAAAGACATCTAATGGTGCGCTATTATACATGGCTTTCCATCTCCACATTTAGCAACACCATGTTGCTAGCAGCATGGAGTCAGCTGTACTGGGATGAATAAGCAAAGGCTACAAAGCAGAGCTTAGTTTCTTATAGCTTTGGTTGTTAATCTTCAGTACAGCAAGAGCTCATCCTCCTGATCCTCCACGCACTTGCCCACCATGGTCCTCTGCTGCATTTCACACACACTTTATCTCTTTCTCCTACCAGGCCACATCAGCTCCCTGATTGTTGTGTCATTTTTATAATCGCAGTCCTCTTGCCTCTCTGATCAAATCCCTTCCGCTTTCTTTCTTCCCCGCCTGGAGCTTCTTCGGCCTAGACTCTACTTCTGTAGAGTCCTGACACTCGATTTGCCAATCTATAAGCTACCTCGATTTAAAGCCAAGTCTCTCATCAGCTAATTCATTGGGTATGGGGGGGTTGCATTGGCAATATTGGCTGGGTGATTAGCTGCTTTCATGGTGTAGGGTGCAGTGACAAAGCTCAATATCAGGGAAAGGTCCTCTGGTCATCCAGAGACGATGGGAATCCAGGCTGGCCCAGGGCCCCAGATCTCTGCCTTAACTCTGCCGTTACCAAGGTGTTCCCTACAACAACCGTCACCGTTTTTTTAATGCCTTCCCTGTATCCTTTAATTGGATTGTAGCACACTAAACATTTGAAAAGAATTCAAGCTCAAGCTGCCAGGCTCGCTCTTAATGAACATTCTGTGTGCCGCTGTTTGCCAAGAAAGTCCTTCACTGGATGGAAATCAAGATACACTTTTTCTCTTTCTCTGCACACACAGCTGCCTCTTCCTCCAAGTCATAGCTCTGTCTCTTGTAGAGGGACTGTTTTCTCCCCATAGAATTGGTTACTTGAATAGTTCTCCACAAATATCATGTTTAATTTCATGCCGTTACCTTCTACCATGTATTAAGGAGTACAAGACCCTACCGGGTTCCATTATAAGCTAAATTGCCACAAATCCTTTTCCCTATATGCACAGATGGCATACGTTCTGTCCATAAAATCCATATTGGTTCACATGCATAGCACCGTGGTTTGTAGCACGGAGCACAGAAGGAAATGGTCCCCTGTATGTCACGATTTACACATTTTCACATGGTCAGGCCTGACACAAAGAAGCACAGACTCCCAGGTGCTGCCTTTACTACAGGACAAAGCTGAGATCCAGAAAGGCCGAGCTATCAAAAATGGCACAGAGTGATTCTTAAGGAGTAAATGTTAATACAAAGTAATGCCGTTAGCTGTGTAGGATCACGTACAGCATTTTGCTTCCCTAAAACCGCTCCAAACATTTGCACATGTCTTTCATCGTTGCCTGTGTTTCATGGAATAATAGCAGGCATTTATTCTTGATTCTGCACTAGCCTCTGAACGCTGCAACCATACGGGGCCATGTTAATTACTCCTTACTCCTCCAGAAGCTCACACAGAGTATGAAATAGATGCTCTGTGAACTCAGAGACCTAATAGATATACGTGGAGTATGCACATTCATTGTATGTCTGCTTTTTAGAAAAAAAAAATGGGGGAATGGCCTTAGAGATTCACAAAATTTATTGATAGAAATATTTTTATCTTTCTGCAAACGAGAAAGGAAGTGTTGAGAGTTGCAAACACAGATGCAGCTTACGATGCTGTAATTGGTGGTTAAATTTTACACAGGGAATCTTCTGTAAAGATTTGACTTCTCAGGTTTAGTTGAAAGTGCACTGTTTTTGGATGCAGAAAACAGGACACTTTTATATCCCAGTATTGTTACTTAGAAAATTGGGATACTCATACTACTTATAAACTTGGGAAGAGTGTTAAATGGGATCCTGCTTATAAATACCATAGCTTCAGAGCAGCATGTATATTTCTTGTGAGTTATATCAAAATATAGTCACTGTAATTAGCAATTACAATTTACTTAATTTCCCCCAAGAGAAGATAATACCTGCTTTTAAGACTGGTAAGAAGGAACATTAAATCATGTTTGAGGAAATATTTGCAAGGTGCAAAGCACTGGATTAGTTCAGGGGTATTTTTTTCAGTTAGGAAGATGTGTGACTGTTCACAAGCACTATGGCAGATTTTGGAAGTCAAGCTCTTTAAGTCAGAATGTTGACCTTTCTTATTGGCCACTATATCTATAATGGTAGGTGGTCAGTAAATACTTTCTGATCAGAAAATGAAACTCACCTGCAGACTTTCTGCCTATCTGGGCTCCCTCAGACTTCTGTTGCTATAGGAGTCTCCCTAGGTTCTTCTGCTACAAACTTGAGGCTTAACTTGGTGCAGAAGTTAAAGCCAAAATAAATTTAAAGATCCATGGATCTTGTTGGATAGATTCTGGGGGCCTCAAGACCTAGTTTTCTTCTGGGAAGTCCAATCTGACAGCATTCTTTAGCACATGCCTTTCAAGTGCTCAAGTCTTTGATTTTGACAATTTTCCAAAATGTTAGAAAATATACAAATTTTCTACAAGGTCTTTGAAAATTTTGTTTCTTTGATGCTATGTGTTTCTGTCTTGGTTTGCTCTCCCCATTTTTTGCAGGAAAATTATATTCTCACATCTAAGAATATGTTTTTAAGAGACAAGGTTTTTAAGTCTTTGACGGTTTGGAAATATCTTTATTCCACCTTTCTATTTGATTGATCCCTGGGCTTCATCTCTGGGTGGCTGGCTGTTCCTTTTTTTTTTTTTAATCTCTGTAAGTCTTTTTGCCCAACTTTTTATTCCTGTCATTTCGAAATTTCACAGTACTATAATTGTATCTTTTCTTCCCATTACCCAAGTTATTGCATTGGAGACTCAGAAGATACTTTTAACTTAGAAACTCATACTGTATCTTCGACTCTTAGAAATGTTATAAGTAATTTGGTGGGAAATTTTCTCACCCCTGTGCTGTTTTTCTGCCTCCTTCCTTCCATACCTCCCACTGAGAACCCCTTGAAGCCAGATTTTTTTTACCTCAAGAATGGATTCTCTCATCGCTTCTCGGCCTTTTGGCTAAGATCAAGTGAAGAATGGATTCTCTGATTTCTTTTTTGTTTATTTTCAATTTAAGTAAAATTGATTGAGTGCCCATAATGTACATGGGCTTTAATTATACACACTGAAATTCAGGTAGATCCCTGGCCTTAGTTGCCTTATAATCTAGTTAGTATAATACAGATTAAAAACAGTACACAGACAAGTTAGGTGTTAATGCTCGGTCACCAGAGTCAACATTAACGTGCTTCAGGTGATCCAAAATGGCATCTGGTCCTAATACTATTTGTAAATTATATTTGGCCTTAGAATCCACAGCACTTCAAGCAAGGTAAGGTCCACTGCAGATGAACAGTCACAAAGATAAAAACGTGCTGAAGCCCTTAAAAGCACTATGAATGATTTTTGTTACTTTGGATCTTCTATTTTCTTTTTTTGTACTGAAGCCTCTGTAATACTAATTCATCAGACAGAAGGTTGCCATTCTCTTGTTTTAGATAAATCAGTGACACTTCTGCTGCCCTTCCTTTATCCTTTGTTTATTTTCTTCCTATCACGATAATTTCTAAATTTCTCTGTTTTACCCTTTTAATAATTTTAATGTCAAAAGTCACACTTTTTTATTTTATAGAAGCCCATTTCTCTAGTTGTTTCTTTCTGATAGTTTCTTACCCGTGCATATAGTAAGTGTTCTTATTAAATCATCCTTTTTCTGTATTCCTTATAAGATCTTTGCTTTCTTTGAGTGTTTTTCCTATTAAATATGGATTGATAATTTCTTATTAGAGGCTTTCATTAATGTGTAGTGCTCACTGGCTGTTTGTTCACATATAATTGTGAGGCCATTAAAAGTGGAGTAAAAGTATATGGGTTCAACTGGGGTAGAAAGGGTAGGAAACTCATCAGCAAACACTACACTTTTGTAAGCCAACTTTTCACTAGAAGTAACACTTCTCTCTCCCCTCTCAACCTACCGATACATAGTGATTGTTATTTTCCTTGGAACTAATCTGTTTCTCCACAAAAGAATCTTTAATCTTTGTCTTAGAAAATGGCCAGCGTCCATTTTGAAGAACTCTGGTAACAAACATCTCAGAGTAGTTAAATGAGGGGGTCTAATATTTTTAGATCCAAATGATTTCACTTAATTTCCCTGAGATGTTGGGCTTCTTCTCCTGCTCCATGCAGTACATGGTGTCCCTATGTGTAGAGCTTCTAGGGTATAATCACAAAGAGATTTCTGTCAGGGAGTGAAAGAATTTCGTGCCTGACTAACCAGGAAGAGAAGGGCTCTGGGTGGCACCCATTCAATGTGCAGTCTGACTTATCCTGAACACATTTAAATCTGGATCCTAATCCTTGTCCTTATTAGCATCCAGGATTTTCAAATCCCAGCTCTTTTCTACAATACTCCAGCACTAATAGGTTTTATTGTCTCTGACATTCTCTCTGTGAGCCATCAGAATCCATTTTCTCACCTGTTTGACCATGTCCTATCCATCTTCCAAAAATTCAGTGATGTTCCTTCTAGCTCTTCTCTCCACTCCTGCTCTCTTTTTCTGTATTTGTTTCCTTGGATGCACTATGGATATCACTTTGGGCTGGCGTTTGTGGAGGGAATGAAAATAAATGCTTCCATAATTGGTTCATTAAGTTTGCTCGAAAGCCTCTACAAGAGTAAAGCTTGACTTTTGTGCCAGGCCTCACTCCAAATTCTTCAAAGCCTGCTCATATATTTCAGCATGAGATAAGCGTAGGCTAGCAGACTTCATGATCAGATCGCTGCCAGCCATCATAGCTGGTCCTCTGTTCTAACAGCAGCATGGTCTTGTCCCTAACATTGACTTATATTCTACTGGTCCCTGCTCATTTACCCAAACTGTGCCAGTTCCTCCCTCCCTGGACATCTCAAGAATCTGCAAAACTCAGAGGATGTTGCAACTGTGCTGTGCATTAGATGGATTTGAGAAACAGGGAAAGCTCGTCTAGAGACAGAAAGACCATGCTACTGGCAGTCCTCATGGCCTGATTGGTTGCTTTCAAAGCCCTGTCTCTCCTCCTGCACTTCTGTTCTTGGATCTGATCATCCACATAATAAATTTCCTGCGTAGAGCACTTGACAGCACAGAGTTCGAGTTCTGTGAGTCTTAGCTATGTTATTTAGTCCAGCCTCCAGAATGACGGTGTTTCTTCTACATTCTTGAAGATAGCCTCGCATCTCATGCTCACCAGTCTTTTCTGCCTCGATGTCCTTCTATATCATTTCCCCTGCTAGACAACCCCTCTGCTTATGTCAAAATATCCTTTTCTGAGTGTCTTTTTGTCCCAGAAGTCAAATTGTTGACCTACTTTTTTTTTCTTAACTCCTTATTTAGACAAGCTATTGTTACTTTGACTTTGTTTCCTCAATATATGAAAAAAGGAAAAAGAAAACCAAAGTTCAACAGGAAATATACTGCCTGCTTCCAATTAATAGCAATATGCAGTAAACATTTCCCTAATAATATCCTTATTCTCATTATTCCTTGATATGTAAAAATTAGCCCTAAAACTAATTTTACTGTAATTTTTCCTTCTTGTTCCTAATATGGTAATAAAATTTAAGAACAACACATTAAAAAAAAACACTCTCAGATCCTTCTAGAATAAAGTAATAATGTAAATTTAGAGAACAAACATCTTCAACCTAAAGTCAAAGATGTTAACAAGAACCAACTCAGAATGGAAACAGGTAGATCATTGGTGCTCACCTTGGGAATAAGAGAGAGGATATTCTTTGTCTGTATGCATTAAGAAAAGCATGGCAGTGGAAGTCATGGAAGGAGGAGATGGAGGAGGAAAGGAACCCTCACTGGTAGCCTCTGTATTCCAGCTGCCAGGCCAAGCGCTCCCACACGCGGGGCTTCCGGACTCCCACAGCCCACCTTGACAACTAGTGTAACATACATACCGTGTCTCCCACAGAGAACCAAGACTCAAAGAGGAAAAACAACTTGCTAATGCCACACAGCTTGTTAGACTCAGAATTTACCTTAATGCCACGTTATGCTTTTAGGAACTGATCTTTCCGACTATCATATCTTTGTAAAAACTTCTCAAAGTAGTTATAACCAGAATATGCATTATATGTTGTCTTCTCATAGTTTTCTGTATGTTTTTTCAGTTTGCTGTAGTTCACATATATTAACTTTACAATAAAATTACACTTAAAAAAAGCAATTCCCTTAGATCAATAGGAGTGCCGGGGGATTATATTACTTTGAACAGCTAAGTGTTAATTATAAGGATCCTTATTTTTTATTAATGTGCAATAGGAGATAGGATTCGGGCATTTTTCCCAGATCCTCACTATTAGCTATCAAACAAGCCTCCTTGATAACTTAGTTCTTAGCACAAGTGTCTGTTCTCCCTTGCTTTCAATTCTGTGCTTTCAAAGCCCTTCTCCGAGCGTTCTGATGTGGGGTAACCTGCCACATTTTGGGAAGTCCTCCATCTCTATGAGCTATAGTTTCCTCATCAGCAAATCAGGTTTGGATACTCCTTTGGAAGGTGGTGGTGATGGAATGCAGTGACTCTGGGTGACTCCAGGTCCGGACACATGGTAATGAGTCCACATGGCCACAGCAGAGATGAGCAACCCATGGGAGAAGCTATGCAGCCGTGAGCGTAGGACCCTTTGGGCACCTGACCACTTACATGCCAGTCTCGGCTCTGCCACTCACCATGTGACCTCGAGCAGATCCCTTCACCACCCTCCATGCCTCCGCTCCCTCACCTGTAAAATGGAGACAAGTACTTGTGGAAATAGTGACTTGGGAGTCATCTTAGGGGCCTATTACAGCAAGAACTGTGGTAAGGATGTCAGAATTATTTTTTCATTCTACAGGTAGGCTCCTTGCTGTCTGCTTCAGAGATGCTAGGGACAGATCACTTTTTGTTGAGAGTGAATGATACCAACGAAAACCACAAATCACTCAGCGGCTTTAGATGCTTTTCAGAAAAAGCATCATGACCGCTTGTTTAGATGCCCCCCAAAGCATCATGGGGGTGAGGGGGGACTTTCTTTTTCAGAGGTGGCTGAATCTGGAATGTGTGATGCCGGGATTAAGGGCGTGTGGTTACTAAATCTGGACACGTGAGTGACTGGTGTGGCACCGCCCTGATCCCACTGGCCTGGATGGGACAAAAGGGGCAGAATGACACTGTTGAAGCCCCTTGTTGTTTTTGCTACCTCCTGGCTGCCATAAACTGTTTCTTTTCTGCCAACCCACCCTGCCCTGGAGCCAGTCGATTATGGACTAAAACTTCTGTGAACTGTGAGCCAAATAAACCTTTCCTCCTTTAACTTTGGGTGCCAGGTGGTTTTTATCTCAGCAATGAGAGAAAAGTAGCTAAGACAAACATCTACCCAAACATGGTTCAGATGTAGAAACTGATAGCCTACTCCAAGAGGGCATGAAAGGGTGATTGCTCACCTAGTAAGGCTTTGCTGAGACAGCGCAGTCTCTCAGTCAGTCTGGAAATAGCTTGTGATGGGCTTGGAGAGAGGCTGGGAGTTGGGGAGGGGTGGGGAGAGTGCCCGGGTGCAGGCAGAGGCTTCTGTAGTATGAACTTCTACTAGATGCCAAGGAGGAGCTGCCCGGACTTTCTTTTTAGTTTTCCCAGACGTGAGGCAAAGGGGGCATCGTAAGGCTTAACTGCTGTCAGTAGTCAAACATGAAAGAAGAGAGCCAGGCTCTCTACTGCACCAGACAGTTTCAGAGAGCTCCCAGTTGTATTTCGAACATGCAGAATGACATGGTGTACGGGGCCTCAGTGTCTGTGCAGGGGCTGGTGTGAGAGTGGCTGTACTGCAGCTGGAATGGCCAGAGGTACCTCTGAGGAGGTGGCATTTGAGATCTGAGCGGTTAGATCAAAATTCCCCATTGAGAAGGGTGTGGCATGCAAAAGCCATGGAGGCAACAGACAGCTTGGAGACTTGAGGAACAAAAAAGGTGGACATGTAAGAGGATAGTATGACACACGTGCGTGCTGGAAAAGGACGAACACAGTGATGATGAAGATGATGACGACAATGATGATGATTACAATTACATTCAGCCAGGGAGGATTCAGATCGCCATATTCAAATGTAGGAAGCACTATTTGATGGAGGAGAAATCCAGTTCAGTTTGGCTCCAGAGGGAATCAAATGATAAGGAGTCCAGTTTCCCATGCCCTGTATAAGGAAGGCATCTTGGACAACCAAGGCGCTATTGAAAGTCATGAGCTCCCTTGTCCGTGCGGGTGGGTGGTGTGACAGCCCAGGAGGATGACACCAGTGGAGTGGATTTCATCTGAGAGCGGTGAGAATTGGGCCCAGGGCTTAACAGGCTTTAAATTGCTTTCCCTTCTCAGAATCTGGGCTCCAGAGAAACAGGCCCAGAGAGAAGTGGGTAGGAAACTTCAGAGAAGATGCTGAAATGTGTCCCTGCAGTTGCCCTGGCTGTCACTGTTACCAGCTGGGGACAGCCAGCTTCTTCCTATGCACAGGTCTCTGAAGAGCTGTGGGGATTTCTGATTAAACATTGGCAATTGAAGCCCAGTTCTAGTTAGTGGCTTATTTGCATGTCAAATTAGAGTTCAAAGAAATGCAAATATGAAAGCTTATTTGCTCAGATAAATTTGCTTTAGTAACCTGGAGGAAACAGTAGGGTCTAAAACACTCAAACTGAAATTAATGAGACAACTTTGGCCTATCAGCTCCCCTCCCCCCGCCCAACACACCTTCCACCCGGATGGATTTCAGTTCCCTTACATGCAGATTCCCGCTGTGTGGAAGTCACCAGACATAGCCAGGGGCCCACATAGTTCTGTCAGCACCTCGGCTCTGGCAGGGGAACCAGGCAAAAGAGAGAGAAAAACAGATCCCGGATGCAAACTTCTAAGTGCAACAAATACTTAAACAAAGGTACAAATCAATAAAATAAGCAAGCAAATAGCAAATATGTAAATGGTAGTTACTCTATGTTTGACCCTGTGCTGGGCACTTTGAAAGTAAAGATTAATTTTTGACTAGCTAGAGAAATCAGAGAAATGATTTATGATGCCTGTACTTGCTCTCCCTACCACCACCTCCCCTGCATTTGTCTAGGGCTCTGAACTCCCAGGGCAAAACATATTTCTCATTCATCTTGTTAGTACTGAGGGAGGCCTGACACCTAGTAAGGGTCTCAATCATCATTCTGGAGTAGATGGATAAATAAATAATTGAGTAGCACTGGAGCTGGACTTGAGTTGGGAGCAGCATTTCATTAGGGGTAGGTACGGGGGAAGGCATTCCCGGAAAATCTACTCAGTGAGCAAGCTGAGAGGTGAGGAGGTAAAAGTAGGCCTTGCTAGGTGCCTGCATAGTCCAGTGTGTACTTTGCAAGCTTGCTGCAGAAAGGAAGAGCAGGAGAGCAAGTGAGAAGGAGGGCTGCCTGGGGGAGACTGGGAAATTATGGCAAGGAGTTGAACTTAGATCCACAGGAGGTTGGCAGCCCCTGGAAGGTTTTGAACAATCAGATGACAAGATCAGAGTAACGGTGCTGTATTGCTCCCCACTTGTCATTGGATAAGCACAAGCTGTCCTTAGTGATTACACAGCCATCAAGGGAGAAATCAAGCTGCAGAGGAAGTTGATGCGGGCATTAACTTGTGGAGGTGTGAAAGCACGTTTCTCTACTTGTACATTTGGACACTCAAGGCAGCCTCCAGTCTTGTGCCTTCAAAATATCTTCTGTGTAATCTTTTTGTCTCTTCTTTTCCTGACTTTCACACCCTAGTTTTCCGCTGATGAGACTCTTCAGTATTACTGTGTGCATTTGAAACTGTCCCCTGGTTGTCGCATCTGGTGAGACAGCTTCCTCCTCACCACCAATATCCTGCCTGCAGTGTCTCCTGAAGCTTCCTCTCTATTTAAGTCACAGGTGCCTCATGGCCCTGGCCTGCCCCAGAGCACACAGCAACAACTTTAATGCACTTCATATAGGCAAGTGGAGACTTTGTCCCTGTCACATTAAAGATGGAATCTTTATCAGTGAAATATTTAATAGATTAGACTTTAAACCCTTGCATCTAGCCTCAGTACCTAACATGTAGCATGCAGTGACTCTTCCCTGGATTGATGCACAATTATAGGAAGGTAGAGGTGGAGAGAAAGAGAGAGAATTGCACTTTGTTGTAGGAAATCTATTACAGAAAAGCCAGGCCCACCACTTCACTTGGCATGAAGACCTGTGGGACACCATGGCCATGTGACCAGTGGGACACCATGGCTAGTACCATGAAGTCAAAGCAAAGCCTGACCTATTGTAGCTGCATCTGGGTAATTAGCCAAGCCCTGGCACAGGAAAGATGACCCATGAGTACTGGTTGAAGGAACAACAAATTGTACCAGGTCGCCTCATTCAGCTGTGTTTGTCTGCAGTGGTGGTCTAGGACAGACCTTGTCAGCAGTCATCTGGCTGGGGACTCAGTTCTCCTAGCCTTCTAGAAGACAACCCCTGAGATGACTTCCAGGATCCATACAGTACAAATGCCTTGCTTCAAGTAGCATGGGTTGCTCCGAGGTTTAAGTACCAACCCTATTACTGGTTTGAAGGAAGTGAAGAGGAAACCTATGATGATGATAAGCTAATAATGCTCACCTCTCTCTGTAAATAAGTCAAATTCTTCCTGCATCGCTGCATTATACCTTCGTATCCTTTTAATATTTCAAGTAAAATTTCTGTTGCCTCTTTTAATCAGGGTCTAGGCATCTAAATGTATCATTATAGAGCTTGCTTTTAACCAAAGACTCATAAAGAAGAGTAAGCTTTTGTTTGATTTTCAGTTTTTATTTTGCTTTGTTTTCTCTCTCTCTCTCTCTTTTTTTTTTTTTTTTTTTTTTTTTTTTTTTTTTTTTTTTTTCTTCCCTTCTTTTTTTTTTTTTTTCTTCCCTTCTTTTTTTTTTTTTTTCTTCCCTTCTTTTTTTTTTTTTTTCTTCCCTTCTTTTTTTTTTTTTTTCTTCCCTTCTTTTTTTTTTTTTTTCTTCCCTTCTTTTTTTTTTTTTTTCTTCCCTTCTTTTTTTTTTTTTTTCTTCCCTTCTTTTTTTTTTTTTTTCTTCCCTTCTTTTTTTTTTTTTTTCTTCCCTTCTTTTTTTTTTTTTTTCTTCCCTTCTTTTTTTTTTTTTTTCTTCCCTTCTTTTTTTTTTTTTTTCTTCCCTTCTTTTTTTTTTTTTTTCCCCTCTCTTTTTTTTTTTTTTTTTTTTTTTTTTTTTTGTTAGTTTCCTTCCCAGAATAATCTCAGCATGGATGAGTGACTTTCCAGGTGCCTGAAGGGAATTATCCTTTGGTTTAAATCCTTCCGTGGGAAAATTTGACAGCATTATGTTTCAAGGTAATGGACAGTAGCTAGATAATGATATCAGAGGCACATAATCACAGATCACTTATCATGTGTCAGGTAGTATTTTAAATACCTTTTACATAATAACTCAATCCTTAGAACATCCCTCTGGGAAATGTATTCATCATAACTATTTTACAAATGAAGAAACTGTAAAGAGAGAGTTAAGGTCTTTGCCCAAGGTGACAGAGGTTATAAAGATGAAGCTAGCATTTGAACCTGGAAATCTGGGTCCAGAAAATCCCTTCTTCCTACTAGTTAGCATTGCTAGCCATTTCACGTGGCTTTTGTTTCTCAATTGCTGCCCCTCAGAAGGTTATCATCACACTGGTATACTTAGCCTGCTGATGCCCAAAATGCTTGGATGTTAGAATTATTGATGTATCCAATGCATATTTATTGAATGCTAACTGTTTGCCAGGCACTGATTTAAACTGTAGATATACATCAGTGAACAAAAAAGAAAGACAACACTGATTTCCTGAACCTTATATTCAAGTTTAGGAAGAAAGGTGATAAACAAAAATAGCATTAACTGTAAAAGCAACATCATTAATCATCCAAGAAATGCAAATTAAAAGCACAATGAGATATGGCCTCACGTCTTTAAGAATGGCTACTATCAAAATGACAAGAGGCAGTGAGTGTTAGTAAGGATGTGGAAAAAAGGGAATTCCTGTACACTATTGTGGGAATTTAAACCACCACTGCCACAGTGACAACAGTAGCATGGAGAGTCCTCGAAGCATTAAAAATAGAACTATCATAGGATCCAGAATTCCACTGCTGGGTATATATCCAGAGGAAATGAAATCAGTATATGGAAGAGATAGATGCACTCTCTTGTTCACTAGAGCATTATTCCCCTATGGAATCAACTGCCCATCAATGGATGAATAAAGAAGCCCTGGTCCATACACAAAAGGAATACTCTGCAGCCTTGGAAAAAAAGGAAATCCTGACATTTGAGACAACATGGACGCACCTGGACATTATGTTAAACAAGATTAACCAGCACAGAAAGACAAATGCTACACAATCTCATCCATATGTAGAATCCTTAAAAAAAATTACAGCAAATTACAGAAGTAGAGGGCACAGTGGTGATCATCAGGGCTTAGAGGGGGAGAGAGTCAAGGAGATGTTGGTCCCCAGACACACAGTTTCAGTTAAACAGGAAGAATTAGAGCAATAGTTAATTCTACAGTTGTTGTATACATTATACAAATGCTGCATTTGTAATCTAGCCAATAGGTGTTGACTGTTCTCACCACAAATTAAATATGTGGGGCAATTCATTTTCAATTTTTAACTGATTTAACTATCCATTCCACTAGTATACATATTTGAAAACTTAATGCTGTGGACCACAAATAAGTAAATATAATTTTATTTCACAACTTATAAATATTAAACCTTTTAAAGCAAGCTGGTCTATATTAGGTCAGGTGATAATTATTCATTGTAGGAGGAGCAAGAAGGTAGGAAGTGAGAGAGAGGCTCCTGGGCTGGGCCTGGTGGAGAAAGTGACCAGGGTGTCTGTCCTTGGAGGCAGGGACCGAGTTGGAAAAGCAGAGTCTGAGAGAGGAGCTAATCAGGCACAGGGAAGCAGCAAGTATGATTGTTCCAGGCCAGGGTCCCCAGGAAGGTAGGGGAACAGCAAGGATGACAACAGTGAGAGTTGAGGAGAGCTTCATAGATGTGATTTTTAAAAAGCAAGCAGAAGTTTTGCAATCAAACCAATGAGCGCTTAACTTTGAGCTCAACCATTGGCCATATCATTCTGACAAGTTACATTCACCTTCAAGCTTCAAGTTTCCCCTCCCACAGATTGGCAATACCAATTTCCTATTGGGAACAAGCGGGAAAAGTTTAATAAGCCTGACACAGAAGTGGAAGGCAGAGCCCGGGTCTGTTCTGGCTTTGCAGGTGTTCGCAGACAGTCCCCAGAGACAGCATCCGTGGAAATGGGTCACACCCCAGCAGGCAGAAGCCTGTGGGCCCCATTGTCTCCCCATGCCTGTCTAAGTGCTGTGCCCCCAAATCTCCACCAGGTATCTCATGTACCTACTCATTGGCTTTCAACAGTCCACAGTAAAAGCTGGGGTCCAGGCAGTGCTTCCAGCAAGATGATGCCACTGGCTGCCAAGCAAAAGCGACTTGAGCTCTTGCAAACAAACAAAGCAAAAACAGTTTCCAAGATGTAGGCCTTTTGTTTGTGTGAGCAGGGACATGAGCAGTTTGAAATAGCTTCTGGAGTAATTGCTGGCACTGCCTTCCCTAATTACATAATGTCTGTCTTCTTTGGCAGTGACCTTGGTATTGTCTTCCGTGTGAAAAACATAAACTCTAGGACTCTACAAACTTAGCCCGATTAGCTATTTCGTTTACCTACTTCTTAGAGCCATCCAACCTGATTTCTTTCCTTTGTTCTTTTCCTTTCTGGCTAAAATATTTATTAATGGTTTTATAAAGTGTTCAGACTAACTCGTGAGTGATAAATCTATTTGTCCCAGAAATATTTCTTAAGCACCAATTCTGTACCTAGGAAGGAGCTAGACCCTGGAGATAAAGAGCTTTATAAAACCCCCTCTCTCTTCAGGAAGTTGGGAGAGACAGACACATATAAGATACAGCTCAATGCTCAAGTGTCTGATCTTTGGAATTAGATATATACTTGGATTTGAAGAATCTCAGCTTCCATTTTATTTTGTGACATTGAGCTTGTTATTTAAACTCCCTAGGGCTTAGTTTTATCATCTGTAAAATAGAAGACATTATTCCTATTTCCTCATGTGGTTGCTTAGGTTGAGTTAGACTATCTTTTAAACACTTGATATTGCAGGTGGCACAGAGTAAGTGGTAAATGGGCCTACATATATAAATGCACATATACCACAGATATAAATATTCATACACATTTATACTCTAATAAGGTTCTGTCAACATCTCAAGCAATTATAATCCTGCAATCTAGCCAAGGAAATAAATTTCACATCAAAGTGACAGAGTAGAGATCAGCAAGCTATGGCCTAGGTGTCAAATCCAGCCAACTACCTGTCTGTACTTTTTTTATATAAAGTTTTATTGGAACACAGCCATTTGTTAACTATATTGTCTTTAGCTGCTCTTGCATTACAGCAGCAGAGCTCAGTAACAGCGGCAGAGTCTGTATGTTCACAAAGCTTAAAAATTTATCTGGCCCCTGTTAAGCCATGGCCAGAGTACAAGGAGAATACAGCCACAGTTGTGAAGATGGAGCTACTTCTCATGGTAGCGATCAAAGAAAGCAGTGGTACTTAGTTCCCTGTCCTCAGATTCATTCCTTCATTCTACAGATATGCTTTAACGTCTCCTGCATGTCAGTCATTGAGTACAAGAGTAAATAACAAAGACAGAAGTCTGTCAGGTGGAGGGGTAGGATTTTGAGAGGAGAAAATTGAAGAAAATCACTGCTGGTGAAACAGAGCTAGAGCCGAGGCACCATTGTCAGAATGTTTAGGAAAAGTTTCCAGAAACAGAAGCAGTGCAGATTGTCCCAGAAGATGCGAGTAGAGCAGCAGTGAAGGGCCAGACTATAAATGAGTGCTTTTCAAAACATGGTCTTCTATCCATCCTCAGGATCACCTGGAAGCTTGTTAAACACATATTCCTGGAGCAGAGTCTAGACCTGTTGATTCTGACTCTCTGAGTTGGGCCATAGGAATCAACACGCTTAGCAGCCTTCTTAGATAATTCTTCTGCTCACTCTGGTTTTGAATCAGTGTGGTAGAAGCTCATTGCATGGCTGACATAGGTGCAGGTGGGATGTGGGGCCAGTGCGCAAAGTGGTAGGCAAAGAGTGAAGTTCTTCCTCCCATTGAAGCCAACTTAGAGCTCACAGCCAGAACTGGGATTAATCTGGGTGCATCTGTGAGTTAAACAGATGATATCCCACGAGAGTGTGGAGATCCATTTCCCAAGAGGCAATGAGGCTTTCTAGAAGAGAGCTGCACCTTAAAGACAGGAGCAAGGCTGGCTGGAGGTGCAGACCCCACGTGTAGAGGGAAGGAGGGGTGCTGTGTGTGTTGTTTTTGTCCACAAGCCCGCTTGTGAAACAAAGGTTCAGGGACATGGATGGTGAGGGCAAGGCACAGAATCAGCAAACAGACTCCAGGGAGGTTTCTGGAACACTTCCACTTTAATAAGTTCAGCCAGCAATTTATAAAGTTTTGAAAGTGGGAGTGGCAAAGGGGGAGTAATATATATGGCTTTAACAGGATTGGTTGTTGGAGTGTCCTTGGACGAGGTGATGGAGCTATCCGACTAGGGGGGATGGGGGAGGCCATAGCCGGACATAGACAAGGCTCAATGCACAAGCTAGGCCTCTACTAGTGCTCTAAGAGACTTACGTGCAGTGCACTCGTCCCAGCCAGACTTGTACTTCACCTACACTGTTTCACTGTGAGGACAGCAGCTACATGCGACCACAGCTCGAGCTCCCATGCCCGCATTTCCAAGGGAAGACAGGTAGTGCCAGTTCTCTACCACATAAGTGCATGACTCTCCTCCAGAGGTCTCTACCAGACAGAGTTGAGGTGAGAAGGAGGAAGACAGATTGAAAGGGTGGCTATTAAGAGTGAATTTACAGTATAGGTAATTGTGCCGGGCTGGGCTACCAGACATCATCTGTGAGCATGTGGAACATTATTTTTAATGGTAAACAAAATGAATATGTCTGCCCGAGCAGGAGAAGCTGCATGAGCAGAGACGCATCTGTAGGTAGTGAAGAGTGCACCAGTTTGGCTGGGATAGGAAACCCATGTAGTGTGGTAATAGGCAGAAATCCTGGAAAGGCTGTCTATGGCCAGATGGTGAAGAGCCTTGAATGCCAATCTAAGGGCTTTGGCATTTATCCTGGAGGCAGTGGGGAGCCATTTAAGTTGTTTAGCAGTGGGGTTTGGGAAATTAAACCAGTGGGAGAATGGAAGACAGATTATAGAGGAGAGAGACTGGAGGTGCACAGGCTCATTAGGAAATCGCTGAAAAGGCCCAGGTGAGAAATATTGACTTGAGTAAGGTAGATGTAATAGGAGTGGAGAGGCAAGCGAATAGTGTTTTGAGGGGGGGAAAAAGAGAGACTCTACAGGAATTGGCAATTGAATAGAGGAATGGACTATTTTAAGGTGTGAGTCCAAGATGATGCTGACATTTCCCACCTGGCTCACTGCTGAGACATTGGACCTATTTGCAGAGAGTGGGAGAGCAGGGATGGATGCTCAGGCAAAGGAACAGAGCCTATTGACTTGAAGGGCCAGTGGGACAGCTGAGCAGGTGTTAGATGGAGGATCTGTGAAGATGCCAGTGATGGGAAATAGGCACACACAGATATTCGTTCCCCACATGTACCACTGACTGACCCCAACATAGAGATTCAGATGCTTGCCTTCTTTCACTTTTCATGCATACATAGAGCCATACCCTAATTTGATATAATATGCTGGGAACAAAATCTTGGATTGCATGTGTAGATAGGAGACTTGTTTTGTTTTGTTTTGTTTTCATTTCGATACTAACAGTCCAGAAAACACTAGAGAGAGAAAACACAATCTCATGATGAAACTCTCTCAGTCTATCAGGAAAGAATGAGCAAAACTGAGTAAGAAACTGTTATCTAATGCTTCATCTTAAATACTTAAAGAAAAACATTGAGTGTTTCAGTGGTGTACGTAAATGAAGCTGGATAATGCAAAAAAATATGTCCCCTTGCTTCTCCTTTTCTTTTCTAATTTCTTCTTTTACTTTATTTTGCAATGCAAAACCAAGCCATTTACACAGCCCTGCTGGGCTCTGGAGGACAGCAAGAAGGCTTCCCTTAATTAAGCTGAAGTGCCCAATCCAGTAAAACACCGAAAGCTCTCTCTTTAGCAAAAGCACAGAGGCAAACACAATATTGTTCTATCATCTATTTCTTGGTGGAAGAGGAACTTGTTTAAGAAATTAAGCAGTCATTTGAAAGCCACAGCATTGAAATTAGGACATGAGTTAGTTAAGATACCGACAAGTGCATGAATTATTAAAGGAAATTAAAAAAAATCTTTGCATATGGACAATAATGCTAAACGCTGACATCCTCCTCCCACCTCTTCTGTAAAGGCAGCCTCTGCTTCTTCTGATACTTGATGCCTTGGGGAGAGCCGTCCTTGTCCTAGAGTTGCATTTTTACTGTCATCTCATAATCTCCAATTTTGAAGGAAAATACTCTTGGGCTGGAACCTTGCTTTTGAGATATATGAGATGTGTGACTTTAGGCAAATCTCTTAATTTCTTTGAGACTCCTTAATCTCATCTGTTGTTTTGAGAATTAAATTAGCTAATGAGTGAAGAGCAACCTGCAGGGACCCTTGGCATGCAGTGAATACTTTTTTTCTAATAAATGTTTAATTTTAGAAGTTAAGTATTTACAGAAAATCTTCTACAATTGTGCATTGTTCCTGTCTAACCCACCTCAGTTTTTCCCTGTTGTAAATATTTTATGTTAGTCTGGCACCTTTGCCACAGTGAATCGGAATGGACCTGTTACCATGCCCTGGAGTCCACAACCCCCTTCCTCTAGCTCTTACCTAGTGTCCTTTCTTCTGTCCCAGCATCGTGTCCAGGACTCCACATCAAATTTAACCACTAGGTTTCTTTGGGCTCTTCTCGGTTGTGAAAGTTTCTCACATTTTTTTTTTTTTTCTCAATTTTAACGGCCTTAACAGTTTCCAGGATGGCTGCTGAGATGTTTGGGGTTTTTTTGTTGTTTTGTTTGTTTTGATACAGGGGATCAAACTCTGGTCCTTGCTCTTGTGAGGCAGGCAGAGGAACCACTGAGCTAAATCCCCAGCCCTTGACCATGCTTTCTTGTTTTGTTTTGTTTGTTTGTTTTGTTTTGTTTTTGTACTGGGGATCGAACTCAAGTCCTTGAGCTTGTGTAGATGTTTTGTACAATATTTCTCGGCTGAGACTCAGTTGATACTTTTATCATGACTAGATCGGAGGTGTAAGCTTTGAGGAGGAAGACCACAAAGGGAAAGAGCGATTTGCTGAACTGATCACTGTTGATGGTGACCTTGGTCACCTGGCTGCAACAGGGAGGGACCGGCTTCTCCAGTAGAAAGTCACAGTTCGCCTCCTTTTCCTTGGAAGGTATTTGGAAGAGAAGTCACACTGCACACTTCACAGTTGAGAGCTGTAGAGCTTTCCTCCACTTCTTTGAGGGCAAACTGTTTGCATAAAATCATTTGAAATTCTTCTCTGCCAGAAATTTGGCAATTGTACTTTATTTATGTGTTCAAACACTTATTTATGTAAATATGGACTTATGGATATTGATTCTATCCTTTGTATTATAATGCTATATTATTTTATTTGTAGACTGTTGGGTTGTTTACCACTAGAATCTCTTTAATTGGCTTCTGTGTCCCTTTGATATACTCCACCCTTGTGTGTGTGTGTGTGTGTGTGTGTGTGTGTGTGTGTATTTTTGCACTGCATCACTTTCTGAAGCTATAAGATAGCACAGGCTTATCTCATATAATGTTTACCCCTAACCAAAAATTAGGTATTTCTTCAAAGAATTCTGGTTGCTTCTATTGCAATGAATAATTTTTAATATCCTCTTTGCCTCTTACTTTGAGAGTACACAATAAAGACACTAAGAATTCATATGGAATTTTTAAATAATATTGAAGTATAGATCATTGGGTGCATCAAAGTAGGCAGATAATTGCTTTCATATCTTTTCTGTATCAGATATGATGCCAGTTTCTTCTGAAGATATTAAGATAATACAGAAGGCATATCAGTAGTTTCCTGTCTCTATTACAACTCTATGCACGATTCTAAGCACTTTATGTGCACTTTTTAACCCTAGTAACAATCCTACCAAGTGTAGACCCTGTTATCCATCTTATCTTACAGACAACTAAAGTAAGATTTCCCTGCAACCTAGGGTGAGCCTTGTGATAGACAAAATAAATAAGCAGCAGGTACTGAGACCAGGAAAAAGAGGCACCCAGTTCAGCTGAGATCAGGAAAGACTTCCTGAGTGAGGCAACACCCAATCTGAATCCTGGTGTGAAAAGGGGAATTATGAGTAGAATGCATGGGTAGGTGGCTTTTCAGGAAGAGGAAACAGCTTGAGTGGGCACTCCATGGTGGATAAATCGGGGAGCCTGTTAGACAGCCAGGGCATAGAATCCAGGTTGACAAGACAGACTAGGGAGGGTAGGTTAGGGTGCATGTCTGTTGCACTAGACAGCTTGGACCTACCTAAATGATGAGAAAGAGGGGCAGACTTAGAGCCAAGTTATAGGCAAATTCTTTTTTGACACAGTTCCGATGACAGATGAGAGCTGTGAGACAAGAGGCAAAAAAGGGCTACTAGAAAGTAATAGCAAAGTTCCAGGAGAGAGATTTTAGGGGCTTAAACCAAGGCAGTGATGGTTCAAATGAGATAATCAGCATTTATGAACTGGCAGGACTTGGAGATTAGAAAACAATGAAGCTTTTGTATTTATTTTCTTTCCAGAATGTGTAGGCTGAATTCTAGGGTAACAAGAGAAAGGATTCACGAAGGCTCTTAGAAGAAGTTCATGAGTTTGACAGAAGCAACCTAAGGTGTGGATCTTGAGAATTTGAGTTTTCCAGAAAAGGAGCAGAGACAGAAGAATATATTCATTCATACACAACAATAATCAATGTGATTTTTCTTATAGTAGAATGAATATGAAATTTGGAGTCGAACCAACTAACATTAAATTCCGCCTCATGTTTTTAGCTGGGTTATCGTGCCTATGACTTAGAAGTCTCAGTTTCCTCATTTGCAAAGTTGGGAAAAATAGTAATGATGACCTCTTGAGGTTGTCATAAGGATGAGTGTTAACACACCAAACACCTAGACATTTGTCATCTGTTATTATTGCTTTCAATTTGTCCAGGGTTGTATTGTTTACTTTCTCATACATTTCAATTAATTTCTCCATTACCTTTTAAGGGAAAACTTGAGTATTCCTTCTTTGCAGCAGAAAACTTAGACATTGTGAAGGGGAAAATTTGCCCAAAGTTAATGAGAGCTGAAACAAGGCTTTAGGCCCTCAAACCAGAGTCTCTGTCTGCTACATTTGCATCAGAAGGAGACATGTTAAACAGGAAGCTAGTCCTTGATCAATTGTCTTGCTTATTTGGCAAACAAATATTTATTTAAAGTGCTCTTCTACCACAGACATTGTATGTATAGCAGAATATAGCAGAAAGTAGATAGTTCCCACCTCATGAGCTTAAGATTATAGTTGGAGAGCTATACCAGTTGAAAAATATAAAACATAATATTAAAGATGATCAGGTGTGCTACAAAAAGCTCTAATATGCCTACTCTGCAATATATTCTTTGTTGTGACTGTAAGCATTTTGTCCTTCTTCAAGCATTTTGTCCTTCTTCAAGCATTTTGTCCAGATTAAATTTTCACAAGTTAATGCCTTACCATAGTGTGCATCTTTCATTTTAAGACTGTATTCCCTGCAAGTGCTGGGGAGAGAGATGAACTTTGAGGATATGAAGTTATCCTGGACATCAGGAATATAGGTATCAATCTTTCCTAAAAGCGCTATTGAACTTCTCATTTCAGTTTGGGGCCCCAGTGTTAAAAATCTTTTATGGCTATTAGCTGGGTGGAGGAGAATACACTAAGTAGGAAAAACATCAATTTAAAAGATATACCTGCATGTGAAATAATGAAGAGATGGAAATAAAGTGGTTGTAGATGGGGAGGGGAGAAGGGGGTGAAGGGAGGGCAGGGACAGGGGGAAAAATGAGAACCAAGGCTTGTCATGTAGAGGTACAAGATCCCAACAATGAATATAACTGTACTGTATCCCTAAAATGTACCAAAAAACTCAATTAAAGCTGAAAAAAAAAAGATATACCTGCATCCACTTGGAATAGCCTTTGACATATTTGAATGGCTTTCCTTCATTTTTCTCTGCCACTTTAAGAGAATGCATTTCAAATTAAAGTTTTCAAACTTCTGCTGAGAATTGTGGTACAACCACATTCTGATGTCACCAAAAACTCTCTTCAGACATAATCTATAGTATTTACCTTCGATTGCTAGAGTTTAGCAACATTTTCTTAACTGTTCTACTACTGTTTAGCGTTCAGGTTGCTTCCAGTCTTTTGGCTCATAAGATGTCTGAGACTGGGTGACTACCCACTCCTGCATGTGCACCAGCTGTCAAAGCTAAATTTCCTAGCCTGACACTTACTATATTTCCCACACTTCCATCTGGAGTTCAGCACTTGCTTTTAGGCAGAGAGTCAGATGAGTTGGAAGTTCACAAGTCCAGCAGCTGGCTCTGATTAAGCCTGGACACACCTCTATCCTCCGGGACATTTTCAGCCCCTAGGAAACTAGATTGCCTTTCTTTCCTGATGGCCTCAGGATAGCGTTCCAAGACAGCCAAGGACTCTGAAGATCTCTTGAGGTGTAAACTCTGCAATTTAGGAAATGTCACTTTTCTCACATTCTTTGGTCAAAACAAGTCATAAGACCCATCTGAAATCACAGAATGCGCGATGACCAACACTTTAGAGTAGCAGGGATGTCAAAGCCACATTAGGAAGGAGCATGCTTTCCAGGATGTAAGGGATTTGTAGCTGTTGGCCCACCACAGGGGATTACAGTACAGTATGGTGTGATGAACATTTGTATAAATGAAGTTTTGTGTTTCAGTGTAAAACATTATTTCCTTTGAATTAACTTCTAGAATTTGATTCACCAAGTAAAAGGAAAAGATACATTTTTAAGCCTCTGTATTCAAAGGGTGTAGCTTTCCAGCATGTACTGCAATGATCCCTCCCTGCCTTGTAATACAGAGGAGATCCAACTGGTCAATTTCACATAAAAAAGCCAATTCTAGCCAGGGATTTAGCTCAGTGGTTCTGGGCCCAGGTTCGATCCCTGGTACAAAACACACACACACACACACACACACACACACACACA
>NW_022900935.1:34857603-34902211 GCF_012274545.1 Fukomys damarensis | reverse complement strand
TCTAGCCAGGGTTAGCTCAGTGGTTCTGGGCCCAGGTTCGATCCCTGGTACAAAACACACACACACACACACACACACACACACACACAGCTAATTCTAATGTTCTATTAGAGTTAAATGCAGATTTCTTTTCTCTAAAGGGATAAAGTAGCTCAGTGGCAATGAATGGGGTTTTTCTGTGCCTGATTACGAATAACATTCTCCTTGGCATAAATGAAATCTTGGGTGAGGAGTTGGAGGCAGACCAGACTTTAGATCCATCTACCAAACAAATCCCTTGTGATTTGAATGTATGAATTTGTTGAGATTTCCTGATGGCTAACAATATGCCTTCATGTTAGCAATGACAAAAACTAATAGCTGGGCGCAGTATTAAAAAAAAGGGGGCCTCTTTTTCATGTAATTGAATTCTTCAATCTTGCGCTGCATTCATGGAGAAGAACTCTTGGGATGAATTTCTTTGAAATCTCTGCTACTGATTTTATTTTCTGATATGTTGACCTTCTTCGTCTCGAGACATGTTGCAAGATTGGCAGGCTTCGTTTCCATGCATCAGACACACTGAAAGCTTCGTACAGCTCCTGTGGCTGAAACTTATTCAGTGTGGATGCTAATGAAGAATTTGAAAGTGATTGAGTCTCATTTTCTCCTCTTTCACTCATTCCTCTTTAAGGGGCAAAAAATAGCATCTCCGTAGCAAATAGAGCTAAAAAAATAATGACTGCATCTCTCATTCAGAACTTAGTCTCACTATCACTCTTCTATTTTGAGAGGCAAACTATAAATCTGTATCAAGAATGGTGGTGATTATTATTTTTATTAGTGGAGATGCAACAGATATATATCTTCCTGGCATTTACACTATTTAAATGTCCTGCACGTGCATCTATTTATATAATGTATATATTTACTGTATACTGGGGAGGTGCCATGCGAAACATACTGAGCGAGGAATCAGTGATGCGGATATGAATTAGTCATGGCCTCTTCCTTCCTAACAGCTTGCAATCAAGTGTGGAGGGCGGGCACAGACCTAATTGGTTTGGGTGAGCATATGTTCCTGGAAAGGAAGCCTAGCTCACCTGGAAAAGTACTTGAAATAAGTCACAAGTTCTTTGGAATAAGAAATGAAGGAAAAAAGAAAATGTCTTCCATCCAAACCATGCACATAGTGAGAAACGTGTTCCCTGTTCAACACTCTGCCTGTGGATGGGACTAGATGCATCTGTGAGCCTTCATTTCAGTACCACATTTGCTGTGACCTTTGCCTTCTGGTTTTTCTCGCATGCATCGAGATTACTCAACTGGCCTGCAGAGGCACCCCAGTGGGTAGACTGGCCTAACCACCAGCCTTGAAAGTACGGACACTCTACCAGTCAGTTTTCTCCATTCTTCTCAACCAACCCCTGAATCCCCCAACCCTGCTTCCTCATGTCTGACTCAACAAAGGATTCTGCCTCTGCCTGTTTTATAGGCAGAGTAAATCCATGAAATGAGAAGTCCTTCTTTTACTAGACACACAAGCCTAACTGAATTGCCCCTCCCCACCCTGTTATCTCCTATTACACCAGAGGAGATGGTCCTGGTCCCTGTGCAAAGGCCAGTTCCATAGGGTCTGAAATATGTCCCTCGGAAGGATGCCTCCCATCATTGCACAGGCTCCACTCTCTCCATCTTGAATCAATAAATACATCTCAGGTCCCAAACCAGCTATAGCATTGTTTTCTTTATCTTTCCTATGGTAGTTCTTCTTGAAAGATTTGTCTTTTATTGCTATCTCCATTTCAAATCTTGTTATTCTCCCCTTGGCCCCTTTGAATCTGTTGAGGTTTTCGTTTGTCTCATTCTCCTTGAACAGCCTTCCCTGAGAGACTGAGAGAGAATAAAACTTTCAAGTTCCCTCTTGGAGGCAAATAGCAGAATTAGACTAGGTGTGGTGTCACACGCCTATACCTTCAGCACTCTGGGAGACTGAGGCAAGGGAATCACAAGTTGGAGCCCAGCTTGGGCAACACAACAACAAAAATTTTTTTTTTATCTAAAAAAAAAAAATTTTAAAGAGCTGGAGATGTAGCTCAGCGTAAAAGCCCTGGGTTCAATCCCCAGTTTAAAAAAAAAAGAGGTTGGGGGCCAAGTTAGTTTTACATCAAGATGTGTGTGGCTTCCAGGCTGGAAGGTTCTTACTTAGGACATAAAGTCTACCTGTGTGAGTGCACAGGTGAGACGGGGAGGTGAGGGCTGTTTGAGATCCCAATCCTAGGGAATTCTTGGTGTAAAGGAAATTCACCTATCAATGACTCTATGTTTTTATTTCAATAAAATAAAATAAAACTCTTTGGACCTCAAGCGTGCTGTGATGACATTTTTTCAAATTTTTATTTAAGAGAGCAAAATATAATGTGCCCAGTATTCACCAGGGTGCAGCAATCCTTCCTTACATCTGTTCGCCTGTTGAACACCAGCTGTACATCAGCTCCTGCCTCAGTTGCTGAATGGACATAAATGGAGATTCTTTGACCTCAAGGAACACGCTGTTTCCAAGAGTGGGGACATAGGTGTTATTTCTCTGGGACAGTTAATGTAAGCACAGCTGTATGGAACACCCAGTGAACACTCAGACCGGAAGAGCTTTGCACCGGAAGTGCTGCTCCCAGCTCAGATTCCTCCTCAGGACACAGACTCCCTAGCGCTGCTGTGTTCCTCTCCTGTAGCCTGTTTCATAAATGTTCACATGCCTGCTTATTCCACATCTTCATACTTAGGAGAGGAGGATGCAGCTCAGAATTGCTGACCTGTTAGAATGGTTGCTGGCCAGTAGTCAGCCATGGTTACCCCTGCTCACATTTGTGGTCAGAGGTGCTCATTTCAACAGCCTTGGAGCTGAGTTTTGCAAAGTACCACTGCTGTATGTGCTAAGCTTACCTGACAGTCCAAAGATCTTCAGAAAGACTGCACTACAGTTCAGCTTTGAAAGGAAAAGACAATACTCAGAAGATGCACGAAAACAGAGCAGCACAATGTAAGTTATACACGCAGCTAAGAGATTTCTCACTAGTATGAAATAAAAATCCTAAGAAAGTATTGCCATAACTTTTAATTGGCATCAGCTTCTTTTTTTAGTGGTATATTAAATAAGAGTACACCTTGTTTCTGATGTTTCTTGGGCTATCTGAGACGTTGAATTTCAATCTATCTAGGAAAAGCCTGTATTTTTAGAAGTTATTTTAACTCACATTGAGCTAGGGCTCACTTCACTTTAAACAATTCAAGCTGGTTTTTGCAAACTCCTGCCATCCATCCTATCCCTATGCAATGGATTCTTTTAAGCTACATTCAGGACTTTATTGCACCCCACCCCTTCTTCTTCTCTTTCTTCTCCTCCTCCTCCTCCTTCTTCATACAGTGGCACTGTGTAAAACTCAGCTCGGTGTTCCAGGTCAATGAGAATGGCTTGAATTGTGATTCATTTATCCCATATATTAGCCACACCTTCTGTCATCCACACTGACAGTTACTGGTCACCCAAGGATGATCTTATTATCTAAGCATGTTATTTATAAGGAATTTCACAGCCGAAGCGAGGTACAGAATGACCTACTCCAAAACAAGAGCGATTAACAACTTTGGAGCATAGCCAAACTGGAGAACAAGGTTGTTATTGGCATGATTTTAATCATGATAGACAATTAGCCAACCTTAATTATATTGAGACGGAAAACCAGAGTGAGTGGCAGTAATGAATTTCTCCAGGAACTCTCCTGTGTCTCCAGCTCAAGCTGGCTGACCTATAAAGGGTGCAAAATGATAAAAGATGTTTGCCCACAGGTACAAACTGTTTACCTTAAGGAACAGCCTGTGTGGAGAAGGGGTCTGAAGGGACATCGCATATTCTGCAGGGACATCACAAGACGCAGATGGGACTCTTCAATTCCACTGGCATTTTCCCATCAGGAAGGGATACAAAAGAGAAAACTTTTTTTTAGCTGAACTTGGGCACATTAATGTTAATGTGATTATGTAGCTGGGGATTCTTTAAATGTTGCCCATGGCTTATGTATTCCTGCAGTTATATGTAAGCACTTTGGAGCACTATAAAGGCTGAATATTTTTCCTGACTAGGTCAAAGCCCAAACAGAACACCTGGAACTTGAATAGAATCAGAAAGTGATTCGAATGTTAAAAAAAAACTTTTTTTAACAACTTGACAGTCCTTGCCTCTAGGTTTAGAAATGGAATTTAAAAGGAAATTCTCCATACGTCTCCAGTCTCTTTTTCCATTATGGATTTTAATTGACTTATTATAATTGAAACATAGAAAAAAAGAAAAAGTTCTGCAGAATAATTGAAATCTCTATAGTTTTATATATATAAGTCTTCAGAGTTCACAGAATATTATGCTGATATTTAATTCTTATATGAGACACACACGTGCACACGCACACACACACACACACACACACACACACCCGGACACACCTAGGAAGAACGCACTGTTGTTCCATATGAAAGATGAAGAAACTGAGGTTCAGCATTTGTAACTTTCCTGGGTCAATTGTCAGAGATACATACAAGGCTTGATGGCAAGCCTTGATAAAGCAGATCATGCATCAGGTTCTAGCTGATGGAAAAGCAAAACAGTAATTGCATCCATAAGAATGCCTTGAAGATGGAGGTGGAGGCCGACTTTTCCATTGTGATGACTTGTCTTGGATGGGGAAACAAAGTCTGTCTGTGTTTGTATCAGAGATGTGAATCCATCAGATTTGTTACCCACCTCCTTCCTGCCCACCCTCTCTTCATAATTCTCCTCATCTTTCCCTCTCGCTCTACCTTCGATGAATACTTTAAGTAAGTAGCTCCTGTATTCTAGGAAAAGCACTTGGTGCTGGGAATATGGAGAAAAAATTAGTGAATAATTTGATCCCATAGCACAGGTTCATAGAGGCTATATTCTTAATAGCCAAAAAATAGAAGCAACCTAATTGTCCATGGCTGGAAGTTTGGTTATACACACACAGTGGAACAGCAATGCCTTTAAAAGGAAGGAAATTTTGACATGTGCCCAACAGGGATAAGTTTTGAACACAATGAAAAAAGTAAAAAAAAAAAAAAAAAAAGGTAGGAATGAAAAGACAAATAGTCCATCATTCAACTTCTATGAGGCACCAGGAAGAGTCAACTTCCTGGAGACAGAAGGTAGAAAGGCAAAGTGATTGCCAGGGCTGATGGAGGGCAAGTGAGGACTTAGCTTGTAACAGGTACAGAGTTTCAGTCTGGGAAGATAAAAAGGCTCTGAAGATGGAAGGAGTTGGTGGTGCCCCGAGGTGAATGCACTTCCTATCATTAAACTGCACACTTAAATGGTTAGAGTGATAAATTTACATTGTGTGTATTTCCCCATGATAAAGATTCAACCCCTGCCCTTCTGTGAGTGCCCACTTCACCAAAGGGCTGCATGTGACTGTACTCTGCAAGTGGCATCCCAGGGTAGCATGGGGTATGGAGAAGCTCAGATCAACAAGGACAGCTTTGTGAATAACACTGCAGATGTCTAGATGAAGTCTGAGAGAAATTTTTGTATTTCTCAGCAAAGTAGAGGGAGAAAGGTGGACAATCCTGCCACGCCAGCTTCCAGGGCTCACCTGGGGCCTGGAGAAAGTGTGGCATGGCCGAGGAGCTCAGGAGCCAGTGACTGTGATGGTGTCCCTGCCCATACCTCCTGCACACAGAGCTGGAGTGACTTGCACAGTAGTCAAAGCCATGTGTAAAACCTGGGTCTTCGTTTAAAATATCCATTGCCTTTCCACTAGCCTAGGGCCTGGGGACCTGCTATTACAGAGCAGCTACAGCGACAGCATGGTGGCCATTTAAAATCAATCATTCAGTTACTCAGCTGTTTTTCAAGGTCAGCTAGTGACCAACACGGACGTCTCTGATAGTGACCTTTCTGCCATCACAGCTAATTGTATTGAACAGGTCTGTTGTGACATTTATGGAGTAATTCTCTTACTATTAAGCTATGTATCTGACCAGCTCACAGAGTCCTTGAACTGCAGCTCAGAGAGGTTGAGTCATTTGCTGATGGCTTCACAGCTGCTCAGCCTTAAGGCTGGAGCTTGAATCCCAAAGCCCTGTGCTTTCCAGGTCCAGTGCACTTTTCAGAGTCTACTGCTCCATTTCTCCTGTTCCACATTCAGATTATTCTTCCAAAAGTCCCCTTTTCAGCAGATCATGCACAGAACTTTTCTTTGTCACATGGAGAAAACACAGATTCCTTCGTCTGGTAATCAAATTTATGGGAATAAATGTACTTTGCAGTTTCTTTTCCTTCTCTTTTTTGCCAGTATTCACTCTTTGCCTCAGTGGTGGAACAACTCAGTCCCATTCCAGCTTCTGAGTTTTGCTGTCCCGATGCCCCTTCCTAGACAGCCATAGCCTTCCTCTCTACCTGCTGGAGCCCCTGCTTAACTTATGACCTGCCTGTCTCGAAAGCCTTCCTGGCCCAACCTAAGTTGCAGAGAGCTTCCGTTCCTCTCTCAGCTGGAAGCCAGGATGCAGCTCCAGTGACACCATGTAAGAAACCACTACTCTGCTGCAGCAGAGGCTGCTCCTTCTTTTCTGACCACTGCCCAAGTGGAATCTTCCCCAGGCCCAATGATCATGGTGGTCAACCCTTGGGCCAGCTCCACTATCAGGACTTGTTGAGTTCATCATTTTCACATTTTGCTTGATTTCATTTCTTCCTGCTCTGTGACAGACACCATGCTGGATATACTGACATCTTATTTCCTGTAATTCTCTTAACAAACCTCTGAGGAAGATATTGTCATCTCTGTTTTAATCCCCATGTGGTAACCCAGGCTCAGTGAGGACAGAGGAGTTAAAAATCTGAGATGGGAAGTGGCATAGTCAGAACCTGACCCCAGAACTATCTGAATACAAGGCCAGGGCCCTTTTCCTTATTGCAGGGACAGCCTGTCCTGAATGTGATGAGACGTTGCTGTTAGTATGGTGAGTAGTGGAAGTTGGGTTCCTCTCCACTCTGAAACATTTCCACCTGCATTTCATACTAAAGAAAAATCTGTTGCAGTTATTAATCCAAGACAGGACAAGTTCTGATTCTATCAGCCCCACCCTGGATGTGGCATCAGACTTGAGCTCACAGGGGAGGTGGGAGGACTACACAACTCCAAGCATTGGTCTTGTTTTGAAACTCCATGACTCATTGTTTGGACACTATCCAATGGCAGAAGAAATGGATTTTGACTTTTTGTTACATGAATAACATTTCCTATCAGAAACTTGGTGATTTCTCCAGCTATTATTAATGGATTCTTTAATCTGGAAGCGACTGCTAAAACAAATGTCCTGCTCTATAGCATGAGGGTTTAGCAAAGGATAATCAGATGAGAATCTTATGGATGGAACTTTTTAAATTTCATAAAAATCCTGGTGAACTAAAAAGTTCAGGAAGCCTCATGTTTTTATATATGGAAAATGTTCTCCTAGAGAACTATGACGTATAGATCTGTGATCACTTACACTGTAATTATTACTGCAACATGGTAAATAGTTAAGTGAGAAATGTATTTACTCACTTAGAGCCCAGTCCCCTGTTCTACAATTCAGCAGTGTCAGTTGAGTAAAGGAGTGAATTAATAAAGGTGTTACACATTAGGCCATTCAGGCTGCTACAGCAAAATGTCATAGAATAGATAGCGGATAACAACAAAAGTTTATTTCTCAGAGCTCTGAATGCTCAGAATTCCAGGATGAAGGTGCTGGCAGCTTTGGTGTTTGGTGTTTGGTGAGAACCTGCTCCTGCCTCAGTCAGTGCCTCCTTGCAGTGTCCTCACATGATAGGATGGCAAGGCTACTGCCTGGGTCCTTTTTCTAAGAGTACTAATTCTGTACATAAGTCCTCCACCCTCATGACTAGTAATCTCCAGAATGAAGACCCTTCCTCCTATTTCCATCACTTTCCTGATTAGGTTTTAATTTATGAATTTTGGAGGTAGGACAGGAACATTCAGACCATGGCATGCTGATTGAGACAGCCTCTAAAATTTCTTCCACACTATTGGTTTCCAAATCAGACCTTCAGTTCAGCTCCATTTACAAGGAACTCATTCTGACAAAAGCAAGAGCAACTGGTTTACTGATAGAAAGACAGCAATCTCATAATTTCCTTCCATTCTGTGGGCTTCTTAGATATTTCTGGGCAAAAGATAGATCTTGAGGCAGATGTCCTGGAAATAAACTATCAGATATAAGGGTGAAAAGTTGGATGTAGGCATCCATGGAATAGGGCCAAGCACAGTCTGTGGGGCCATTGTCAGTGAAGGTTGGGTGAGCTTGGGGAGGAGGGGAGGAGTCAGCTTGGAGTGCTGGGGCGTTGGGACCTGATCTTTTGGAGAGGGCTTTAGAAACCACTGCTTCCTGTCCCCACAAGGATGGTGAAGTTCTCCTCTGTGTAATGAGATGGTTTGAGAACCAGGTGGACACACTGCAGGAGTCAAGAACCACCAAGAGCTCAGATCAGACAGTGTGAGCCTTCTTCTGGGGCAGGCTGTATCTCTCACCCATGTTGTTAAAGGCCCAGACTGTAACATTTACCCACTTCTTGTTCAGTCTTGCCTCTGCCTCAGGACAAATAATCTGTGGAGATCTGAAAAGCCTGTAGCCTCTTCTTGATAATGCCTAGAAATAAAGTAAGCAATGACAGAAAATATGGGGTTGCAAAGAACAGAGAGGTATGTATTCTGATCTCTACTTTCAATCCTTGTGGAGTTAAAGGTCAAGAAACTCAAAGGATACCAAATAATTGATGAACAGAGGTTACATGTGGGTCTTCCAGGAGTTTTGTTTTGTTTTTTTTTTGAGGAGTTGTCCTTGTTTTTGTCTTGAGATGAGGTCTCAGGTCTCATTATACTGTCCAAGCTGGCCTAGAACTTACTGTGTGTATAATCTCACTCTATAGCCCACACTGGCCTCAAACTTGGGAGGCCATCTTCCTGTGGGGCAATCCTCTTGCCTCAGCCTCTTGCATAGTGAAATCATAGGCATGCACCACCAGGCCTGGCAAGGATAAATAGTGCCCATGTTTGTAGCAGCACAATTCATAATAGCTAAATCTTGGAAGTAGGCTATATGTTCATTAACAGATGAATGGATAAAGAAAATCTGGTATTTCCACACAGTGGAGGACTGCGCTGCCATAAGGAAACATAAATTTGAGTCATTTGTAGAAAAGTGGATACACCCTGAGACCGTAATGTTAAATGAAATAAATCAGACACATAAGCTTAAATATCACCTGGTCTTAGTCACTTTTCTCGTTGCTGAGACAAAATACCTGACACCCAAAGTTAAGAAGGAAAGGTTTATTTTGCCTCACACTTTGTAGAGGTTTCAGTCCATAGTTGGCTGGCTCCAAGCAGGGTGGCATGGCCAAGGGGCATCATAGGAGAAAAACAGTTCATGGCAAAGCAGGGCAGACAGAAGGCAGCAAAGCAGAGAAGCAGCAAAGTAGTTGAGCAGTGGCAGCAGCAGCAGCAAGCCAGTCCTTTTTCTGTCCCTTATATTTTATCCAGACTACCCATCTTTTGGGCAAATAGCACTCACACCCAGGGTGGGACACTCTTAATCCCAGCACCATATCTTTAATCTCAGCATCACACACTCTAGATCCAACCATCCCTAAAAGCCCCATCTATGACTGCATATGGCTGTGGTGCCAACCATAACACGATTCCTCTTATATGAAAAACCCAAAGTATAAACAAAGAGAAAAATAAAAGATAGACAATAGAAGGTAAGGAGCTAGATCTTGCTCAAAGGGAAAAGGGATCAAGAGACAGGGAGAGGGAGAGGAAGGAGGGGGAAAGGAGATGAAAAAAAGGAACAAAACTGTGCTATGTACATGCACCAACTCCTCATCAGGAAGGTAAACATTATGTACTACAAACATGCACTAATAAATAAAACATGTAAAGAGCAAAATAAAAGAATAAGAAGTACACGACTAGTTTACATGGCTAGTTTATGCCAAATGGCATATCTTTATTACCTTTAATGCTTCAAAATAAATATATAAAAGTTGAAGAATATGATTTTTTAGCAAAAGTTGAAGTTTAGAAACCTAAATAAACTTCCCCAAAGTCAACAGCTAGTAAATGGCAAGAGAAGCCAGCTATAAATTTTACTCCTGTGTAATTTGACAGTGCAAGTCCCAATGCAGTTTTACTTGTGCACACCAATTGACCCAGTGATTCCATTTTAAGTTAGCCTAATTATACCTGTGCGCTCACAGTCCCATTGGGATGACTGGATATATTCCATAACAATGCAATATTTGTCTTGTGAGTACACATGTGTAAAGATGCCGATTACAATATTAATTATAATGGCAAAAGATAAGGAACAGTCTCAGTGCTCCTCAGCATGATGAGCTTAACTACAGCATGACTATCCATAATGGAATATTACTGTGAAATACTATGGCACTATTAAAAGGATGTATTGCTTCTGTGTATATATTGAGCTACAGAAATGTTTATGAGGTACTGTTAAAATGGGAGGGGCAAGCTGCAAAGTAATGAATATGTTGCTGTCTCTTTGTGTGTGTGTGTGTGTGTGTGTGTGTGTGTGTGTGTGACTGGGGATAGATGCAGAATTGGAAAGCCAGTGTGGATAGCAGGCCATTGTTCCGATGAAGGGTAAGACTGGGTACTTAGGGAAAGATATGGCCAAGCCTGTATCTTTAAAGAGAAAAACAGAGTTGGGTGCCAGAAAGACCAAATTTGACAGCCAGATGCCAGAGATAAATCTGAAACAAAAGCAGGATCTGCAGCCAGTGGAGTTGTACAGAGCAAGAGCAAGTCTCACAGCAACCACAAGGTCTGGGGTGGCCGCCATGGCCCCATCAGCAGTTCATAGCTGTATGCATGGGCCAGGGCCACCTGGGTGAAACCAGGCTTCCTCTAGGTACAAGGTGGAGACAGATGTCCAGTTCCATTCCTGCTGTGAGGGCCATCTGAAGCCAAAGACTTACAGCAGGTGCACCATGAGCACCCCGGGGCACACATCTGGGTTGGGCTGTAATGCATCTACACTCTGCTGTGGTCTTTCACCTCCAACGTCTGAGTCCTTCCCACTCCTAAAAGCCAAATGTCTAGGCTTGACCTGGGCCACTGTCTAGCTTGTTCTTCTGAACAGCCTTTCTGCGCCCCTGTAAGGGAAACTTTGATGACTTGTTGGAGCAGAAGGCTGTTCAGCCTTCTCTGCCCCTTTTGGGGGACCTTTCCCTGCCATTTATGGAGTGCAGAGTTCTTTCTCTTCTCTTTTTAATCTCTCTTCCCATGAACGCCTGGAACCCTGCTGTCTTGTGTTCCTATTCAGCACTGTCACATGGAGAGTCCTCATAATAGACCCGTGAACTCTCCCCTTCCCTGTGTCCTGCCATCATCGCTGTACCTGAGGCTCATACTGCTGGTTCAACCTGCTCAATGAGCGTGTCACCCTCATGGGTCATTTGGTCAGAACAGTAACACTGGAAACCATCTAAGAACAGAAATATTTCTAAAGCTATTAGCTTGATCTTTTGTTCCATTGCTCCTTGCTTCTGTGAGTACAACCCTCAATTTACTACCATCCAGAAAGCTCACAGTTTCCATGGGAGAAAAGCATGTAAGACAATCCAACAGTATGAACTGCTCTGCTTGTCAAGGTCAGATTGGCCTTCTGACCATTAAGGCCTCACCTAGGAGAAGGCCTTTAGTGAATTTCCTTACAGAATGTAATAGAAATTAAAGTCAGGATCTCTTCCCTTTGGGGATTTAATATTAAATCCCAGAATAGGCAAACCTAACTCTGAAGACTGCTGAAGCAAGTTGAACATATGTACACTCAAACAGACCAAAACAAAGCTTGGCCTCGATTTGGGTGGTATTGACGTCCCACAGCCCCTAAGCATTAATCAAATGTTTGCAAATTGCATGTGCTTTAACTGAGCTTTGGGAGTGCTGATTTAAAGCAATTGTAAGGGATCCTCCGGTGTTACAACCAATTAACCCTACTTCATCTGTTTTCTAAGTCTGAATTTACTCCTAAGAACTGGGTGTTTGGAAAATAAAAAGTAGATAAAATACAAGTAATTAGTGAAGGCTTCCTGGAGAGGGTGAGCCAGGGCCAAATCTTCAAGGAGATGCTGATGGCTCTCTGCAAAAGATGGCCAGGAGATCCAGCAAAGCAGGCAGCCTCACACCTTGGCAGGGGGCCTGTCCCAGGAATGACATTTCTTACAGCTCAGAGAGGGTTATTGTTGATGAAGGGCCTTCCATCTCGCTTCTGTAATGAAGACAACAATGAGGGTTTGCTGCAAAGGGGTTCCTCTCCTTTTTACAGAGGAGGAAACTAAGGCCCAGGTGTTTAAAGCCATGCGTGTGTCAAAGTCAGCTGGTAAAAGGGTGAAGTCTTGAGTCTGTGGGATTCTGTGGTTCTAATCACACCATCTCCTGGGCTCAGAGCCGGCCAGAAAGCAGTGGGCAGTAGATCGTGGAAGAAAGGAGCACAAATTCCAAGAAGTTAATTTGAATTATCAGATGCCAAATACTTTGTTAAGCATTTTGCATGCCCTCTCTTATTTATTCATCCCAATAACCTGACACAGATGTCCGGTCTTATTTTAATTATCAGAAAACTGAGGATTCTAGAGGGTAAACGCTAGAGGTTCTATCTTCAGGCTGACTCCAAAAGGCAAGCTCTGAACACCTCCTCTATCCCATGCTCTCCTGCTGACATGCCTAGACCCCTGGGTACAAACAGTAGTGCCATCCTTATGGACGTCACCATGCCAGTACGTCATACGTCAGAAGTGGAGTCCGACCCGGAAGTAGCGCATTTCAATCCGATGTGGCTTGAAAGGAGCTTTCCCAGAGCACACAGAATCATGGGGGAGGCATGCTGAGCTGGTTATTTTCTTTGGTGGCTGCTGTTTTCTCTGCCCTGCAGATGGCAAAGCCAAGGTGCCTACAGCCTTTGACACGTCTGAATTGACAGAGCTGCAAGAGACAGCGCCAGGACATGATACCAAGCTCAGTCTCTTCCTCAGTCCTCAACATTCCCATTCTTGGACTTTGTTGGTGATTTTCCAGAAAATATGGGCCACTTTTCAGGCAGTCTTTTCAGTAGCATCGCTGTAGACACTTTGAATATATGACACATTTAGAATATCCTTTTTCCTTCCTCTGTTATTCTCAAATAAAACTTAGAATTAAACTTCCAGGTTTGAGCCTTGTTTTTTTTGTTTTTCTCTCCAGTTGATCTTTGCTGGCTTCGTGGCTTTAAAATTCGTTTGTATTCCTCTGTGTCCCAAATACACATCTCCAGCTCCCACCTCCCTCGAAGCCCAGGCTACGTACTGTCTATCTCCAATCAAAAGTCATACAGAGAGTTCCCAAGGAGCTCTCAGTGAGACCTTGCTTCAGACTTTAGCGATTTAAGAAGAAAAAAGTCTCTAAACATGCTCATCCTAGTCTTCCTGACCTAGTCATTGTAGTATCGAAAAGAATTCTGAATTGATCTCTAGATGGCATGTATGTGTGCTACAGCATCCCGGCCACCGTCTTTCTGTTGGACTGGACTATTGGGCCATTGCCACCAGCTCTGTTAGTCTCCTTGGGTCCTCTCCTAATTCCTCCAAGCTGCTTTCTTCAGAGCAGCCAGCAGGGTATGCATACCATGTAAATCAAATCATGATCCCTTCTCCTAACTTCAAACGCATGTTCAAAAAACTCATATGGTCCTCACGAGGTTTAAATGAAGTCCAGGAGACTTCCATGGTCCCCAAGGCCCAACACGAACTAGTTCTAATTGTCTACTTCCCTGGCCCCAGCCCATGCCACCTTGCTCCACCTGTCGCCTGTAACTTTGTATCACCTATCTGTACAGTCCCCACCATGCTATGCCCTTATGAAATATGTGTTGCTTGTGGAGCAATAGATCTTTTTGTTTTCCATTTCACCCCTGAACATATGCTGTACAAGGACCAAAATGGCATCTGTATTCTTTACTGTCCAACCTAATGCCTGTTCTTTTCAGTTATCAAAATAGTCCATGGTTAGGATAGAAAACTAGGAAATAATGACATGAAAAAGAAATGTACATTTAGGCATATTTTCTTCCCATGATTTCCCTGTGCATTATTTTAAATTGAGATTATTCAATGCATTCAATTTTATCCCACTTGTTATACTTAACATAACAGCAACAATTCTCTACCTTGTGTCCAGTATTTCCGATAAGGGGAAATACAAAGTATTAAGATGTATTATGTGCAACTCCCCACCATGAATGTATTCATTATGTACTACAAACATGTCCAAATAAGAATTATATATGTGTGTGTGTGTATGTGCTCAATCAGACATTATTTTCCTTCTTCTTATCTTGATTTTCTTTCAGAAAAACACTTATGCAAGGGCCCTCCTTGTGCTGGGTTTTGTTTAAGTAAGACAGTGTGGGTCACTGGAAAGACTGTAAGCATGAGCAAGTTATTAACCTTCCAGACCACAATGCCTTTATCTACAAAATGGGGACAAGAAAACCTGCCTCCCTTAATTTGCAGGATTGTGCAAGGATCTAATGAAGTATTAGAGAAAACGTCTCCTTAGATCCTGGGGTGAATATCATTTTCTAATCCACAGCCTTGCACAAGTGGAATGAGGTTTACAGGAGGGAAAATGACAACAAGTAATTTGTAAAGCAATTTGAAATTCGTGAATAAAAAGCTATTGGCAATTTTTCTGTACGGAGTGAGACATGTCCTAATGTTTGTATTTAATATGCTAAACAGTTGCCTGTGTCTAATTCTAGGTTCGTACCCCACAATAGCTTTTTTTGAGGGGGGGGGAACATTTATTTATTTATTTATTTATTTTTACAACTTTCAGCTGTAAAACTGGGGTCAATTATTTTTAGCCGTTTCTTCAGCCTGTCTCATTAGAGAATACTTTGAGGTAATGACTTGGGCATATTTGATGATTGTTCATTTTGAGAGATGTCATTTTAAGACTTTTCTAGAAATTTCAAATCTGCCCATGGGAGATCTGTTTTATGCCAAAATGTCATCTCAAATTCCATCCTACATACTGCCTTACACTCAGCCCTTATAAATGTTTCAGAGCACCTGCATTTTTTATCAGGGCCCTTTCATGTCTCATAGCTGACCTCCACACTTTGTCTGAAGGGGAGAAAGTGATACTTTTAAATGGCCTTTTCCCCCTTTGTCAGGGAAGATAAAATTTCCCAATTATTTCCCCCTTGTACATAGCTATTTATATTAATATTTTACAGAATGGGTTCTTTATAGTGTTATTCATGAACCAATGTATTAAATCTAAAACAAACGTATCCTAAAAATGAACATTTAATCTGTGTTTAATACCTGAAGCCAGATTCGTGTTGACTTAATTTCTGTGGTCATAAAAGAAATTTATGAAATGATTCAGATTCTTTTATCCTCTCAACAAATATTTGAACAAGCTTATTGAGTACCTCTGACATTATCTTTTAATTTTTTTTTTTTTTTTTGTACCGGGGATCGAACTCGGAACCTTGAGTTTATGAGGCAGGCGGTGGCACCACTGAGCTAAATCCCCAGCCCATTATCTTTTAATTCTTGTATCAGGGGGACAAAGCTGTGTCATCATCATTGTCATCGTCCTTTTGGTTGTGTCATGGATGGGGAAATTGAGTCTCAGAGCTGTGCAGAGTCCTGTCAGGTGGCCCTGCTACATATCAGGGTCTGGGATGTGGGGAGAGGAGCATACATGAAATGCTTGAGGTAAGCAGTCTGGGGCAAAACTAGAGAAACTAGGGATGCAGGGAGAAAGTGACTATCTAGTAGAAACCTGAAGTGGGGAGAGAAATTAGATTAGGGATAATTTAGGACATATTTCCCTAACTTAGCTTCACATTCTCATCATCTGGAGATCTTTTAAAAAGACTGAGATTTAGTTCCTATTCCCAGACATTGTGATGTAGTTGGTAAAGACCACAACTTGGGCTTCGGGACTTTTATGTAGATTTTTTTTGGTTATTCTAATATGCAGCAAAGTTATAGCACCCCTATCCTTCAAGGTGCCTGCTGCTGTGGACTGAAATACCGAATTCTTGCCTTTCTGGTGTGCTGTGGTGGTTCCTAGGTTTTGTATTGGGATGGACAGAACAAACATAGAAAATACAAATCCCAGATCCCTGGAAGAAAAAGAGCAGTCTTGTGACTTAATGGGAAGATGGCAAGATTTATTCATAACTTCTCTGATCTCAGTTTCCTCGTCCCCAGAATGGCTTTAAGGATGCCTACCCAGTAGATTTGTTTCATAAGAATTAAATTTATTACAATTCCACTTATGCAGTAGTATCAGAATCTTTCTTCAGTTAATGAAAAACAGTAAGTCCAAGTAAGAGTAGCAGATAGTATTCTGCAAAGATGCCCAACGATGATCCCATCCTACACGCTCTTCATAAAATGCAGCACTGACCCCTCTTCCACCAAGGTAAGGTCCACATTCTTTACTCTTTTGTTTGTTTGTTTGAGACAGCGTGTCACTATGTAGTTCAGACTGCCCTGGAACTCACTGTGTAGTTTACACTGGCCTCGAACTCACGGCAGTCCTCCTGCCTCAGCCTCCCAAGTGTTGGGATTGCAGGAGTGCGCCCAGCTATGTTCCTTACTCTTAAGCCAGGTGCCCATTCACAAATACTCCAGTAGGTAGATTTTGATGCAGAGGACACCATTAGACTTAGGAGGTCAGATCCTGAGATGCTGTAAGCTTTTCAGCTGGTGCTCACTGCCCTGTGACCTGTGACTTGGAGGCCTGAGCTGACACCTACAGAGTTTGATTGCCTCGGAGCTACCACACTGGAGGACCATGTGCAGAGGCCCTGCAGAGATAGAAGGTGATGTCCCCTTCCCTCAGCCCTCCAACTGTTAGGGTCTGCTCAGCATGACCTGCCAGATGCAGGAATGTAGCAGCCTCCAGGCGATGCCCGCCCCTTCAAGCTGGCCCAGCTGACCTGGAGCACAGCAGAGAGGAGAGGAGCTGTCCCTACACAGCACTGTCCAAAACATGCGTTCAAGGGCAAAGTGGATGCTCTGTTGCTGCTTAAAGTTGCTATCTTTGGGGTGTGGTGATATACTGCTGTAGATAACCAGAATACTGGGGAATACAAGATAATAATATAGATAAACATTAAATAGCTTATTTCAAGCCAGAACACTTAACGATTGTTTTACCTAGCAAACTTATTTTAGACCTCAGGCCATTGCTTGGAGATAAAGGCACACTGGCCAGAATTTGACCATGAGCCATACCCAGGGATCTGTGTGTGTGTGTTTGTGTGTGTGTGTGTGTGCATGTGTGTGTGCATGTGCATGTGTTTCTGAAGGTCCATTCATTTAAAATAGAATAAGTGCTTAAAAACAGTCCAGAAAATTTTACCACTTCCTCCTATCCTCTTTAGTTTCTTATCCCAACTTAATGCTACATGTTATTAGGCAGTTCATTTTCATAAAAAAGAAAGTTTCTTTTTGTACATGTATTGCATCAGTGTACATGTTACTTAAGTGAATCTTGGGATAAAAATAACAAGTACACTTTGAAGAAACAAATACACAATGGGATGACATGAGTGGAGGTATGTAGGTTTCTTCAAGAGATCTCCATTCATGCTACCAAAAGCACAGGGCCTTTGCTGGTGTGTGTGTCAAGTTAGTTGCAGGCAGGTTGGTTGAGAGAATAGCTATCACAACATGTATAAAATCACCTGCAGACGATAGGCATTCATTAACTCTTAGTTTCTCTAACCACTACATTCTAATTTGCCAACCACTCTGCCTGCACATAGCTCCTGCCACCAAATGCCAGCCGAAGAATTTTATTAACAAAGGAGTCTTTGATGGTCAGCTAAATTTTATATAATTTCAGGAAATATATTACATTCCTATTTATAGAAAATCATTTCCCATGGGTCAGGGTTCAGATTGAGTGCATAATATTTTCAAATCACTTGTTAAATATAAAATACATCATGACAAGCCTCTCCAATACTGTAGCTCCTGAATGCAATCACAGTTAGAAAATCTTCAAGTGCATCCCTGAGACTCTGAGGTTCCCAAGCCTTCAGCCAAATCTTTGTAGGACCATAAATAGATAAAGAGTCCGACATCCTAGGAAAGGCACTGCATTTTAGGATGAGGTGTGTAATTTACTGTAAAGTTTATCATAATAGAATCTAGCAGTTATTCATGGCTTTCATTAAAGCACTACTCTCCGGCATCCCTTCCGCCCTGGCCTCTGCCAATCCTCCCTGTATAGCAGCAGACAACTGATCAACTGACCCAAGAAACCAAAGCAGACTCACTTCCGCCCCCTGTCAGACCAAGCCTGGCCTCTGTGTCCGGATCTCTGAGGAGCACTAAGAAAAGGACGCTGGCTTTCTTTTCAACCTCACACTTAGTCATTCCTAATATTAGGACCCAGGACCAAGCAAGGTGTTCGGCATCACCAGGCAGCTCCCTCTTCTTTTGTGTCTTAACACTGCAGCTCTGCAAAACTGCAGCATTTACAGTTTCCTAAAATAAGTGTTTTCCAAACCAGAGTTGCCCCACTCGGAGTCATGAAATGAATTTAGCAGACTTCAACAAGCAGCTCTTTTAAAAATTGTAAGGAAAGGGAAGGGAATAGAACAGAAAGAAGCATACTGATTATAGAAAGGGTGAGCGTTGTTTTATTAAGCATTGGTTTTAGGTGTACATAGGTGTGAGTGAGTGTGTGTATGTACATAGTGGGTCATGAAATCAAAATAGCTAATCCTCACAGCACTCAACCAAGGCTTTCCACATGCAACACCTCCCTTTGTCTTACTGACAAATTTCACTCTGCCCAAGACACAGCTTCTGAGAATCCTTGATCAGGCTTTGTGTTAGATGTTCCTGGGCATTTTCCTCTTCAGAACAAACTTCTGAGGTGGGAACAGTTATTACCCCTACTTTGTTGACAGGAGAAATGGAAGGTAACACACGCATAAAGTAAACTGCCCACGGCCACACAGGTGATAAGTGGTCAAGCTGGGATTTGAACCCACAGCTTATCAGTGCAGTTTGTTCTCTCAGTCATTAAAACCAGCAGCCTCTCATTGCCCTCCCCTCCCAGCTTCTGCTCTCCACGGACAGCCAGTCTTTGGGGTGGCACTTTGCATACCATGCTGCACTTGTGTGCTTACATGACTGTTTCCTGGATTAAATTACAACACCCCTGAGAACAAGAAAATGCTTTTTCTGACTCTTTGGCTGTAGGATCACGCACATATGTGTGTTCCACACTGGAAGCACTGGATAAGTATTGTGTATCCTTCATATAACCAGGGCATAGGGTGCCAATGCGAGGAACTACCACTCTTTACAGGTGAAGAACCAGGCTTACCTAAGAGGTTTGTTCCTCTTGCCTTCTTTCTATTATAATGAATGTGTTAGCAAAGTTTAGTAAAAGTGGTCACTTTAGACGATGGCCAGAGAAAGTCAAAGGCGTCTCCTCTCCACATAGGCCTCAGAGATTTTACAGACAGATCCAGGTACTATGGGAAATGTCACACAAAATACAAACTACACATTGTTTTCATCTTCCATTCCTGACCACACTATTTATAGGCTGCCCGGGAACTAGGTTTATTCCTCCCGTATACCACTTTACTGAGTCCCTTCCTTCATTAGCTCATTCATTCTTTCATTCAGCAAACATTTTTGTGTCAAGCCCTGCAGTTCATCCTGAATTATGGAGATGACACAGCACAGCTCCTCCTCTGCACTGGAGCACAGGCACCTAGACCATGGTGCTGGCTAGAGCCTCACGGTAGACGAGGGCCTGGACTTCGGAAAGGTCAGCCTTGGGCCCTAGGATGGACACCACCCAGAAGGACCTGTCATATGTCAAGCACTTTGACGAACTTCTCAAGCCTCTTTCCACATCTCATGGAGCTGCCTGGGGCAAAGTATGTGAAGTGGCTTGCACAGGACTTGCCAGTGGCCCCTGTAAAGGGGAGAGACAAGACAATGGTCAGCAGTAATGTTTGTAGATGTATGACTTGTGGCAAGCTACTCGACACTCCTCTCTGCCTTGACATGCTCGTCCAGAGAAAGGTCCCATGAATCTGAATGCTAATTGCTATTCAGCAGCCACTAGCCATGTGTCCCTGGGCCCTGGCCAGCATGCTGCTAAGCCCTTTCTATGTATGATCTCACTCAACCCTCACAGCTGCTAGCAAGAGAGGTGGGTCTATCTCCTCAGGATGCCAGGATGCTCCAGGTGTAGGGTGCTGGCCGAGGCGTTCTTCACTTAACTTTCTTCTTTACTGAGCTTAGCTGTGACCTCTCTTCTGCTAAACTGGATCTTTCCAGTCTTTGAACCTGAAATCTCCAGGTTCCTATTTTATATCATTTCAGAGCATTTGTCATTATAATACTTATCCATGTCCTAATCTCTCTTAACTGAGACCCCCAAATATACACTATAGTGCCTGTGTTTTATCTACCTCAAACACTAAAGTTTCTGAAGGAAATTTTTTAAAAATGTTCTTGCTTAGGAACCTTCTTTTGCCCAACTGTGAAATTTCTTTATAAGCACAATATTGGCATTCTTATCTCTTCTAACAGGATAATTCCTTGTTGGGTAAATATTGTAGTACAGAGCCAGGAAGCTGAACTATTTCTCCCAAGCATCGTGGCCTGGGTTTATAATGCTCTCTGGAGCCAATTATAGGAAATGTAAGTTCATACCTCTTAATGGAAGCAAAAATTGATCCTATATTCATCACATTAACTCGCCATGATTTCCCCTTTTTGAATTAAATAAATTGGTCTATTCAGCAGTCATATATGAGGGTGAGCAGCAGAGTGAGAGAAGCTGGCCTTGTTTTCATGGCTGTGAAAATGGAACAGCCCAGATGTGGTGCTCATTTCCCTGGCAGAAGTATTCAGCAAGCTGTGACCCCTGACATCAAGTGTCAGGCTCTTGCTTAATTTTATTACATATTTACCAAAGCCTTGCTGTCTGCTTCATTGGAGAATTATGAGTTGAAAAGATACAAGCTCATCAGCTATTTGAATTCCCCAGATTATATACTCAATATGATCCCTACTCCAGTATTTTAGCAATTGCTTCAACTATGTCAACATACTAATAATGTGGTTACATATAAAACTATACATGCACAGTTTAATAGTTTACTTATTTTCTAAATACTTCCTGAAATGTAATGACATGCATTGTTCTTTTTATGTTGATTATAAATCTGAAAACACATTAGTATTTCTTAAGCATAGAAACTGTAGTTTTCTCTCTTTTCATTATGGGCACCACATCATTAGGAATGCATTTTTACGGCTATTGTGGTTATAGGAAAATATACTGAAATGGGTAGAGGTGGAAATGTTAATAGCATGGAGACAACACAGACAGAGATAAACGCAGACACCCCAAAGCATGTTCAAGGCACACACAGCCCACACACAGGTGACACAACGTGATTTTGTTAGATTTATGGAGCAGCTCTAGGTGCCAGGAACTGTGCTAAAGTTTCCAGCTGTGTGGTTAATAATATAATAGCTACCGCTTGGAAATGCTTCATGCATGCCAGGCAGTATACAAGTTGGGAAATCATTTAATCTGTGCAACTCTCCCTTAATAGCTATCTGGGAAGAGGATTCTTATAAAAATGGTGTTCTGGAGTGAAGGGGTGTGGAGTGAGGAAAGCAGAACAGGGCACTGGAAAGAACTAAGTAAGGATGTGACCTAGTTGCTTCCCCTGGCATCAATGGACAAGGGGAAACACTGGGCAGAAGGTCTCTGGTGGGATGTGCGTGCCCAGCCCAGGCAAGGACAGTGTCTACTGGTCCACCGCACATCATGTGACGTAGCCAGTACTGACCCCACCTTACACATGAGGCGCTAAAGCCCAAGGATTTAACTTGTCCAAAGTCACTATGAGTAGACTGGAATTTGAACCCAATTCTCTCTGACAACAGCTCCTAAGAACACTGCGCCTACTGCAAATGCACCACAGTGGTGGTGATAGGCTGAAGTCATTTCAGAGGCCACAGATGACAGAGCGATGAGCTTTCCAGAGACAAGGAGTTCAGTCTCAAGAAATAGAGCAAAGCTTCCCCCTCCACAAGTTCAATAGGAGAGGAGCATGCCCTTCAGAGCTAGTTAGAAGGGCCAGGAACAAAGATTTCAGTGTATTTTCGTGTCTGTATCTAATCTCATTTTGCACTATATATATATATATATATATATATATATACACATGTGAACATGCTAAGAAAAATGGTAAGAATAAAATATCATTATTTCCGGTTTACAATATGTCCTTAATGAAGTCAATCTAATACCAGCTCTGCTCCCCTTTCCTTGGAATGCCCCTCCATGGGTCTTAGAAGCTAAGGTTGTAAGTGACATTTTTCCTATAGCTGACCAGGTCTAAAACTGCACAGACAAGAATTTGGCAGGAGAACCAACAAAATGTGCAGAGAAGAGAACCCACCCAGGTTGGTTCCACTCCAACCTAGGCATCTGCTCCTAAGTTACCAACCTGGCTCTGTTACTTACTCTGACCTCCTGATTCCTTTCTTCTTTAGCTGCTACCGTCCCTTCTTCCTCCTGTAATCCCCCTTTTCTCTTCTGCATGACTTGATCTAGCTCCTTGCACTGAAGGCGCCTTTCAGCCTTGTACACCTCTCAGAATTTAACCTTAACAGACACCTGCATTGACATTAAGGCATCTAAAATGGTTGTGAGGATATCCAAAGTGGTGAGGGCAGTTTTGGAGGTGACCAGTGAATATGTGGACGCCAATTCTAATTCCAAGTGTTATCCAATGAGGACGTGCATGGACATTTTAACTTAGGCAAGAAGAAAACTTTAACTTTGGTTTTTGCTAAGGCACTTTTTCTTTAATCACACAGAAAGCAGTAATTACCTCCCTCTCCTTGCCCCTGTTTGGGACAGTTTAGGAAGGTTTGTCTTGTAAGTAATTTTAGAAACCATCATCTCAGATAGTTTGAGGTTGAGTAGCAGATCACATTATTAGGTAACCCTGGACTATCTCGATTTTTGTTCAGATGTTGGCTCGTCACTTTCTCTCCAAATATCTAGGGGAAAATGAAGTATGAGAGAGTAGATTGCCAACTCTTTTGATTCGACTCCAGTGTGGTGATTAAATGAGTGTTTGCCTTGTTGCAGATCTATTATTTTGAGGACTCAGAATTTCTTGCTGTGTCTTGAATTGTGCTGATGGTTTTTAAGTAGGCCATAAAAATTCCTGCGAATGATTTGTTTAATTATTGTCTTGCTCCTCATTTACATTTTTATCTAAAACTCTGAAAACTGAAATCTGTATTCAATTCCATTTCCTGTGAGCTACAATTTGCCTTGGTGGGAGAAATATCTGGATTGTGCTTTGTGTGTAGAATAATATCAGGCAGGCAGAGTTAAATGTCTGTGATGTTGCTGTGAGGGGCTCAAACATTGTTCTTTTTGGCTGGTTTTTCTAGGGTTTAGGACAACGTTTGATGGTTATTCAAGTCTTATCCGTTTTATATCACTCAAATAAGCATTAAGATTTCGATAAGTTTGGACTTACAAGATTTGGCCTTATGAGAATGGGAATTCTGGCCACTATCCTATTTTCTTTCCTGACTTTGGGAGTGGGGTGCTGTCCCATTCATGGTACATTAAAAATGATACATTCAACTCAACCTAAAGCCTTGGAATTGAAGACACCTGCTATACCAACATCTGACTTCTGCATAAACCGTGACGTGTTATCCTGGAACGAACATTTAAAAGTAATGGCATTTCACTTCGCAAACATTACTGTGAGGTTCAACACAAGTGCTTTTGAAATTTCCAGAGTATTGACTGGAATACAAACTGTGAAGCAGTGAAATTCTGAGGGTGAAAACCTGCAGCTGCAAAAGAAACAAAGCACAACATTCCTGAGTTACATGTCCCCAAACAGCCAAGACTGTTCACGTTGCAGTAGCTTGTGCATACATCGCACCCAGATCTCTTCAGTGAGACGATTGTATCACCAGTGCCCCAGTGGTGACTGTGTTGGAGTGGGGTGAGACACTGGCTCAAGGTCTCCTGTGAGTTAAGGGAACATTCAGCAAGAGAAGCAGCAAATCTTGAGTCCAAGTCCAATGTTCTTTCGCCCTCAAACTGCTATAAATGTGACAAATTATGTTATTAGTTTAGCCTAGTTCAGCATTTCCTCAAGTGTGGGATGTTAATAGGTGTTACATGAAATAATAGTTTCATGGTCAAATGAGTATAGAAAATGATGTTAAATAAAATTAAACACATTTCTTTATTTCAGGCTTCTCTGAACCTTTAATAGGTTAATATATATTGTGACTCTCCATAAGGGAAATCAAATACACAGCATTTCCCAAACTTGTTTGACCATAGAAACCTCTTTTTCCTAGAATAACTCAAGGAAGACAATTTGAGAAGTTCTAGACTTGCTGGTAAAATGTAATCTCTTTGTGTCAGTCAAGGTAATGATAGGGACAATGACTCAACTTAGATGGTTCCACTGCTGAAACTAACAAAGGGGCTGTGTACAGAAATCCAGGGTCTAAGCACTCATGGGCAAACATGGGAGAAGCATCATCACCTCACTGAAGGAGCAAGGACAGGAGCCCAGGGTGTGACCCAGTGCTAGATAGGGGTATTGGGGGGACCCAGCACCTCAAAAAGATGTAGGTTCAGCAGAGGGTGTCGTGATGGAGGATGGAGGCCATGGTGAAAGGATGAGAAAGAAAGAAAGAAACTGCCCAGTGCCTTTCTCTGTTTTCACCTGTGATCTGGTGGGGATCTGCTGAAGGTCAGATGTTCCTGCAAGCCAGGCAGCCAGAGACTGTTTCTAGTCCACCCCAAAGGTGTGCTCTGCAAGTCGCCAGGCAGTTGGCTTAACAATCCCATAGCATAGGAATTGTGTCCACCAACAAATGCGGCAGACACAGCTCCTATTTGACAGCTGGTAAGAGACAAACTCTACCTCACTGCAGAGCCAGAAATTATCAGACTTTCAGTGAACGTGTAAAGAACTTGCTGAAGGAGTTTCTTTTATCTTCAATTTCGAGCAACTTCATCTTATCACTAGCATGATTAATCCTCTAACCGAATGAATAAATTTAATTTGAAGGGGTTTTCTCCCCTGCAGGAGCAGGAGACCTCATTATATTCACCTCTCTAACTCTGGACCTTAAGCATCGTGCTCAGCACTGAATTAATATTTGTTGAGTGAAAAAAAAATTGAACGAATGAATGAATGAATGAACGCAGGAATGATACACGGATGAGGGTATTGTAAATCTGCATTCCAGGAGGTTTCTCAGAGCTCTGCCGGGGCCAGAGTTGGCTTATCAGTCTATTTTTAAATGTTCTGGCTTGCTTGAAATGGGAACATTTCCATACTGAGCATCTGCTCATGATTTTTTTTCTTGGATGGCTCTGATACCTCTCTCCTTATAACCCCCCAAATACACACATTAAATGCACTTGTGTGAGTGCACATGCCCCTGTATTGTCTCTATGCCTCTGTCTGTTATGCACTCCTTTCTGTTCTGACTCACCAGATCTATAGATTTAATATTTGTAAAGTATCCAAACATCACGACGTCATATGCCAAACCTCTTCAACTTCCCTGAAAATCGCGTCGTAGGATGGCTCATTAGCTTAATCTGTTGGATTTAGCTAAAAATTACAGCTTACATCCTAATATTCCAGTTTTTCTATACTGTAACTGCCCTGAACCTTATTTCACCAACTGCTCCCAGATGAACTCTCAGGCCAGACAGGCCAGAATTCTCTCTCAAAGTTTCCGTTCTCCTCCTTCCCTTCATACCTTGCCTGCTGCCCACTACAGTGCCCTCTCCTTCCTGCATTCACTCTCCTATTCATTCACCCGCTCTTTCACTGAGCTCTGAGTGTGTGCCAGGCACTATCATGCAAAGCAGCTGCCAAGAAAAATGTAGCTCAGTGCCTGAGCAACGCAGAGTCTTTCATGGGAACCTGACACACGAAGCAAGAAAACAGAAGCACTGTGCCGAGGACTGCACTAAAAGCACGGGCTTAAGGGGGATGGTTAGGCTGGCAGCCCCAGGAGTTCAAGAACATTGTCTTCTCCAAGTGCTCAGCATATGGTAAGAGCTCAATAAATATTTAATAAATGAATGAATGAGAGAAACTTTGAACTAGTTCCTAAGTCCTTCTCTCTAAAATAAATATTCTTATAGTTCTCCAAGTGTCCTATCAAACATGCTGCCTTGAATTGTCCTTTACTTTATGTGTCCAGTGACAGTGAGGACATCTAATCAATCCAAAGTATTACTTACAATTCTTTTATCCCCCCATACACCATCTAGCAGTGATGGATATGCAGTCAATGTGGGGAAATGGTTTGGGATTCAGCCGAACTGAACCCCATAGGATTGAAATATTTGGAAGGAGTAAGTCTGAATAGCATTTTAGGTTTGGTGGTCAAGGTGCATCCTGCGAGCACTCCCTAAAGCCTGGAACTGGTTTTGGTGACAAACTAATGAGTCTGAAGGCAAATTCTTCCCCAGAGTCTCCAGATAGGAGCCCAGCTGAGCCAGCACCCTGACTTTGGTGCTTGGAGACCCAGTCAGGTCTGCTCAGACTTCTATCTCACAGAACAGTGAGAGAGCAAATGCATATTGGTTTAAGCTGGTAAATGGGTGGTAAATTGTTATACAGTGATTGAAAACTCCTGCATGTACATATAGGTTTGGCGATAACTACTTTAAGTATTCCGATCCTCCTCCAGCACTGGGTCAGAAGCATTGTTATCTTCACCTTCCTGGTGGCCGGGTGAGACCCACAGGGCCTCTCCCCTGACTATTCCTGATTGAAACAAAGCACTTAGCTTCAAAGTCCAGCAAAGACATATTAGGAATAACAACACATTTATTGTGCAAAATACTCTGCTAGAGGGAAACCTGGGTCCTCAGCCACACACGACTCTTTTTGGAAATCTAACCCAAAAGCCAGAGGACTGTGCAAGTCCATTTTTCTGCTGGGTTGAATTTTTTCTCATTTAATCTGCTTGTAAAATCCTCACTTGCCATTTTTACAGCTGCCCCATGAGGAATTTTGATGAACTGGAGGACAGAAAGCCTATCTGTATGTAAAAAAGCTGAGGTATTGCACAGTGCCTTTTGGGTTTTTTCCTCTGACAAGTGGTTGGCATCTGCTAACAACTCTTCTTTTCTTGAGCTTTGTAACATTGCCAGACTGAGAACTGAGCTTTGAAAAAGGAGATGGAGCTGTTAACAAATGCCTTTGTTATCTCTGGAATTGATTATTGTACAGTGGTTCACAGAAGAAACTTGATGTGTATCTTGTCTCAATATTTACCTGCTCCTCCCAGGAAATATTGTGCTAAGAGAAATTCCCTGCAGTACAACAAATGTCAACTTGCCTAAGATAACTGGTGCAGTTCACTGATCGACTATCCTCTTCCCATCTGTGGAACAAGACCCCAGGAAAAAATTCTTACTAAGTGCTTGGAGATCTTTTGAATGTGATGGTTGTTTGCAATGTTTAATATCACTCCCCTCTTTCATTTGAGAAGTATTTAATGGAGTCCTCTATGCCCTGAGCCCTTTGCTCATGTCTTTGAATACACTAATGAGTAAAACCAGCCTGGGGCAGAATGGCTTTCATGGACATTTTGTTGGGTACAGGGAAAAAACTCTCAGAGCAAGCCAAGCACATGACCATAAATCACATTGTAGAGCCCATGTGCTAGGAGAGGTAGGCCAGTAGGAGAGCAAGGATAGCTATTTTGAGAAAATGATTTTCAGACAAAAACAGGCAGGGTCAGTGGGGATTAGGAGTTACCCAGGCAAGGCGAAGGGCCAATGAAAATAGGGAGGTGTCACACTTGAAACAGGACACAAAAGGTTCCAAGGTGCAAGAGGGCATGGCAAGTAACCTCAGCAAAGTTCCTTAACTTACTAAACCTCAGTTTTCTCATCTCTGAAATGGGAATGATGATGAAAAAAACCTCTATGTTTGTGTTGTAAGAATTAATTGGGTGGTTCGTGGAAAACTTCGAGTCCAGTGTTTATTGACAGGTACGTATGAAATGTTGTCATCTGTGAACTTGCTGAGGACCTGAGAAAAGCTCAACATCAGTATGGCTGAGCTTTCCTGGATTTTCTTCCAGTTTTACTTACCAGTCTAGCATGTAGCCTGTGTTGTATGTAAGAAGCTCTCCAATGTACAGACATAGCAAATATTTGTTGTTCGTAGGCCTACATCTGACTCTCAATTATCAGATCTTTGTAGATAAGTGCTAAGTTTACTTCTTTCTGGATCCACTCACAAAATGTAGTGCCTGGCACAAAAAAGTTGCTCAATGAATGTTTCACGAATAACTGGAGGAGAATAGAAAAATAGAATAGTGACAGAGTAGAATGAGTGTAATAGAATCCTACTGAATGGTGCTGAGATAGTACTGCAGGATACTTAAAGAAGAAAAGCTCTTTCAATTGGTCACCAAGATATTTACTGTACAAGGGCTTAGAGAAAACTGCTGCTCCAGGCCCCCAAAGGCTTGGACCGGCAGGACAGCAGAGAGCACATACATCCTGGGCATCTCTCTTACCCAAGAGAATAACTTTGGACCACTGAATGTCTTCTTTTGGCACCCTGTAGGCAAAATGTGCAGGTAAACTATGATATAACAGATAATAAAAATCCAAGATCCCCCAAATATAAATCCTCATTGCTATTTAAAGAATTATATGTACATGCCTTTTTCAATATGGGTATTCTAAGAAATGTTTTGAATATGTCCACACATGGCAATGACCTTGCTACCTGTGCACTTGAAAGCTCTTCAGGCTATAAAATACAACCCCCAATTATGGATCCTGTTTGGAAGAATGAGAAACTAGGGCTCAGCAAAGCCATTCGGGGTGTCTAGGGGTGTACAGCTGGGAAATTGTGGTACCCTGGGACCCAGATCCTGGCTGGGTCCTGAGCATGCTGCAACTAGCAGGATGATGCTTTGTAAAAGTAAAACATGAAGCTCTTGGCACCTGTAGGTAGGCTGAGCATATTCACTTTATGTTTAATAGTATTTTCTGTTGTGCTCCCTGACTCATCTAGATACTGCCCCTCTTTAGGATCATACATAAGTTTTTCCTTCTCTAGGGAGCTTTCCTTGAATATACCTGACCAGAGTCATCTCAGCCAACTCTGGACCCCTTTGCTGTGGCATCCTATTTACCTCACTGGCTTAGTGCTTTGCAAACACCTCTTTGCCTGTGTTGTAAACTTTTTGGTTACATCCAGATTCTCAGGATTCTCAATAATGAACCGCCAGATTTCAGATCTGGAAGGCACTTTAGTTCAAATCTTAGCTTTTTCACCCCGGAGCTGTGTGTCCATGTGCATATTATATCAATTCTACGTGCTTCAGTTTCTTCATTTTAAAAATAGGAACAGTACTAATATTCTTACCGAGTCTCTGGAAGGAAGAAATTAAGTGCATACACGCAAGATACCTGGTGGCTTTCAGTAGCTATGAGCTATTTTCTTAGGCCAGTGGTTAAAGATACAGAATTCTTTGCACAAATGAAGCTGAATTTTAAGAAAAACGGTACTATGTGTTCGGTCTGTTTTATAGACAGCCACTGTGAGCCCACTTCAGCACACCAGAATCCCTGGAGCTTCGGTGAATATAGTTTAAAAGATACTGATTAACACAATGGAGAGGGGGAGTTAGAAACTTTACAGGTGATCGTAATGGCAAAGAAATAATGCAAGGATAGAGGTGTGCACAAGGAGCACCAATGAGGGATAATTCATCCAGGCTTGAACAAAATGTGAAGACATGAAGAGTAGGTACCAAGGCAAATGGAGCAGTGGGGCACTCCTGGCAGTGACAGGCTTGGGCAAGCACACAGGGGCAGGGATTAGCACGACGTCCTCCAGGAACTGCAAACGATTTCCTTTCTCTGCTAAGGCAGGAAATACCAGACAGGAAGTGGGGTGAGTTGGGGCTGGAGAGAAGGTCATGGGTCATGAGGTCTGGTAGGTAGGATGAAGAGAGGGAGAAGCGTTGTACCGTGCAGAAGTATGTGTGGGTTGGCTTTGGTTTCCAGAACTGCATGTTTTAGTTTGAAGTTGAACAGGTTTACGTTGGAGGGGGAAAAAGAAAAGGAAAACAAAAACAAACCAGCCTATGTGTTTGAAGAGGCATTAAAACAGAATATCGCCAAATGTGTGTTTGTAACTCTTAACATGATGGAAAAGGGAAAATTCTCCCCAATATTAGGCCAGTGCAGAAGTGCTGAGAGTCAACAAAATGAAGACATTGACCAATGGCTCTGTGTGTGACTGTGGTAAGGTCCCGCTGTGATAAATGAAGGCTTGACCAGGAGGAGAGTCACCAAATACTACGCAAAGCCACCTTAGCGACACTTATGTTCCGTTTCTACCCAAGAACAAATTCTTCAAGTCAGATAAGGTGAGAATTCAGCAAACTTGCAATTAATGGATGTGCTTAACTCCAGATGTGACCGCTGGCTGTTTAAGAAATGCCAGCGTTGCTGCCTGCGGGACCTGCCCCCGCGGCCAAGCCTCGGGAGTGTGCTCAGAGCGAAAGGGGCCGCTTCAGCTGGGACAGGGAGTCCTGGCAGCTAAGCTCTATGTATTAGTGTCTCCGCTCCTCCCCTGCTGTTATATTAATATAATGAATTGATAACAGGTGCATCAAATGAGGTTTAGATGATCGCTGGGAGCTGTGTTACCCAAACAGGCCAAATTAGCAAGAGCAGATGCAGCACGCAAACAACGGTCCCATCGCAAAAGTGCAAAGCTTGAATAAATGAAGGTCAGAGCTCACATTTGGCCTTGATGGACTTCACAGCAGTGGGATTGGGCCCCTTGCTTAACTCTTACTTGCCAAGAAATGCTCCTGTCCTCACTTTCAGGAGCATGGGACAGATGGGGTGCCCCTCCCCCAGATGGTCTTCTCCTTGCCCTGTGGGATTCCAGTAAGAGCAATGACTCCCATGGATTGGGCCCACTGAATAGTCATGCAGGTTTTTCCCAGCACACAGTGGCTCCCAAGCACAGGAACAGGCAAGGGCTGATATCTCTCCTGGGTCATTCTTGCCAAGCTCTGTGTCCTGCCCCATGTGCCTCCTATGGAGAAAGAAACACCTCTTTAAGGGGCATGAAGCACTGTCTAATCAACAAGTGATGCTCCAGCTGTGCCTTTCCAGAGGGTGCTTTCGCTGATCCTCACAAAGATGCCCTGTGGGACCCAGGGGCTGCAGAAATATTCTCTTCCAACCTTACAGTGACCCTGTAAGGGGGCATAGCATTAGGATCCTGTCCCGCAGATTAGAAATCAAGGGCCAGAAAGATAAAGCAGGGGTGAGTTTTACTAGGAGTAAAGCAAGGCTTTGGTCAAATGCTACAGCAAATTCCACTTCGCCTGCTGACTTAAACTAAACGTCACGCTCTCCTTCCCGTCCTGGCTCCATGAGGAGGATGGAAAGGGAGGGAGCGGGGATGCTGACATGGTGGTATGAGAGGGGCACTGCTTCAGGACACAGAAGAGCTAAATTTGATCTTTGCCCTGTGTAGCCTTTTGTTTTGAGTTCTGAAGCCAGAGGTAGCTCAGAGTCTCTGTTTTCTCCCCGTTAATTTAGAGTTGTGCTAGATTTCCAATCTCCCAGTTGCCTTTGATCTAATGCTCGACAAGACCAATGGGCTGTTCCTTTGGTTCACTTTTTTCTGTAAGAGAATGTCAAGATTATATCGACTCCATATGTTTTGGGCAGTGATATAGCCAAGTATCTAAAACCATAAAAATGCTTCTAAGTTTTCTTATATGAAACAATCACAATTCTGAAGAATATGCCAAAGAAAAAAGTTCTTAATGTAAAGTTGTGACATATGGCATCGTGACAAGCTGCAGACACCTGCATCCCCCAGGAGAGAAAAATGGTTATGTAAATTACAGCACATATATGCAATGGGAGGATTTACCATCGTAACATGGCAAGTCCTTCATGCAGAAATATGCTAAGTGTTATGATATGAAGTTAAATGGAAGATAGAGTGTAAAACCACGTGTAAGTAGTATCACAATGACCAAAAACATAGATTAAAAGAGAACATGACACACAGTAGTTTATCTTGATAATAGGCTCGTAATTTATTTTTTAAAATTGAATAATTATTTTATTTAACCAGATATGAGCATTGCAAAATCTAGTGAAGAAGTGTAATGTTGAAATATTTTCTATTTTATTTTTGTAGTAAGTTTTGAGGTTTTTTGTTTACTTCATTGGTATTAGTGCACATCTGCAGTACATAAGGATAACATACTTTTTTATATCCATCTTTTTCTTTTTTATCATCATCGAGTTTTTTGATACTTTTTAGGTATACAGTACAGTTGCATTCATTATTGGGATCTTGTACCTTTGCATGACAGGTCTTGGTTCTCCTTTATTTTCCCCTAGCCCTGCTCTCCCTTCACCCCCTCCACCCTTCCCTCTTTACCTCAGTAGTTCTGCCAGCTGCCTCACAAGGATCACATACTTCGAGTTGGTACGTGTACATAACAGGTCTTAATTCCTTTTTTCCCTTTCCCTTCCCTCCTACCCATCCCTCCAGTTTTTGATCCTCTTCCCCTTTGAGAGAGATCTAATTCTCTGCTTATTATCTCTTCTGTTTTTCTCCATATTTATAATGAGGGTTTCTGATATCATAGAAACCATACAATATTTAAGCTTGTGTGTCTGATTAATTTCCTTAATGCTATGGTCTCAAAGTGCATCCGTTTTTCTATATATGAGTCAGAGTAGTGCTCCACTGTGTGTAAATGCTACATTTTCTTTATCCATTCATGTCTTGATGGACATATAAGCTGCTTGCAAGTTTTAGCTCATGCATAGTTTGGAAAACATAAATGAAAATGTTTTAGGTCACATTGCCTTCATCAAAATGATTTTTGCTTTAAAAGTTTTCATTAAAACTTTTTGACAATATGTTTTTCTGTTGCGATTTTAAACATATAATTTATATACTCTTTTATTATCCTTATTAAGTTTATTGGTACATTTTAGGTATACAATTCAGTTACTTTCATGATAGGGATCTTGTACCTTTACATGACTTATCAGGTTCTTATTTTTCCCCATAACCCAGCCCTCCCTTCACTCCCTCCACCCTCCCCTGTTTACAAAGACATTGTTTCCATGTTTTTCCTTTTCACATAATTTTATCTTCCCTTTTAACCTTTCCCACCATTCTTTCTAAACACTACCTCGGTGTGAGTTTCTTGTTACTCACTGAGCCAAAACACACCTAGCTTTTCTAATTCACAGGCTTAAATTAGTTGCCATTTCGCTTTTTGTTCTTTTCCCAAATTTTTTTCAGTCAAACTTGGATTGTTGCTTCTGTTTCAGTAGTTCTAGTTGATTTTTCTACAGTCCTGTTATTCTTAAATTAGGCTTTGTCTACTGATTTCCTTCTTTATCATTTTTGTTCTCATTGTTTTGAACAGTATTTATTATTCTCTTCCAAATCTTTTTTCTCTGTCACACATCTGATTTTTCTCGGTGTCAGTGATGTTTTCTACTACTTCCAATGTGAACACTAATTTCACTGTTGCATGATTTACTTTCAGATTTCCTCTCTTGTGGCTGCTGTCTCCTATTTCTTGGAGATCATGCCTTTTGGCATACATTGAGTACACCATATGGACTTCCAAAATTATTCTTCTAGCATCACTGCAGTAGATGATTCTTTAAAAGTCTTCTGAATATATAAGTACTTATCATTTATTTGTAGCACTTTTCCACTGCCCATGTTGCTTATATCTCCTCCTTTCATAGAAGAGATTATTTCAAACCTAGCATTTGTCAAAAAATGTGACCCCATTTCTGTCTACTGACAAGCTGACCAAACCTTTGACAAACCTGAGGCTGAATGGCAAATTGGGGCTCAGAGATACTGGGCCAATTCTCATGTCTATTGTACATTTGTTGAATGCTTTTCCTCTTTTCCCTCCTCACAAGGAGCCTGCCCCTCTGGTCAGAAGTGCATCTGAGCAACAGTCCTCAGGGCTGGGGCCTGTAGGACTCCTTGCTTCCTTCTGTCTTGTCTGAGGCAATGTTATTTGTTGAAGTCTTGGCTCTGAAGGTTCCTGGCACAACTTTCCTCCTTATTCCAATGTTGTCTTTGTGATTCTGGGAGTTATGTTGGGGGGGATTGTAAAAACAGAACATGGAAGGTTAGGGTGGCATTCTGGCATCCTCTTTCCTCTTCCAAGAGGGAAGCCTGTTGATCAGAGGATTGCCTGACTAGGTTTCAAGCTGAAAGAGATCGGGTATTTCCCAACCACAGTGGGGACAGATGGAAAAGCTGAAGAAGTGTCCTTCCTAGGATCAAAGGGATCCCATGGTTGGAATATTTATTTTATTTTTAAATAGCGTGGTGCTTATAGTTAATTAGCAATTCTTGAATTTTTACTAACAATATGGATTATTGGTATATTTTTATGAATTTTGGGATTTTCTGTCTTTCCTACAAGATTGAGGGAAGCTTCATCCTGTTATTTTTCTAGTATTACTATAAACTATAGACCTCTCAGAATGCTAAATTATTAGCAGAATGCAACACTTATTGCTGAGTACAAATGCAAATCTTTGGGGGCATTTTTATTTTAGATTTTGTTTAAACCCCAATACAGAACCTATTCCCAGTGATCAGTTACCTCAAAGCCACCAATATCCACCATCTATCTGATTATGATTCCTTTGATTTCTCTGTCAAGCTTCCTATTCATCAGTAGTGAGAGGTGCTATATATTTTCAACAGTTTTCAGCAATTTCTTCACTGAAAACATAAAGCAATTATTGGCAGCTTTGAGTACATTATATGTGATACAGTTGAAGAAAGCAAACATTTAGCTCAGAAAAGAAAAAAAAATGAAGAAACACCTGAGAGGTGATCATTCAATATGGAAATGCTGCCTGGCCTGGGCGAATTATTCTACCCTATATATTTTGAGAACACAGAACTAGTGACAATCTGTGGATGTTCCAGGGAAAGGAGTTCTAATATTAGATAACAGTTTTCTGGCTTTTGTTCATTGTGTCCGCAGAATCAAACATAGCACCTTAACTACAGTAGATGCTCAGAAAATGTCATTGGTCATTTGAAAGATATTTTGTGACAATGAATTCCGGTAGAGAAGGGGCTATCATCTCAGAATATTGCTCTATAAAGAATTCCTGGCTGTAGAAAAGCAAATGTACTAAATCAGATTTAAGTTTCTTCCAACTGTAGTTCTGAGGTCTCCGGTCCCCAAAGCAGACGAGGAAGGAGAACCTTTCATTTTCATCCCATGTGCAACAAGCCCATGGAGAAGTGAGGCCAGGTACTGCTTTCTAGGGAGCTGTGTTGCCTTGGGTAAGTGACTTCACAGTGCTGAAGCATCTGGCCTACTGTGGCAGTTCAGGTCTTCACTGTTTCTCAGCTGGATTATTAACATAGGTCTCCTGAGTGGTTTTCTGCTTCTGGAAACCGATCTGTAATTCACTCTCCATAATGTGGCTTGAAGGAACTTTCTAAAATCTGCTGTAATCATGACATTCATCACTGAAAAATTCCTCCCCATAGCCTAAATATAGAGTCCTGATGCTCATGAAATGATTCAAAGACAAGGCTCTGGAATCAGGCTTGACAAGTGCAAGAATTTGTTGCTGGTGATTCCTTACTGTTTGAGCTGGGATGGCCAGCAGTAGCTCAGTTTCCTCATCTGAAAATGTGGATAATAAATATTATCTCTGATCTATATGAATTAATTATATGTATTGAGAGCAACACTTATTATATACACAAAAAAGTTGGCTGCTCCCTGAACATACCCAAATCTCTTATTCAGTCTAACATTGCTCCACCCAGGAGCTTTTCACATTTCAAGCATCACTGCTTATTGGTATGTGTAATGTCCTCTGTACAGGTCATGATGGTCCATAGCTTCGAGCATGCTATTCCCTCCATGTACCTGAAATTCCCATAGCTCCACATCTGTATTGCGGTGCCTTCCCTTTTTAAGTCTCAATTCTTCATCTTCTCATCCTTTCCTAATTGTCCTATCCCTATTTCATGAAGTTGTCCCCCCTCAACTTGGTACCAAAGACTGTTCTTTGCACATATATTGTTGAAGCAATTGCACCACAAATGAAGATAATTTTATTATATTCTGCTTTTTCTACCAGATATATCGTCTTGGAAGACATATTTTGCAGCTGTTTGTTTGTTTATTTGTTTTATAATCCCCAGGGCTCAGCTTAACTCATATTTCATGATACACAATAAAAGTCTGTGGAATGAAAGAACAGAAAATCATATTCTAGGGCTTTAACCACAAAAGTAACTTTTCCTCCCATCTAGATGCTACTTATCATGTTCCAAGACTTGTCATCTTGGATTCTGTAGGCTTACCTCAATCTCCCTCACAACTCCATTTCCAACAAGGCTGTGGATTGTTCTGGTACTGTAAGATGGAAAAAAATTGGAGTCACATTCACCATCAGTCATCAGAGGATCTTTAAGACAGAAGATCAAGCACAGCAAACCCAACTCGTGAGCTCCTTAGCGAGACGTTTGGGTGAGGAAAGTGCCTGGTCACAGGCCTTCTCTCATATCCTCTCTGTATCCAGACTGCAAGAAAATTAAAGAAAGGGAAATACTTATACTGGAGGATGTTCTGATCGGGATCCAAGGACTACTAGAGTTATAGAGATTACCGTCTCCAATGGACACAATTTCCTGAACTGATCAGTAGGATTTTGTTTTTCATCTCTTATACATTTGGAGAAAGAGAGACATCATGTCTGCCATGAGCAGTGATAACAATTTTTATGACATAAACTAAAATATATACAATGCTACACGCTTACAACTTAGGCTGTAATTAATGCAAATTATGTGAGATTCATATACCATGAGATTAGACTCCTCTAGCACGTAATTTGGGGTTGAATTAACAAAGAAGCTGATTAAATGAGAGAATTGATTTCTCTCATTTTTTTGGTGATGTTTTTATTAAAGACATATCTGAAGACTCAAAAAATTAGATTACAAAATTGGAATTTTGGCTTGGGGGTTTGTTCCTTCCTCTTGCAGATCCACAAACCTGTAGTACTTCTGTTCAGACACTGTGAGACAAGTTTCCGTGAAAGAGTGTGGGGCTCTTGTAGCTCCAAAATACACACACATGCATAATTCACTGACAAAACTAGACTAGATTTTTTTCCTACCTTATTGGCCAGAAGCATTTTCTTGAGTCTTATTTAAAAGCATTTCATCAGATTTTCTTAGAAATGAATGCAGAAATTGTTCATATAGCTAAATCTCCATGATTGTAATTCGAGTGGTGGAACTGAATATAAACTTCGGAATAGAAAAATAATTGGAACTCTTTCTCCTTTATTAAAAGAGCACACCATGTAAAATGATGATAAATATTCACAGACATAAATTTAATCTCCTAGACAATAAGATTTTTGATGGTCCACATCTGCCTTTTCTTGGTTTCTCTCCTTCTCTGTATCCACTTTCTACTTCTACATTTCACCAGTTTGCTTCTGTAACATTTTCTTCCCTTTCCTTCTCTTCCTTCCTTTCTTCTTTCCTTCCTTCCTTCTGCCCCTTCTCCCTCCCTTCCTCTCCCTCTCCCTAGTCTTTACCCCTCCCTCCCTTTTCCTTTCTTTTTCCTCTTCCCATGTTTATTGAGCTCCTACTCTGGGAACTTCAGGCACTGAAGATACAGTGGTACACAGAACAAGCAAGACAACCTCTATTCACAAGATGCTCATAAAATATTATTTAAATTTTATATTTTCTTCAGAAATACAATGAGCTGTTCACATTGTATCAGGTGGACCCCAGCACCTAGGTTAATAAATTGAAGATAAATAGGGTGGCTACAAATGGTGACTGCATGAATGCGCCCTTCCTAACCATTCTAGGCATTGTCTAGACAGAGAGGAACAAGTACATGTGCAGTATTTAGAAGCGTGTGGCACACAGAAAGCACTCAGCGTATGCTCACATTGTTGTTTTCCTTGGGCACGGTGATAGAGTAGACAGAGCACAAGGCCTGAGGCCCACAAAGCTGATTTAAATCTGGAAATGCTACTGTGTGCTGTACATCTTGACAGCATGATATAATTTCTGTGTCTACAGTTCCTCTTATGAAAAAATGGAGGTAATAACTGCTACACCATCTGCTGTGTCCTGTTACAGAGAGCTGGTTGTCAGGTGCCACTAAGACTAGAAGGTGAGGTGACTGTCTGAAGGTCCAGCTGTAACCCAACTGTAACATGTGTCAGACCAAAGCAGAGATTTGCCATAGCACAGCTACATACTAACAGGGCTGGAGATGAGATCTGCTGTCTAATGCAGTCAGTGGCAGATAATAAAATGAGATAATAGGGATAATAGTCCAGCAGCCCATATAAGGCTGACACTAAGGGGAGGGGAACCAAGATCAAGGATCACTTCTGTCCCACTTCCCAGGCTCCAAAGGTTCTGTCTTGAATACAGTGTTCATGTGTTTTCCTCACTCGTTGGCTGGGCACCATGTGTCAGGTTATTTCAGCTTTCTCATCTTGAAATTAAACAAGTTTCTGATAATTTGACTACCCTGCAACAGAATTGCCTGCTCATTCTTGCTCTGGCAGAGCTATTTCTCATCATAAGTTGTGAGCTAAATTCCAGGATATTTATCAATCTCTTGTGAGGCTTATTACTGTGAGTCAATATTCTAAGTCTGCCTACTTCTAAGACTCAACAAAATTTATTTTACGGCTGCAAGTCTCTGGGTCAGGCATTAACAGGATGATTTATCCAGGGTGAGTGCTACTTCACGTGGTCCAGAGATAGCCAGTCAGTCTGTTTGGGTGATGTCCTAGAAAACTGTGCTATCTTTCAAACTTCTACAGGTGGCTTGAAAGCTCACACCCAATACTGAATGAAAAAGAACATTGTAAACTATAAAGCACTTTGTATACATAAAGCAGGCCATGGTCATGAGGAAACATTGCGGGTAGCAGCCTCAGCCTCAAGGTACAAAGTAGTCTGGATTGTCCAGTTTATGGTGAGATGTGAGGGTATAATAGCTTAGGAAGAGTCTCAGTTGACAATCTCACTCCCCCATTCTTTGGGTTCCCCCCAAAAGAGAAAAAAACTCTCATTTTTAATATCAAATCCTCCCTGCTGATTTCATGAAGGCCTGGAAACAGCAGGTGACAATGTGTAAGTGACTTTGAATTAAGACTGAACTTTCTGTGTCCTTCGCTTCTCCCTCAAATGTGGAATGATTTTCTAAGAATTTAATTATCTAAGAACACAGCATCAAAGCTGTTAGACCCTTGTTAGTGTTAATTCAAACTTAATGTGCATGAGATTTAGAGATCCTGGATGCTAGAAAAATGATTTCAATTTAAATAGCTCTCTTTGTCCTACACATCACAAAACATCTTTTAACATAGGTAATTCTTTTTAATAGAATACCATAACCTAGATCTTTCCCACTAAAAAAGATTCTCAGTACGGAGAAATCAGACACTCTGTAAACCAGCAGGATGTAGTCAAGAGGACAAATAGGGGCTTTGGTGCCTTAGAAACCCAAGTTTAAATCTTAGCATTTCACCTTTTTCCGTGTGTCTATGGGCAGAAGCTTAACTTCTTTGAACTGCAGTAAATTAACCTCTCAGCAAGGGCTCCATGTGAAGGCAAGAGGGCAAGTGGGGAGATACCAGGCAAGTGGAGGAGCTCAGGGTATGTTCCGGAAGTTGGTGGTCCTGGTGGAGTCTGTATCTCAGAATGAACAGACCCATCCCAGGCAAGGAAGGCCAGGAAGAGATGAATAAGGCAGGCTGGTACAAAGGCTTTAATGAGTCCTTTGGGTGCATGAGCTGCAATTAAGTTACGGCTGATCTAAAACAAGAAACAACCCTTCTTCCAAAAACACAACTACTTTAAAATCATTAAAGTGCCTTAAATGAAATTTGTGTCAAACACGTTGACGAGGAGGTGAGTGGATAACAGAAGCTATACTGGAGTGCATTCAGCTCAAATGTATCAGTTGTGAGACACGGTCATTCTTTCCAAGGACAGAAGGGAAACACCTATTCATTTTCTTCGGAAAGCATGGTTTTTATTAAGTTGAAGTTCATTGGTCTAAAAAGGTGAGATTATTTGTAATTAGACTACCAAAGAAGATTTATGTGTTTAATTTTAAATCATTTCCTCTGGATTGTATTTGTTTCATTCATGAGTTGAAGATAATTTGGGGTATCCACCATGGTAAAACTGTGCTCCGGCCTTTGTTAACACCTCCTGTTTGCATAGCCTATCTTCCTTGCAAAGCTGTGGGGGAACAGGCAGAACTCTAAGCCCTTTTTATAAACAAGTAATTTAAGTCCTCTTAAGGGAGTAGGTGCTTTATTAAGAGCCACACAGTTAAGTAACGAAGCCCAAATAATAAAGAATTCAGATTCCAAATTTACTCTTCTTATCAGCCAGAAAAAATATATATTTATATTTATATAGCAAAGAGGACACCATAAACTAAGTTATTAGGTTGGCAATTTCTCCTTTCACAACCACATTTCTTTCTACCATGACTCCCTTAGTTCAGAATCGAATGTACCTTCTTCTTGGCCCCTCAAGAGCTGTAGTCATATAATACTCTATTCCGTGTCATTTACACTTTAATGTGAATTTAAACCAGCGTGGTCTCTTAGACTAAGGGAGGAATCATAACCGTCTTGTTGGCTGTTATATCATTGGCAGTCTCATACAGAGCCTGCAATATATTTAACACTAGAATTCCAGAATCAATAAAACTAAACTGAGACACAGCCAGTGATTTCAAAATTTCATTTTATAAGGTGGATTTAAAAATATACTGAATGACATTCAGAAAGACCTTCCCAGACACTAGTGAGATCGGTAAAGTGTCTCTTAAGGTATTTAAATAATCCACCATCATTTATCCACTGGGAATCACTGATAAGATCATGGCTAAAAGAGACTGAAAATGTAATGAAAGGAGTGAGGACCTCTATTGATGTGGTACCAATGAGGATTAGAGTTTGTTTTAGTTACTATTTTAATGTAACATAAGTGTTTATAACATCACAGAACAAGAAGAATGCTGACATGTTTCATGTTATATCATTTCTTCTTTGACAGTGGGGTTCTTACATGGGGCAGTTCTTATGGTGACATCATCATAACAGATGGCAGGGGACTTGTCTTTCTCTCCTGACAGGAATGGTCATTGAATCCCTGATCAGGTGGGTCAGAGTATTTATTTAAAACAAGCTTAAGTGGTGGTGATGACCAAGAATAAAAATCTCGGTCAAAAGTTAAGCACACACCCAAGCCTGAGATAGGGAAAAATGAGCCTGAAGGTCAGGTTTGCATCCAACACTTGGAGCACAAAATAGATGGATTTAAATTAGGAGTGAAATCAACAACATGGCATATTCTCATTGAGTGTGTGAGAGTGTCTGTCCGTGTGTGTGTGTGTGTGTGTGTGTGTGTGTGTGTGTGTGTGTGTTTATGTATAGCGATTGGCTTGATAAAATGAAGGAATAGGACAGGTCGAGTTGTGTCCAATTGGTTTTTATTTCATGCTCGTCAACTCTTAAAATAAATAAACATACTCTCCTCCTTGAAGGCAAGAACAATGTCTTGGTCAACAATTAGTTCTTTGTTGCCTAACAGAAGAAATGCTCAAAAACTTTTATTGAATTAATAAATCTATCAGTGGAGAAAAATCTGATGATTATTTGTTCAATATAATAATATAACACTCAAATGTTGTTAGTTACAGATTGGATTCTTTTGACTCTAACTCTCCAAGTTGCTGGAGGGTTTTTAGTTTTTTGCTTTTTGCTTTATGTAACTAGTTCATTGCCTAGTAAGGAAAATTAGTTGGTGTCATTGTTTAACTGGTTTACATTTTTAAAAATTTGACACACACACACACACACACACACACACACACACAAGGGTGGACATCTAAATTCAAGGCATGGATGGCAAGTGGATAGAAAAAAGTATGACAACAGCAAAGCACTTGTTCACACATACAGTTCTGTGCACCTGTGCACACAAGACCTACAGTGTGCTACTTTCAGACTATTGAGTAATCACGTTATTTAGGATTTGTCAAGGTTCCTGGTTTCCTGAGAAAACTTTATGGAGTGTCACTGGGATGACTCAGGAAGGCTATCTGCAGACCTTCATATTCACATTTTTACAGAAGTAATGGTAAATATTGTGGGTATCTTTGTAGGGTTTTTTTTTTGGAAATTTTTAAATGAACATTTTATTATTTACTTTATTAATCAGTGGCCTATCTCTCTCTAGAAGGGTCTTGAGGAAGCAAGTCGAGTCACACATGAGTTTTATCTCCACAATTGTTCCATTCCAGGAATATAGTATAGGTTTCCAAAAGTGAAGATCAAATGTTATCACTTCTCCACTAAGAGCCTTTCCGTGACTCTTCTGCCCACAACCTGAAGGATTTCTGCCTGGCAGGTTGTTACTGTATTCGGAATCTTAATCAGAGATGCTACCACCGAGGGGCCATGTGCTTGCCATGAAGGGCCTGACCAACAGATGAAAGAGATTCTATTTTCTCCCATTGGCACTGGAGGGCTGTGAAGGGATCCAAAATAGAGGCATGGTATAATCAGATTCGGTTTTGCATTGGGGAACCATCGTACAATAGTTTTCTCTGGGAATCTGGTCCTTTGTTGACCCCTCTGAAAATAAAGCTTTACAAAAGGAACAAACCTGCCTCTAAAAATGAATGAATAGCGAGGCAGTTACAAACAGAGTTCAAATGTGAGCACAAATAAAGTATGCCGACTATGCAGCGGTAGTCACATACTTGCCCGGAGAGCAATAAATCTTCATGAGGGACCTGAGAATGTTAACAGGATGACTGGTGTCACTGGGAAAGGATTAAATTGAAGAGACCCTTTGAGCAGGAAGAAGTCCGATGGGCCAGTGCCTGTCGGTTGGCCTCTGCCAGAATAAACTCACAGACCTCTGGCTTTTGAAGCCTCACCCATCACTCCCAAAATCCATATTCCTCTCTCTGAGCAAGAGGTATTTGAAGAATCAGTAGCAATCTCAGCTATAATACTTGATACACCATTTTGCAAAAATATCTGTTTATCTTTCTCTCCCATTATTCTGTGAGTTGCTTTGGGATAGATCTTTTATTCCTCTATCACCGTGCCCAGTGCAGCATGTCATTCACACAGAAAGCACTCGCTTGGGAAAGTTTGGGATAAATAAGCATACAAATGATAAAAATATAGACTTTGTCAGTGAGGCCCCAGCCTCAAGCATACTCAAGGATAATAATGGATAAACTTGCATAGGTGTGGATTATTGAGAACAGAACTGGGGGGCCAGGGATTTAGCTCAGGGGTTCCATCGCCTGCCTCACAAGCGCAATGATCCGAGTTTGATACCCGGTACCCCCCTCAAAATAAAAGAACAGAACTGTGGCTGGGAACTTGAATAAACCACCTCTGGATGCTGCAGCTACACTGGATTGTCCAGATTTAGTCACAGAAAATAACAAAGGAAACAAGTGGTTGAATTCTAGCTATCATCGTATAGTTCATTGTAAGATGGAAATATTGGGGAAAAAAATGGTAAAAAAAAGTATGAATTTTGTAGCCAGGTGACGTGGGTTACAATTAATACTTGTGTTAAATTCATGCCCAAGTGTCTGCATAGGTAGGGGAGTGACATCATAAAATTATACATGTGAAGTCATCGTATAGTTCATTGTAAGATGGAAATATTGGGGAAAAAATGGTAAAAAAAAGTATGAATTTTTTAGCCAGGTGACGTGGGTTACAATTAATACTTGTTAAATTCATGCCCAAGTGTCTGCATAGGTAGGGGAGTGACATCATAAAATTATACATGTGAAATAAATACAGATATTCTGCTTCCCAGAACAATATTGTTCAGAAAAGGAAGAAGACAGATTGACTCAAGACATTCCTTTCATATTAATAGAAACAAATGGAGCGTTTTTTGCCATGCAGGATGTAATATGCATTGAACATAAACCAGTTATTAGAATCTCCTCAAGTGGAGTTATCCCTAAGTCAGAAAGTAAGTGGGAAAGGCCTCAGTTCTGAAGTGATTTGCTTTATTCTATGCATTTTAATATATTTTTCAGTAAATTCTTAAATTAAAAGATAATACCTGATAAGCTGCTTAAATATTTGAATACCAGAAGTGAAATCATAATTAAATCAAGTAAAATGTAATAGTAAAATCTATCTAAGGTTGATATTCCCTCCTGGGTTCTTTGGAATTTGAGTGGATAAAGGATAAAGTTTTTTTGTTTTGTTTTGTTTTTAAT
>NW_022900935.1:34838433-34856929 GCF_012274545.1 Fukomys damarensis | reverse complement strand
TTGTTAAATTCATGCCCAAGTGTCTGCATAGGTAGGGGAGTGACATCATAAAATTATACATGTGAAATAAATACAGATATTCTGCTTCCCAGAACAATATTGTTCAGAAAAGGAAGAAGACAGATTGACTCAAGACATTCCTTTCATATTAATAGAAACAAATGGAGCGTTTTTTGCCATGCAGGATGTAATATGCATTGAACATAAACCAGTTATTAGAATCTCCTCAAGTGGAGTTATCCCTAAGTCAGAAAGTAAGTGGGAAAGGCCTCAGTTCTGAAGTGATTTGCTTTATTCTATGCATTTTAATATATTTTTCAGTAAATTCTTAAATTAAAAGATAATACCTGATAAGCTGCTTAAATATTTGAATACCAGAAGTGAAATCATAATTAAATCAAGTAAAATGTAATAGTAAAATCTATCTAAGGTTGATATTCCCTCCTGGGTTCTTTGGAATTTGAGTGGATAAAGGATAAAGTTTTTTTGTTTTGTTTTGTTTTTAATATTACAATTCTTGGGATTTGGTTCAATATTTATTTCATTACCAGCACAGACCTACACATACTAACTAGTTTTATAACAATGAATGCTGGTGTCTTTGACGATAGATAGCAGCAACATACTAAATGATTTTAATTAGAATGATGCGGTTGTATTATTTAGAGAACATCCCAAAGTAGAAGCTGATATGGGAATTATATAAATATAAGCAACTTCTCCCAGCCAGAGGTTGCTGTGTGACCTTGGATTAGTCAGATAACCTTTTTCAATTCTATTATTCTCACTTATGAAAGGAAGCATTTGGTTAGTTTATTCTTTAAGTTTCCCGTGCATATGTAACTTCTAAAGATGTTGCAAGCCTACTTTTTTGTGAGAAGAGTTCCACTTTGGTACAGTCTAGTACATAATTTCTATTCACTGTGGGAACTTCTGATGATAAGAAATGTGTATGACTTTTCTTCCATGAATGTTCATTTATTTAACATATAGTCAACAGACCACTGCTAAGAATACACAAATAGTAATTTTTCTAGAGCATCTGAAAAAAATTATCATATATCTGTTAACTTAAAGCAATGGATATTTACTTGGTCATAATTCTGCAGGACAAAATTCCAAAATCAGGTGTTGGCACAGCACAGCACCTTCGGAAAGTACTATGGGGTAATCTTTCCTAGCTTCTGCTGGTTACTACTGTTCCCTGCTATGGCCGTGTCATTACAACCAGTGTCCTTGTGTAGTCCCTCCTCCTTGTCCTTAAGTCTCTTCTCTGTGTGTAGTGTTCAAGGACACTTGTGACTAGATGCAAGGCCCACCTGTGAGGTCCAAGATTACCTCCTCATCTCAACATCCTAACTTAGACTGGCAAAGTCTCTCCAAATTAGTAAGGTAACACTCACAGGTTCCAGGAACTACGACATGGATGGACATGTTGAGTCACCACCATTCAAAGCGCCACAGTGACCAAACAAACTGGAAAACAAAAAGAAAACAAAAAAAATCCCTTGTTGAGTTAGTTCATAGTCTGCTGGGGGAGCCATCCACTAAGGGAAAGTGTAATTATAAATGATATTTTATACATAGTCATAAAAGCAGTTATGAGTTGTAATCAGGTCCACAGAGCAAAATTGCAAGATAGCTTCCCTTATAACAAGAGGATATCACAGTGCATGTGGAGGAAGGATCAGACCTCTCTGAACAAGTGACACTTAAGCTGATCATGCCGAGGTCAGCTGGAGCTTTGGGAGAAGCTGCCAGAAGGCGGGCAAGGTCATCTTGACAAAGGGAATATGATTTGCCAAAGCCTTGAGGTGGACTTGTAGAAATGACTCAAGGCCACTTTGGCTAGAGCAGAAAGAAAATAGGGTACGTAGGGCTGGGTTAGATCATGCAGGGTCTAGAACAACTTCATCAAAGTCCTAGAAACCTAAGTGCAATGAGTAGCCATTAGTGTGCTTCAGACATAACATTATTTGGAGTCTGAATTATGTTTTTAAAATGTCACTGTGTTAATTTTTGCAACCTGTATTAAACAGAAGCAAAAGTGAAGCAGGAGAAAGAAAATGTTAAGCAATGGGTTGTTATAGCTTGGTTCAGGGTGATGACAGGAGAGATGATGGATGAGAATGAGCTGGAGATACAATTGGCAGGGCCTGGCAAAGGCTTGGCTGCAGGAAAACAAGACAGAGAGGAGCCAGGATGACTTCCAGTGTGGTGTCATTAAAAAAATGACTATAATCAAAGGTGGTGGTTATAATGTGAATAAGAAATGCAGACAAAAGAGCAAGGGATGATGCTAGCATCAGAGTTGGAGTAAGGTCCATAGAGTGTCAAAAATATGCATATGGTTTGAGCTTGAAAGCATTCAGCTAGGTCAAATGGCAGGGCAGGGATGTGTTCAAGGAGAAGGAGAAAAATCACAAATGCCTGTGCTCTCATCAGCCTCCTTTTTCATGACTCTTGGATCACAGTATGTAGTATCTCACTCCTTCTTGCGACCCAAGTCTTCCTACTACCCACTCCTTTCAACTGGATGTGACCATCTCAGATCAAGCCACACAACCAGACTCATACATCCCCTGATCAGCATAAATGTTATGATTGTGTAAATCCACATAGGGAAGTTTCCCAAAGACTTCAGTGTCTCCTTTGAGAATTTGTCAAGATATGTTAACTTTCTCCTGGGCGTAAGGTTACATACCTATGATAGACTTGGTGAATGGTATTTTTAAATGAATATCCAAGCTCTCAAGCTCCTCTTGGCTTAAATTCACTCTTAGTGGTGATTGGGTTGGAATGTGCTCCAAAACAGGTAGTGGAGTGCGTGAAGGAGCAGAAGGACATATCTGAAGTAAGGCTATGCTGGATTTATTGTCTGGGCTTTCTGCTAAGTATAATGATGTCTACCAGAAACACCTGGCCCTACCCTTCAATTCTTCCTATCACTTGAATTAGCAGTTACCCAAATAGTTCCTATCCATGCACATGTAGCAATTCTCACTCATGGGCAGCTCTCTCCCTTCGTAAAGCCCAGGGGCACTGGTATTTCTGAATCTACCATCTGTGCCTCTCTTGCACTGCCACTCAGAAAAATGTGGGAATGCAAGAGTATGTATTTTAACGGGGACAACATTGAATTTAATCTGTTGCAATATCTGTTGCAATGTGCCACCCAAGACATGTTGGCAATCATTGGGATTTTATGATTGGTGTCTAGTTTTTGATTGTAGGCAAATAAGCTCTCTTATATAATGAAATGAACATGACAGCCTTGTCTAGCAGGGCTAAGGTCATTCTTTTAGGAAAGTTGCGTACCAGGACTGGCAATGGTATTTGCAAAGTCTCTCATGGTTTTACTGTAGAATAGGGGTAATTACTATCCCAGTGGTCACTTCTTTGGAGACAGCTGAGTGAAGCAAAGAGAGAGAAGTCCATGTCCAAATTGGTGCTCACCACTGCAAACTCTGTTACTGACAGCCACTGATTTATAAAGCTTCCATACGTGAAAAAGTATGACAAACTTTGAAAAATATTATATTAGTTAATAATTAAAATAGACACCAGACTTAGGTATCATCCATATTTTATAGTTATTTTTATCCCCCTTACTATTTCAGAAAAGTGCAGCTGAGACTAACAGGCGTCACCCAAATTCATATCACCACAGTGTCAAAACTAAGATTAGAAATTAGGCTTTAGTTTCAAATTGTGTCACCATGTTATTCACCTTTTATACTGTTTACAAACCTATGGTATTGCTGACTGGGTCACATAGGAGACTATACTTCTGATTATCCTGGGGAGAACAGCAAGATCTAACAAGTTCCTCTGACCTGTTATAACGCTGACCATGTTTTACTCCCTGGGCATGATATATTTCCATGAAAATAAGACCTAACCAGAAAATAATCCCTACAATTTTTTTTAGGATGCTTATAACAGAATCCCCAGTTAAAAATCATCAGCCAAATGGGCACATTTGGTGTTTGCTGCAACACATGATGGATGTGTTGAATTATAAAATAGCAAAAATGTATAATTAAATGTAAATAAATAGTATGACTGACATGAATACTTCAAATAAATGATAATATAATAAATTATGATTAAGTACTTATAAATACCCAAGCGGGAGCATTTGTCAAACACCTATGTAAACAGATGAACTGGAGACTTATTGCTGAATGACCAAGAGGAGAACAGACACAATGCAGGAATAATGTGTGTACTTGACAATGAACGGAAGTGGTTGTGTCTAACATAAATATCAATACTTGAATGCATCACGCCCTGTAACAACATACTTACTGAACTTGAGTGTTATTAAGGAACATTTTCTGAATTTTGATGCCTGCAATTTTTGTCACTTTTGTATGCACTGTCGTTCTTAACTGTCCTCATTTTTTTTCAATGATCCATTTTAGTTTTTTCTTATTATTGAGTTTATTGGTATGTTTTAGGTATACAGTACAATTACATTCATTATTGGGATATTGTATCTTTACATGACAGGTCTTGGTTCTCATTTTTTTTCCCCTTATCATTGCCCTCCTTTCACCCCCTCCTTCCCTCCCAATTTACAAATACTTTATTTCCATTTTTTCATTTTGTCATATTTTTTCTTTTCCCTTATTCCCTTTCCTCTACCCTTCCCATTTTCCCTAAACCATTAGGCCTTTTCTTCCTATTTCAATGGTCAACTATCTCATGAGGATCTTATGTACTATTATAGCTTTTCACACCAGAGAAACTATTAGGTATTTACACGTGTGTGACTTATTTATTTCACTTAGGAGTACATCCTCAATATGTATCTATTTTCCTATGAATGAATCTAATTTATCATTATTTATGGCTGAGTAGTACTCCATTTTATAGAAAAACCACATCTTTTTTATCCAATTTCCAACTAATGGGCAAATGGGCTGTTTCCAAGATTTAGCTTTTACAAACTCTGCCGCTATAAACATGGGTGTGCATATATCACTGTGGTATGATTCCTTTAATTCTTTTGGAAAGATACCCAACAGAGGGATGCCTGGGTTAAATGGAACCTCTAGTCCCAGCTCTTTGAGGTATCTCTGTATTGATTTCCGTAGTGGTTGCATCAATCTGCACTCCCACCTACAATGGAGAAGGGTTCCTTTCTCCCCACAACCCCTCCAACATTTGTTATTTGTTGATTTCTTGATAGCAGCCATTCTTTATGGGGTGAAGTAGAATCTCAGTGTTGCTTTCATCTGCATCTCTCGAATGTCATTTTTGTTGCTGCTCCTGTCTTATGAGTCTCCAGATTACCTTTGATATAATGGGAACTTTGGGAAGCCCGGCCTGAAAGAGGTTGTGACTTGGGTGACAAATTTATGGGATAAAGTCACTGACAGCTGTGTCACTGTATTGCATCTTCTGGAGCAAAAATTAATGTAAGAAATAATCTTATTTGGGGGGAAATAGAATACAAAGACAGGCAAAAGATGTGGAGAAGTTTGATTTAGCATCCTTTAACAACTTTCCCTAAGCCTCTTTTGTCCCTACCCTCTCTCTCTCCCACCCTTCTTCCATTTTTTCCTTTCAAAATGTGGGCAAGACCATTCCACACTTCCTTCCTTCTATGCTTCCTCTTCCCTTCTTTCTTTCTTTGCTCTGCCCCCTCTCTTATGTCTTTCTTCATAAGCACTAACTGGATCATGGTCTAATCATTCCTAATTGGAAAGAATTTCCATTCTCCACAGGTACAACTGACGGCTATTGTTCAGTGGTGGAATTATGGTCACATTGGCTGAATTAAGCCAGACATTAGAGCAGTGGCAAATGTTGCAGACAGACCCTTTTCCTTGCAGTTTCTAAGGAGCTTAGCATCTACTCTAAGAGATTACAATCTAAGAGGGGGAGCCAGACATGTAGAAAATGACTCCAACACATGGTGAGGAGTAAGAATTTAAGTAAGTACAGTATACAAGGGAAGCTAAAGAAAGAATGATCAGAAGGAGTTTCAACAGACACACTCAGCTACCTCATCTTTGACAAAGGAGCCAACCATCCTCACTGGAGGAAAGATAGCCTCTTCAATAAATGGTGTTGGAAAAACTGGATTTCAACCTGCCAAAAGATTAAAACTACACCTCTATCTTTCACCATGCTCTAAGCTAAAATAGAAGTGAATTAAAGATCTAAATATTAAAACAGATACACTAAACTTGCTGGAAGATAAATTAGGTAGAACTCTCAAAGACATTGGCATAGGAAAAGACTGTATGAACAAATCCTCAGTAGCATGGGAACTAGCACAAAGAATCAACAACTGGGATCTCATCTTATTAAAAAGATTCTGCACTGCAAGAGAAACCACCAACAGAGGTAGGAGACAACCTACAGTGTGGGAAAAAATTTACCAGCTGTTCCTCAGACAAAGGTCTAGTATATAGAATATATAAACAACTCAAAAAGATCAGACCCCCCCAAGTAAAAAGACCTGCTTTAAAAATGGGCATCTGAAATGAACAGACATTTCTCAGACAAAGAAGTAAAAGCAGCAAATAAATATATGAAAAAAGCTTCAACATCACTGGTCATATGAGAGATGCTGATGAAAACAACAATGAGACTTCACTTCACCCCAAAGAGAATGGCTGCTATCAGGAGATCAACCAGTAACAAATGTTGGCGGGGTCTTGGGGAGACAGGAACCCTTCTCCATTGTTGGTGGGAGAGCAGACTGGTGCAACGACTGTGAAAATCAATATGGAGATACCTCAAAAAACTAGGATTAGAGGTCCCATTTGACCCAGGTATCCCTCTACTGGGTATCTTTCTAAAAGAATTAGAAGAATTATACCAAAGTGATATGCACACCCACATTTATAGCAGCACAGTTTGTGATAGCTAAAATTGGAAGCAGCTCAATTGTCCACCAACTGGAGACTGGATAAAGAAGATGTGATTTTTCTATAAAATGGAGCACTATTCAGCCATAAATAATGAGAAACTAGATAAATTTATTGCTGAATGGATGCACATTGAAGCCATACTCTTAAGTGAAATGAATAGGACACACATGTCTAAATACCAAATAATTTCTCTGGTGTGAAAAACTAAAAGTGTAAACAGGTTCAAATTGTATAACTGATAATGTGAAATAGGAAGAAAAGGGCTAAAGTAGTAGGGGAAAGGAAATAAAGGAAAAAAATATGAGAAAAGGAAACAATGGAGACAAAGCCTTTGTATACAGGGAAGGGTGGAGAGGGTGAAGGGTGGGCAGGGGAATGGGGAATAAAATGAGAACCAACATACATCATGTGAAGGTACAAGATCCCAGTGATGAGTGTAACTGTACTATATACCTAAATAATACTAATAAATTTAATGGAAAAAAATAAACTAGGTTTTCCGATTGGGAAGGATTTCAGCAAATGGGAATGGAGAGGGGGGCACAATCCTGATGGAGGAAAGAGTAAGAGCAAGGAAAAGGGGTGGGCAGGAAAAGGTCCCGTGTCTGGTGTGGTTAGATCAGGGGGTACACAAAAGTGTGCAGCTGGTAGAAGGTCATGAGATGACACAAAGAAGCAGAGGGATGATCCAGTATTTTTATCACGAACAGGAACCTTTGATCCATGTGAAATTCCAGCATGATGTTTGCTGAAAAGCACTCACTTCCTCCTTCACTGCTTGGGTAGCCTTGTAAATTTTCTGATTTGTGACTTCCTTGTATCTTTAAAATCTCTTTACCGAGTTGAAGCCATGCTTTTGACAGAAAGTAAGGAAACCTGCAACCAGTGCAGCCTTAGATCTCTATGAAGATCATGCATGTCAAGAATATAAAACAACTAAACACATAATCATGGGAATCCGGAAGATGAAAGAATGTTATTGTCCCCCTAGACCCTCAGCTGTGACCTTGATCAAGTTATTTAACTTCTCTTCCTCTATTTTTTCCCACAGGAAAACAGATATAATAATAGGAACTACTTCAAGGGGTTGTTGAGAAGATTAAATAAAACATTTACAAATATGGATGACCAAATGCCCTTCTGTTCATTATGTCTTCAATCTTCACAACCTCCAGGGAGATAGCTGAGGACATTGCATCTAAGAGATGAAATTCCTAAGGCTCAGTTAACCACAAGAAAAACCAAACCAAAATATCATGACCCCAAGCCTTAGCACTCTTTCCACTGTGCTGTGCCCATAATGAAATCCCCCAGCTCATTGTATCAACTACTTGTAGTTAACAGGACCTACATAGGGGAAACTGTACATGCAAATTATTATTAGCATGAAAATGGGCAATTATTTTTTTTACATTTGCATCTTCACAATGATCTTTGTGTTAGACATTCTTTAGCACTGAATGACTGAACTAAAGGGCTAGTGGTTCATACAAGTGGTCATTAATTCTAAATACGAAATCCATTTGCTGTCACTCAGGGTGCTGATACAGTGCAAAAGGGAGTGTGAGCATCCAGCAATCTGTAAGGGCTGGGATGGAAGCTGGGCATCCCCATGCCCAACCTTTAAACTTACAGATGAGGAAAATGAGGTCCAAAATAGAGTAGGAAGGTCACACAATTAATTAGTGGCAGAGCTGGGACTGAAACTCTTTTGTCTTTACTTCTATGCTGGAGTCTTGCCATTCAGCCATGAATTCTGATAATCTGATCCATATAATTCCCTGATTGTTTAAAAATATTGAGAACATAGGCTAGAAAGACAACTGATATGATAAAATTTCCAAAATGAAAATATATTAAGAATTCTTTACAAATTCCCTATATTGTATTAATTTCATCTTGATTATTTCTGCATGCGACTGCAGGGAGCCACAGGTATCTGTCTATATTACATGGCCTTACTTGAGTCCTGCCAATGTAAAGGTATGAACTAAAAACATTTTACACTAAAACAGAGCAAATTGCTTATGGTAACCATTGCATAATGAAGGAACACAATGAAGAATTACAGTTCAAATTACTTATCAGGTCTCTTCCATTTTCTAAGTTTTTAAAGTAGAAAATTGCACAGTATAATTACAGTAAGTTAATTTGCATTCATATTACAATTCAATGAGCAATTACATTCTTTTTTATTTAAAAATATTTTAGAAAGTGTGATTTGCATCAGTATGCTTTGAAGAAAGAGTGGTGACTTTTCCTTATGAGGTTAGCATGAGAATTCAACCATGAAGGTTGTAACTTCCAGCATAGAGTTGTGGCCATTTTATTGGTTTGCGGGGACAGAGGAGAAGAACCCATCTGAAGTGTGATGATGGCATCAGAGCTTTGGACAAAAACTCTTTAAAGAATCCCCAAATATCAGGATTTGGGATGAGAACCTAAAGGTCTTACTGCTTAAGACCCATCCTCCATTCACTTTTGCCATCTGAAACTTGAATATCTCTGTAAAATCCATTCCTAGCCATCATCAAGTCCATGATCTGTTCCAAAACATTCTTTTCCTTCGGATGACACGCACTTCATTGGTGGACTGTGCCTTCATTTTGTGGAGGGTGCTTCCATTTTGATCCCACCATTCTAATGTAAAGGACACTTTGTCCACACCTGTCACTATGGCAGAGTTGTGCATGACACATTTATATTGAGACAGTATTTTTCTCAGCACTAGCACTATGAACATAAATATCTGGGTTGGAACATAATAGAGTAGTGTACACAACAGCTGTAGGGGCTGGTTGGTTGCTCATTTTCCTATGTGTACTCTTTTTCATAATGTTGGATTTGAGGTAAAATAAATATATATTGAAAGACGTAAATCTGAAGAGTAGTTCCATTGGTCTACACAAATCTATTTGCCTGAATAAGCAATATTCCAATAAAGATACAATGTATTCCATTATTCCAGAAACTTCCTTGTACACCTTTCCAGGCAATGCTCTCCACTGATGCAAATTTGTATTCTAATTTTTCTCATTGTAGATGTATTTTGCCTATTTTTGACTTTTACATGAATGAAATCATAATAATCCCCTCTCTTGGGACTGACTTCTCTTCTTTCATTCAACATGTTTTTAAGATTCATCCATATTGCTGCATATCTCAGCCTTGTATTTTATTTCTTGCTTAGTAGTACTTTACCCTATGAATATTTTACAATTTTTTAAACTATTTTACTGTACATAAGCATTTGGATGACTTCCACTTTGACATATTATGAGTAAAGCTGTAATATACTTTCAAGTGTGTGTGTATGTGTTAATGTTTTATTTCTCTTGGGTAAAGACCTTGGAGAAATAAATACCTAAATATCTGAACTCATAAAATGTGTGTGTGTGTGTGTGTGTGTGTGTGTGTCTTTGTGTGTAACTCGATAGCAAAGTGCCAGGTACTTTTTCAAAAGTCAAAACCATTTTATATCTTTTCCACACCAATTATTTAATATTGTCAGACTTTTATATTGTAGCCATTTTAGTCAGTGTGAAGTAGTGTCACATTATGCTTTTAGTTTTGTATTTTTCATGATTAATGATGTTGAGGACATTTTCATATGCTCATTCATATATTTTATTTTTTGTGAAGCATTTATTCTGTCTTCTATCCATTTTAATTAGGTTGCTTATGCGTGTTTGTTATTAATTAGTAAGATTTTATGTTTTCTGGGTTAAATCTTATGTCAGATATGTGTATTATGAATATTTTCTTCAGGTTTGTGGTTTAGCATTTGATTTTTGTGATGTCTTTTATTCAACAGAGGTGTTAAATTTTGATTAATCCAACTTATTATTTTGTGGTCATTGATTTTTATATCCTTTCAAAGAAACCATGTCTATCTTCAAATCACAAAGATATTATCTCTGTTTCTCCTGTAGAACTTTTATCATTTTAGCTATTACTTTTTGTCTTATTTATAGTGTGGGAAAGGAATTGAGTGTTTTAAAATGTTTATCCAGTTATTTCCATACCACATTTAAAGGGTGAATTTTTTGTGTTGAGCTGCATTGACACATTGACAGGTAGAGGTTGGGAGAGAATCAAGTGGCTGAATATATGTTTGTCTATATTTAAGTTTTTTATTCTGTTCCATTAGTTAATGTATCTCCCTGAACTACTACTTTTTTTTTTCTTTTTGGTACCAGGGATTGATCTCCAGTCCCTGAGCTTGCAAAGCAGGTGGTGGAACCACTGAGCTAAACCCCTGGCCCAACCTGAATTACTTCTTTCATATTGTCTTAATTACTACAGCTCAGAATAAGTCTTGAAATGAAGATAGGATAAACTAACCTTGCTCTTCTTTTTTAGAATTGCTTGGCTATTTTTAAGCTCCCTTGCATTCTCATATACATCTTAGAATTAGTTTTCAAATTTTCTGAAAAATATGCTAGGATTTTTACCTTAATCATGCTAAATGTGTCTTTCAATTTGGCGAGAATTTACATTTTATCAATACTATCTTGAACCATGAACATGGTATATCTCTCCACTTTGGAACAGGCATTCTTTGTTTTCATCAAAACTTTTTATTTTTTTTAAATTTTTTTTTTCACTTTTCTCTTTTGGTACCAGGAATTGGACCCAGGGCCTCGCGCTTGCCGGGCAGATGCTGTGCCGCTGAGCTACATCCCTGGCCCTATCAAAACTTTTTAAGTTTTAGTGAGAAAGTCTTGTAGAATTTATGTTTAACTGGTTACTAAGTATTCTGTGCTGGACTGCTGTGCATTTTAAATTTCATTTTCAAAATATCTAACTGGTTGTGTATCTTCAGGTAAAATATTGAACCCTTCTGAGTTTTTGTATAACCTGTAAAATGTGAGTTCAGGTTCTTCTTAGAACATGACTATGTATAAATAAATAGAAATATCTCTCTGGGGTGCTTTAAGTACTAAATTAGATAATGTATAAGAATTGAATAAAATAACACAATATATTAGAATTGTTTTTGTTTGAAAGTGAAAAAAAACCAACAAACCAAACTCTTAAAAATAGAAGAAATACATTTGCTCATATAACAGAAAAATCTAAAAGAAAGTGGTAGCTGGCTTTAGGCAAAGCTATATCAAGTTTCTTCAACAGTGTTCTCACAAATCTTTGTTTCAGCATTTCTTCCTCCACTGCCCTGTTAGCTTCACTCTCATGGGTTTTTCCATGGAATAGGATCCTGTGTCTGTAGAGTAATCACTTCCTCTACTATAGTATAGTAAGTTGAATGTATTTTTTTCAGTTGCTCTATCAAAAGTTTCAGTTCATTCATTCGATCATCTCCAAACTATGGTAAAGGCACCTGTCTGTTCCTGGAGCTGAGGGCAGAGTCAACTCTCTTAGAACTAAATGAGAAAAACATTATGGGGCATGGGGATGTTTCAGTGAAATGTAAGTGTTGTTTCAGGAAAAGCAGTAGCTGTATGAAAGGCTCTGCTGGTTCTTCTCTACTTCTGACCATTCACAGGCATCAGAAGTGGAATATTTTCTAATACCTTTTAGTCTACTCCTATTTTCAAGCACTAAAATCAACTTAAGTTCCACTTTATAAAGTGAAAAATTGGGGGGTTGTATTGGAACATAAGAGCCCTTTGACAGTCACTTAAGTGCTCCACTTTGTTTCTATTGTGAATTTAGCTAAAAAGGGCAGATTGGTGGCATAAAAATATTCCTAAGTGTTGCTACTCTCTTCCACCTCCTCCATAGAAAAATGAAAGGAATGCCATTTATAGCTGCTGTAAACCAGAGTCAAGTTTAGTAATATTGCTCTACAACCTTTCCATGGGCTCAAGTGAGGCCTGTTTCATGAAGTAAGGGATCTTCTGTTTTCATGAAGACCATAGAAATATTTTTTCATTGCTTTTTCAACACCACGGGAGAAGTAGCAACTGGATATTTTATTGGCGTCTACGGCACACAAAGAGAGTATTTGAAATGTGGTTGATGTAGGGTTTGGAAAATATTGTTTTTTTTTTAAGTGGGTCTTTTTATTGTCACCCTAAATTCCAAAGTTCTGAACATGGAAAACAAGATCCTCTATAATTTGTTTATACTTGATGTGCTATCATTACCTTCACAGAGAAATCCCTTCTTAGCCTTTTTCACATTCTGTACCCCCTCTCCCAGACTCTTGGCCTGAAATAACTTGCCCTAATTTGCCTGTCTAGCCAACTATCTTTCAGAATGATGCCATTTCCTTCATGAAGTACTTGTAAGTTCTTATCCTGGGTTGAATGCCCTATAGGATGTTCAATCAGCATTTTACACATGGCACTATTGTAGCACTTCTCTCAGTGCTATATGGTATTTGTTTTCTTGTTTTCTTCTTGGCCATTGTGTTAAGTTCTTTGGCATTGTGCTTCACATAGAGTATGTGGTCATTAAAAAATAAAAACTAAAAAAGTAGAATTTCCTTCTACAGAATCTAAGTGTGAATATAAACTTAAAGAAAAGGAGCCACAGAAGCTTATCTATTTGACTATTAACATTTGAAATTTTCCACATTCTCTGTTAGTATACTTTGAGCATATGATGTATCTCTTAAGCTTGGTAGGAAGGTTTCTACTAAAAATTATAAAATTATATTAATTTGCGAAATTTATGTGTGTAGAAACATGACCATATTTCTGGCATATGCAAGCACTAAAAACTATTTAATAAACAGTCACTATGTAATAATTTATTTTTGAAGACTCCAACGCTAAGAAAACAATTCCATTTAATATAGCACAAAACCAATACAATCCTTAGTAATAAATTTAATGAAGGAGGTGAATCATCTCTACACAGAAAATTACAAGACACTGAGGAAAGAAATTAAAGAGGACACAAACAAATGAAAATGCATTCTGAGTTTTCTGGATTGTAAGAATTAGTAGTGTTAAAGTGTCCATACTACCCAAAGCAAGTTACAGATTCAAAGCAATACCTATTGCAATTCTCATGTTTTCACAATAAGAAGAAACTGCTGGGTGTGGTGGTGCATGCCTGTAATCCCAGCACTTGGGAGGCTGAGGCAATAGGATCTCTGTGCATTTGAGACCAAATGGCTCCATAGTGAGTTCCAGTTCAGTCTCAACAACATAGTGAGATACTGTCTCAAACCCGCCCCCCAAAATCATATGGAACCACAAAGACCTTGCATAGCTAAAGTCATTTGAAGAGAAACAAGCCTGGAGGCATCAGGCTACTTGATTTGAAAGCACACTACAGAACTATAGCAATTACAATAGTATAGTACTCTCATCAAAACTGATAAGTAGGGCCAGGGATTTAGCTCAGCAGTTCGGTGGCCTGCCTTGCAAGTGCAAGGACCCGAGTTCAATCCCTGGTACCAAACAAACAAACACAAAAAACTGATAAGTAGACCAATGGGAAGAATAGAGAGCCTGGAAATAAACCCACATATACACATTCAATGGATGTTAACAAAACACCAAGGATATCTGACCATCTGCAATAAATGTCATTGGGGAAACTGAGTTTTCCCTTACAGAAGAATAAAATTAAACATTACCATACACCATACACACACACATATCAACTTCACACAGATGAAGACTTAACTGTAAGATCTGAAACCTGAAAGAAAACCTAGGGGAAGAGCTCCTTGGTATTGGTCTTATCAATTCTTTTTTGGGGTGTGACACTAAAAGCACGGGAAAGGAAAGGTGGGAATACCTCAAACTACAGCCCCAACCTGCACAGCAAAGGGAACCATCAACAGGATGGAAAGGTAACTGTGACATGAAGAAAACACAAAGCACAGATCTGGTAAGGAGTTAATCGCCAAATATATAAGAAGCTGATCCAAATAAATAGTAAAGCATAGTCCCAAATAGATATATTATCTAAGGAGGAAACATGGCCATCCAGAAACTGGAAAGTGCTCTGAAGCACTTTCACCATCAAAGCAGCAAAGACATACTACATCATACCTACAAGGATGGCTATTATCAAACATCAAATAGCAAGAATTGGCAAGGATATAGGAAAATTTAAAGCCCTGTACACTGTTGATGGGATTGTAAGTTAATATGCTTATTTAGGAAGACAATATGAAGGTTCTTTGGAAAACTATCACATGTTCCAGCAGTCTCACTTCTTGCAATGTATCCACAGGAAATGAAATAAGAATCTCAAGGAGCTATCTAAATCTCTTGTTCATTGCAGGCTTATTTATGGTAGAATCAATGTAGTGTCTAGCAACAGATGTGTATATAAAGAAAACAGGGTGTATGTATCTACCATGGAATATTACTTGGCCTTAAAAAAGAAGGAAATCTTGCTACTTGTGACCATAAGACAGACACAGAAAAGATAAATACTGTACCTATCACATATATGTGGAATCCAAAGAAATTAAAGCAAAGAAACAGAGAGTAGAGGATTTGGATCAGAGGGTAAGAACTTACAGTTATGCTATAAATTCTGGAGATCTAGCAGGTGGCATGACATGTTTAATAATAATATACTGCCTACTTGAAATTAGCTAAAGACTAAAGATTAAGTGCTCTCATCACAAAAAAAGTAACTATGTGAGGGAATGAACATGTTAATTAGCTTGATTGAAGTAGTCCCTTCCCAGTGTAGGCATATGTCAAAACATCACGTTGTACATCTTAAATAGATACAATACTTATTTGTCGACTCTACCTCAATCAAACTGTAGGAAACAGAGTCATTGTATTATAATCCATTGAAGCAAGTATTTGAAATAATTATAGAGATAAACAGAATTTTAAGTCATATTGGTCCATTTTGCATACCCATCTTTGAAGGAGTAGTTATTGGTGGTAGGATTTATGTTACCTGACAACTGGCTTTGCTTTCATGCAGGGGCATGTTTCAAACAACACTTGGCTAGGCTGTGCCTTTGAGTACCTGAGAACCAAGGGCAGAGGAATGACTTCCGAGAGGTTCGACAGCAGGCCACGTTGCACATCGGCATGCTAGTCATGCCCTTATCTCTTACTCGGATGACTCAGAACTCCTCAGATGCAAGTTCTCTTTCCAATTCCTCACCATTATTCCCAATGCCTAGCACAGAGCTTGGTATAGAGAATGGACTCCATCGATGCTTGCGGAATTAAAATGAACTATTTTGGAATCATTCTGGGAAGAGAACCAGTGTTTACTGGGTGACTTATTCAGTGCCAACATGCTCGCTCATTTAAGGCGCATAGCAACCCCATGAAAGTGGTAGCATCCATTCCCGCTGTCGGGCTGAGAAGTTAGGATGTGATTCTAAGTTCAAAAAAGGAGGCAGGCTGTCAAAGATGAAGGGGGCCCATCAGATTCCAGAGTCTGTGTTCAATACCATCCATAACAGTACCCTCCTCCCTGTTGTAAGATTCAATAAGTTATATGGGAAACATTCCAGACTGTGCCCAGAACATCATAAGTGATACATCTTTGCCATTCTTCTTTCTACTTTGGTATTTCTCATAGAAGACGGTAAGAGAATGCTTATTGATTTTTTTCCTTACATCACACTTAATAAAATGCCACTGATATTTAAAACAACAACAAACCCACACTTACCTTAGATGATGAGTTATTTCCAGACATATTAAATATAATGACAAAATAGTCCACTTGGATTGGTTTACTCTAACCCAGTAGGGTGGTAGGTCCTCAGTGGGCAGCTGTGTGCAGTTGGAATGTATGTCATGCTTTCTTCCAGCTTGGAGTTGGAAACAGCTGCGGCTGGATGCCCCCATCAGATTTCATGGGAATCTGCCCAGTTTCCAGGGTGGACTCTGTCCAACACTGAATGGAGTTTTACATCCTCTTACATTTCTCATACTTGGCCAGCTCAGTGTCCTGAATTCCCTTTAACATGGGTAACCCCACTGTCCACTGAAAACCCAATGAGGTGGCGGGCAGGGGAGGGCCACAGTGCTTACATTCAGGGTTCTGAAATGCATACAGATAGAATGCCCAAGGCTACTCTCAGAACGCTGAGAACTGCAGTGTTTCTGGCAGTCAGTGGCCCATGCCCTGTCACCATCCCCCACTTACATTTGGCAGTGTCCTGTACCCTCCCTATTCCAGCCATAGTTTTTGATATTTCTCCATTTCTGGCAAGTGGATCCAGACTTCAGGAATGTGTCTTTATAGATGACAAAGTTGAAAAGTTTTGTTCCTCTTCACTGAGTCATTGACCAGCCCAAGCCTTCTGCACAGAGCACAGAAGACTGTGTGATGGCAGGTTGTCCTGGGATAACTTTGGGAAAGTTGGACAGACCAGAACCAGTTTCCCAGTCCCCATCCTTAGACTTGCTGATCACTCTAAAGGAAGAGAGAAATTGAGAAGGTCCAGGGAGGGAGCCTCCTCCCTCCCACCTTAAAGTGTTTCTTCTGATCAACGATTTCCCCCAGACTGCATCCTGCCAGTGACCTCACAAATTCTTCTTCTCTCTATGTAAATTGCTATCTTTTCAGGAGGTGCCTGACAGCCAAGTTTGCCAGGGCCTCCGTTTGTACAGAAGCTGTTATTACAGAATAAGTTTAATGGGTCGTGAATTTTGCGGAGGAAGGGAGGGTCTCTGGACGACTTTCTATGCACCAGCCACCGACCTATTGGCTTCACAAGGAGTGCATTAGGCTAAATATTTTTAGCCCATTGACTCTGGAGGTAATAACCCTAAATGCTTCATTAAATTTTTGTGGGTGAACGACAGAAGCTATGAAGGGAAAAAGGAAAAAAAAACAAAAAACAAAAAACAAAAAACCAAAACCAAAACCCAAGTCCACCACATTAGCGTTATTATGACACAACTGGAAGACAGAAATGCAGCCCCTGAGTAAAAGAAACTTTATTTAAGAAACTATCACAGGCCTCTTCTTCCTGTCCTTGGCACAGGTCCTGATTAGAGCCCGGCCCCTCCCACTTGGCCACAGCAGGATTTGACAGGGGTGAGTCCGGCCTCAGTGGAAGAGTTTTCAGACTGACGCAGTGGTGTCTTCTGGTGTTTGTGGGGTCTCCATAAATTAAGATCTGTGTAAGTTAGGGTGGAGGGTAGGGTGCTATTTGCGGCACTGGTCCGAGCCTGAAGCTGTCTAGCTTCTGCTCAGGGGACCGGTACTCCCAGGTTGGGAAAGATTGTGAGAGGGCCGAGGAGGGGTCTGGGGACTGCCTACCCTCTGGACTCCCGCTCAGTCCTAATTTTTCCCTTTCCTAGTGCTAGCTTCTCCAAGAAGCCTCAGTTAAACCCAGAGGTGTCTGCCAGCCCGGCCGCTGGGCTAGGGCGCCCCCTCCTGCCACGGCGCGCGGGGGCAACAAGTGCTTGCGGGGCCTCTGCTCTCGCTGTCGCCCGCTGGCCTCGCTCTCTTTGGTTGTGCATGTGTTCACGGGCTTGGCCAAGGCAGTGGACCCTAGAGAAAAATGCAGGAGGCCGGGCGGGGCTGCAGCTGAAGCCCGCGACGGCGGCGCGCACACTGGGTACTTTGCAAAGCCCTCTTCGCCCTCCGCGGTCCCCGCGCGCCCCTGTGCACCCTGGAGGGGGACTGAGCATGGGGACTCGCCGCAGCGTCTCCGCTCCCTGGCGGCCCCCCTGGCCATT
>NW_022900935.1:34837183-34838038 GCF_012274545.1 Fukomys damarensis | reverse complement strand
TGCTGCGGGTGGTGACTGCAGCAGTTTCTGCTCTGTCCCCCGACTTGCTGGGAGGAAAGGGGAGACTTCTGCTTCTTCCCGCCGGGTCCCCACCTCCTCTCCCTACTTCTAACCACGCGCGACCCTTTCTCCAGACTTACCTACCCGAGACTCTCGTCGCCGGGACCCCCTCGACCTCCCCTCTCCTGCAGCCCCGGCTCCTCATCCCCTCTCCACTCCAGAGCCCTCTCGGTGCTCCCCTAACCGCCTCCCGGCCTCGCTGGCTGGAGGCGCCGGTGACCGGATCCGCTTCCCACACCCCGGCCGCGCTGCGGCTCTGCCGCGATCTACGCAGGAGCCTGTCTATCCCGGGGACCCCGAGCCCTGGCGGACACCATCAGAGCCGGTGTCGCACACCTCGGACCCCAGCACTCCTTTGGTCCTCCCCCCCCCCCCCGCGCCCCCCCCCCACCCGCCCCGCCAGGGCGGGGCGAAGTAGTCCTATAGAGCGATGATAAATATCCCTGTTGATCAGGGACCTAAACGGGGGTCTCATTCGGCGAGAGACCGGAGTCGGGGATCCAAGGAGGGGCGTCCGTGTCGCCAAGCCGGAAGGGGATGTGGGTGCGAGTGCTAAGTACGTTCCCAAACGCGGCTGGTCGCTATCCTCGCCGGCTACGTCCCGCGGAGTAGTATTGTGACCCCTGGTGGGATGGCGCGTCTTTTCTTCGCACTTTTTCTTTTACATCATCATCATCATCATCATCATCATCATCATCATCATCATCATCATCAGTATCATCAGTGTGTGGTGTTGGTGGGCTAGGGGGCGATGGGCACGAGGGACAGCTGCTGCCCAGCGAGGCCGGTGCCGCG
>NW_022900935.1:34786899-34836880 GCF_012274545.1 Fukomys damarensis | reverse complement strand
CATCCTCTCCGCGCTGCGCTCTCTCCCGCTAGGGTCCTGCTGGCCCACGAGACGCACTTTCACTGTGTTGATGATTTTCAATAAAGGCTTTGCGGGGGTTCCGCAGACGCTTCATAACACTTAACATGTTTTCGAATAATCATATAAATTAAAGGTTGGCTTACGTTTGGAACCCCTAATTATCCAGTTCACGTTTGCACATTTATGTGCCATTTATAGGTCTTTGGGAGATCCAGCAGCATCCCCACCCCCTGAATTAGCACCCATTGTTTTTATTATCTCAGAGTTGAGCAGTGCTGGAAGGAACCCTGAAAGGTAGAGGCTAAGGGGAGTGGAGGAGGTTAGAGGGAGTGCTAGCACTCCCCCATGCCCACTCCTCCACTCCCCATCCTGACAAGGCTTGGTGACAATTCTGGAAACTGAAAGGGATCAGAGATTTCCCTGATTTCCCATTGAGAAGGGCGACCTAATCAAAGCTGTAGAAAAGTCAACTTCTAAGCAATCAGAAATTGTCTGCTGATGTCCTCGATTGAAAGAAACCCTAGCATTCAAATGGAGTATTGAAGAACTCGCAGAAATGGCTTTTGAAGCGCTATTGTTCTTTTCCATACACAGAGGCCCTCTTAAAGGTTTAGGAAGTTCAAGATGCGGTGATTTGAAAGGGCTGCCTTGTAACTATTTGGCGACGCTGTGGGGAGGAGAGAAGAGGCCAAGGTAGGAAGCTCAAATGCATTGCTCAGGTCTTCTTGGGACCGCTGTGGCTCTCAGGCGGGAATTCAGTTCTAGACATCAACTTGGCAGTTCAATCTCTTCCCGGAACGGATTTAGAGGACGATTTGGGTAGTAGGGTTCTTGTTTTGATGGTTTGCTTAAGGTCTGAATAGGCATATCTGAAACATTTAATCATGTGCATTGTATTCAACAATAAAATCTGAATAAAAATTACCGATTGTTGAGGGAGCTATCTTTCAAGCTGTTTCCCAGTGTGTCTCATTTGCAAGACACCATTGTGCTAGAACTGCGGGGAGGGGGGTGATCCTATCAGGAATTGTTCATTTCCTCCTCCCAGAGGCAGAGAGGAATACGCTTCTTTGCTCCCCTTTGCCTTCCCGAGAAATTTTTCTTAAATGGGTGGGTGTTTGGGTTGGTACTTGACAGTACCCATCTGAACGGGGGCGGCGTTTGGTGGATCTCCAGGGAGGCTTGCAGCCACCCTGCAGGCAGTCTAAGAATTTATTTGAGGCAGCGTTTCATTTTGATAATTTACTCAAGCCCAACATTTTGTTTTTGCAGAGATTTAATCCTCCTCTTAAGCTAATAAAGCAAACAAAGCAAGAAAATCTCAGTTGCGTCTTTTAGATGGCCCTGTAAAAATAGCATACGTTCAAGGGTGTTGTCAGGAACTTTGAGTGTTGTTCAGAACTTAACGGTGGCTGCAGAGACTGTTTCCGTTAAGCAAACTGAGGATCAAGCGCTTCTCCTCGACCCCAGGCTCATCATCTGCAAAACAGGGACAATTATTATTCACCTTGTAGGTCTTTGGCAAATTCATAGCAAAAATCCCATCCATGAGTGCTTTGGCACATAGGAGGATTTCAAGACAATGGTAACTTTTCGTAGTAAGACAGAATTCTGTCAAGGAAAGTGGAAAGCATTTGCAGTTTGAAGGCCAGGACTGAATCCAGGTGCTGCCTTTGGGATGTTTGGCAAGTCACCTCTCCTATTAATAAAAATAAGAATCATTAACCTTTATGGAGTACTTAGTGTCAGGGACCCTTCTAGCCACTTTATACACATGAATGTGCTTAATCTTTCAATGACCCTACTAAGCACACACTGGCAGTCATTCCCACGGATAGATTAGGGATCTGGAGCACAGGGAGATTTGGCAGTTGGGTTTCTATTGCTTAGCAAGTGACACCCAGAACCAGGACTGAAACCCACGCATTCTGGTTCCAGGGCCCACCCTAAGCACATGCTTTGCCCCCTGTGAAGGGGGCAGTGATCCTAGCCTTCTCTCAGCTTGTTTGTACAATGGACAAAAATGAAATAGTAAGACATCTTGCAGAAGCAAGCCACAGATTTTCCCCCACTTTATATGCTAATGACGCACAATGGTTGATGTTTTCTTGCTGACAGGGTACGGGGGCTGATGCATTGGGCAGGCATTTTGAGTACGTGGGACTTTGTGACAGTTTTCAACAGGTATTGGTGGTATCTGTTCACATCTACCTGTGTGTGTGTGAAAATATTTATTAATTAATTGTAAGTAACTGATTAGGCAATTGGTCGGTAATGCAGACACTATATTCGTGTTATCAGTTACTAGCTGAGGTAAGCAGAACTTCTCAGACTAAAAGGTAAGAATAACAGGTAGTAAGAAGTTTGACCTTGGCTGCTGGGTCACCTGGCTTCAGACTTTGGCTCCCAGAGCTTGGCAAGGTCTGTGGCCGTGGCTAGCTCATCTGACTTCTGTCTCTCATTCTCAGTATAGTAAAGTGACAGTGCCTATATCATCAGATTGTTGTGCAGATTACCAGAATTAATACAGGGTGCTTAGAACAGTACCTTTCATTTAGTATGTGATGTCCCTTTGCTATTAATGCATTGTCTTCAACTGAGATAAAGCCCTTCCCCATGATAATACAATAAGGCTTGTTTGTTCTTTGGGTGTTTGTTTTGCTAACCAGGGATTAGAGAGCAAGAGACCCGGTTCAGGATTTCAGAAAACATTTTTTTTCTTTTGTTCTCTTCCATTGGAAATGGTTTCTTGAATGTTACCACTTTTTGAAAGGGAGTTGGGGGTGGTAATGCCATGCTAAACATCTCTATGTCACTGTCCTTTCCAGTGCTTATTTTAAGGAAAATCAAATAACTGTGAGGGATTGAATCCTGCAGGTGGATTAGTGAACATCCCCAGTTTACAGATTGTAAAAACAAGTGGGAACTGGGCAGGTGCATAACTCTAGAACCCAGAAGCCCCCATCCCAACTCTGAATTCTTGGACTCCTTTTCCAGTGAGGCTCCCATTAGGCCAGATTGTCTCCTCTACCAGGATAGAGAAGTGGCTTGAAAATAGAAATACAACTTGGCAAGGAAGGTGTTGTGGGGCTAAGAGCACGAGCCAGCCAGACATTCTGTACTGAGGAGTTGTCAGTAGGAAATTTGCGTTTAGATCCTTGCAAACCTTCCCTGCACTCTGTCCATGAAATGTGTGTCAGGGTATGAACTTGTGTACACACAAACAAAACAGCACACCCTAGTATGCCAATTAATCACCTGAACATTTCCCCGAGGTTGGAGAGCCAATGTTCAGGTTTCTTTTTCTGTCACATTCAATTTGTATTTGTTCTTTCATTTAGTCCTCAGATACAGGCAGGTTTTGGTTCAGGAGTCATAAAACTCCTCTGGCTTCTATTTCATGCAATATGCAGCATATTCTCTTGGAAAGAAATTGCCAGCTTGCTTTTATTATGATTATTTTATTTTATTTGAACCTGACGTACAACCAATCTACAATGCCAGTGGGGGAGTCTCATAAAACGAAAGGAAGACAGAAATAAAATTCTGTTGAATAGAAGTGCTCACAGCTAAAATGACGAAAGTTTGGACATGCAAGGTGGGCTGTTTAGCTTAGGGAATAAAAAGGAGGGTTGGACCCTTTCAGATGGCTGTACCTAGCGCCGAGCCTCAAGTCAGCAAACCCACCACTTTCAGTGAGTTTTTCAAACTCCCTGCCCCCTACAGCTGGTCCAGCCTATATACTGAGTTCTGTTTCTATTTCCTGGTCTCTGTCATTCCACTGGATCATGATCTGGAGGTGACTGTCATCTCCTTCTTTGCTGTTTGCCTCTGTTTCTCCTTGTTTCCATCTCAGTCTGTCTCCATCCGTCTTTCTATTTATTGTTATTAATCTTAGAAGTGAAAAATCTTAAGTTTAAGTGCCCCCCACGGGCATTTGTGTATGTTAAAATTGGATCTCGAATCATGAGCTTTTGAGAGGTTGACAACTGAAATCTGAATACGGCAAGTAAGCTTGGGCCTTGGGGAGCTGATCAGGACTGGAAAATGTCATCAGAGTTGGAAGCCCCATGATGGAACCCTGGTGGCTTTACAAAAAGAGGGAGCAAGACCAGAGATGCACGTGTGTGCACTTCTTTTCCCTTGCCACGTGAGTCCCTGTACCACTTCAGTGCTCTTCGCCTACGAAGGTGATCGCTGGATATGGCCCCTGGACCTTGGGCCACAGAAACTGAGTCAAAATAAACTTCTTTTCATTGCCACGTACCTATCCTGTGGTACTGTACTATAGAAAATGGACAGGCAGGAGTATCTGGGATATGAAGGAAGAAGATGCTGGGAATACATGTAAGCATCACTGCTGTGGCCGCTCGTGTTTATTAAGTACCTACTGTGGACCAGGTCTGCCTCTGTGCTGGGTATTGTGAATCATACCCAAGAATGGAGAGGTGCAGTCTGCTCTCCAGGTATCTGGCCTTGTGTTGAAGTAAGTGCTGCAGCATAAACTGTGCCACAGAAAATACCTAGAAGCTCTGGAGAGCCATCCAGACAGAGAAGGCTGCACAGGAGACTTTGCATTTCAGCTGAGTCTTCAAGGTGGACTAGGGCTTTCCCAGGGCTTAAAGGGAATCCAGCACGAAAGAACAGCATGGCACAGACACTCAGCCAAGAAGGTTTGTTACTGGGTTAGGAAGCAGCACACTTGGATGTGGTCAAAGTGTAGAATAGATAGTCGAAGTGGGCTTTATATAGAGTATTTACCAAACTGAATTCCAGAGAACACTCACCCCCCCCCCCCCCCCCCCGCAAGCTAGTTGTATTGAAAAAGAAAGATGGCTCAGTGAGAGAGTTCCATGCTGAACAAGTTTTAGAAATGTGATGAACTGGATATCCTGCTCTTAGTAAATTATGGTATGTACTGACATGTTAAAGGTTTAGAGATTTTCTGCAGCAAAGAAATTTGTTTAGCCGGGTGTGGTGGCCCACACCTGTAATCCCAGCACCCAGGAGGCTGAGGCAGGAGGAAGGCAGCCTATGCTACATAGTGAGTTCAAGGTCAGCCTGAACTATGTAGCAAGACTGTCTCACAACAACACCCCCAAAGAAATAAAAGTAAACTTGTTTAACTAAGAATTTTCTAAACTCATTTGCATTATGTGTTAGTCAAAGTATGTTGCCGTGAAAAAAAATGTTTGCCTGAGCCTTTCCTACTTAAATGGGGAAGATTTGATTTGGCGCTTATAGTTTTAGAGGATTCAGTCCATGACCATTTATTGCTTTGGGCCTTGGTGAGGCAAAATGAGAGAGCAGAGAGCACATGGTGGAGCAGAGCTCTTCACCACATTGTGAAGGGAAAGCCCCTGTCTCGGGATCCTCATCAGTGGAATCACCCCAGGATGGACTTCCTTCCACGAAACCCACCTCTTCGACTTCCTCCCAGCTCCCAGCAGCGCCTGGATGGCCTCAGAGTCTTTGGCATGTAGCCCAGTGAGGGACAAGTCAGATCTAACCCTGGCACTAAACCCTTTGATTCCATGAAGCAACTTGCAGTGTCTTATGAGGTAGACAGGGAAAATGGTTGGTAGAAAATCACTTAAGATTTTTAGAAACTTTTGCCATAAAAGTAATGGATGTGATTTGAAATAGGATAGGCTAGGATAGGATATATAATCAGGACAAAAAGTTTACATAGTAATTCAATAGAACACTCTGTACTTACTGCTCTACTACTGAAATAGAACTTCAAATACAATAGTCACTTCTTCCTGATCGTATCTCTCTTCTGCCAGATGGAATCATTACTCTAAATTTGATGTTCATCAGTCACATAATTCCTTAGACAGTGCTTTTCAGAAGAACAACAATCACCTGTTCTGGGTCATTTCGATGTCCTAGTGACATCTTTTAGAATCATGAACAGTAATTATCCAGATTGGTCCTCTGATAGTTGACTCAGTGGAGCTGTCCACTTCCACTGCAGAAGAAGTTGTAAATATAAACGCCTTCAGTGAAAAAGGACATTTATAAGTTACAATGCTAATTAATTACTCTGTACTCTGACACTAAATACTTCGAAGGTTTATGAGGGTCCTATCCTTGGAGTCCTCAAGATATAACTTATTTCTGCAACAGAGTCTTGCGGTTAGCACTCTTATGACAACCTGAGTATCTCTCTTGATACGTATGTGAGGACATCCTCCTGAAAAAGTTCACTCCATCTAAAGCACGAATCATGTTTGTGTGACATTTTTTGTTCTCATGATCCTACCTATATCCGTGTGTTCCTACTGTATGCACATCACTGTGTGGAATGCATGGCAATATTGTGGTAAAGAATACATGCTAGAAAGAATGAGAGAAGAAAGGAAGAGGACTTACAAGCTCACTGGGGTTGGCTTTTGGTACTGAATCATGGCTTTCTGGGAGATCACAGATGAGCCTTTCTCATGGGCATAGAAGGTAATCATACTGAGGAGCTACTAGATTTTTCTGTCTTCGTTTTTTCTGGAAGATTTCCCCTAGGAGTTTGGGAAGTGGTGATTACATTCCAGAAGTTAGCAGCAAGAGTGAACTTTGTGCTGTGAGTGGTCATAAATATAACAAAAAGCACACAGGTAAGGAAGAGATGCTGTGTGCAGCTACTCCCTGGCGATTCCTCAGTGGTTTTTGTGCTCTGTGACAGTGGCATGTGATCAGGCTTGAACTGTGGCCACAGTACTAAATGCATCCTCACAGAAGTTCTAAACATAAACCACAGCCATCCATATTTACTCAGAAGTGCCAGTAATTCAATCATGGATCAAGTCAAGCCGGGCCAACCCCACACTGCATCTGAAACACGGCAAGTCCTGTCAGAACACAGTCCCAGTGAATGCAAAAAGGTTACTGTAATTTATTCCTTTGGGAAGCTGAATGGATTTATAGACCATGTAGAAGTTGGACTCTTGCCAACCTTCTGCTATCTAACTTCTTAATTTTAATGTAGTTGAATTTATCAATCTTTTCTTTTATGGCTGGCATTTTTTTATGTCTTATTTAAGAAAGCCCTTTTTAAAAAAAAACAACTCTGATGCCATGAAGATATTCTCTTTTATTATATTGTGAAAGCTTTATGTCTTTGCCATTCACATTTAGGTTCAATCATCCATGTGGAGTGTGTGTGTGTGCGTGCGTGTGTATGTGGTGTGACGTAGGAATTTATTCTAATGTGCTTTCATGTAGAAAAATAATTTTTTGTAATTTTCATAGCCACTTGCTTTGTCCACTCTTTTGCTCAAACCCGTTTATTATTTAAGCTTCCTAAGAGGCCTTTGTCTTTGTCAGGACGACCATTCTAGAGTGTCGTCCTTCAAAATGTCTTGGCTTTCCTTTACCTTTTGTCTTCCCTATTTTATAATCATCCTTTAAGTTTCAAGAAAAATACTCTTGAGATTTGGTTTGCGTTACATTTCATTTGTAGACTGATTTAGGGAAAATGACATCATTATGACGTCAAATCTTACTACCCATAAATATGGGAATTCTCTCTATTTTGTAGTTCTTATTTAATCCCTTTCAATATAGCTTATAGTTTTCTCCACTAGGGTTTGTACTCTTTTGTTTGTTCAGGTTTATGTTTTTAGAAACAGTGCTTTGTATTTTTCTCTTGTAAACGCCGTCTTTAAAAACTTAAATTTTCTAGTCATTTGTTAGTTTTGCATTCCAAACTCCCCGTGTTTACCACTGCCTGTACAGTTTCTCATCTGCTGCCCAGAAGAGAACCCCTGTGTGGACAGGGCCCCCCACCCTTGCTGTCTGTCAGTGCAGGTGTCTAAGTGAACTGGCTGGTCCCGCGGGGTGGTGGGAATGCAGAGGAAGCAAGAAGGCTGAGATGTGGAGGCCACAGAGCGGCCGGCACTTTGTTCAGTGACAGAGGTTTGAGAATCACCTCTGGGTCCCACGGACAGTGAAGGAAGTGAATAGGGGGGCGCAGTACCTTTCTCCTCAGATACCCTGCCCGGCACGATCCCGAGGTCCTGAGTCCTCTCCAGTGGCTTCTGTGGCATTTCAGGCAGACAGTGATGATACGTGGGCTGCCTACGAGCCAATTTCTGGGGGGCAGCCCCATTCCAGCCGGATTTCTCAGGTATACCTCAGGTCACTGGGTATGATTCTCGCTTTCAGATGAGGCACCCAGGTCCGGGGTAGTGAAAACAGGTATCCGGAGTCCTCCGGTCAAGCTGGGGTACAAAGGCAGTTCTCCTCACACCCAGACCGGGGCTCTCTTCACCTCTCGCCCCGAGGATGTGCAGATGGTCTCTGCAGTGGAATGGTACAGTGCTGCAGGGGACCTGGGTGTGTACACAACTGTACCGCAAGTCTGTAAAGAGAGGATGTTGGCAGCGAAGTCTGAGTGTGACCCTTGTGTGATTATAGCTACCTGCTAAGTCGTTCTCGTCCTCCCTCCCTCTCCCTCCCCACTCTTTCTCTCTCCTCCCTTATGCTATTTATCTTTTCCCAAATCCATCACTCTTTCGTCCCTATCCCACTGCATTTATATTTTAGGACCTAGGGCAGATATTTGCTTCCCTCCGGGAGTTAACCCTTAGTTCATCAGTGTTGATAGCATTGCAGATTCCTCGTCCACCTTGCCAAGTGCTGACTGCTTTTTACCTTCCGTCGCATCCTGTGGTCAATACGTGTCCCATTCCTCTTTCAGGAATGAAAATAATACGTGCCGTAGGAGTTTAAGTTGATATTAAAGAGGTTTCCTCATAGAAAACAAGGTTAAAGAAAAGAGCGACTGGCTACTTGGAAAACCTGATAACGCTGTCTGTTTTCCTGTGCTGTCTGTGGGTTCACGTGAGCAAGGCCAGATATTATTCTGTACACAGCAATGTCTCCACGGAGAACGAAGACTGGATTTGTTGGAATAGCAATAAAAGAGCGTGTCTGAGAGGAAGAGGGGCCAGGACGAAAGGGATGCGAGCGCTGGACCAGCATTGCCCCCCTTAAAAAAGAAAGATCATACAGCCTAGGCTCGGTCTAAGCTCGCACGCCTCCCTCTGCCTGTGAACCCCCGACCCTGTTAGACACCCCACTTCTTGTGGCTTCAGATGTTCTCTTCCAAGCTTGTGAATCTCGATTCCTCTAAAGATTAGGCGTTCCTGAAGGACACGGTCTTTCATGTTTCTGAGGCTTGGCTTTTTGAGAAAGTTCACCATACATTTGTGCTATTTTTAAGTTTTGAAAGTTTCCCATCATTCCTTTGCAACAGGGGAAAACTCTCTGTGTAGTAAACGATTCCGAGTCTATGAACACAAAATAGAGACTTTCTTTAAACAGTTCGTTTTGAGATGTGTTTTTAGCTCCTTAGTCCCCACTACTGCTTGTCCTTCCCTTCCCTTTCTCTCCCCTCCCTTCCTTTCTCCTCCTGTCCTCCCCTCCCCATCTTTCTCTTCCTTTCCTTATTCCCTAATTTTATCAGAATCAAAGAGTTGCATGGAATCAGCAATCCACACCACAAAAGCTTCCTCACCTAGAGGCTCCAGGTGTGATGCTTATACTTGACAGAACGTGTGTGTTCGCTCTGTTTGTCATGTGCATTGTTCCAGAGAGGGAGGAGGTATTTAGGGAGTAGTTGAGAGGAGATTTCTAGCTCCTTGTCAGATCTCATAGTGACATAAGTGTGTTCCAGTTGGAATTGCTGTTGGCTTGCGGGATCTTCTGCAGCTGGTTTAAACCTACAGCCTAAAGGCTGAGTTTGTGCTGGTCAGTGTGACTATGTCAGGATAAAAGTGTCCTCTGTGTCATCCCTGAAACTACCATGACTCCCAAGCATGACAGCACAACGACCGTTGTGACCTCAGTATGAGGTCTACTGAATCAGTATTCAAGAGAATAACACCAGGTAGCTTAACAGGAAGGATTTAATAAAGGAAACCAGTTACAGAGGGGTTGGAAGAGCTGACCGTGTGCTAAAGGACAGAGACCATCAGGAAGCTGGCTCTTCTACATCTGTTGGCACTAGGATGATGCGATTTTGTCAGAGTTTGGAGCAAGTGCTCATGAAGGACAGGCCACACCAGAGAAAGGCCAGGGTTTGCAGCTGCTGGAAGCATAGCATTAGCTGCACAGTAAATGTACAAAGCCCGCAGGGGTGGGCTGGACCCAGGAGAAAATCACACTTCAGTGGATGCTACTTGAAGCAGAGAAAGGGTGGGAAAGGTGCTGATTTCTCCTCCAGCCTCCTGTCTCCTGCCAGTCTTTCCCATTAAGGAAACCTTACTGGGAGACCATTGGCAAAGAAGCCTGAGAAGTGTGGCTGGGATCAACTTTCTCTAGCAGCCAACAGAGCAGGACAACAGGCCAGAATGGGATCTAGGGGAAATAGACCAAGGGCTTGCTGCTTTCCTGGGAAAGCGCAGGCCATTGTTGCTTGACAGCAGGGACATATGCTGGGGAGTGTGTCCTCGGGCAGTTGTGTTGTGTAATCATAGACACACTTACCCAGACTGGATGGGACAGATCCATCCAGATGTCCTCTTGTGGCATGTGACTAGCTACCTTGAAGAAATGTTTATGAATATTACAGAGTTAAGGGAAAACAGTGAAGTGAAACTCTTTGTTAGGATTCACTTCTCATCCCCTCAGCCTTCCTGCTGCATCACACCTGTCCTCCCTGTGGCGGGAAGTTGAAAGGTCTCTGCTCCCAATGGCCCATCTGTCTTGTCAAGGGAACTCTGAGCCCGGAGCCCTGGGGAGTAAGGTGGCAGCACAGGACTGACTACACAGTCCCTTTTCTGCAATTCTAGAAACTGAAAGACCCTGGGATTCCACATATTTTCGGTAACTTGTATAGTGGTGAAAAACCTGCTGTGACCTTTACTGCATGGGGCTGCTTGGAATCTGTTGATCCCTCTCGGTGGGGATGGCTGAGCATTTTACTCCAGAAGCAGTCCCAGATCTGAGTACAGGGTGTCACCCCACACTTCAGTAGGCTTAGGGCAAATAAAAGGCAAGTGTATGGTACAGCATATGCTGCCTGCCTGAAATAAAGTCTGCCTTCTAAACGCATCAGGTGCCGGGGAATTTAGCGGAGGCTTCGTGAGCCTGTGTTTCAGCACTGCAGAGGTTGAGCGAATGGAAGTGTGGTCCAGTGGTAACCTGTAGCTTGTGCACACTGTGGCCCCCGTGGAGTCCCGGAAGCCCTGTGGCCTAGCAAAATAGCTGTCTGTCCTGCAGATGAGGAAACTGCTGTGAATCCAGCCTGGGCACATCCATTCCAAGGTTGCCCAAGGATTCCTAGTGCAGCTGGACCTTCTTCTGTTCGTTTCCCTTGGCAGGGAAAGAAAATTTGGTCTGATTCTTGGGTTCCGTGCACTCTAACATTTAAGTGCTGGATGAAAGGTAGGAAGGCAGCAGGTGAATATCTAGGTAAAACCATAGTGGTCACAGTAATCTTACATGGATGTGGGCAATGAAAGGCCTATGCTTGGACACTGGCTGACCAGCACACAGTCTGCCTGCTCTGGGTCTCTAGAATGGAGCTGGGGGTGCCCTGGACAATGAAGATGATGAAGATGCTGGTGATTCTGATGGGAGATAATGCACCTTCTCTATCCATACCAAGAGAACTAAAGGCTTGGTGTGAGAGTACCCTGATGCTTCACCTATTATCACCTTCTCCGTTTAGTTGAATTACTTCACCCATTGGCTCAGAGTTTATTAAGCACAAAGGTGAGCTCCATGGGTATGGTCATACACCTGGGTGTGGTGATGACCACCTGTAACTCTCAGCTACTTGGGAGGCTGAGGCAGGGGCATTGCCAGTTTGAGGGCAGCATGGGACCAGGTAGCAAAATACAAAATAAAAGGGCTGGGCATATAGCCCAACTTAGTGGTATAACACTTGCTAGCATATGCAAGGCCCTGAGTTCCATCCATAGTATGCCTCCTGCAAAACAACCAGACTTTTCTTTCTCAAGATCCAGTAATCGTCAGGCTAGCACAGATAAGCAGACAGGAAGGTGGTGGCTAAGGACAACCCAAAAGGTGTTCACTGGGGTAAAACAGTAAGACAGGGATCGGCTCAGGAAGGGACAACATGTAAAGATTTTGAGGGTCACTTAGAATTTGCTGGTGGGTCTTTCATGCAGTAACTATGTTCTGGAATCTGTCTGTGCTGGATCCAGGCTTACAGGGTTGGTGTGACAGGAATTGTTGTGGCCCTCAGAGTGTGTGTAGTCCATTGTGGAAGACACACATCAGCCCTAGGGGTCAGGGGGATGTGAGAAAGATGGAAGTGAGTACCACTGAGGTAATTTGGTGCGGGTGGGTCATGGACTGACTGGTGGGTGGCAGGAGTCAGGGGAAATGAGGCTGGACCATTGCCAGGACCGGTGCGGTGTGGGTGCCCCCAGAGCCCCTAGTCTTAGCAATGAGAGTGTGGTTGGGTAGATTCTGTCAGAATTGCCTTTCCTGATTCACCAGTAGCCTGGGATCAAAGACTAGTCTACAAAGAAATACAGTTGTGTTTACTTAGGCAAAGGGTGTGTGTGTGTGTGTATATGTGTATCGGGTGAATTGTGTCATGAGTGGTCTTACCTGTGTCTCCCATTGTAAGAACTGCTAGCTCAGGTGCCTGCGGTCTCCCTCAGGTCTACCTGGGGGAGACTGGCCAGGTGGGGAACAGGTGAGCCCCTGTTTGGCCCCAATCAATAGTCACATGAAGAAACGCTGTACTGATGTAGCCAGGCCTTTGTTTGTTTCAAGAAAAACTAGAAGTCTTGCTTTTTGTGTAAAGCCTTCTTTTAAAAATTTTGGCACTAAATCAGTTAAAACAAGTAGCAAGACGCTTTGTGGGGTAAAGATGTTTAGCCTATGGGTTGTCTTTTAGCTTATGCATAAACCACTGGTGAACTCTGCCCTGCTGTTTATAATTAGTATATTGTAGCTGCATGAATCTCCCTTAAGTGCATATCCCATCAATATAACAGGGATATTTGGCCATATACCAGGGATAAACTGGGCCAGCTTTGGCAAAGGGCAATACACCTGCAAGATAGCTAAATGGCACAAATTGGTCCTCATTTGTTTGTATGCCTTCAGTCACCTCGCTTGACCTTCTCGTCACACATTTGGGCTACTCGGTAAAAACTTCAGTAGACCAGGTCCACGGTAATCCAGTGTTTTCTTCGCAGTGTCCTGGGCAGCACTGATTTTGCTGTCTGTCTAAGTCCACAGCTGCCTTAATTAAACGCATTATGTACAGCCCAGGAGGGCAGCCCCTGGGAGGAGTCAGATGAGCAGAGTTAGGGTCTGTAATGACGACGCTTCCTCGCTTTATCTTTCAGGGTTGCGACTCCCAGCCCCTGAAATATGCACATTTCAATCCAGAGTGAGAACACAAGCAACTTAGTAGTTACTGTGGAATTGAGTGAATGTCATAAATATTTATTTATCTTTTTCATAGCTGGCATAAAAATATTAGGATATAAAAAGTTGTTCGGTATAAAAACAACAGAAAATTCATTGGCTATACATCTCCTGAATGCGTGTGTCTCTTCGGGTTTTCATTAGCGTCTAGCAATAGACTTTGAGAAATTAGATTTGAACAGAAGCTGCAGCAGAATGTGAAAGTGCCTCCTGCTCATAATTAACCTGTTTTAAGCAAGGATCTATAATACACAGCAGCCTCTTTTTAACCGTGTAGTGGCTATAGGCATGTGGAATGTCTTTGCCTTTCAGAATTTTTAAAATAAAATTGTGTCATGTTTGTTCCATTTGGAAAACACTAGAAAGTATAAGAGAGGGGGAAACCCACATAGATTTCTTTCTACCCAAAGGCAATCACTGTTTCATGTTTTGAACAGTAGGGACAAAATGGCTCCAGTTTGAGGTGAGACCAGGATGGGTTTCTGCCCTGATCATCCTCCATTTACTTAATCTGAATCTTAGTTTTCTCATCTGTGAAATTGAAGTAAAGGTATATATTGTATCTTCTATTTTGATTGTTACAGCAGATAGTGCATTTTAGAATTTAGCACTTTGCTTGGCACCTAGAAAACATCGGAAAAAAAAACTATCATGATTAATTTTTCTATTTTTGCTATAAATGTTTTACTTAATGAAGCTTATACTCTTATGTTCAAAAAACCTTATATTCTGATATCTCCTTTGTAAACATTTTTTATTTATTTATTTATTTATTTATCTATTTTTTTTTCAGTACCGGGGATCAAACCTCTGATCTTGCATTTGTGAGGCAAGCCATGGAACCACTGAGCTAAATCCCTGGCCCTGTAAATCCTCTTTAAATGACCTTTAAACAGGTATAGACTATGTAGCAAGTGTATCATAATTTAACCTCTTCTTTTCTACTTTTTTATTAAAAAATAATGCTTTGATGAATATTTTCTGGGTGACTAACATCTTCATCTATTGATCTTCTGTTCTGGCTTGCTTTTAAGGTTAGTTTAGTGATTACATTTTCACGGGGTGTAGGCAGTCATAGCCAAGATTTGTCATTGGAACAGTGAAGAGGCCTTCTGTGTCCATGATGTCCAGTGTGACAGCCACCAGCCACAGGTAGCTGTTCAATGTTGAGAATAGCTAGTGTGACTGAGAAACTGAAACTTTGAAAACATTGTTTGCATATGATTTTAGTTTAAATAGAAGCTGGTGGCTCCCATCTTGAACAGCATGACCTCATACTGCTCAAAGAGGATAGTGCACTACGCTGAGATTTTGCATTTATGCAGACACATATTCAGATGTTCAGTTTTTGTCTTTCGCTGTTTTCTTTTAAATCCAGGTAGAGTCTGAAGATCCTGCCTTTTACCTTTTATTACTTGCTTTTAATTTTGACAGAAGATGGGTAGAGGATGTCTCACTCACCTGCTCCCATGCGAAATTGGAAATCTGAATTTGGCATGTTGACTTACAGGAAGACCTTTCAGGCTGTTCATGAAAATCTATCTTATCTGTGGCTGATTTCAGTCTCGAAGGGAACTTCTGGCTCCTCTGACCACATCTAGGTATAGTTTAGCTGCAGCAATGGCTGCAAGTCAGGGGCCCCAGCAGTTCAGTTGTCACGTGTCCACTTTACTTTCTCTGTGCTGTTCTGTAGGCACCCTGATCCCAAGCCCACAATCCAGTCTTCCATTGCCCTGGCAGCCCGAGCAAGAGAGAGGGCTTTGCTGTGGGCCCACAGAACAGCCTGGGGTTGGATCTCAGTGAACTTGTTCTCACTCCTGAACCAGTCTGTGTGGCCAAGATTGAGCGGGTAGAATTTGTACTCACTGGCCAAGAGTGGACCTCAGTTCCACCTCTGCAGTCAGAGGGTCAGAGCAGGACCACCAAGCTGCACGGACTGCAGTTGGGATAAGAGGATAATTCCGCCCAGGAAGATCAGTGTGGACCTGGTACCCTGGCAGCCTGGTGGTCACACGGCACTTAATTGATGCGTAGCCCTCTGTGCATTAGCCAGGACAAAGCAGTTTTAATAATCTGACCTGTATCTTCAAAGCAACCTTGGTTCCTCCAGTTCCTTTCTTAGGGAAGTGAGTTTGTGGGGTGGGCGGTGGAGATGAAGGAAAGCAGTAGAAGTTTCTCTCCTGTGTGTTGCTGTCAATTCACAGATAGCAGGCTTCTGTCACTTAGTGGCACCGTCCCTTATCCAGACGCACCTTGCAGTTATCAGAGATAGGGTGTCTACGTTCTGTCCGGTCTTTGTGTTTGTGGCAGCATACACACATGCTAATCCCTCCTCTCTAGGGAGTAACTGTGCCCCTGAGAGTTAACGATGTAAGCAAATCGATGAATCTATTGTGATTATTTTTCTTTATGAATAAAGTGGAAGATGGATTGCCCAAGCCCCTTCTTCAAAGAACCGCAACCGAATGGGAGCTGATGGGATTTGCATGTCCGACTCTGTATAATCTAGGAATCAGGCAGAGAGTGGGTACTTCAGTTTCCTGCTGGTGTAGGACAGCAGCTTGGGACTTCTGGGTGTAATTAAACTACCCCTTCTAGTAATTACAGAAAGGGGCCCACTGCCCTTAAACGTGACTGCATCGTATCAGATCATCATGAAAGCTTGAAGTTATTTATTTAATCAGCCAAGCCCATGCAGAAAACATTTTATTAATATTCCAATTTTCTGATTCATCCCTTTGCATAATAAATACGGTGACTAAAGCAGTTTTTTTTTTCTTTTACGTTCATTCCCAGCCTCTAAGAGAGGGTGAAATTTTGTGACACTGCTTGTGCCAGCTTTCCTTTAAAGTCTTCAGCATAAAGCATATCAGCAAATTAATATTTCTCAACCACAAGATGAGATTTATCTCCCAAGTGTCAGTTCATTTCTTGTCCTAGCATCTTGTCCTAGTGAGATCACGGACGGTCACTTTTATCTTTCTCTGTGTTTTGTATTTCATTTTCATTGTGGCAAGGGTGCTGATCCATTATCAACTTTTAACGAGTCAGTCGCTGTCGTACAATGTCAGTACGGCAATGTCAAGAACAAGACTCTGTTTTTTAGTGTTATTTGATTTTCAGTGAGACCTCGGGTGGGTTCTCCATATTTGAAAAAAGACCTCAGTAGTGGACCTCAGCCTCAGCAAGTCTCTGTGATCACTTCTGTGGCATTGTCAAGGCTGGGCTGAGCTACCGGTGTGCCTGTAAAAGAAATGAAGGACTGATGGGCTGTGTAGCATAGAGAACTAGGCCCAGAGAGAATATACGAATCCTCTTCTCAGACTGGTCAGAAGATCTGTGTCCTTAAGCTTCTTACTTGCTGTCTCAGTACCTGCATACACTCAGCTGAAGAAGGACTTAGCTGCATGATCTCCAAGATCCCTGCCCACTGTGATGCTCTGAGGCTTTACGCACACTCTGATGTTTTGTTCACCTCCCTGCAGTAAGGTCCCATGACTAGCGAGTAGCCTGGGGTCACATGCACATACTGGCTTCTCAGAAGCCATCTTAGTCTCCCCGACCCAAGCTCTTTTCTCTTCTGCGCTTGCTGTGCTTTTCACGAAAGACGCTGTCTATCAGAGTGGGCATTTTTCTGTGTCTCATCTTTCTCATCAGGCTCTGAGCTCCTTGTGAGTAGGGGTCTTTTAACATATGTTTTTCCATTTGTCAGAAGTATGTTGATTTAGACCCTTGGTAAAGATGTGGTAAGCATATGAATAAGCTACTTTACATTTTCAGGGCCTTAACAGGCTAAGACAAAGCTAAAACCGGATACAAATATACCTAGAACCGGACACCTATGTAGTTGTGGTGACATTGCTTAGGTACTTACCCCATACAATGTAAATTCAGTAGTTTCTCTGGGAGATTTCATTTTAATGTATATGACATGCCCAATATTTTGCAGCCGAGTGGAGAGATAAATCATTTCATGCCTCTAATGGAATCCTTTTATACATTTCTGATTATTCAGCACCTCACGGTAGGACTATGCTGTGTTACTTCCCATCATGTCAGATGTGGCCTTTTTGGTGGTGAGGTTATTCCAGGGCTTTCTGAAAAGCAGAGAGTGCCTCCGTCATCATCACTGGCGTTTTGATGTTGAGAGATTGTTTTTGTGTGGCCTCCAGGAGAGCCAGTCTGCAAGGCTAGACAGTGTGTGTACATTTACCCACATCAAGGAGACCTGAGCTGTCCTCTAGAAAATGAGGTTCAAGCCGCATCAGTGTCAGTGCCTGAGACTAAATAAATCCCATTTTGTGATTGCACTGTGTGAATGGTGTCTAGGGTGTCGGGTTGGGCCTGGCTTTGATCGCTTCTCCTCCCTCCGCATTACGAAATGGACATTCTGAGGTTTTGTGTGACAAGTATCCTCACTAGACAGTGCAGGCCCATCAGATAATTTAGGGCCTGCACTTGGGAGGCCACCGTGGAGCAATGTGAGATATTAACATTAACCAGAGACGATGTGAAAATCACTCTTTTGGCTTGTTAAAAGAGAAAGACTGGGGCTGGGGATTTAGCTCAATGATTCCACCACCTGCCTTGTAAGCACAAGGACTGGAGTCCCCAGTACCAAAAAAAAAAAAAAAAAAAAAAAAAAAAAAAAAAAAAAAAAAAAAAAAAAAAAAAAAAAAAAAAAAAAAAAAAAAAAAAAAAAAAAAAAAAAAAAAAAAAAAAAAAAAAAAAAAAAAAAAAGAGACAGAGAGAAAGCTACTTGAATCATCTCGTTTTCTTGGTATCCCATGTTGTAGGAGCGGAGAGGGACTCTGGCGAGTCTGTGGCTGTATGCTGGGTGTCCATGGGCACCTCAGGAGACCTTTCATAGCCTTTGTTCATTCAGCCACTGGAATAAGTGCCTACTATGTGCCAGGCACCATTTGAGCAATGAACATTAGGAGTGTTTAGATAGGAACAACTTTGCAGATGGGGCCCATTGCCTTTATCATTCTCTCTACCTCAGGTCTTAAAAATTAACCTGAAGAATAATTGCTCCAGTACCAATAATGCACTGTTCCTCTTTGCACTCTCTTGCATGCTCTGGCAGACCCTCAGAGGTGGTGTTTTGCATCTCCAGTACTTATATCCGGGGTGAGGGTTCACACAGATGAGCCCTGCAGCTGCCAGGCACTGGTGCTACAACAAGTGGGAAAGACACTAAATGATAATTCCAAAGGCCCTCTGATCACCTAACCCTTTGGAAATGGCTCACAGTTTCAATTTGGTGGGCACAGGCATAGGTAGCCATACCATCAGTAAGTACCATGCACTCTGGGAAGAGGGATGGGCTATTATGGTCTAGCACTGCTCACTTACAGCAACTGTCATAGCCCATCCGGCACTGGTGCCAAGTGTCTTAGATGTACTGGATCTTCATTACGAGGCAGATGTCTTAGAATTCGTTGAGTCCATTAGGTCTGCTATGGCTTGGATGGATGGGTGTCATTTTTCTGTGATAAATACAAAGCAACAATAAATTAAGTCCAATGTATGTACTAGCAGTATGATACTGGGCAAGTCACTGCTTTTCTTAGCCTTGTTTTTCTTACCTATAAAATGAAAGCTTTTTACCTTCTACATGCTAGGATGTGTAGATAGGATTCTCGTTCCTAGTACCGTGTTTGCTGAATTAGGGAGCTGTGGAGAGGTATTTGGGTCATATATGCAATGTGCAGAATACTGAGTTCTCCCTCTTGGCCTACCTTCTGAAGCATGTGCACATTAGTAAAGTAAATATGCCTGTCAATGTTCTAATTTATTTTAGGAAATGATAAAAGCCAAGAATCACAGATTTGAATTAATATTAAAATTATATTTAATTAAGACAATCCCATGTGAGATCAGAAAACTGTGCCATCCATTCATGTATCTGTGCATCCATCCATCCGTATATCCATCCATCCATCATGTTATCGTGGTGTTCATCTTGAGCACCTGCTGTATGCTCAGTGCTGTGCACAGTGCTTAGAAGAAAAGAGTAAGATATAGTCCTGGCCACAGATTTCCCCTTATCCCCCACAAAGGATAGACTAGACGTTTACACTAAAAAGCAGTCACTCACATTGTGCTCTGTGTGGCGGAAGTGATGTCAGCCTCCCGCAGAAAAGAAGAAAAAAAGATTCCTCAAATCTGGCCCCTGCAAGCATCTTTAATCATTTCAAGCTTCAACTAGGGACTAAATTGAAGGGGAAAACTGTGAAAAGCCCATTTATAAACAAAAGCCTGGCCAGAAGTCAGACTGCATTTGCTCTGATGAAGGACTTTAGTCTCAGAAGAGCATACATACATTCAGACCCCATCCCAGCCTTCAAGTCAACGTTCAAAGGAGGGAAAGGCCACACAGAAAATGCAGCGTAATTGGGCACCCTGGGAGGAATGGGACAAAACCCAGGGAGCTTTGTGAATGCTCAGCATGGTCCCCGAGCCCAGAGCCAACATCACCAGCCTTTTAGACTGTAGAAGCACACATGACACTGTGAAGTCATTCAGAGGCTGTGTAGCGTGGACTGGAGGAGGTGGACCTTGGGTTGCTAACATGGAAGAGGTTTTTGTTGTGGGTTTTTTTTTCTTTTTCTTTTTTGAACTGGGGATTGAACCCAAGGACTTTGCATTGAGCAACAATCCCAGTCCTTTTTAAAATCTTGTTTTATTTTATTTTGAGGCAGGGCCTTGCTAAATCTCTAAGTTACCCAGAATGGGCTCAAACTTGTAGTCCTCCTGTCTCAACTTCCCAGAATTTTGGGATTATAGTTTTGTGCCACAACACCCAGCTTTGTGTTGTGTTTTAAGATGGTAGGTAAGAGAAAGGGAAAAAAAGAGAACAGAAGGAAAAAATGGAAACAAAGCTTTCGTAAATAAGGAAGGGAAGAATCGTTGAAGGGAGGAGAGGAAAATATGAAAAGAAAGAAGAATCAAGATACATTATGTAGAGGTACAAATTCCCTGTGATGACTGTGATTTTTACACGTATGAAAAGTGTGCAAATAAACTTAATTTAAAAAGGTAGGAAACAAATAAAATTTATTATCAATTCCAAAAATTAAATGACAGTCGTGGAATGAACCGTTTCTAGATAAGGAGAGGTTTGTGAGATGAGAGAGAAGGTACTGAACACTTCTCAACAAAGTTTCCAGAGAGAAAAATATTTTAACACAAATAACATAGCGGTGTCCTCGTCATTTCACAGTCCATGGTCCTGCATGTTTCTGTTCTCTCCACGTTCACCTCCCTGCCTGCCAAACTCCCCTCATCCATCAGTGCCCAGTCCCTTGCCCTCGATCCTGGCCATCAGCATGAATGGCTGTCCTTATATGAGAGCCATGCTGTCATGACACGTGCACGTTGCCCAGAACACTGGCCTCACCTCTTTCTCTTGAGCCCTCCCCATGCCTATGAAAAAGAGTGCTCGATGACACTGATGTAGGAACGAGCAAATGCAGGAACGGAAAGCCCTCAGCACCTTGTGTCTCTGCTAAACTTGTGCAGTCATGTGGAAGTCATTTTGGTTGTTGGGCAGAAAGGGGACCAAGTATCCTACCTCACAGGCAGATGATACAGAGGCAAGAGAGCCAAAGTAGTGGACTGAAGACACAGGAGAAGGGGGCTGATGGGGCAAACAAGACTGCATTTTAAAGGGCAGAGCACAGGGCCTCACCCTGAGGTGCAGATCATCGACATCAACAGTCAGCTAGGCTGTGTGATTGCTCCCTAGCTGTCCTGGCTTCTGATGGGGAGATGGGTAATAGGGTGACAGGTGGTTGGTAATTTTGGATAATGCCTGTTAGCAGCATGCTGTGTGAAATACCATGTCACTCTTGGGAGTCTTTGGTACGCAAAGAAGTGGATTGTGGATACTTTCTAAGAGATTATGTAAAATAGGTTGCATTTATCAGGTGACACTTGAACAGTCTAAAAACTGTTATTTCCCAAGCTTTCCCAAATTCACGGAAACTCAGACCCGGAAATTCTTTCTTGAGTCAAATCAGTTTGGGAAGATTTAGATTTCAGATACATAGGAGATCAATGCACAAGCTAAAGGCTCTGTAGAATTCTGCTGGAAAGAAATATATTTAACACTTTTTAACTCAGTGTTTTGAGCTTTTACAGACATGGCACCGCCCCCCCAATAGAATTCACAGAAACTGTTTTAAATCATACTGCTCAGAAATGTGGTCAAACCATGTTTTCCAGAAGCATCTGCAGAGAAGGCTCATTGCAAAGTATTTCTTTCTGTGTGAGCGCCTAATTCTCCTATAACAAAAGGAACAAAGTGAGTCCAGCTTAGTCACTCTTGTAGTTGCGAAAGGAAAAGATAAATCTGAAGCTAGTTCAGGACCAGAAAGGAACCTATTTTGTCAAGGTTTAAGGTTCAGTGAGCAGCGATTGAGATCTCCTGTATTTCAGACAACCACAAAGGCTGTTTTTGTGCTTCCAGACTAAAGGCTAATGTACCTGTGTGTTACTATTGGAAGGCAAATGCTTCTCCAAGCTCTCTGCCTTTAGCAGTTTGTCACTGCAGCACAATGCCTGATGGGTCTGAGAGAAGAAGGGGAATGTAATTCAATCTACGTTAGGAAAAGATTGCTGTGAATAAAGTACCTGTGTTAGCTCTACTAGTGTGGTTAGATCTAATATAATTGTTTTGACCTTGTTCTTTCTTTGTACCACAACTGATAAAAGTTGACAGATAAAACCCATTCACATAAACAGTCACATTGTAATGCTACACTGAAAACTACTAATCTAATGAGCAAAACCAGGAAAGGTTAATGAGGAAAGTTTTTAATCAGAATGTGTCAGTGTGTCATGTATATTTTTGTCAGTTAGTTAGGGCATCTGTCTCAGGGGTCAGGAAACTTTCTGAAAAGGACCAGATAGTAAATGTTCTTGGTCAGGCACATCACATGTTCTCTGTGGCACCTCAGCTTTGCTTGGGAAACTCAAAAGCAGCGGCTGACAATATGCACGTATGTTCCAATAAAACTTTATTTATAATAATAGGGACAGAGTCAGATGTGTCCTTTTGGCCATAGTGTGCTGAAGTCTGGTCTATTTCTTTGATTAGAAGTATAATCACTGCTTATGAGCAGTTCCTGAATTGTTTGCCTCCATCAAATCCCTGTGCTTGAAGCAGACCTTCAAGAGAACCAAAAATTCTTTTAACAGCACCACCGGTGACAACTGCAATAGACAGATCATTGTTGCAAGCAGTGCAGGTTCAAACATTGTTCTACGAGCTCATTTAACTGGGACAACAACCCTATCACATAGGTGCTCCTCTTCTTATCCCTCTTTGCATAAAATCAGGTCAAGCATAGCTTACTCTAGGTCCACAGCAAGAAAATAGCTTGAGCCATTCCATCATGTGTGTACAACAGAAATGTGTAAACCTTGTCTTGTCAACTTAAAAAATAAATTTTAGGGGCCAGGGATTTCAGGGGTTCCACCACCTGCCTCACAAGCACAAGGACCTGAATTCGATCCCTGCTACCAAAAATAAATAAATAAATAAATAAATAAATAAATAAATAAATAAATAAATGGATAAATAAATAAATAAATAAACAAACTTTAGACCAAAATGAAAAAAAAAAATGCTCCACAGTGAAAGGGTGGTTGATCCTGAGTGTGGAACCCAGGCAGTGTCTCCACTCTTCCCAAGCACAGTCTCTTAAGGGAACTCTGGTAAAAGCTGATCTTCTGTGGTTTAGCTAATAGCCCAGGGTGCTCTTGCATTGCGCTTTGTGACCTTGCAGACCTGTCACCCCACTCTCTCCATCTGCATCTTCAAGTCCCACCTGCATCTCCGCCTGAGCTCCATGGGCACGCTGGCCATTCCCAGAGTACATCAGTCGCTCTCACTGGTCAGGGTTTGGAAATGCTGTTTCATGCAATGGGGTTACACCTTTCCCTGTCCTCTTCACCTGCATAACTTCAGCTCATCTTTCAGGGCCTCTTCCGCTTTCTCCAAGTCCTCTGTAAGTGTTCATTGCTGTCTCGTTTTTATTCTAGCTGCATTTGCTCAAATTTAATTTATTGGTTTAAGTCTCTTCCCCAAGAGGCCCAAGTTAGCCTTGTCTCATTCAGCACCCAGTGCAGTGCTTTACATCTATCCAGCAACAGGCTAGATTTTGCAAATAGGTTTTGCAAAGAGGGATAAGTGAGAGAAGCCATTCATAATGTACGAAGAAGTAGTGGTGCTCATTACAAACCTTGTTAAATGACCGTGAAGGTTTGGGCTAACTCCTTTCATATAAAATATCCTTACAGCGTACTTGAAAGAGTCTGTTCTTAATGATCATTAAGAAGTTTGTGGAGCTTGATCCAGATTCACCTTACTAAGGAGAGGCACATGAGTGATAAGAACTGTGGTCAGAATTCTTGGTATGAACACTATATTTTATCTTTTAAAATGCCATTTCCCAACATCAGTTTGCCTCTTGTGTGTGTATGCATGTGGATTTGTTTGTTTATGCGCATTATTTTGTCTTAAATATGATAGCATGAGCATATTTATTATTGCTTCAGAGACATAAAGTTTATTTTTTGTTCCATTGCATCAGATACACCTCTCTAGGCTCATGAGCTCTCTCATAGTCATCTTTGCTTTCCAGAATAAGCCTTTGCGCATAGTAGATGCTTAGTAAATGTTGATTGTCAAGTATATACAACGAACCCAGCAACATATAGGATTCATGCTTTTAAAAATTCAAGTTTAACCAAGTACTGTACATGGAAGCATGAATCAGTCATCTCTTTAGTGTGCTTCCCAGGTACCAAGGGGAGAGCCAGGCCACAAGGAATATGGAGATTCGCAACCACGCATGACTGCTTCTCTTGTGTATCAGATGCATGCTGTGCTGCATCAGGTGTGTGTCCAACCCACAGTCCGGGACTGCTAACAACACAGCCCCACAAGACTGAACTTTTGACATTACTATGTGACTTCCAGTGATATTTTTCATGACTTGATTGTGCAGGGCTCGAGCATACACTGTGCAGGCAGCAGGAGAGTGTCATGGAGGGAGGGATCTGGGCAGTGCTGACTCTGCTTCCTGTGCACAGCCAGGTGGATAGAGGCCCTGTGCGTGAAATGTCAGTGCTCTGTAGCCTAGTGAGGAAAATGCAGCCATGCACAGCGATAGGATCTCAGCCTGCCTGCAAGGGTGTGCGCCCCTGTGAAGACGGGCATTTGTTGCCGTTGAGCAGACATTCGGGGTTCTTATTTAATTATTAAGCATGGGCTTGTCATCGTGGTTCAGTGTTGTAATAAAGTGGATTAAAATAAAGCTTTGGTGTTTACATACATTAATTATATTATGTATTTTGTACATAGCCCAAGACAATTCCTTTTTACCAAAAGGTTGGGCGTTGTTGGACACTTGTGGAAGAGCTGTGAGCTACCCTATTCACTAGTGCTACATCGTTGTGGCAAAGTGTAGCAGGAAATGAAGGTGCTCCTGTTTCAGGCTTTCTTCATTCACCCCTCTGAGTGTATTAGTACCCCCCTGGCCTCTTAGGCTACATTTTTTTAGTGTCACAGCACCAAGCACAGTTCAAGGTTATGAAATATAGCACTTGTGAATGAAGTGACATTCTTGAAACCACCATGCAACTTCTTATGATGGAGTGAACGCTGGTTGTGGGCAGGAGCCTGGGTTCACATCCCAGCCATGTCTGTACGTGTATCAGCTCAGCTGATCCTTTCCAGCTGGGGATAGCTAGGCTACCGGGGATGAGGTTGAAGGACTTAAATCACTTTCAGGAACCATCGTGTAACCTAGGAGATTCTCAGGATACCAGGGAAATGCTTGTATAAGCCATGAGGATTGTTAGAGCAGGGAGGCACCACAGCTGGATGAGGACAGCTAGGAATTCAGGTGTTCTGAGAGCAGAGTTCCTTCTCTCCATCATCTGGGACTATGGTAAGCATGGCTAATATTAGTGAACAGGAAGTCGGGAGAAGAGGAAACACAGCAAAAAATGAAAATCTAGGAAGATCGTGATAGGTTGAAAATGAAATGAAAAGATGATAATGCTGGCTTTTCTGTCTCTTTCTCCTTGATTTCTTCTTGTCTCACCTTTGGGAGAAGCCAAAGTCTTATCTCCATGTCCTCTTCAAGGAAAGATTTGAAAGAAGGAGGAACTTAATACAGCATAAAAGTTATTGTCCAGAAAAAAGGTTACCTTCCAAGTAACTTGATTGTGCCATGGGATAAATCCAGCACATAATACTGGCAGAATTTTAGTTTCTGTGAATAAAGGAGCTCCGAGTAGTCTTCCTATCACAAGAATAATAGTGGTATTCTGAAGAGAACTGTTAGAATTGAAATGACACCTTCTGCAAAATATTTTTATAGACATTATCTCAGTTATACTTTGAGCACTCCTCTGGGAATAGATATTAATATCTCCATTATAGGCAGAAATTGAGGTCCAAGTTAAATGATTTGCCTAAGGCCACATAGCTAATGAGTAACATAGATAGAATTTGAGTCCCACCAGATCTTCTGAATCAGACTCTTCTCACCATCATGGGCTTCTGGGAGGTTGTTACAGTCTATGTCAGAGGACCTGGCAGGACAAAAACCTTTGTGGTTGCATTAAGGTTATGAACATAGGCAGTATTGAGGACTTGTTGAAGAAGGTCTGGAAAGTGCTCATGGTACTGATTCAGATAGCAGACCTTGAATGCACTATGGGTGCAGAGGCGAACTGTGTTGGTTTGGGGGCCAGATGATGTGGGCTGCGCTCTGCCTGCTTCGAGAAGCTGTGTGGCCTTGAGCAATTTACTGACCCTGTATGTGTGGAGCCAGTGTTTCCTGAGCAATAAATAAGAAGTGCAAGAGCTCAAGAGTTTTCTGGAGTATTGTATATTAAGTTTTATTTGTGTAGTTATTATCTTGCAGTACATATTAAGGAAACTCAGTATCCAAATGACCTTTGTCAAAGGAAATATGGGGCTAGTTGCCTGCTAGATGCCTTTGATTTGGGGAACAGTTTAGCTGTAATTGAAATGGGGGTAGTTATAGGTCTTGAAATTTTCACAGTATCAGTTGCTCCCTCCCTCTGCGTCCCATCACCTTCCTTCATTTCTTTTGTTGATTAAAGTGTGGAATAATGATAGGATTATATTAGGAACTCACGCAGCGGCTAGAGAAGAGCATTCCCAAACAACACCTTCTAGGTGTGGCAAGGTGACCTACCATGGTGTGCTCGCTTTAGTTGTACCCATAAGGGTGCAAAGTGCTTCCCTAACACTGTTCCCTGGTGGGCTTGGATGGCCCCAAGCAGAGGCCTGGAGCTGCAGCAGGAGGCAGGCAAGATCATGGAGGGCCTGGTGCACCATATTGGAGAGTTTTGACTTTATGTTCAAAGTAACAGGGAGCCAGTGGAGCCTGGTAAGCAAAAGAATTAATTGATCACATTTGTTTTTTGGAATCAGTTTAGAGGAAAGGGTGTGAAGGGCAGATGGAAATTGACAGGGAATAAGTCAGGGATGTGAGTTTAGGAGAGGAATAATTAGGACCACAGCCAAGATAGTGACAACAGGAATGATGAAGAGTATGTGTGCAGTTGGGGGTGTGTATGAAATGAGGTGCCAACTCTGCCTCCTATTTAAAATTGGGGAGGTGGGGTTGAGGCATGAATTGTTCTCCTGTGGAGCAAAAGAGAATATCCTTAACTTCTCTTTGTTTGTTTGTTGGTTTTTCCTGAAAGGATAACACATTAAAGAAAGGAGGCAGGCCTAGTGAGAACAGCTTCCAGGGCTTTGAGTGAAAGAAGCCATAGAGAGCTAGGACCACATTCAGGAGCAATGCTGGGGCTTCCCAGGGGCCCAGAGAAGGAGGAGCTCAGAGAGGAGCAGCATTCAGTGCAGATGAGAAATGCAGGGTCCCGGAGCAGGGAGTGATGAAGTCTTGAAGGGTAGGCAAGACATCTAGGAGGAGACCAAGAAAGGGAAAGAAGCTGCAAGAGTAGAAGGTGGAGCCTGCTTCAAAAAGGCTGCCTCTGCCTGCAGTGCAGAGGAGGAGAGGAAGGAGGGGAGCATCCCAGGCAGAGACAGAAGATGCAGAAGGCGGTCAGCCAATGGCGGTGCAGAAGGTGGAGGAACACTGGAGGGAGGGCAGGGAGGGGACGGGGCCTGTGACAAAGCTGTCATGCAGTCCAGAGAGCAGCAGAGAGGGAGGAGTGGGTGCAGTGGGGCCTGAGGACTTAGGTGAGACCCTGTCAACATGGGCAGAACGGCCGACATAAAAGCAGAGGCACAAATAGCCCAAGACCTGTGGGGCTCCGGGGTGGAGACTCCAGGTGTAATTTTAGCAGAAGGAACAAAGCTGTCTAGGATGATGGAAATGTTCTGCATGGAAAGGGACTACAAGGCTGGTCAGTAGGAGAGGAATCATGTAGGGACGGGACTGCTGTTTACCAAACACGGGGTGGATGTGTGAAAGGAAATTGTTGTCGAAAGATGTATGATCTTGATGTTTATTTCTTCAGAAATAAACATGGTTAGGAGTTCCTGTACCCTGCAGACAAGGGTGGGTAAGGGAAAATGTAGGAGCCCTTAACCCCACGAGGAGGAAGGTAGTGAGTGAGTGACTGGGTGGGAGTCCTGCAGTTCCTTAGTAAAAGGAGAAGAAATGAACCTTTGGAGCTTTTATTCAGGTCAGCTCTAAGGCTCCCAGAGGAAGGTGGGCTACAGCTGGGCAATGAGACCTAAGTTCAAGAGTACTGTTTTCTTCCTTCTTGGTTTCCATTGCTGGGAACTGAACCCAGCCTCACTGTGGAATGAATGACCGAGGACCTGGCATTTTAACCTCTGGTCCTCAGTTTCTTATGGGCTCGCCATGTTACTATGATGATCAGGACAGGATTGGGTTGTGTGTATATATGCACACACGAAATGAGTGATTTGTATGAATGCATTTTACTAAATGCAAGAAGCCTGAACTTTAAGAGACCAAGATAGACCGGTGAGAATTTTCCTTGGTTGTTTTGGAGAAGACACAATTCGGACCATAGCTAATGTTAATGCTGTCGCTCACCCTTCTTCTCCTTCCCCTCCTCCTCTTCCTCCTTTTCCTCCTAGCTACCAGCCTTGGGCTGCTTAAAGCATAAAGACTCATGTCCTCTTTGTTCTCACAGTAATTTTACAGTAATTTACCCATTTTCCAAAATGAGGAAACTGAGCCTTGGAGAGAGTTCGTTCCTTCCCCAAAGTCTCACACCCGGGATGTGAAGGAGCTGGATTCAGACCCTTTTGTGACTAAATCCGAAGCCTTATTTTAAACCTCAAAGTAGAGAAAGAATAGAGATCTAAGTAGCATCTTTAGGAATAGGGTTCCGCTAGTTGTGTGGACCATAGTCCCAGGCTTCCTGTGAACTCGCTGCATGTCATTCTCCCCACCAGGCCAGGCTGATGGGAAGTTTTATACGGATGTGGTCTCGTGGGACATAGAGCTGATGTGATCAGAAGACAGCCTGCAAGCACGTCTCAGAAGGAAGATACAGGCGACCCCAGAAGCTCGGCGCTATAGGGGTTTCGGGTTCTAAAAGATGAACAGGGATAGAACAAATAGACGCGTTTTGCTTCCCCTCCACACTTGGAAGATCTGGTGTGAAGAACACGTTCACATGGGGAAAAGAGGAAATAGCAAGAGAGAGAGAGAGAGAGAGAGAGAGACTATTTGTGCTTTCAGACAGCAGATGAGGAGGAATGAGGCTGCGGTGTGTGAGCAGGGGAACGGGGCTGTTTTAGGGCCAAGAACTCAGTTTAATGGAATGAATTCAGGCGAAACCTTTGATCTCTGGAGTCTTTGTTCATCTGCAAAGTGAACCCATTGATCCATTTGATCTTTAGGGCCCTTGCTAGTTCCAGCAGGCTCTATTACAGAACATAGGATTTAGGATAGATTCTCTGCGCTGCGGTGTGTGAGCAGGGGAACGGGGCTGTTTTAGGGCCAAGAACTCAGTTTAATGGAATGAATTCAGGCGAAACCTTTGATCTCTGGAGTCTTTGTTCATCTGCAAAGTGAACCCATTGATCCATTTGATCTTTAGGGCCCTTGCTAGTTCCAGCAGGCTCTATTACAGAACATAGGATTTAGGATAGATTCTCTGCAGTCTCTGGTTGTCTTGTCTCTGTTCTCAGTTCCTGTATTTCTGAGAGTGTGTCTTACTGTCTCTTGTCTCTGGACTCTGTACATCCTGAAATGTAATTAAGGATTCCTTCTCTGATCCCTCAGAACGTAGGGGCTCTGTGGTATTTTCCTACACATCACAAGTCCTGGCCAAACGATAGCATGTAGTAGTTACTAAATAAATATTCGCTGGATAAGTGTTTCAGCTGGTTCGAGACATGATTCTGTCCTGTGTATTACCCACACAGACACTGTAAGGAGCTAGCGTCTGCCACACAACACTTCTGCCTAGGGAGTCTGAAGCACGAAAAGACAACACAACTTCAAGGACGAATTTTATGGGAAGCATCTAGGCTCAACGTTTCCTATTCCTCTTTTTCCCCCAAATGAGTGACATTATAATTGTGTTGATCTGCAGTACTCAAATAATAATGGAGCCACCCAGTGGGGTATCTGGTCTGCTACTGCAACCCTGAAAAGCCATCTTTTGTGGACATCAGCAGACATCCCACTCTGTCTCCTGTCCATCCCTAAATGTCTAGAGGGGTTGGTGTTCCTGTACAACCCATCACTTCCCCTCAGAGCCTTTGAGTCCCAAGGAATGCTCACCCTTATCGATCCGGCATTATCATTAAACCTCTTAAAATGATAGTACTATATACATATAAATATATGTGACATAAAAATTCTCACCATAACCATTTCAAATGTATAGTTCAGCAGTGCTAAGTATATTCACGTCATTGTGCAACCCTTCTCCAGAATGTTTTCATCTTGCAAAATTGGAACTATATGCCCTTTTAAAAATAACTTGATTTTCCTCTCCCCCAGCCCTTGGCAAATACCACCCTACTTTCTGCTTCTGTGAATTCAATTATTTTATATATTCATGTAAGTGGAATTATGATTGGCTGATCTTACTTAGTATAATGACCTCAAAGTCTGTGTCATAACATGTGTCAGAGTTTTCTCCATTTTTAAGGCTGAACAATATTCTGTTGTAGCTATTCATCACATTTTGTTTCTCTGTTTCTCCATCAATGGACACCTGGATTGAGTCCATCTCTTATATTGTGAATAGTGACACTGTGAACAAGCCTGTACAAGTGTCTCTTCCAGATCCTGCTTTCAGTTCTTTTGGATATATTCCCAGAAGTAGAATTACTAGATAATTTGGTAATTTTATTTTTAACTTTTTGAGAAACGATCATGTTGTTTTTCATAGTGGTCGCACCATTTACATTTTCATCAACAGGGTACATGATTCCAGTTTTCCCATATCCACATCAAAACTTAGTTTCTTTGCCCATTTTTAAACTGGGTTATTTGTTATTTTGGTTGTTGGATTTAAAATTTTTAAAAAATATTCTGGTGCCAACCCCTTAACACATATATAACATATACTTGTTTATATACTCCTCTTCCTTATACTTTGTTGATTGGGTCTGTGGATGAATATTTTTAAATTTTGAGGTGTTCTGATTTATCTATTTTTACATTTGTCCCCTCTGCTCTTGGTATCATCCTCCAAGAAATCATTGCCAAATCCAACATTGTATAGCTTTTCCTCTGTATTTTCTTCTAAGAGTTTTATAGTTATAGGATTCACATTTAGTTCTTTGGTACATCTTGAGGTAAGGCTCTAGCCCCAAGCTTTTGCATGTGGATATCCAGTTCTCTCAACCATTTGTTAAACACACTGTCTTTCCCTGTTGAATGGTCCTAGAATGCTTGTTGAAAAATCATTACATAATATATACGTTGGTTTATTCCTGGGCCCTCTCTTCTCTTCCCATAGTGTGTATATCTTTCTTAATACCAGGACCACATTGTTTTGATCATACTTATTGATCTTGATTTTCCAAATAGTATGAGCTTCCAGGCCCAAAGGACTGATGAACCCATGACAGCTTTGAGGTCTAGGGAAAGGAAAGGCCATCTCCAGGCCCCCTAGCTAGCTGCAGAGCTAGCTCTATCCATGATTCACCGTGCTTCAAAGTCTGATTTGTCTTGGACTGAGATACCCCAACCTCAAAATCAGAGGGACAGATTTTACTAGGCTCTCTTGATGGAAAAATCAACACTGTTGGAAGGGCGGGGAGAAGAACTTGATATGCTAAGTCCTCTCCATACATTATAAAACATTGATGGCCTTGTCATTTCCCCATAGCTGCAACCATTTCATAATCTCAGTTCCAGGTATTCCACCCTGTCCCATATACAGTGTCACCCTGTGTAGTGCCACAACCCCCACCGTGACACTTTACTTTCCATGATTCCCTTTACCTTCCTCTACCTTTCCCCAAAGACTCACTGTGTGCTTTGTTTATTGCTCATTGTTCACTGTCCTCCCTGGCTCACATGAGTGTTAGCTCCCTGAGGCAGGAGGCTTCCTTTGGTTCACTGATGTGAGGGGTGTGTGCTTGTGAGAGGCAGAAGAATGGTCCTTCAAACATGTCTATGCCTTACTCAGAACATGTGAAGTTGTCACCGTCTAGGCAAAAGAGACTTTGCATATAAGATTAAAAACTCTGAATTGAGGAATTATTTAGAATTATCTATGTGGACCCCATCTAACTCCCAAGGCTTTTAATCTTTCCTCACCTACAGACCCCCATCTAGGGACCACCATGCTGGGGACCAAGCCTCCCGTGCATGAGTCATTAAGGGAACCCACTTAAAACTATTGTATATTCAAACCATTAAATTTGCTATGATATCAATAGAAAACTAATACAACACTAATATTTATTGAAAGAATGACTGAGCCCTGATTCAACCTTGTGGGGTAAAGATTCATCCTCATTTAGGAAATGGACTCAGGTACTTGAAACCAGTTTGCCAGTGACTCACAGGGTGTGACTGGCAGAGTGTTCCCTTCCTTACTGTTGTATGAGATGATACAGTTTCGTATTAAATGACCCAGCCACACACAACAGTTCTCTTTGTTGCTTCACCTTCACATGAAGTAGATGTGCGACAGAGAGAGGGAAAATGAAAGTAGTATTAAGCCTTGTATAATTTAGAGACATAATTAAGAATCTCAACCCCAGAGCGCTTACTCTCTGTTATATACAAATAACCAACCAAACAATCTTCAAAACCAAAAAGCCATCAGCTTCTTTGTTGTGATGAATGGGAAGTGATGAGCACATCTTCCTTAAACATTTGGGCTTCCAGACCAGGGCTGGGAAACTTAACTGGTTAGGTTACCCCAGAACTAGGGGCTTTCATTAGGTCTGGGAAAACAGTGAGAGCTAGTTCCAAGCTTGATTTGACACCATCAGCTCTGGGAGAAATCATGAAAGCCATGCCCAGGTAGCAGTAAGGGCTGTGTGTGGGCAGAACACCTGTAGAGTTGTCGTCTTAGGAATGGGTTGTGGAGACACCACAGATGTATTTCAGGAGATTTTTGGAGCCAAGTGTGTATTGTAGGCTGTCAACGCAGACGGTGCATGCAGGAGAAAATGGTGGTGGGGCCTAGTTTGCTCGTAACAATTTCCGGTGGAAAGTTTTGCTAGAATGTGGTGGGGATGATTGCAGGACTCAAGCAATGTAGAGACTATCCAGGTTAAAAGAAAGATAACACAGTCAGCAACCTTCATGTGTGATGCATGCAACTCGGCGATATGAGGCAGTATTTAATCTAGAGACATGGCTCATATCCTTATGTTGAGAGCAATACCTTCTATATAAAAATACTCAAGCGCCTTGTACTTTCTGCTCTGGACTGCACAATGATTACATTCACTCCATGACTTGATGTAAAAAGCTGGGATTGATTACTCAAAGGCTTGTTTTCTGCATTTCTGTTTCCCTCTCTTTGGCCAGGTACCAGTATTCATTTGTTCTATTATCTTTTAAATTTGACTTGTAAAAATATACTAAATCAAAGAGCTCTTTCTTGAGTTATAAAACGAGCCATGTACATGACTGAGAACCGGCTTCTCGTGGTAATTTTGCAGGTGACTGGCCTGTCTTGCAGCAGCCTCCCTTTGGGAATGACAGAGGCACCTGAGGTGTATTTCTCTGCAGTAAGCAGATTACTCCAGAGAATTTCTTTCCCCTCACCCCCTCTCTTGTATGGAGATTTTAGGAGGTTGTCTTAAGGATGTGTTAACAGAGGGGTGAGCTGTAAATTTGGAAAAGGTGTAGGGGACCTATAGTCAACAACTCTTCCATTTGGCATGTGATCCTTGAGTAGGGGCAGGTAGGTGTGGGCTTTTGAGGAGGACTTAGATGCAGCCTCTTTGTTGGGAAGACCCTTTGTCATGCTGGACAAACTCCTCTTCATCCCGCATGTTACAGATCAAAGCTTGCCTCCTCTGCGAAGTCTCACGTGTTTTCTTTTAGACAGACCCGGGTCTTACTCCTGCTGAGGTATGTTCTTCAGGTGTGTCTCCCTGTGACATCCAGCCCTGTAAGAATAGAAAGGCTGTAGCCGTTTCACCTCTGCGCTCTAAGTATTCACATGCAGTAACAATAATGAACACATTATTGTTATAACCTTGACACTCCAGACCCACGAGTGCCACATCCAGAGTCAACCAACTGCAGCTCAAAACTGTTTTTAAAAACTGCATTTGTACCGAACACGTGTCAGTTTTCTCTTCTTCCCCAAACAATATAGTACTTGCATGATATTTACGTTGTATTAGGTATTGGCAATAATCTAGAGGTGATTTAAAGTATATGGGCAGCATGCGTAGGCTGTGTGCAGATATGACACCATTTTACATGAGAGCCTTGAGCATCCGCCGTGGCAGTATGTGTGTGCAAGGGCTCCAGGAACCTGTGAATCCTCCAGAGACACCTGGAAATGATGTGTCATCGTCATCTTCATCATCGTTGTCATCATCCCCATCACCATCATCATCACAGTTAGTGATGTCCCAGGCTTTGCATGAAGCAGGTTATGCAAATTATCTAAAAGGCTAGTCTCTTGTTTCTCCTGGTGCTAGAGATTGAACCTGGGGCCATCTTGTTGAACTATGGTCCCCACACTTGTGAAAAATGTTTACTTTCAGACAGGATCACCATAAGTCACTAAGTTGCCCGGACTGAGCTCATGTTTCCCATCCTTGTGCCCTTTAAAGGAAAAGTACAGTAAGTAAAAAGCACAGGGGTTACAAATAATAGCAGATACAGTGGTGCTAACTGATGGACCAGTGTTTGGAAAACTGCAAAAAAAATGTAACATAAACAACGAAGTCAGCTATGATAGCTGCTGTTCGTTAGACTTTTCTTTGGGCTAGTGCCTTTTTAATGTAATACCACTGTGTTGCTGCCACCTTGGGTAAAGATAAAGCTTGGTAGCTTTGGCTCAGAGAGTTTTATTTTTCAATTTATTCTTATTTATTTCTGTAAGTCTTTCTTTTCATGTTTATACAAAGGAGATAATAATAGTAGTAGCCTAATTTAAAGGATTGGGACTAAAAGAAATACTGAACAATGGCTGGCATCTAGAAAATTCTCAGTAAACATTGGTTGAATGTTATGTTAAGACTACAGATTGCCTGCTAAGTATTCATTTACTGACAAATAATAGAAAAGATAGTATTAATTGAGGGTTTAGTATGTACTAAGTGCTTTTCTAAGAGCCTCAGATAGATTCATATTGACATTAATATCCCTACTTCTGTTTGGAAAATAGAGAAACAGGCATCAAAATGGTGAGTAATTCACCTAAAGTTACAGTGTTAGGGAGAAGTGGAGTACTAACGCAAGTCCTTGGCCTTCTACATCAAGGCTTAGTTTCTTTAGAAACATTTCTGCAAAATGCTGAATAAAGTAAATCATATTCTGTATGTAGTTTGGAGATCAGCTCTCATCCAATGAGTGGTGTTGAGTTGCCCCTCATTTGCATAATCCGGGAGGACAGCGTTGTTTGAATTACCCTGTGACACTCGCTTCTTTGAAGGATGGGGTCCAGCTTGCCTGGTTCCAACCAAAGGCAGCGGTTACCCAGTGATCTAGCAGGTAAGCTATGCCTAAGAGAAATAGACCCAATCTACTAATATTTTAACACATTTTAACAGTAAACCTGCCTGTGAGCCATAGTATTAATTTCCCTTGCATAGGTTATTACTTCTTTGTAGCTTCATTAAGAAATTTGTTCATGCTTTGGAACTGGAGATACTCTTGGCTTCACAGTTCCAAATCGAATGGGATGATAGTGAGTTCGTGCACCTTGGTCTGGTCATATTTGAACGAATCATAGTGATCCTGTGGTTCAGAATTTTGTTTTGTGTTTTAAGCAATGGGAAGCTGCATGTAACCCTACTGCACAAAGTGGGAGAAGACCTAGGGATAGTTTCCTGCTTGGCAGCCCTTCCTCCCTATGACTGCCTACTGTATCTTTAAGGGTCCTCATGTCACACCTTGAGACAACTGGAAGGAATCCCCAAAGACCATTCACAAGGCAGATTGAGAGCCTGTGGGTTAGCTTTGTCCTCCAAGGTTTGCAGCTCAGCTAATGACAGAGGCGGCCTCTTGAGGCTGGTTTGTTCCATTGCTATTTTACATAATTACAATTAATTTGCCTTAGAAGAGAAGCTAATCAAAGGTGAGAAATGCCTCATGTAGTAATAATTTCAGTAAGCAGTAACTCCCCACTCTTCTCATTTTGGGTTCATGAAAGAGCCTGTTAAACATATGTTCTTAACCCACCTCCAAGTCGCCCAGGCATTCTGTGTTGCACTGCCAAATTATGCACATTCCGGGAGCTCCTTCCTCTCCCTAATGCATTGCTAAAAATAAGCAAACTCACGCAAAAGCATCTGTTGTGGTTCGCCTTTGGTTTGAGCACAGATCATCCAAGTGTGCAAACAAAATTGGTCACTGTATCTCACAGTTTTGCACATCTGCACCGCACTTGCTAAGAAATCGTTCCTTATGTTTTGTAAGGCTTGATGATTTTACGAAGATCCTTAATACTCACCCTCCCCTGTGCGGATCTTGGGGGAATATCAGCACAGGCAGAGTGGGTGGCTTTATTTATATCCATTGTGTAGCTCAACTTCCACAGAACTTAAGACAATTTTTGAAATGCCTCTTATTTCTTTGTTGATCACTTCCCTTTTATTTTTAGACAGAAGCAGAATATAGAAGCTTCTCAACTTCCTATGGGATTATGCCCCAGTAAACTACTGTAAGGAACTACTCTAGGGACACCCACAGCATACATTGAGAACCCATCATAAGTAGAAAATATCATAAATAAGATTTTAATACCCTGAACTAGTAAACATCAAAGTTTAGCCTAGCATGCTATAAACATGCTCATCACACTTCCATCAGTTTACAATTGGGGAAATTCACCTGACAGCCCATTTTATAATGTGGCATTTATTATTTCCTGTAATTTATTGAACACTCTACTGCAAGCGGAAGATGGAAGGGTTATAGTGGAACACTTTGGCACCATCATAAAGCAGAACAATTAGAAGGCGAACCATTGTAAATCAGGGATGGGCTGTATTAGCATTTTTTATTGTTATTGATCAATTGACTTTTGGACCATGACATGTTCATATGACAGCATTCCAGTTGTTAATTAGTTGAAGACAGTGGCCAAGAAGGCACAAGAATGGAGAGTCAGTATTATCTGTAGAGATTTGGAGGTTGGAGATGCACTTCTGTTTGTCCCTCTACACCCTGCTGAAGAGCCCTCAGAGAGCAAGCTGTATACTTCCTTGGCAGTCCTGCCCTCTGGGTTCTGGTTCCTTTTGCAGGAGGAGCATGGAAGGTCTTTAATTCTTTTGGGAAGATGTATATAAGGGGAATAGCTGGGTCAAATGGATTTTCTTATTTCAGTTTTTTGAGAATCTCAACACTGATTTCTATAGTAGTTCTACCTGTTTACATTCCTACCTACAATGGAGAAGGATTCCTTTTTGCCCACAGCCTCTTCAACATTTGCTATTTTATTTTTTAATTTCTTGAAGATATCCATTCTTTCTGGAGTGAGATAGAATTTCAGTGTTGTTTTAAAATGTGTGTCTTGAATGACCAGTGAACACTTTTCATGTATTTATTGGCTATTTGTCTGTCTGTCTTTTCTCTTCTCTTCTCTTGTCTTTCTTTCTTTTTTCTTTTGTACTGGGGATCAAACCCAGGACCTTGTGCTCACAAGGCAGGCAGTAGCGACACTGAGCTAAATCCCCAATCTGGCCATTTGTATTTCTGAATCTGAGCAGTGTCTATTTCAGATGCTCATTTTCTTTAAACCTGGGGATGCTAAGCTTTTGAGTTCTTTATATGTTCTACGTATTAGTCCTCTAAGGAGTAGTTGGCAAAAATATTTTCCCATTCGGTAGCTTTTCTCCTCACACTATTGGTGGTTTCCTCTGCTGTGCAGAAGCTTTTTAATTTGATGGGATCCCATGTGTTAATTCTTTGTATTATTTCTTGTGCAACTGGGGTCCTGTTCAGAAAATCCTTGCTTACCCCTGTGTCTTTAAGAGTTTTACCTTTTTTTGCTTTCCAGCAGGTTGTTTCTATTTTAACATTTAGATGTTTGATCCATTTTGATTTTATTGTATTGTGTGGAGAGAAATATGGGTCTAAGGTCAGTCTTTGGAATCTGAATAGCCAGTTTCCCCAGCAACATTTGTTAGAGAGACTGTCTTACCTACAGTGAAAGTATTTGGCCCCTTTGTCAAAGATAAAGTAACTGAATGTGTCTGGAGTTGTTTCTGCATACTATATTCTGTTCCTTTTGATTCACAACTCTGTCTTTTTGCCAATACCATGCTGTTTTATCACTGTAGCTTTGTGGTATAATTTGAAGTCTGGGATGGTGATGCCTCCTAACTTGCTCTTGTTTACTACAGTTTCTTTTGCTATTCTAGGTCTCTTCTGGTTCAGTATGAATTTTAGGATTGCTTTCTCTGGTTCTACCGGGAGTTCTATTGGTGTTTTGATTGGGATTGCATTAAATCTATATAACAATTTTGAAAATATGGCCATTTTGACTATATTGGTTCTGCCTATCCAGAATCAGGGGTATCCTTCTGTTTTCTGAAGTCTTCTTTGATCTCCTTTTTCAAAATGCTATCATCTTCATTGCAGAGGTCTTTCACTTCCTTGGTTAGGTTACTTCCTAAATATTTAATTTTTCTTAATACTTTTATTAAAGATATTGTTTCCCTAATTTTTTTCTCAGTGAATTGACTTTGTAACCTGATACGTTACTTAACTTATTAATTCTAGGAGTTTTTTTGGTAGTTTTGGGGGTTTTTTATGTAAAAGATCATGACATCTGTAAATAATAATAATTTAACTTCATCCTTTGCTATTCTTATCCATTTTATTTCTTTCTCTTGCCTGATTGCTTTGGCTAATGTTTCATGTACTATAGTGACCCATTGATTATTTAACGAATGTTGTTTAATTTCCATGTTTTATTAATTTCTGTGATCTTTTTGCCATTGATTTCTAATTTCATTGCCATATTATCTGTCAGTATTCACGGGATAATTTTAGTTCTTCTGCATTCACTTTAAACATGTTTTACGGGATAGCACATGTTCTAGATTGGAGACAGTCCCATATGCTGATGAGAAGAATGTATATTCCATTATTGTTGGCTATAATACTCTGTACATATCCATTAAGTGCATTGTTCAAAGCTGTGATTCAACTTTATTTCTTTGTTGATTTTTTGGTCTAGTTGATCTAGCTATTTGTGACATTGTGGTACTGAGTTCCCCCATTACAACTATATTGGTGCTTGTTTTCTGAAACTGGGGATATCTGTAATTGGTGTTTATATGTTTATTATTTTTAATCTCTTCTCATTGAATTGTTGCCTTAATATGTAATGACCTTCTTTGCCTCTTGTAATGAGTTTTGTCTTGAAATCTACTTTGTGTGAAGTTAGGATAGCTACTCCAGCTTTTTTTTTTTTTTTTGCCATGTTCTCATTGCATGGAATATTGTTTTCCTTCCTTTGATTTTTAATCTGTGAATTTCTTTTTTATTTAAATGTGTTTCTTGTGTACTATATATTATTGGATTTTGTTTCTTTATTCTACCAATCTGTCTTTGGATTGGGAAATGGAGACCATTCACATTTGGTGTTATTAGAGAGAGAGATCTACATATCCTTTCTTTACATTATTTTCTTGTTGCTGATTTCCTTGTATAGTGGAACATAGATTCGTAAACATAATTTGTTCTATAGTTTTGGAAAAGATGGCCACATTTGTGTTCTTGTGGGAGAGATGGGTGTGGTTGCATTCATCACCCAATGTAGTTAGCAAATAACAAAAAAAAAAAAAGAAAGAAAAAAAGAGAGAGAGAGAATTATTCCAAATGCTTCTGTTTGCAAACCAGGTTTTCACAAACATAAGTGTTTGTGACCCCAGATACCACTGTATATTTTTTTCCTCTGTCTCACTGCTCATCCTGACAGATGCATTCATTTTGCTGGACATGCTGGTATTTTGGGTTTCATTGTCTCTTTCTAGAACATCCTTGGGAATATTTTGTAATGCTGGTTTGGTGATCATGAATTCCTTGAGGTGCCCCTTGTCATGGAAATACCTCATTTCTCCATCAATTTTGAAGGCAGGTTTTACAGGATATGTAAGTTGGGGTTGGAAGTTGTTATCATTTAGGGTTTGAAACACTTCACTCTGTGCACTGCTGGCCTTTAAGGTTTGTGTTGAGAAGTCTGCTGTAATTCTTATGGACTTACCTTTATATGTGATTCGCTGCTTTTCTCTGACAGCTTTTCAGATTTTTGTCCGTGTGATGGCCTTCTGGTACTTTGATTATGGTGTAACATGAAGAAATTCTTTTGGTGGTGGCTATTTGGGATTCAGTAGACATCATTTATGGGTATATTTATTTCTTTCCATACATTTTGGAAGTTTTCTGCTATGTTTTTCTCTCAACAGATTTTTTTATGCCGTTTGTGCTATCTTCTGACTTTTCACTTACTCCACTTACTCTTAGATTTTTTTTTTTTTAATTGTGTAGCGGCTCTCGGATCTATTTTTCATGTTCTCTTCTTGCTTTTGAGGTCTTTTCGAGTATCTGGTCTTTGAAGGCATGGCTGTTTTCTAATTTTGAAATTCCTCACTTTGGTCACTTCTGCTGCCTAAAATTTTTAATTTTGTGGATTTCTGATTGAAACTTTTTCATGGACTCTAATTCTTTACTGAACTGGTCATTCATGTTCTGTATCATTTTGTTTAGCTCAGCTGGCTTTTTATTAGTGTCTTCTGAAAGCTTCTAGATCGTTTTGGCTAGTACTTCCAATAAGTGTTTAATTCTATCTCCTGTGAAGCTGCTGCTGATCACCTCTTTGATTTGCTTTCTGACCTCCTCTGTCATCTTATGACTGATGCATTTGTCTGTCCTGCCCTCTGGATTGACTTTGAGGGAGTTGGGAGTTTTGGAAGCACTTTGTTGCCTGTCTTCTCATGTTTCTATTTTATTTTTGTTTGTTTTGTTATGAGGCTTATGGATGCTTTTAGTGGGAAAACTTTGTTGCTCCTGTAGTAGAGAGAGTTCTTCAGTTAGGAACTTTTTCCAGCAATCCAGTAATGTACTTTTGGTGTAGCTAACTGTAGACCTTTGCCTTCAAAGATCCAACCACCTGGATTAATCAGGGAGTAGAGATGCAGTGTAATTGGCCCAGCACAAAGTTCTGTGTGAGTATGCTCTCCTGATATTAAAGACACAAAGGCAATCTGGGTGTAGGTTTATAGGGAAAAGCCATGGATAGCAAGAATTATGTGACCTTTAGAGTAGGAACAGTGGTATCATCCAAGACAGATTGGATATTAATCTTCCATAAGAACCAGTTGTATATTACCCTTAACCTGAAGAGAAGAAATCTACAATTTCAGAGTAACACTAAGCCAACCAGGAGTTGACTTACAGCAATATGTACTAAATACGACAGCTATAGCTCTGCTAATGGTAGAAAATAGTAAATAGTAATTGTATAAGATTACCTATCAAAAGATTAATAAAGCCTCATGGTTAAACTATTAAAGATATAGTGGGTTAGGAATAGGGGAATGCAAGAAGAAAAATTTGAAACTTAAACTGGGATATGAGGAGGAGACAGAAGTGTTATAAAGAATCCCATTAGAAAGTAGAAGTATGTTTATAGACTATAGGTAAAGGTAAGTGAAAAAAACTGATGAGAAATAGACTACAAAGGAAAAAAGGGAGAAAAACAGAATTATATGGAGAATAAAAATGAGAAAAACGACCGAAGGAAAAAATTAAAAGGTAGGAGCAGGTTGAAAAAGAAGTTAGGGAAAAGCAGAAAGTAAAATTTCCAAAGCCCCTGTAAACTAATGAAGAAGAGGAAAGGAAAGAACACATACACACACATGCACACACACACACACACACACACACACACACACACACTCTCATGCTTTTCCTGGGTTGTGGCAGTATCGAAGTCAAGATGTGTCCCTGCTCAAGCTGGTAGATAAAGAAGACAGTCAGACCTCAGACCTGTGCTGGATGCAGGCACCAACAGGCAGGGAAGGAGGAGCCAGGAAAGGGCAACAGGGCTGAGAATTTCAAATCTAGAGCAATTCAGGTTGTGTCTGTTCTATGACCACTGGGCACTGGGCCTGTGTCCTTCCCAGACAATCTCAGACACCACACAGGGTCTCTCTCCAGTGCACTCCCTGGCCATGGCTGTCTCTTACCCAGTCACTGTGGGTATGTACTACGGGGAGCCTTGAAATGAAGTCTTCTTAAGTCTTCTCTGAGTGTCAGGTTCAAACAAATAAGTGTTTCCTGAGTTGGCACCTGCCCAGGCACTCTCTCCAGGGATATGGTGGGAGCCTGGACTGAGATCGCTCACCAGCTGTGGCCTGGGAGAGACTCCCGTGGGAACAGAACCCTGCGCTGTTCCTCCAAACTACAGCAACCATGGGTCCCTTCCATGGTTGCACAAATCTTCCTGGAGCCCTTGGAGTCCCGGCATTCACTGTGCATCTGCAGGTTTGGTCTCCTTTTCCCATGACCTGTGTGAGCTAGGAGACAAGGAGAAAGTCTAGGCTCTCACTTTCCCTTCTCTACCTTCTGCTCTGTCGCTTCAATTTCTCTGTAGATTTTTATTTATTTATTATTTATTTTTGCCAGTTCCTTCTTGATTCCTGGAGATCTGTTTCTCTTTTTTCTTTTAGTTTTTCAAGTTGTAATTTTCCAGTGTGTGGCCTCCAAATCTCAGAATGGCTGAATGGTTACCACCCATTACTCTGTCTGTCTTTCTTTATTTTTTAACTCTTCTAAGGTTGCCCAGTTTGAAGAAGCCATCTTTGTCTTGCTGCGTCCCCTCCCATCTGACAGGAGTATTTTAGGTGAAGCTTAGTAAAGTATAATGCCTTTACATTTGGAGTCCTTCCATTAGCAAGGACTCCCTAGAAAATGTCTTCTGCATTGATTAAGTGGCAAGTCTTTCTCTGGCTTTCACATAATCCCTGGACCACAGCAATTGTTATCAATGCCTATGATTTTTAATTATTATTTTCACAAAAATCACTTGGGCAGCTTGTAAAAATTGCCAATGTCTGGATTCCCCTCTAATTATTTTGATTATGTGGACAATAGATGGGGCTGAAATATTTTCATTTTTAACAAAGGCCTAGGTGAATGTGATATAAGCGTACCCTAGACCACATATAAGAAAGAGACACTGCTTTGTGCCATGAGACTACTTACTCTTTGCATGCCTTTTAACTTTGTCAGAATTCATAACCAAATTCTTATTGGCCACGTGAAACAAACATAATTCATTTAGTATGTGTGTTTGTGGTATGTGTGTGTATGTGTGTGTGTGTAACAAGCAAGATTCTATTGAAAAGAACCATTAAGCAAGCTAATGCTGTTTCTTCTCTTAATAAATATTGGTTTAAAATGTGGATTTTTCAGTAGACAGTGTTCTGGTGAGTCTCTGAATCTTCCAACAGTTTTCTGTCTTTTTATCCATCTGTCCTTTCCTCCACTGATTCATGCAGCGTGTATTAAATACTGCTGTATTCTAAACCCTTTCCTAGGTACTGGAGATGGTATAAAACCATCCTTGTCCTGAGGACAGTCACAGAGAACTAGAAGCAAACGTGTGATAAGCTAATAGGTGTGTGTGCTTGTTCACATAACATTCATTAAGCACGTGGCATTTGCCAGGAACCATTCTAGGCACTGGACATACAACAGTGATGACAAAAGCATCCACATTACCCTGCGCTCACAGCAACTTCAGTTCTCACATTATTAACCTTCTAATGGTAAACAGCGTGGTTAGAAACTTAGGATAGAACAGAGGTGGCGAACCTTATGGCACGCGTTGCCGCACAGGGCTGTTTGCTCTCACTGAAAGCTCTAAAAGGTCACCACCACTGGGACAGAATCTTTACTTGTCTGAGAATTTTAGAAGTTACCCGACTCAGCGGGCAACACCAGTTTTACTGTGACTGTTCCCAGTGTGTGCTGGACCAGGTCTGGACTGAATGGCCCAGTCCCTGCCCATCCAGACACTCTGTGTAAATAAGCAGACAGGTGAGAGAAGGTAGGGCCAGCAATGGGGAGGGTTCAGTTGTGGGCTGCAGGTCTCAATGCAGTGCTCTGGAGTCAGTCTGAGAGAACAGTTGGTTTGGGGCGTGATTTAAGGAAAAGTACCAGATTGACTGGATGTATATGCAAGACCAGACAACAGCAGCATCATAAAAGGGAGCTCTGGACTTTCTGTGTTTCTGCTGAGTCTTGCAGTGTGTCTCCTCTGTGTGCTTATGAGATGTGACCATTAACTCTGCCGTGTCTCTGCAGTTACATCATAAGCTCCTGAGAGACAGAGACTAAGCTCAATTCATCTTTCTGTCCCTGGACACTCACAGAAAGCAGTATATAAAATTCTTGTTGAATGAAGGAATGCATACACAGTTGAGCGGCTCTTTTATCAATTAGCTACTGCATGGCAGGTATTGTGTTAATATTCTAACAAGATGGAAAGGAGAGTTGTTTGCACATTCAGGAAGTTTTGGGCCGCAATGGAAGGAGACACACACGCACCACTGTACTGTGTGCTGAGTAATGACCAGGATCAAGGCAACCACCATTCCTGGTTCCCTGTGACTTGGTTGAGAAGGACACAGGGCCAGGGGGCAGAGCCTGGGGCTATACATTCAGACTGCCTGGATTCACTGCTGGCTGTAATATTTTCTGGCCCTGTGACCTTGGGCTCATCTCACAGCTTTCTGTGCTCTTGTGTCTGATCAACCTTCTAGGGCTTCAGAGGGAGTAGGTGTTTTAACCTGTCTGAGTTGCTACAGGCAGCACTGGGGACACAGTGAGCCCTGCGAAATGGTTGGCTGTTGGGGTGGTTAGTAACAAAAGGTGGTTCGAAGCATAAACATTGTCATTGGACTTGCACTCAAATCTTTCCTCTGCTACCTCCAAGCTCCAAGACCAGAGGCAGGTGACTCACCTTTGTTTCTGCAACTACTCGAGCAGTCTAATAATGTTGCTTGTCCTAAGGGGTTATTGCGAGTGTTCAGTGACATCCTGTGGATTGAGCACTTAGCACAGCACCAAGGACTCCTCAATGCCAAACTTTCTTCTCTGTGATGGAGGAAATGCGTGGAAGAGAGAGCTTCCTGCTGAATAGATAGGTGGCTCCTTCTAGGTGAAGATCAAGGCTAAGCAAGAAGAGTCTTTTTGTCCCCATGAGTTGCTGCAGCCAGGGACATGCAGAAGGTTTGGCAGCTATCAATCAGGGTGGCAAAACAAGCACAAAGCAAAGGTATTTTGGGTAGAATTAGTGTTTCAAACTAGGGGGAAGACCATGCATGTCCTAGGGTGGGTGGTCATATGGGACCAGCTATAGGAGATGCAGTACTGGCCTTTTGAGTGTTTAGATAGGGATCCCTAGACTTTCCTGCTTGAAAGGGTGGGTTTCAACTTCGTTCTCAGATGAATAGAGCCTCCTGGCACTGTTTAAATAATCTTTAGAATGTATTGGTGCTCAGACCAGGTACGTTACCATCTCTGGAGATGCGACCCAGGTGCTTCATGGAAGATTCCCAAGTGATTACACTGCAGCACAGGCTTGAGAGCCACCCGGACAGAACCATGTTGTCCTGTTCACAGAAAGACAAACATGATGAAGGCCAGGGGATAAGAAAGGAATTACCTAGGGTGCTCAGAGTTAAGGCTTTTTGCAATTCAAACATTTAATATTTATTTCTTTAGAATATAACTCTGAATTTACTTAGCATAATTGGAAAGGTCATTTACCCTGGGGTAAATTTCTTTTTATGTCAAGTATGAATAAAAGTTCGGCTTTGCCTTTTTCCAGGCAAAAATATAAGACTCTTCTTAACATACAAGCTTAAAAGAAATTCATAAAGGCTTACAGGTTTTTGATTTATGAGTGAATAAAGCATTGAAGTCACGAAACTTTGTAGCGTTAGGTGATCTATCTTATAATTGCTTGTGACAAAGATACTTAGCCATTCTTAGGGCTATTTTGCGTATTGTTTTTGTTTGTCTGTTTCCTGCCAAATTTTTTAGGATTATCATCGATCACAAAAAAAAAGCCCATTTGTTCATTTAGTCAACACTTTTTTTTTTTTAACTGTTAAAGCACAAAGTTTCATTTAGTTCCTTTGAATTTGTCACGAGTATACCTAGCATTCCTGTATCAGCAAATTTGAATTCCAGCAAGGGAACTCTCTCCCTGGGTGCTCTATTTTTGTAATAAAGAATTTTACTAGTCTCAGAAAAATGTGCGTACTTCTTTATCCCTTTGGGATGAGATTCCTGAAGGGGTCTGAAATAAGGCCAGAAAAATTGTATCCAATTCTTTAATAATCCTTTAAGTGTCTGATGATATGTGTTTCAGAATGGTGCCACATATACATAATGTGCAGTGGGAAAAATGAACTCGAATTAGATAAGAACATAGCTATTATGTTCTTGAAATACATTCATGTCTCTGCTAGCCAGTGACTGAGACCCGCCCACCCTGATTTATTCCACATGGACTGAAATTTGGTGACTGCTGATTTCTTTTCATCCACTTCTGGTAATAGATGCAGGAAGTAATTTTCTGATGTGGATACAACAGATTATAGATAGTAAAAGTAGAGCATGGGCAATTTGTGAGGCAAATAAACTTACATAGTAGAGATCTCTTTATCCCACTTTCCCCAGTTTTGCTCTTGCATGGATTTTGCATTAATTCCCTTTTATTCCTCATTAAATCCCTGGGGTTGGTCATTGGGGGATTTTGCCATGTCTCCTTCTGCTGAACACCATTCCCTGTCTTTCTCTTCTGGGAAACTTTATTCACTCTTAACTGCTCATTTGGCTCCTAAACTCAGTTATGTGCTGTTAATGTTTAATTACTCTTGAGCATCGTTAGGGGGCCTGGGAAGCTGGTCAGAAGAGGCAACAGGGATGGAGCAGACAGACCAGCAGCTAGGTGCTTCAATCAGCCAAGCTCTTGATTAATTTCTATAAGATAGGCGTGGAATGGGAGAGAAGCTAGTTTCTGATGGTAAAGGGAATGTCCCCAGAAGCGTATTGTGTCTATGTCTTAAAGGTCACATGTAAGAGCAGAGAGAGTTCTTGGGAACAATCTCACATTGTTAAAAGATAATCCACTCTACATACTGCGTATGTGGGCACTCTGAAAGCAAAATGATATTTTTTTTCCAGAGCTTTTCCATCTCGGTAGAAGCAATGAGAGCTTGGATGTATTTTCTTGAAGGCAGGGCCTATGAAAATCCTTTTATGAAACTTGTGCACCAAAGCATGCTGTGTAAAGTCAGCCAGAGGTCATTACCGTTTTTATTAGGTGATTATATTATAAATATGAGTTGGGCCTCAATCATAAGCAGACCCTTTATGTGTGTTTCTGAACACTCTGGCCCCAAAGTACTAAATTCCAAATTGGAATATTGATTGTCTGATGCCTGAGTTACAGCGTCCTCAAATCCTGGATTAGGCCTCAGGGCCCATGTGTCTTTCTGCAGATAAAGTTCTTCTTGTAACTGAGAGATGTAAGGTCTTAAATGCTGTGCCCCATGAGGTAGTGAACCGAAGGCAGACTCAGGCAGTGCTCTCCCCCTTGTGAATCAGGAGGGATCAAACACACCGTTTTATGAAGTGAATAAAGAAATTGTCGTAATTTGTAAATGTCCTGAGTTCCCTCTTGGGTAAGGCAAACATTAATGTATTTTCCATTAGTATTTATTATTTCCACACAAGTGTAATTGAATACTTTTTTGTTTGATTCTGTAGATATGAAAAAAAAACTAAACTACAGTTAGTCCTCTTTTCTAAATCTTCTCATTCTCTAAACACCCCCAAGTTTCAGAGCTTGACCCCTGATACTTTCAGAATGGTTAGGCGAGCCTTAAGCAGGATTTCGCTCACTTTCAGTACTGTCGACATTTTGTGCCTGATCATTCTTTGCCTTATGTTGTAGGATGTCTAGCAGCATCCCAGGCCTGTGCCCAGTAGGTGATAGGAGTGCCTTCCCCTACCACTTGTGACAATGAAAAATGTCTTCAGATATTGATTCCCCCAGGGGATTACATGGAATCACTTCCCTCCTAGAAATCACTGCCTTAACATAGTGTCTAATCAGAGCCCCTCAATACTCTACATGCAGAATGAAGGAAATGTGAGAGTTTGACACAAAATTCAGTGGCCAGCCTTAGCATGATATATACAGCACTTATTCATACATGGGTTTCCCTCTGGGATAGGAGTCCTAAAGGCAGGGCTTCAAAGTTTCTGATTCCCCATTCATAGAACTCCAGTTAATATTGGTTGGATGAATAAAAGCAACTAATTGCCCATTACTAGACCTTTCTATTGGCACAAATGCATGCACATAGACAGATAGTATGTATGTAAGTATTTCTATTAAAAATTTACCAAGTCTAAACCGGGCGTGGAGGCAACACGCCTGTAATCCCAGCACTTGGGAGGCTGAGGCAGGAGGATCGCTGTGCGTTCCAGACCAGCCTGGGCTACATAGTGAATTCCAGGTCAGTCTTAACTACATAGTGAGACCCTGTCTCAAAAAAACAAAACAAAACAAAACAATTTACCAAGTCTACCACACTTTACTCTGAGTATCTGAACAGCAGCAGGCACAATGCAGACATTCAGATTCAATGGCTACCTGGCACATAAAAAGTACATTCGAGTGATGAATAAAAAGAATATAGTAGCAGTTCGGGCACTGCCATTGATTGGCTCTGGCATCTCCCAGGAGAATTGGTGGAACATCCTTCTGGGTATGTCTGGCTGGGCTCTGGGAGGTGGTCTTGGGGGCTGTGTCTGGTCCCTGGATCCTTGCTCTCTAGCTCTGCTCCCTTCCCTGCTCCACTTGCTGATGGCTGCCACTAAGCAGCATGGCCCCACTGTGTTCCGCCACTGTGGTGTTTCTGCCCCTGGCTCGCTTAACATGCGTGGCTGGGCTGAATCCCCCCACAAAAACCAAATCGAACCTCTCTTCTTTTAAGTTGTAAGTGTTGGGTATTGGGAAATCTGACTAATGCATGTATCCATGGCCAGATGCCACCAAAGATGTGTTTTTTGCTGCCAGTTGCAATTGTCTGTGTAATTAGGTGTGGCGTCCTTCACCGGGACCGCAATGCGGGTGGGGGCTGCTTCTTCGGTTTCCTTTGAAATATGTACTTGATGCCCCAGGTGTCCAGGTCCAGGGCAGGTTGGCTGGTGTTTTTTTGAATCCACACTGGTGGTGAAAAAGAGAACATTCTGGCCGAGCAGGAGGTGAACTGTTTGGTTTTATGGTCTAGATTATCCCAGCAGTGCATGTACTGGTAGCTGCTGATGCTTCTCCAAACTTCCCTGGGTTCCCTGTCAAGGCTGTGACCTGCCTCACAGTGATGGCTCCATTTTGAAGGCCTGTGTTTAAAGGTATAAAACAGTCAGGGGACGGTGGCCTTGCCCGAGATTTATGCTGAAGTAGCACAAAAGTTCAGTGTTATTAGAAAGTATTTGAAATCGCTGTCTGAACTTTAGGGTTTAAATTCATTCTCCTGGCTTTGACCATGACAATACTGTGAATTTTTAAAATGACTGTGGAAAACATTTACAAGGTACAGTGGATTTCTAGGTCAGGAATGGGGGTGTGAGCGGAAAGTGTAATTAAAAGGTACTTCAGTTAGATTCGGGAAAGTGGTAGGCATGACCTGGCTCAACCTTCTCCCTTTAGCGTTGAGGAGACTGGAAGTCCTTGGGAGCTGAAATAACTTGTTCGGAGTTACAGATTGCTCTTTCCCTTGGTCTTTCAGCCGTTTCTCTTCCCTCCTCTCTCCTTTTTTTTTTTTTTTTTTTTT
>NW_022900935.1:34785397-34786793 GCF_012274545.1 Fukomys damarensis | reverse complement strand
TTTGTTTTTTTGAGACAGGGTCTCCCTATGTAGTTGAGACTGACTTGGAACTCATTATGTAGTCCATGCTGTACGCAAATTCACAGTGATCCTCCTTCCTCAGCCTCCCGAGTGCTGGGATTACGGGCATGCGCTACCACGCCGGACTCCTCTCTCTTTTGCTGCCGATCACAGTCAAATTAAGCATCCAATTCATATGCACAGATAAATAATGGTTTCCTTGGATTGTGAAAACAATGAACACAGGCACAGTGACTTGGAGATAGTCAAATGCAACTCTTACTTTATGAGTAAACATTGATTCAGAGAATAGTGGTGTTGAGATCTTTAAAAAAGTTTTTTTTGTTTGTTTGGTTTTTTTTTTGTTTGTTTTTTTTGTTTTGGTACCAGAGATTGAACTTGGGTCCTTGCATTTGTGAGGCAGGTGCCACAACCACTGAGCTAAATCCCTGGCCCTGTTTGTTTGTTTTTAAAGTCCATGATTGGCAAAGCTGCAAACTGAGACCAGTTCTTTCCTCTGTCGAATTAACCTCTCCTGAAAACATGCTGTTTCTTTGTTGTATTTTGAGCCTTATGTCCTTTTCATTGCTATCCCTTGTTCCTTTATTAAACAGTACAAGTTTTGAGTGTTGGTAATGAGCCAGGGGCCTTACCCTGCTCCACCTGTTAGTGAGGAGAGCTGAGAAGCTAGCAGAGATGTCTGCAGAGCTGGGGTCCTGGGGCTGGCGAGGAGAGGGGTCAGTGAGTCCCCATGGTGAGGACCTGAGGAGGGGGCGAGCCTTGTAGGCAGAGTGCTGTTCTTCACAGTGCCTGCCCAGAAACTGAGCAGGGAAGAAGCCAGGGAAGAATTAGCCTCCTAGAAACTCTGGGGGAACAGGCCTGAAGGGACCTCCATGTGGCCTCTCAGAGCTCTCATCCTCTTGGGTAAAAGTAGGATAGGATGCCCACTACGCAGACCCTTACAGTCATGATTGTCATACGTTGCCTCTTTTGAGTCAAGGGCTTGGTATTAATTCCCAGGCTCTGAAGAAGGAGGTTTCCTAGTAGGTTCTGAGCAGAGCCCTGGTTTCATCCCAAGCCTGCATCTAGAGTCCGAGTGCAGAAGCTGTGCCATCTCGCATCATGTAAGACTGTCAAAGAGAAATGCGCTGATACAGTTGCAGGCAACTGCATTCACAGTCAGGGCTGTTTGTCCTCTGCTCTACAGTGTTGTCCATGCCCCATTCCCAGGCCCAAGGAGGAAGAATTAGGTGTGCACCACTCCTAGTTCTTATCTACCACTTTCTATTCTTGGTAGATGGTGCAATATGAGAAAGAAACAGTTTATTAAGAATATCAAGTACTTGGGCCTATAGGAAACTATATACATATACATACATACATATATATATATATA
>NW_022900935.1:34783507-34785381 GCF_012274545.1 Fukomys damarensis | reverse complement strand
TTGCCTTTTTAATGTCTTCTCTTAAGCAATTCCTTGAATTGAGATTGTTTTGCTACTGCATGAACAGCAACCTCTCAGGCTCTCCTGGCCCTCTTCTGCAATTGGTTAGGTTTTGACCCTGATGGGTCAGGCTCTTGTCACGTTGCAAGCCATTGTGATGAACCCTTGGTGCTCCATCACAGGAATGAGAGCCAAGGCCCGGAGAGCTTGTCTGGCTCGCTGCTCATGAGTGGGGGAGTCAGGGAACAACTCTGGGTGTATCCAGTGGCCATATCCAGGTTTTAACCATTCACTTCATTGCCTGCCTTCCTCATGTTGTTCTTTTGGGCATTTTCTGGCCCTGTGGTGGCACAAGAGTGGTGGCTACTTACCTAGAATTTGGAGCTTCATTCTTTCACCTTAATTTGTGACCTTTTACTTAATGTTTTTCCAGTGTGAGCCTTTTGCTGGTTCTGTTAGGTGAAAAGACCTCTTCAGTAAGTTTGCTCACATTCAGTGGTGGCTTGGTAATTAGACTGCACTTACATAGTTTCTTTTAGTAGCTGCTACCTGGGGAGCATTTGCTCTTTCACTGCTTTGATTTTTCCAGCAATCCTACTTCGAGAGATGTTACTCTCTTCACGTGACCCAGGGGGCGCAAATAAAGCTGATGCCAATCCTGAAATCTACGCATAGTGCAGCAACCCCAGAGCTGTCCAGAAATAGGTGCCACTCAGGTACTCAACTGTGATTGGAAATAGCCTTCAGAATTCAGAGTCTTGCTTTGTTTTTAGAGTCCCCTTCTGCATTGCACTTTCCTGGGCTTCTTGCTTCCCATCTCTGCTAAGAGGTGTTCTGAACACCGAGGGAGTGAAGAACACGGATGTTTCAGCTGACAGCCTGGATCTCAGCTCTGTCAGTTACCAGCTGTGCAACATGGGGCAAGTTCTTTAATCATTTGGAGTCTCAGTTTCCTTGGCTTTCAGGTGAGGAGAGGAGAAATGCTGACCTTTTGAGATCATTGTAAAAATTGTGTATTAATTTGTGTAGCTATGATGCTTACAATAATATCTGGCACAAATGAGCCTTTGCTGTATATATTAGCTACTATAATTAGAAGTTATTATTCAAATTTTACTATGCTGCTGCCATGGGCCAGACACCATGCTGGATAATGGGGTGCATTCCTGTGTCCCTTTCAGCTCCAACATGGTGATGGATGTAAACAGTGGAACCTCCATTTCTGGGGGAAGCACTGTTTGGTTAGCTCCAGGGAGCTTGCAAATCATTATGTGGGAAATGAAAAATGCATTTAGCTATTACTTTCTTTACTCATCTTGTTCACGTAGGTGGGTTACATTTCACTACCTAATTAAGAGCAAGGGTAAAAATGGAAGGAAGCACATTTGTAGCTTATGTGTGGGCTGAAATATCCTGAGAAGGAGGGAAAAAAACACCACACAAACAGGAAAGACAAAGCAGTATTTAAATTGGAAAAATCCATGGATATGGGAATATGGAGCAGCGCCATATTGCTGCTTTGATCTGGTTAGGAGAAAGGTGTAGAAAGACCTAGAAAACTGGTATGGCAAAGAGCAGGACATATTTGGATATGAAAACTGTGCACAGTCTCATCTTTCTTTTCACTGCTGTACATATTAGTAGCTGAAGTTCCTAAATTCATGCAAACCAAGCTGAAAAGGGATCAGCTGGGAAGGGTTAGGTATATCTCCTGTCTTTTATAACTGGCATGTAAATACCAGTTTCTACTTGCCCACAGCCTGTGAGATTGAGCAAGGCACACTGAACGAAGCCTGGACTTTGAGTCAAATAATGTTCTTCTGCCCTTGTAAGTTGTTTTTTTGGTTGTTTTTTTTTTTTTTTTTTTTTTTTTT
>NW_022900935.1:34716478-34783296 GCF_012274545.1 Fukomys damarensis | reverse complement strand
GGGATAGAACTCAGGCCCTTGCACCTGCAAGGCAGGTGGCAGAACCATTGAGCTAAATCCCCAGCCCATGCCCTTATAAATTCTAAGGCAACCTGGAGAACCGCATGCCATCTTTCTGAGGCTCTGTCTTTCTTTAACATGGGGAGAGTATTATACTTGCCCTGTCTGCTAAACCCTGGTATGGTGGAAAGCACATAGACCCTGCAGGCAGAGAAGCCTCCCCTTCATTGAGGCCTGACTGCTTGGCTGCACTGCTCAGACTGCATTTCCCTTATCTGAGGGTGGAAGACAGTATTATTTGTGTTGCCACGCTCTTGCAGGCTCCAAAAATCTGTTATATATTTGGTTGGGAGGTGTTATGGCTTGTGTTTAGATGTCCCTCCAAAGCCTCATGCAGATGAGGTGGGACTTTTTTTTTTTTTTCAGAAGTAGTTGAATCTGGAATGTGTGATGCTGGGGTCAAGGGTGAGTGATTACTAAACCACTACAAGTGAGTGATTAGCTTGGTACCACCCTGATCCTGGTCTTCTGAATGAGACAAAAGGGGCAGGAAGACGCTGTTAAACTCTCTGGTTACCTTTGAGCCATGTTGTTTCTGCTGTGCCATGCCTCTTTGTCGTCCCTGCCTTGGAGTCGGCCAATTATGGGCTGAAATCTCTCCGAACTGTAAGCCAAGTAAATCCCTTCCCCTCCGACTTTGGTCACTGGGTATTTTGTCCCAGCAATGAGAAAAAAGTAACAACACAGAAGGTAGTACTTGTTAAAAAAAACTATTTATTATCATTGTTCTATTTTTCCTGGTACAGTTATTGCTAGGTATACAGAAGAGATTGAGTCCAAAGTCTTGCTCAGATAAATCCATGGGTGTTCAGTCCCCAATGTGAAACGGTATCGTATTTGCATATAACCTACACATAGGCTCCCATATTCTTTACCTTTACATTGTTTACAATATCTAGCACAATGTCACTGAGACGTGAGTAACTGTCATGCTGTATTGCTTGGAGACTAAAGAAAAATACATGCATTTTGGTACAGGCATAATTTTTGCTGAGCGTTTTCTGCCTGCAGTTGATTGACTCCATGGAAAGGATATGTGGGCACAGAGGGCTGACTCCGGAACTTGCTTTCTAATTGTGAAGTGCAAATAATGACAAAAGCCTATGAGACAACATGTGTGCCCAATTTAATGAGCAATAAGAAAATAAAAACCCAGGTGCTTGCTTTTCAGCCAAGAATTACAATGCCATGAATCACTAGGAGCCTCCCAAGGGCTCTTCTGTAACAGCACCCTATTCTGTTCTCCCCAGTTACTTCTATCCTGAATTTTGTGTTAGTTTCTTTGATGTTGTTCAATATGTATCCCTAAACAATTTATTCTTTCATTTTGCTTTCTTCTTTTTCAACTGTAGGTCAATGAAATAGCTTTGTAAAATAGTCTCTCTCTTTCTCTTTTATTTTATTTTTTTTTTAGATGATATCGATATGTAGTTCAGGATGACCTTGAACTCACTGTGTAGCCCAAACTGGCCTAGAACTCATGGCGATCCTCCTACGTCAGTCTCCGGAGTGCTGAGGCTATAGGTGTGCACCACCACCATGCCCAGCCATAGTTATATTCATGTGACTTTCTCATTGTAGTGGTTACCTCAGTTCAGGAGCTGAATTCTTTCCATGATTCTGGTCCAAGGCACCACTGTATATCTTTTATTTTTTTGGTACTGGGGATTGAACTCAGGACCTTGCACTAGCAAGACAGGCGGCAGAACCACTGATCTAAATCCCCGGCCCCTACTACTGTACGTCTTTAAGATTTCTTGATCTATATGAGTGTAGATGTAGTTAATTATCTCTCAGTCCTGTATAGTATTCTGTTCTAGGAGCAATCCTTTTATTTCCTGATCCAGATATGGGAGACACTGGATATTTCCCAGTGTTTTTGGTATTTTGAAATATGTTGGTATAATACTCTGCTATCCTTCAATGTCTTATACTGAAAAAGTCTTTGTAGGTTATTTACTCTGATGTTTTATCTCTGCCTGGTTGTTTTTACAAAGCAGACATCTGTGGCCAAATCCAGTGGCGTGCTTTCCAGGCCTCTCAGGTGTAAACGGCAGTGTGGGGTTAGTAACTTCACCATCTGGTTCATCTCTATGACTGGGCCCACATGTGTGATACTTTGTCTTTAATTTTAAATGCTTTCCCATGCTATTGGTCTTATATTTCTGGACCTCTCTTTTGGGCTGGCTGTTCAATACTCCCTTAGAAATGTGCTTGGCATTTTTTGCTGATGTGATCTTTTCCTGTCCCTGGAGTTGGAACTGTGCTGGCTTCTCCTGGCTCTGTTCCATCCCTGGTAGCCTAGGAGCCCCCCGCTGGGCAATAGACCTGTTGATGAGCCTCTGCCCCCTTAGCAGTGAGAGAAATACATCTGAGATGCATTTCCACACCAGGGAAGAAATCAAAATAGACCCTCATGGTCATGGGGGAAAACTGCTGAAGAATGAGGATCTGAATCCTTACGAGGCACTTGCTTAGGAAATGTCCCTTTACTATAAATAGGAATAGATATTCAATTTTAGGTCCTTAAAAAATTCTCTGGGACTGAAATTAGATTTGAGGCTGATGGAATGAATATAGGATGGGGTGATTCTATCTCTGCTAGGACACGTCTGAAAGTTCTGAGCAGCTGGTGCGGTGGAACAGCTGAGCCACAAACAAATATCAGCTGATTTTAGCACTTCCTATTTCTAGATGTCCTGGTTTGTTAACTTCTGGTTTGGATCACTTGTGAGCTCTCTTCATGAGGAACCGCAGTGTTTCAGCCCGCTCTACCCCTGATGTGGTTGATCAAGGTGCTGGGTCACTGTAGTAGCTAATATTTATTAAGAGCTTATAGTGCGCCAGGCATGGTACAGCACTTCTCGTGTGTCCTCTCCTTCAGTTTCCACAGCATCCTAAGGTCAGAACTATTATTATCTCCATTCTATAAGGAAGAAATCCAGGTACTGTTTGTCCACTTGGGCCCCATTCCATGAGGATTGGGAAACTTGCTCTGAGAAAGTCTCCACCCTTCCTATGGAACAGTGGGTCACAGGCTTTCTTGTCCCATAAACCTCTGTCACCACTTGTGCCTGGCCACTATATCATCTGTCAACTGTGGAACACACATGTGGCCAGGATTCTGCGTCCTTCGTGTGCATTCTGTTCTCTGTCACCCCCAAAGGTGTACGAGCCACTAACTGTGATGAGAAAATTACTAAAACAAGCCAGTGTAGCCAGCCATTGGAAATAGGAAATTGAACCACTGTACTTGAGAATGAATATACTTTCAAAGGCTTTGCCTGGTTGCTTTTTAATGATCTAACCAAATATTTTGGAGTTCTGAAACTATAATGGAAATTTATAGCGAGAAATTTACCTAAGAAAGAAAAATTGCCTGTGAGTCGTACTAAACTTAGTCCAGATATTTTGCTGTTTCATCTTCTCATTGAAAGATCCCTCATGAATTGAAAGCAACTTTGGTTGTTTATTCAGAGATGGTGGCAGAAGCTGTAACAGTAGGAAGGGAAGGTTTTGTATGTGCTGTGTGTTGTGTGTGTGTGTGTGTGTGTGTGTCATGGTGTTTTGCCTGCTTGTGCATGAGTGTATTTGGGTAAGTGCCTTACTGTGTTTGGTCTGGTGTAACAAAAGACCCCAAACTGAATAGCTGTTAAACAACAGAAATTTCTTACTCATGATTTTGGAGGCTTAGGAACCTAAGATCAAAATGCTAAGGCATTTGGAGACTAGTGAGAACCCATTACCTGGCTCACCGATAGTGCCATTGAGTTGTGTCCCTGCATGGTGGAAGGACCCAGGCAGCTCTCTGGAACCCCTTTTGTAAGGCACTGACTCCATTCACTAGCTCTCGTGATTGCAGAATCTTCCAAGCATGCTCCACCTCCTAGCACTATCGCATAGATTGTATACAGTCCAGTGTATGAACTGGGATGGAGACACAATTTCAGACCATAGCGACTTGCTGACCTGTTTATAGCTAAATATCAAAAATGGTGTTTTCATAGCTGGTGTCATTTAAAAGACATAGAAGTAGTTTTCTTTAGTAAACAGTGGCAAATTTATATTGAATAATGGTGAATGCTAGCAGTAGATTGCATTTACTGAGTACATGTTGCATACTAGGCTCTCTTTGAAGGACTCAACATGGACTAATATAATTGTCTGAACTGTGGCTTGAAATAGGCAATGTTATTTTATCCATTTAGAAATGAAAGACACAGAGGTACAAAGAGCTTAATGACTTACTCAAATAAGTGGGAAAGCCAGGCTGAAAAGTGTCCAGTGAAGCCTGATGGCAGGTATCTTATAGGGAAGGAATTAATATATTCATGCTTTGACATGACCTTCTTTGAAATTTCTCAACTCTAATACTCTTGCCTCTTCCTGCAAGGTCTTAAGGTGAAGAACTAAACATTGATTAATGCTTAGTATGGAACAGATATCATTACACAAGCTGTTGGTTCTTTAACATAAACCTATGCATATATTTTCTGATTATTGTGCCACTACTTGTTTGGCTTCCCCTGAGACCATGAACAACTCATTTATCTGTGTAGTGTTGGTCTTCCCTGCGGTGGCAACAAGCCACCCTAGAATTTCAGTAGATGCTGCAGGTTGGCTACAGCTCTACTCAGCTCCATTCCAAGAGACATTTCATTCTGGGGCTCCAGGCTCTGGGACGAGCTCCATGTGGGCCATGCAGTTCTCCTGGCAGCAAAGTAGAAATGCAGAAGTCTGAGTTGAGCAACACTGCAAGTGTGTTGACCCTTTCTGCCCGCTTTTGGCATGCGCTGTGTCCATTCATATTCCACTGGCCACAGCAAGTCCTACGGCCAGTGGCCAGAAATGACCACATCGCAGGGAAGAATCCACATCTGCTTTGAGAAGCTCACCATCACATGACACAGAGAATGGCTGCACAATTCTCTTACTGGGAAGGACGCAGACATTAGAATCCACAGTGTAGTAGGCTACCATCTGGGTGTTCCTAGAAGTCCATTTTTATTCAAGAGGAAACTAGAGCCTGGAGATGTTACATACATATAATTATGTACTTTGAATGAGCCACCCTAGCCCATGTCCATGCTCTTTTCCCATCTGCTATCCAGCTTTATCTCTTTCTCCTCCAAAACATGTACTCTTTCCTTGGGACATACTGAGTTTTATGTAATTTACCAAAGCAATATGTGCATTCATGTATCTGTGACTTGGTATATAATGTTACATCTGTAATTGCATTTTCTGTGTTCAATGCTGTAAAATGCTCATTTTTTTTTCCCCACTGAAAATGCAGGGCATCTGAAAGCCCTGTTTGTTTCTCAAAGGCTGGGATGGGAGCCCTCCCTCTGTATTCTGTGTTTATCCTCTGTTACCTTACAAAACTTTCTCTCTCTCTCTCTCTCTCTCTCTCTCTCTGCACTTTAAGTGGGGTGTGTGTATGTGTGTGTGTGTGTGTGTGTGTGTGTGTTTCTCTCCACCTCTAACTAGACTGCAGTTTCTGGAAGGCAGGGAGGAAGGTGCCTTTTTACCTAGGCATCCTGCATATTAAGTGTCATATAAAAGATGCCATAAATATGTGTGCAAATAAAGAAAAATCAAGAGTTTTCCTACATAAGAGTGGAACTTGTCTTTGGAGGTTCAGTCCTCGAGCCTTTCATGGACTTGGCCAGGCAGTCAGATTTAAATCAGCCCAGAACAAAGGACTTGAGAAATCAGTCCACTGTCGTGACTTACCTATGTTCTGTCTGCAGTTTGTTCTCTTAAAACTCAGCAATTTTTGTACAGTGTGTTTCCAAAGCGGTTTTTATCCCTCCATTTTCTGGTATAAAATAAGCTCTAATTATTCTCTTTAATTAAGTGGTTTTATTTTATTAATTGTTTCTAACTTACAGAATTCCCTCGAGACCTTTTACATGTCTCCAAATGAAGGCAGGAAGAAAAGCGCATTAATTATACACACAAACTCCTTTTGGCGAATTAAGCATGACGCATGGTGAACATGAAATGACTCGCCCTCCTGAGCTATCAATCTTGTCATTAGTGATGGCTTGTATTAGTAGTATTGACATGAGCTTATCCAAATTGGATTCTGCAAAGACTCATTTTAATTTTGCACAAATGTAGAAGACAGCATTGTTTGAGGTGCTGTTTTTTTAACCCCTCTCTTTTGCTGAGTGACTGGCACTTTCTTTTTGCATTTAGTATTTTGCAGTGCTCTAGGGTTTGTAAAGTACTAGGTCAGACAGGACCTTATCAAATCACAGGGCAGCCCCAGACAGGTGAGTTTTACAGGAAGAGGTTGAGATTCTGTAGTTAAACATCATACCTCAGATCATATAAACTGGAAGGGAAGAACCTTTTGAGGTTAACAGTATTCTTAAAAAAAAATCTGTCTTAGCAAGGTGGAGGTAGAGTTGGGTAAAAGCTCATTTCCTGCCATTTTCAGTGGTCACCTAAAATGAATTTTGGATGTGTGTTATATTGTTAATTTCATGAGCATTCCATAATGCTGGGATTTGCAGATGATAACGGAGCAGGTTTTGATCATGAACTGTGTGTTCCTACGTCACAGGATTAAGTCAGTGTATTCACCCAGAGATCCTGTCATTGTTGTTCCCTGTGTACAGTTTGAAGCACAGAGAGATTAAATAACTCTCTTATAGTCACTTGCCTGGACAGTGGCAGGCCTGGGATTCAAACCTGGGGAGTGGGCACTACATCTCAAGCTCTTTACCCCTGCGCAGTACAGCTTCTCCAGGGCTGATTTCCTTCTGTTCCATTTTATGTGGTCTATGGTGAAAGACAGTCACAGTTTCAAAGCTGTGTTGTAAGTTGCCGTGGTAGCTGCAGGTGGGGTCATGATAGATGGTTATGAGTGCCCCGGAAAATATAAGCACATGGCCTGAGGACCATCATTTGGCCACACTGGAGCTTTGATCCCGCACACTTCATTGTTTGAAAAGCCCGTTGTGTTTCTAAGACTTCTCTCTCTCTTTGAGTAGAGATTATTGCCGTACCTGGACACAGCCAAGGACACAATCACCTTCTAAACTAATGAGAATACACTGGGTTGGTGGTTGAGTCAGCCCACAAGGCAGAAGCTGTTCATGGAGCCCCTAAAATGTGCTACATGACTAAGACGCAGTTCTTGCGCTAAGGAGCTTCCCCAGGAGTGAAAGTAAGTGCCATGCCAAAAGAAACATAAAACAATAGTTGGAGTTTTCTAAGCAAATAGTCTATGTCAGTTGTTGTGTGTAGTTCTTTGCACAACTGTTAATTGTAACTGCTTTTAAAGTTGGCATTTTCCTTGACTGCTGCAGACCAGAGCATAGATCGAGCATGTTGAGGGGATGTGTCCACTTGAAAAGCAAGGACTCTCTCCAGACATGGTGCTGAGGTCATCGAGAGCTTTACTGTCTTTGATAAGACTGTGTTCATCCAGCCACAGTCATTGCACTGAGCGAGGGGAGTTAGGTACAGCCGTGAACAAGTCCCAGTCCCCGTCCTTCTGGAGTTTGCTGAGCGAAGGAGTCCAGTAGACCATAAGTGAGCCTGGTACTGGGTGTGATTAAGTGAGATGGAGAGAACTGAAGCAGGGAAGTAGTGAGTTAGGTTGCAGTGCTAAATAGCATGCTCAGAAAGCATATGTGTGTGTATAGATTTAGTAAAATATCAAGTCACCTCCGCCACTTCTACTTAAAACCTTATTTCTCTCCACTATCCTCATAAAATAGTTATGTTTATAGTTTCTCATGCCAGGGGTTTGTCTGCTTTTCCAGACTCATTTTATGTCACTACCTCCAACTATGCTCCAGTTCTACCAAGGTGCCAATTTCCTTGAAAATCTCAGGTCCATTTCTCTTTCTGTAAGTCCTCTCCTCTGTGACCGCACACTCCCAGCTCATCGGATGCTTTTCTGAATTTGTTCACACGCAATAGGCCCCAGCCCCACTGTATTCCCGTAGTTCTCGAGTTTTATTTCACACTGTATCAGAGTTGTCTGTAGACGTGTGGGTCCCTCTCTATGAGTAGACAGCTGCTTTCTCAGTCAGCATATTTTTCTCTGTAAGTGCTTAATAAATGTGGAAAGATGGAAGGTACATAGATAAGTAATTAGGTAAGACAGAAGGATGGGAAGAAAGGAGGATAAACCAGGAAGGAAAGACATTTAAGAAAGAAGGAAGGAAGTTAAGGGAAATAGAAGGGAGGACGACAGAGGGAAGGAAAAAAAGAGAGGGAAGAAGAAAAGAGGGGAGGAAAAAATGAGAGGTTTTCAATCAAGGAGGATAAGTTCAGAATTGCATCTTAGAGACATACTTTAGGCGTTGTGTGGAAGAGCACATCGTTTTTTAATCCTGGTATACACCTGCCTTGTTTCAGCAGATCCTCTAAAGCTTCACTCTTTCCATTCTCAAGACACTGGCCCTGAGAATTTAACACTGCTAGTCATGAGGAACACAGGGCTGATGGAGAAATATGCCTGGACATACTTTTCCACTGCACTCCAGCCCCAGTACCATGGAGCGTCACGAGAGCCCTGATTGATAATGCTAACCACATCTTTGGTGTCTGTTGGGCTCTACCAGTGACAGTTGCTTCACTCTTTTCATGCCTGCTGCCTCTCCATAGCCGTGGGAGCTCATATGCGTGAATCTATCTGTAGCAGACAAAGCATGATGGATTGGCCAGGGTTCCCTTCATCCTTAGAATCTGGGAAATCCTGCTCTGTTTAGACTCTCAGGACCCATACGGGACATTGTCATGAATGAAAGAAGAGCCTAATGCGATATAGGCCTTGCCTGTTTGCTGCTACTGTTTCCAAAGACAATGATGCATTCTGGGGAACATAATTATGTCGTGAGCATCCCGGCCCCCTCCCCCAACACAAGGGCCACCGATGCAGAACGTCATTGATCACAGTCAGTGCCCCCAACAGGTCTACTGATTCCATTGAAGGTTCTATACCCATTTCATAATATGTAGAGCAATACTTTCCAAAGCTGACTCTCCCAAAGAAAAATCAACCCACATAAAGTCTTCAGATTTCTGAAACAATCAAAGGTCCAAAAACAAAAAAAGATTAGGATTGATTAATGTTTATGTTGGAAGTGTGTTCAAGGCAGTTTTCAAATCTGTGGTCTCTCTGGATGTGATGCTATGAATGTCAGCCAGATACTAGTTTATTTTTATTTTTTAATTTGATTCTAGGGCCCTGAGTCTGTATTTAATGTTCCAGTGAGCAAAAATAGTTGTTTGGCTCCAACGCAAGATTGATAGAAGCGATTTTCAGATGTGGAATCAAAACAGAGTGAAAAAATGTCACGTTTAAATAAAATGCAGTACTTGGAGGCATCATGTGGCCTCATAATAAATGAATTCGGGGAGCCAAGTTGACAGGTTCTGAAGGAGAATTCTTTCAAAAATTTGAGGTGATTCATTTTTATGATTAACTGTGGTAAAAACAATTACTAGAGAATTTTTAAGTGAAAGGAAAAGAGGCTTTGAGGTGTTTATAGATAACATCCGCTGCTCTCATTTTTATCCTTCATCACACAGAAGCTATGAAGTTGTGTGTGGGTGAAGTTTGGCTGAAGTGCCCTTGGATCCGGGCTGTTCCTTCATTGCAGGCCTCTTGTGTCAGACAGTCTTAGGGAGGGCAGGAGGGGAGCTGAAGTGTCTGGCGCAGGCCTCAGACAGACTGGTGTGTGAGTCACCCTGTCTGACCTAGGCAGGCTGCTAACCTCCTGATATCTCCCGTGCTGGGTGACAATTGGGACAGAACGAGAGAGCAATGAATGAATGTTGAACACCTAGCGTGGGACCTGGTATGTGGTGACTATTGAAAACAGCAATGGTGACCCTAAGCAACCTTTGTCGACCAACACTGCCTGCCTGCCGTAAGCTGTGTACTGTACAAGTGGGTGTTTTACAGAGAAGGCTTCCTGTAGGTCCAAAGATCTTGTCATCCGGAGAGGAGAAGGATGAACCGTGGGCAGAGGAGGACAGGACAGCTGTGCCCTTCTTGATGACAGACAGAATGTCCTTCCAACCTTGTAGTTAGGTTCCTGTGGCACACCCAGTAAATATCTACCAAGGGAATTGAATTGAAAAGGAAAGGAAAATGGAAAAGACCTGTGTATTTTGTTAGGATTCTTCAGGGGAAATGGAACCAGTGGATGTAGATATGTATAGAGAAGGAGATGTATCGTGGAGAATTTGCTCACATGCCACTATGGAGGCTGGCAAGTGTGCTTATCTGTGAGGGAAGCCTGCAGGCTGGAGACCCAGGAGAGCCAGCGGTGCGGATGAGTCTGAGGCAGTGTTCTGGGCAGTGCCGCTGGTGTGGGCAGGCTGGTCTCTGTGCTTTGTCTAGGCCATTAGTTTCCTTGAGGCGGCGAATTTAAAGGTCAGTCCGATCCTGAAACAGCCTCCGAGGTGAAATGCAAAGGAGACTCTCTCGTATCCTGAAAGTAATCACTTCTAAACAGATTCGTTAAGGAAGGTTTTCAGTCGTTAGAATATTAAGGTTTAACTCTTCCTTCTTGAATTTTATCTGTTATCTTTAGACACAGTTTTAATTTCCACGAATTCATGTGTTTGTAAGGAAGGAAGGGGTAATAGTGCCTTCTCCAAGGAGGGGCTGTGACGATGGAGACAGTGCGAGATTTGTCAGGAAGATGCTGAGTGAACTAGAGCTGCTGTTCTTAGCATTAGTGCTATGACTAGATTTTTTTTTTCTTTTTTTTTTTTTTTTGGTACCGAAGATCGAACTCGGAACCTTGTGCTTGCTAGGCAGGCGGCAGCACTACTGAGCTAAATCCCCGGGCCCTTACTGCTGTTGGTAGAAGTACACAAGCTTTTAAATTTAAATGCTCTGTCTAAGCCCAAACTTTTCCTACATTTTAAGAATATATCATGACCAAAAATAAAGTTTTGGATTATATGAAGAAATTTTCCTAATTTGCCCTAATAAATACTATCTGCCATCCATTATATGTAAATACTTTTTCTGCATTTTTGTTGAGATCTCCTTCTAGAGGAGGGGACTCAGGGAGCCGACCACGGACACAATGAATGACCAAAAGCTGATGGCTCGTGGCAAAGTTTATTTCTAACAGCGTGTTATATACTAGTTTTGAGGCCACACCACAGGCATGATCTCAGCGACTGGTAATAAATCCCAATCACAAGGAGGCATGGGTAAGATAAACAATCAGTCACAAGAAGCATCAAGCAGATATACATTGTTTAAGCTAAGAATACAACATCAAGATAAGACAACATCTGTTTATGACCAGAAGGGAGTGTAAACTGGGAACAAGAGCAAACACAGAGTTCAGGGGGTTGTTTGTAGGTCAGGGGACTTGGCTCCAGCAGGTCACCTTCGGAACTCCTGTGCCCCGGTGAGAACCAGCATTCCAGGGCTTGGGGTCAGCACTTCGGCCGCCTGTCCTCTCGTGCCCCAACAGATTTTTCTGATTTAATCATCAGGGCAAATATGGCATTGGGTGTATGATTGCACCCACTTCCAGATGGGGAACTGAGGCTTGGAAGTGTTAAATGATATACTCTGGGTCATGTGGTGGACAGCAGCAGAGCACGGCCTTGTTTGGAATTCTCTTGATTTGTTTGTTCGATTTTTCCACTTTGTCATATTGTGTTGTGGACGGAACAAGCTCAGCTAGATCCAAGCCTTCTACCTCCTTGGATTTAAAAATTTTGTCATTTTGAGGGTTCACATTTAATAGTTTCCTTTTTTATGTAAAAGAATTGTAGATATTTATGTTTCACATTGAGTTTTAATTTTTTTCTCTGCTCGGTTTCCTTTTCCACTGTAGCAGAGCCCCTGAAGATCCGACATGTGCATGATATGTCATGTTTTACATGCTAAGTAGTGGGTTGCTGCTTCCGAGCACAGAGAAATGACAAATAAACATGCGCAGGTATTTTTTTATAAGCTCAGTGTCAGTGAACTCGGCGGTTTGCAGCTGAATGATCCCATGAAAGTCAGCGATGGCCATCGGTAAATTCTGCTTCTTTTCAGTCACACTGGGGGTCTAGTAAGACTCAGCCCTTGCTGAGGGACTAAAAATTATGTAAAAATATGTCTGTGTATGTGTGTGTGTGTGTGTGTGTGTGTTCATACACGTACCAGCGTGTTTGTGTGTAATTTTTGCAAATATATATGGATGACCCTTTAGCCTGATTTCTGTCTGCCTCTGCAGCCAACTTTTTGTTCTTATCCCTAATGTGGCTTTAATGAAAAAAAGAATAAGTTAAGACTATAAGAGCAAGAAGCAATTTAAATATGTTCAGGGACCATTTTCATCTCCAGAATTAAGGATTATTTTAATCTTACATCATTGCCTTTTCTCTTTTACTTTCCTTTTTAGTTTTATTTTAGGATTCCCTATTTTTAATGTTCACACAGAGATTTCTTTAACTGAAATACCAAATAGTTTCTTTGGTGTGAAAAACTATAATAGTACACAGGATCCTAATGAGATAATTAATAATGTGAAATAGGAAGTAAAGGGCTAAAGGTGTAGGGAAAGTGGGAAGGGTGGGGGAAAGGTAATAAGGGAGAGGAAAAAAATATGAGAAACTGATAAAATGGAAATAAAGTGTTTATAAATGGGGAGGGGAGGAGGGGGTGAAGGGAGGGCAGGGACAAGGGGAAGAAATGAGAATCAAGACCTGTTATGTAAAGGTACAGAATCCCAATGATGAATGTAACTGTATTGTATACCTAGATTGTACCAATAAACTCAATAAAAAGAAAGAAAAAAAGAATTGCTGTCGAGAATTGCTTGCCACTTCTCAATGAGCTGGGCTTCTCTGGTACCCCTGGGTTCCTCAGTTCTTCATGAGTTGAATGTTCAGTTCTCTTTCATCTGCCTGATGATCTCGTCTGTGTGCCTCAAAACCAGATTCAGTCCTGTGCAGTTTTAAAGGCTTGCCTTTGCTTGTCCTCAGATGAATTCCTTACTCATTGGTGGCACCTCTTGGGCTCGTGCATATCTCTATTGCTGTTCTTACAGCTGTGATGTAATTTCCGAGCAAGGAGTCAGTGTGGTTTAGTGGTTAAGATCAACCTCATTGGGGTATAAGACAAACCTGGGTTTGAGGCGCAGTTCTTCCACCACTTAGCTTTTGCAATTAGAACAAAGGACTCAGCCCTTCTTAACCAGCTTTCTCATTTGTAGAGCACAGACAGTTGTTCATCTTTTCATGACATCAAGGAGATAATGAACAGGAAGTAGCCAGAGTGGTGTCCAGCCCTTGGCTGATGCACAAGAAAGTGGGGCCACCTGTTGTGATTACTCCAACATGTTGATCTCTGCTTTTGGTTCCACCACCTTGAGGGTCCCAGACCTTGTTCTGGTTATTTCAGTTTCCATACCTCTAACTTCTGGCGCAGGATGCTCAGTACTTACATAATAAATTCTGTATGAGATGGATCCACTGAATCATTTTGTTGTTTTGTTTTGTTTTGTTTTGGTACCGGGGATCGAACTTGGGACCTTGGCCTTATGAACCAGGTGGTGGAACCACTAAGCTAGATCCCCGGCCCCATTGCATCATTTTGCAAACCCACAGTCTGTGGTTAGCAAAGTTCACATTCATCCTTCATTAAATGACATTCATTTTATCTTAATATTTGTCATGTTTTCCTTTAAAGGAGCTGTTTTCCTTCAAAGACACCCGAAGTCACATGCTTTGACTTTGTGTAAAGTCACCTGGAATTTGAGACTGGCTTATTTTTCATTCCCTTTGAAATACCAGGCAGAGGTACAACTGTGCTTTTGATGGGTTCAGCCAGTTAGGGACTTATAATTATTGTGTCCCTTCCTAAATAGCACCCTACAAAATTGATCTAAATGCAGCAAAAGCTTTTACAGCCCTTAGGGCCAGGTAGTAGCTGCACATTCTTTTCCTATCACTCAACATTTCCCAGCAACAAATGAACATTAACACATGGTTTGCTGTTACAATTTTTCAAACGTAGGAGAGTGGTTAGCACTGACCGGGGCATAGTAATGGTCAGCAAAGAGGAAGTAGACAGTGGCTAAATCAAACAGCTCTCTCTCTACAAATTTTGGCTACACCCCTTCAGAGATGGTGGGACTTTACTTCTCACATATCCTTAAGGACCTCAGTGTCCTCATTTCAGAACAAGATCAAAAACTGAAGATACAGTTGGTGTCGGGCTCATCCATCTTAGGAAGATTGGATGACTCGATGTACGTTTAACTCATTACAGGTTCAGCCTATGGTAAATTCTCAATTAAGGGTTGTTGATCAAGACAACAATTCAAGATCATGAGACAGTATTAGGTAGTAGAATGGGCATGGGGATCTTGGTGATGTAGCCAATTAGAAACTGGATGATTTTGTAAATGTGTGCCGCTTGCAACCCTAAATTAATACTATAAAAATGAAGTGGTCCATTTTTCTCTTCTCCTTTGCATTCTATGATCTTTACTTCATGAAGAAATGTGTCTGTCTCTCTATAGCCACATGATTCTGACATATTGCCATAAGGAGGCTAAAATCAGTATTGTAGTCACGTATAAAGATGTCCTTTTGGAGTGACCTTGGACAAAGTGCAGATGAGCATAATTAGTTTTTCTCTATACTTTTATTTCTTCATCTCACTGAGAAGGGGAAATCACTGTCGTGTGCATGTGCCTGCTGCAGAACTCCTCTGCAGATCTTGGAGTAATGCATGTGGCTCTTTCTTTGAAGGGGCTCAGTAGTGCCACCGGGTGTTAATCATCAGTTCCGAAAAGTGTCATTGAACAGCAGGGGAAATATGTTAGTCCTTGCATGAGTAGAAAAGGGATTATTTTCAAATATTTCACAGCCCCAAGGACCCTCTTCAGGGAGCTTCCTTTTTTTTTTCACCTTCCCATTTGGAGAAAAGGTGCCAAGTTTTCCCTGTTTTAGAAATACAGCTTTGAGTGTAGTGGAAGATGCTTAATGTGAGAAAATTAAAGGCTAAAATATGTAGTGATCAGTCAGCGTGGGTGCTACCATCCAGAGCGGTCACCATTCCTCTTCCCACAAAAATATGCACAGTATTCTACAAAGCAAGGTTAAGGAGGTGCACTTGGAAATCACTGCCAGGGTTGGGTGGTTTGGGATGGGAAATGCCCTAATCACAGCAGGAAGGAAGAATGAAAGGAAAGGATGATGAAACAAAATAGGGAACAGTGGAAAGATGGAATGGTGGGGTCAAGAGAGTTACTAGGCTAGAACTTACTTTTCAGTGAAGTGAATACTCAGGGGCCTTTGGAATGAGAACTAAAGGTCTTCTGTTCCATTCCCAGTAGACATGGGTTTGATATCCCTGGCTCCTACTGCCTTTCTTGCAGATGGCTGAACCCGTTTCTTACCTTTTGGTGGGGAGCCCCTGCTTGTTTGGCAGGGTGAAGGGCCTGACCAAGCTATGGCCTGTGCCTGGAGAATTTGGGAGCCCCAAAGAGCTAGAGCCACAGGTAGAGGGCTGAAGAGGAGATGCATTTCCAGCAGAGCTCGGGGACATGACTCGGCCTTTTGTGTAGTTGGTTGGAATCAAGCAAGAGGGAGCTAGCTGCAGGTCACATAGTGAAGAATATCCATTGATGTGCTCCTTGAGGGGAAGCAAAGGTGTTCTACTTGGTCTCTTTGAGGGTAGGTTGGTTTTCACTCCTGATGCTGGCAAAGGGAGTAAAGTGGGAGAGGAACCTGTACATTCTAATACCTCAGTGGCTTCGCCTGTACAGCAGGGGTGGTAAGACTTACTGGGCACATTAGAGAGTAAACGAAGCCCTTACAAGGCATATGCCTTGTAATATTCGTTTTCTGCTCTTCAGCTGCTCCACAAGTATTTTGCAGCCAATTTAATTTTATAGCCCAGGTGTCACCGCACACCTGGAGGTCTACCTTTTCAAACCTGGGCAAAAACTGCCCCCTCTCCTTTTGGGCCCTCCTTCTCTCTTGGCCGCAGGTCCATTGTAGCCCCCACAAGGATTTACCAGACTTCTTAATGTGTCAGTGATCTGTCTCTCGTTGTACATAGTGAGCTTCTGAGGGCAAGGCCAACGCTTTACTCCTCCCTGGATTCCCATCTCACAGCACCTCGCCTGCCATGTAGGAAACATTTGGCAGGTTTCCCAGGTACCAGTTTGTTTATACGTTTTACACAGTTACAAATTACCTATTCCTTATTCAAGTGCTTAGGACCAGAAGTGTTTTGGAGTGATCTTGGAGTGTTTGGGATTTTGGAATATTTACAATAGACTTCCCTGGTTAAACAGCACAAACCTAATAATATGAAATCCAAAATGCTCCAAAATTCAAAACTTTCTGAGCCTATTTCAGAGCAGTTTGGATTTTGGATTTTCAGATTAGGAAAACAACCTGTGTGCTATTTGAGGTGAATTTGTATTCCTGGGCCTTGTTCACTTTCCTAGGTCATGATAACCAAAGGGCTCAATCTTTCATCTGGAAAGAAACCTGGAAAATTTTCAAGTTTGATTCCTTTTCTTGGAGTTAGAATGGAAAAAAAAAGCAATTTTCTTATGGTTTTGGTGGGTGATAGAACCTGGATTTCATCTGTGGACAGCAGTGTAATAAAGCTCCCTCTTCTCGTGACATCTCTTCCTACCTGGCTCTTTTCAGCAGTAACTGAGAATTGGAAGGAGAATATGCTACCTAAGGAAAAAAAACATCCTGAAATAGAGCCTAAAACCAAATTAGAATAGGCCTTTGGATTAGCTATGCCATTTTAGTCATTCATTAGTGCTGATAATTAGCAGAATTAGGATGAGCATTTAAATTATGGCTTAGACAACAAAACATCTCTAGGAATGAAATTACCATTCCACTTCCATTTCCCATGCGATTTTGAAATCACTTACATAAAAATGGAGCCGAGAGTGGCTTTGATGCTGGGGCCTCTGAGCTCCAGAACCCAAGTGGATCATGGAATGATGACGAAAGGCACAGTTATGTTGCCTGTTATCACAGACCCCTCTGCAGCAAATTAGAGTTTATAAGTCACTTTTATATCAGTAGGATCTTAGCAAATTAGAGCAGGAAGGGATCACAGAAATCATGTAAGGTGACCCCTTCAGCTTGTGGATGAGGAACATGAGATGCTTCATGTGATGCTCACAGCAGGCCTGTTGTGTGAGGTAGGAAGGGCAAGTGGTATTATTCCCACTGTAAGGAGGCTAGAGATGAAAGAAGAGAAAGATTTGGGCCATTTTGGTATGGGGAGCCTTGGCCCCATTGACCCCAGGTCCTCTTCTGTGTAACCCACATTTGTTCAGCCTACCTTCTCTGTCCTCAAACTAGCCCCTCCCTCTTTTCTGCTTTTCTCCAATCGCTCTTTCTCCTCGTGCTGATTGATGCCATAGCACTTACTGTCTTAGCTACTTTCTCGTCACTGAGACACAGTGCTGGATACCTGCAACTCGAAGGTGGAAAGGTTCATTTTGGATCACAGTTTGTAGAGGTTTCAGTCCATAGTTGGCTAGCTCCAAGGCAGTGCAGTGTGGCAGAGGGGCATTGAGGAGGAGAAACAGTCGGTGGTGTGGTGGTGGGAAGCAGAGAGTGATCAAGGGAGGAAGGGGGAAATAGGTTCCTTCAGACCATACCCCCAGTGACCCATATCCTCCACCAGGCTTCCCCTCCCAACATCACATGGAGCTATGAACTCATCAGTGAATATCATGCCCCTGTGATCCACTTACCTCCCCAAAGCCGCGCTTATAAGGGCATCAGGCTTGGGGGGGACTCTAGATATAAACAACAACAGTGATTGTGTCAGTTAATCTTAATTGTCAACTTGTCTGAGTTTAGAGACTCCTTGAATGTGACTGGATCATGGGAGCGGCTATGTTCATCGGTGGATGAACCTCCTCATATTCATAGCTGACTGAATGTGCTATTAGGAGATGGGGCTCAGCTGGAGGTGGGAGGATGTGTTCAAAGGATGTATCTCCCACTGGGACTGTTCCACTTCTGCTTCCTGACCACAGTGAACTGAGCAGCTTTGTTCCGCCCCCTCCCTGCCACCATGTTGTTTCTGCAGAGAAGCTGGCCAGTCTGGATCTGAACCCTTAATACCATGAGCCCAGATAAACCTCTCCTCCTTTAAGCTGAATCTCTCAACTGTTTTGTGCCAGCAGTGGAAAGCTGACTGATACATGAATGTCATAGAAAGCACATATAAGCACAAGAACCCAAATTCAAAAAAGAAAGAAAGCACATATATAGCTTCCTAATCAGAGTATCATTTTCATGAATTTCACGTTTTTTTCACAGCTGGAGTCCAAGCACCAGAAGCAGTGCCTGGCCCCCCACAAGCACTCAATAAGTGCTTGTTAAAAGGTTGAATGACAGACTGAAGAGAGAGGTGGCAAATTTCAGTAGTCTGGAGTAAAGAGACTTAAAAAAATTAAGTGTGAGTCCAAAGTGGCCTGTCGGTTTTCACTGCTCTAACCTCAGCTTTTAACTAATTCACTCATTACACAAAGACTTCAGAGGGGCCTCTGTAATTCTGGATACGATTCCAGGTACTGGGAAACTACAGTATCAAAACAAATGAGCAATTCCTGTAAAAGGAGCCTTCCACTTTTGGTATATCGAGATGACAGTAAATAAGTAAAGGCAATGTATAAAGAAATGTATACATTTGTATCTCTGTGTGTATTTTTGTAAAGCAAGACTAAAATAGAAGATCAAAGCGGAAATGAGACTATGGGGTCTAGTTTTACAGGGGGTATCGCAATTCTCCCTGATGAATGAATTTTAATCAAATGTTCATGGGGAAAAATGAGTGTTTAAAACTGTGAATTGTTTTCAAAATGTCTGAGTAAACATTCTCCTAGTAAAATAGGTATACCTTCAAGCTCTGACGTAGGAAGTCAAGTCGGAGCTAAAATATTGGCAAGCAGTTGGCTCCCTATGCTCTTCTCCCTGCTCTGCGTTGTTCTCTGCACTGAGGAAGAACAGCCTGCAGGGCTGATGGCAGAGGAGCTTCAAGTTCAAGACTGCAACCTGGCAAAGCCCCTTTGTGACCAAGGCCAGACAGCTTTAGGCTCCAGTACCACCCACCACTTCCATCTTTAAACTCTGTGATCAAAGGCCAGTCAGTCACTGATCCCAGCCCCTAGGCTCTCATTTCTTAAATGATGTTGAGCAGATACCTTTCTCGCTCTTGGATGAAAATTGGCCTGGATGTGGGAGTAGGCCACCACGCACATGTGAAAAAGAAGCTACCCTGGGTTTCTTCTGTGCACCAGCACCAGCAGTAACTGCAGGGCCGTGACACACGTTCACCATCTCAGCTCAGAAAAGATGGGACGTTCTAATCAGATTTTAAATGTTATGCGGGCGCCAAGTAATTATCGTTATATTTGCCTTAAAATTAAACTGCCATTATTAAAATTTGTATTAAATCTTTTCCCCCTTTGGTAGTTAGGAAAGATTGTTTCTGAGTCATATGATGGAGCCCCAGATGACACAAAGTCTTAGGACTTAGCTCTGACTTGGAGTGGAGCTGGAGACTGGAGAGGGTCGGTGGCTTTGCTGGCCTCCAGGCTGGCTGTGCTTTCTCCTCCTCTGCTTTATCCTAAAACAGGCTTTTATTTCCTCTTTACAGATGACTTCATGTCTCTAAGGCGGTTATTATTTTCATTTCTCAACTCAAAAAATAGATGCTCACATATGCTCAGTTATTTGTTCATCCAAAGCCAAGTGAGTGAGCTGGGTATGCACTAGGCCAAGAGAGCACACAGTCAGTGTGGGCCCACCTGGCCTGTGGGGAAGGGCAGTTCCAGAAGGGCACCGGTGCCCAGGCTTAGTGCAGGGCCTTTGTATTATGCTCTGTCACTGCTGAAGCATCGGGCGGGGTGATGGCCCTTCTCAGTCTGAAGTGTATCGTCACTGCTATTAACAATGATGGCAGTGATCATCATGAAGATCGGGCTGTGCAGTGGTGCCCTTGTGGCTGAAGCCCTGAGGGAAAGAGGACTGCACAGGCCCCCACCCTGAGGGCGAGCACATGGAGTCAGGCCACAGGGTGACAGGTGTACTAGTAACAGCAGCTGGCTTCTGACATAGAGAGGCAGCCAGGCAGGCAGTCCCATGCATGCTGAATCATCGCAGAGTTCTAGGGTAACTGTAGTGTTAGTCCTGTGTCGCAGATGACAGAAGAAAGGCCTGAGTGGCGTGGGTAGCGCACTAAGCTGCTGAGTCCGTATGGCTCATAGCTGGAAGCTGGACCCCCTGAAGTACCGATGCACAGTCCCAGTGTGAGCTGCCTCCTCATCCCTGCACCCCTTCTGGCCTTTATCGTCTCTGTAACCTTCCCTTTGGTTCATCAGGATGACCATTGGAGCCTTCCCGATGGGGAGGCTGCTGGCGATGCCTAAGCCAACACTATTTGAGCTAATTGTGTACAATTTAGCATTCCCCAAGCGCCGGCAGTCCTCATTCAAACCAAGTGTGAACGTTTTTAAATTAGCTTTCACAGTTTGATTCACAAGCAGCAAATGCAAAACGGCACAGGATTAATTTTTCCAGCCGCCACCATGATGGCATAGCTGAAGGCGATCTTAGCTCATTTCCTTGAACAGTTAGAAAGGAGCTGGGTGATGTTCTTAGGAGGATGGAGATCTCAGGGCTCTGGCTACAGAAAGATCAGATATACAGGCTGCACGCTGGCAGCATGGACCAGAGCATATGAAGATGAAGGATGTTGGAATCCAATGGTTTTGGGTATGTTGGTCCTGCCATCCCCTGGTTGTGTGAATTGAGGCAGGTTAATTACTCTTGCTGGGCCTCAGTTTGCATCCTTGTAAATTGGAAATAATATGGCCAGATAGGGAAGAGGGTCTGGGGAGGAGAAAGTTTGCTACGAGTGACGTGCCCAAGCAGCACATTGGACACATTGGAGGGGTCTCAGTCAGTCAGAGTTATTGTGATTGGAGTCACCCTTGAATTTTGTTTTCTTGCAAACAACATTCATTGTCTTGGAGCAGGGAGGCTTTTTTTCTCAGCAGTCATTTATTGAGCACTTATGCCAAGTGCTTTGACTGGCACCAGAGATGAAGGAGTGATAAATCACAGCCCTCTCCATAAAGGAGCTCTTGAGTTGTTGTCGAGTAGACGCATGAGGGCCGTCTTTTTAATGCAGGGCAATGGCTACAGTACGGGTGCAGAGGAGCAGCTTCTGATCCACCTTGCAGGGACCTCAAGGAGAAGAGAAGCTAAGAGGATTCAGGAATCCGCCAGATGAAAGGGTTGGAAGAGAGTTTCAGGCAAGAAAAAGCAGGGTCTGCTGTTTGTTCCAAAATGTTGGGGCAAACTCTGTGCATGAGCGATTCAGTCACCCTTGTCTCTGTAAAACCCTTACCTGTGACGTGGACATTAGGGTAGCACCTGCCTCATGGGGCTGTTGTCAGGCTAAAATGAGGTATGTCAAAGAACAGTACCTAGAGTTATTATTAATATGCTTAGACTAACATCTGGTGCGGAGCACTACTGTGCGTTCTCCTCAGTGACTTCTGGCTGTTGTTGAACAGCGTTGACATCTCTGAAGAGTTATTGTTAGGGCTGTTGCCATGCAGTGTACACTCTCAATCATCAAGAGGTTTTCTTAGTACAGCACACTCTAGACCTATTTGACCACTATGTGGGTGGGGGACATTTCTTTGTAGTGAATTCCTGGTAACAATCTTTTCTCCAGCACTTTGTACTCTAAGGTCTGTGAAGTGCTGTCCTGGATACAACAGGTGACATATGTTTTCTTGTCCTAAGAAAGCTTGACATAGTTGAGTCTAATAGCTGGACTGGTAGGAAAGAGGAGAGGTAATAGATGGAGAGTTTTCTCTCTCTTTTGTTTAAGGATGCCTAATTTTGTACATATACCAGTCCTTGGCATTTGCATAGAAACCCGTGTTCGGAGGGGTTGGAACTTGAAGTATTAGAAGGATTCTCCCTTTGATTATTTAAATTAACATATGGTATTCATGTCATATGAAGTCCTTGATTTTATAGGCATTGATCGGCACAGGGTGGACAAATGAAAAATGTTTAGTGTACAAAAAGGTGGCCCGTGCTTGGTTTGCTTAGTGCCTAAGCCAGGATTTGGGATCAGCTGTGTGACAGAAAATGGGCATGGCAGATTGAGTCCCATCTGAACGCAGGATGTTCCTGGGCTTGAGGGACTGGCGCAGATCTGGATGCAGGGAGCCCTAGATTAGACATAGCACATGGAGGTAAGGATCATAGCTTCCATGATCAGACTGTGCACATTGAAGTCTCTGCTCTGCCCTGACCAGCTGTGCAGGTTTGGGTGAATGTTCATTTCTCAGTGTCCTTGTCTGGAAGCTGGTTTGAAGAGTCCTGCTAACTTCCAGCAGCTGTTCTTGGAATGGCACCCGGGCATAGTACAGGCTGTGTAAGTGTTGGCTGCCAGGTGAAAGGCAGCTTGGACACTTTGAGGGCAAATGAGCTAGCATCCCCAAGGCTCTGTTTCTGTTTTTCATTGACCTACCCTCCACAACTATTAGGGAGATTGAAAAGACAGAGTGAGTGAGAGAGGTCTTTCTCCTAGTGTAGACCTCATATGTGTTGAAAGACAGCCCTGCTTTCTAGATGATGCCCTTCTTACCAGTCAGACTTGGCACTTCTGTTCCCTCGCTGTGTGCCTAGGGCAGCGGCTGTGCAGAACACATAACATGATGTATGCATCAAGCACAGTCCAGGCACTGACCCTTGCTAGATGGTATCCGTTGTAACTATCCAGATACACCTGGCATCTATGGCCTCCCAAGGAACTGAAGCAAATGTGAATGGTATCTCTCCACCGCCTAGCAAACGGTTACAGTGCCTGAGTTTCCATAGTGGCTGTAGCATTTGATTCTGGTAGCTGCCCGATCAGTTCAAGTACTGTGTATCTGGGCGACCGTCTTCACAGGCTGCAACATACTGCTGCGGTGGTTTTCCTGAGCCACACATCTGGATGGGATTTCCTTGCTTTCCCCTTACAGGATCCGGAGTGCTTATTGTGTGCCAGCATGCAACACACAAAAATTGACAGCAGGCACGTGCTTTTGAATGTAGCCCAAAAGAAGGAACTTGGGTACAAGCATTGATTCACCGTAGTTCAGTCTCAGGATTTCCAGGGCTTGGCACTGAGTGCTTCTGTCACGTGCTTCATCTTCTTGTAGAGTGGCTTAGTCGTAGGTCATCTAAATCGGGCATTACCTCTCTTTTTCCATTTTCAGGTCAGTGGAACCAGGGTCAGCTTCCAGGAATGTCTGCTTTGTAAATTCCCTTCTAGTGGGGAAACTTGGAGAGCACCAGGAGTTTGAATCCAAACCATCCCAGACAATGCTAGGTCTCTACCCTGCTCACCAAGCTCCAGAGCTCTGGGTCCGTGGCCTTGAATTGAGGATTAATTAAGTACTGCTGCAGAACAATGTATCTGTGGCTTAATACTAAAAATCTTTTCTTGATGCTTAACCTTAGGATGATAGGTGTCGTGTCATAACTCGATTGTAAAGGCTATAATATGGGATCATATCTTAATCTTTTAATTCAACCTATAATGCAAATTATAATCCTTTACAATTCTGAGCAGCATATGGTAGTGTGTATATAGTGCATATTCAGAAAACACTAGCTAGATTTTGATTACAAAGTGACTCTTAAAAGACGAGACTCTTAGTACCTTTAGCAAACCAGTTCCGTTATAGTGCCAGCCGGAAGTCACTGTCCTGCCACCACATTTCCTCATTTTCACTCTGCTTTCTTCAGTGTCCCTGAAGAGATAGCAGTTTAGTCATAAGAACATAGCAGACTGTTATGTTCAAGGCTTTGAAACAGTTTGTTAAACCTTCCAGCAGAGTTGTCATATTTTTCCTCAGTTGGTGAGAAGGAGATGGGGAGCCGTCATGGCGAAGGGACACAGTGTGAGTGGGGACACTCTGTCAGGCTTTTGTGTTCATCTTCTCCCATCTAGTCTTCACTCAGCAGTGCCTTTCATTATCCCTTTTCACATATGAGGAGATGGGGGCTTGGAGAAGGTAAGCAAATCCTGTGACCGAATTGAACCAGTATGTTGGAGCGACGTCTTTACTTCTGTGCTTATCTCAGTACTATTCTCCATACTCAGGAAATGCAGTTAGCCTGCCTCCATCAACAGGGGGATAAAGAGAATGTTGGATACCATTCAGCCTCCAAAGGACCAGGCTCTGTCTGCAGCAATGTGAATGAGCCTGGAGGATATTGCATTCAGTGAAATAAGCCATGCACAGAAAGGCGGATGCCACACTCACATTTAGCACCTTAAAAGTTGATCTCGGAGTAGAAATGATGGTGGTTACCAGAGACTGGGCAAGGTAGGGAAAGGGTGATGAGAGGATGAACATTGTGTAGAAAATTACAGATAGTAAGCATCAATTCTAATATTCTCTGGCACAGTAGGTTAATTAGAGTTAACAGTAATATATTGCATATTCCTAGTAGCTAGAAGAGAGGATTTTGAATGTTCTTACCATAATAAACGATAAGTCTGTGAGGTGATCGATATGCTAATTACTAAAATTTAATCATTCATGTATGTATATATTAAAACATCACACGATACCCCCACAATATGTCTATTCCATGTCAGTAAGAAATTTAAAAGACAGATTTACACAAAGGTAACTCCACCAAGATAATATAGCTTTCATTTAGAGATTCAGAAGTTCTTATTTATCTAACATCTCATGTATTCCTTTCAGTAACTGCAACAGTTAAGCTTGATAGTTTCCACTCAGTTGGCTTAGGAGCCACCCATGATATTGGTGGCCCCTACTTCTGGGTGTGCTGAGTAAGGTCATGAGGGTGTGGTTTTGGGTCTGTGTCTGGTCCCTGTCCCCTTCCTCTCTGACACTGTTTCCCCTTGCTTTGCTTCCTCACTGTCATAAGCTACGTAAATTTGCTCCTCTATATCCTTCTGCCTTAATGTTTCTGGTTGGCCCCAGATAACCATGGACTGATTCCTCTGAAACAGTGAACCAAATTAAACCTCTCTTCCTTTAGGTTGTGGGTGTCAAGCACTGTGTCCAGCAACAGGAAAGCTTACTGAAATAGTAACCTTAGGAAGTAGGACTTAATGCACTAGGCCCCTGAGGTTGTCAGGGCAGAGCCGTGATTAGTACACAAGACTATGGGCTTCAGAGATTAAAAGTAATAATAATAACTGTAGCTTTTTTCTGATCACATCCAAAACAAAAATTCTATGAAGAATGAAAGACTCAGCTGGGACTGCAGCCTGTTATCCATTGCTAAGCAGGAAGTTCACAGTAAGTTCCTTAATTACAAATGAGTTCCTTTCTGGGAGAATGTTCAAAAGTCAAATTTATTTGTTCGTAAGTCTGACAAAATGAATCTTGTACTGTACTGTTGGCTTCATTGGCACAGCGGAGTTCACATGTTCCATGATCTTGGCCTTCTTTAGAATTGTTCCAATGGTTGAATGATTTATTCTACAAGAACGAGAGACATCTACCATTTTTCTGCCTTGGTCCAAACTCTCAGTTATTTTTGCTTTTGTTTCCATGGTTATTGCTTTGCACTTCCCATCAGCCCCCTCTGCATCACCAGTGCTCCTCTTGCTTGTGGACACCCTGGGCTCTGATTGAGCACCGTACTGCTGTGTACAACTGCACTGTGCAGTCAGCACACAGCAGCACAGCTGTGACAGTGTTCAGCAGTCACGTGAGCTACTTGCACAATTGGTTCCCATTTATACATCTTCATAATGTGAACTCCTTTGGTATTTGAAAATTCACAACTAGAATGTTTATAAATTGGGGACTTACTGTACCATATCTTTAACTAGGGCCATTTGCTTTTATAAAGTTATATTAGATGTCAATCTATTTCCAAATTTTCAATAGAAAATTTAAAAGAATCCCCGAGTTTTCCTTCCAGATATTTGGTTCAAGACACCACAGCACTGAGAGTGTCTAATGCAGGGAGGGAATTGAGATGGGAAAGAAAAAGTATATATTATATCCATGCACACATGTATGTATCCAAATACTCACATGTTCCATAACTACCTTCTAAATGAGCCAGGGGTCTGTGTGTTCCTGATTAATCCACAAGATTTAGGTTTTCTCCAGTAAGATTCAACCTTTCTTGACTGGAATACAGGAAATGCAATGGGGAAGGGTAATGGAGAGGAAGGAAAAGAGGCAAGGTATAAAAAGAAAGGCTGTGGTAGGCAGTGCTGACCTGATGGGTCCTTACAGCCGCCCTAGCAGTGTGGAGGTGTGCTTTACTCATTCCTCGTTCGCTCAGGAGCAGAGAGTCACAAGTACCCACTCACTTCAGGCCCTGTTCCAGGTGCTGAAGCGGTAAACCAGTCTCTGCTATCCTAGGGTTTGCACTGTGGCTGGGAGCATTGTACATTAAACCAAATAAATGTAGAAATTATAGGATCGCTTAGAAAGTGTCACGGAGAACACCACAGTAGGGATGGCAGATGGAGCCTGCAGGATGTAGGGGTTTGTCATTTAAATAGAGAGATTGGGGAACATGACATTTGGGCAAGGACTTGAATAGGTTGCAGGAGCCTGTGGTTGTGAATGAGGAGATGATGGTTTGCAGGAGGGTACTGCTGTGTGTAGGTGAGAAGTTGGCATCCCAGGTAGATACATTAAAAAATTAAAAGGTGCTTATTCATTTCCTGTGTACACTGAGGAGTTAGAGAGTCAAGAGTGGGTAACAAAGCCTATTTATAAGTGCTACAGAAGGGCGGATGCTGAGGAGGAGACCACCTTTCCAATTCCAGTCCTACCTCCATGTGCGCTGGCAGGGGGATGGTGAGCAGTCTGGTTTCTTATCTGTAAAATGGGAAAGTGAAATCTATTTACATCCTTACTACACATATAAATAACACAGGGAACCGCTTAGGGTACGTACTGTAACCCACAGGGCAGACCTGGAGGGGCAACCTCTGGAGACTTGTGATTGGCAGCATAAGGTTGTAGTTAAGAGCCCAACTCAGAGACCAGCTATCTCCCAAACCATATAACTACAGTACTTAATGTAGGCAGGTTCGTTAGCCTCTCCTGGAATCCTGGTAAGATGCAAGTGGTATTAGGGCCTGCCCACAGCCTGTTGTGTGAATTAGCTCAGTTAATCTGTAAGCACGCAGGATCATGTCTGACACAGAGGAATCAAAACCACTCGGTAGTGGTGGTGTGCAGTCCCGTAAGTTATTCAGAGTACCCCAAGGCCATTAGCATCTCTAAGCTTCATGATACTTATTTCCAGTGCACTTTTTTTAAATTTCAGTGTTTTCTGAATCTAAATTTTGCCTAAATGCCAAACACTGTCAGTTAAACCAAATCCTTCTGTTCAGCCGTCTCTTTGCTTGTTCCATGCAATCAGAGTGTCTCTTTAATTTCCTTCTGGATTAGTCATGTTTACCAACAGCTCCAAAAATACATTAAAACTTTCAGAAAGGAAAGGACAATAGCGATAACAAGGTATTAGAGGTTGTATAAACTTGTCATACTTGAAGTTAATGTGGAAAATGTGGAGAAGAAAATAATAAGGGGAAATTTGGGAAATTGGGCAATGATGCTTAACCAAAATGACATGTGCATCTCTGAATGTAAATGCACAAATTTGTTAATGCCTTGCCGCTGCCTGCCATCCTGAGGTTTTATCACATCATAATGCAGTGATGAGGTATTTCTTTGCTTTTTTAGTTTTTCCACTTGCAGATGCCAACAAAGATTATTTGTAATTTCAGAAATAAAGATGCTCAAAAGCAACATCTGTGATTCCATATTTTTCTGTGGGATGCAAAATGCATGTCTTATTCCTCTTCGTAACCAGGGAATATTTGCAGTCAAACATAATTCCTGTGTACTTGATTTAGCTCCGGGCCACTGACTAAAAGGTTTTAAAATAGTGCCCGTACTTTTGGTGTCTGCATTATGTGGATTCTTGACCTTTTAATCCCCATTTTCTTTAATGCAAATACAAGAGAGTTTATCAGTTGATTCAGATGAGTGGGAGTGTGCCATGTAAATTTCTAGGAATTATGCACTAAATTACAGTACCCATTTGGGGGCTTAAATATTATTCTCCACTACACAAAACTGGCATGGATTTTGTTTTAACTGAAATGGCACACGGTGGCAGGCAATTATTTTTGTTATTGTATTTCCAATCCTGGCCTCCAGAACCTAAGGACAATGGAAGGGGATGTTCATTTATAATTTGACCTCCTGAATTGTTCTTGAAATGCAATTTAATCCTCATATCAAGCAAAGTCCAATGCTGTATTTGCCAGTAAAATAGTCATTTGCATTTTTTATTGACAATACAAATTGTGTTTAATCAGGCAGCCAGTGTGTCAGCCTTTCCAAATGATTGAAGACCCATTTTTGTTCAAACTGTCCTATTTTGGGCCCAGTGTATTTTGTTCTTTTTAATTGTCAGGACACAAAATATTACCTTTTAACATGGTGCTTTAAAAAAATTTTTTTCCCAGTTCCCACATAGCTAGATTTGCTTGTTTCCTGAAGAAACTCAGGAGGATCTTAGATTCTTTACATATGTACAGATTTCAAGCCATCTCAGAAAAATGGTTAGAACATACTAACTTTGGTAATTGTTAAAAGGACTATTGTGGGATGGACCTAGTTCTAGACCATGGATCAAAAGCCTAGGAGTTGATCGTATATTGTTAGAAAGAAATGTATTCTTTTCCACTTCCTACCCAAATGATACCTCACTTCTCTGAGATCCAGTTTCCTTATTTAAATAGGAAGGACAGCAATGCCTCCTAACTTTCTTTACCATTTACAGGAGTTGGTTCTCGTCCAAGTAAGTTTGCAGCCAGAATTGTGAAAAGAGTCAAGTCTGTGAACAAAGGTGTCACTGTGTATCATCATAATTTTTTATCATTATTAACTGGACCTTTCCCACCGGGTTGCTGTTGGACTGAAGGAGTCTGTAACGTGCTGACAGCAAGCCCTAGCATGTGCTGAATCCTCCAGTGTTTGCTGTATTAAGTGCTCACTGTATGTCAGGCATGATGCCGTGGATCCGTATGTACAGTAGCTTGGGACCCAACTCCACTTAGAGAAGAGGAGAAGCCCTTTCCCCAGGGGCCTGTGCTTCTTTCATCCCGTGCTCAGGTCTGGAGTGGAAGCCGATGATGGTGGTGTCCCAGGCCCTTCCACTGTCCTCAGGCCGCACAGCCTCCACTTTCACCACGGACTATGTCTCCGCTCTCATGCCCACTGAGCTAGTGTCCCCTGTAATATAGAGGAGTCCCTGCCCGCGGACCTTTTCCTGTCCCTCTTTTCCAACTCTTCCTTCACGGTCTCCACCAGTCCCGACTCTGTCCTGGTAGTTCCAGTATGACATGAAGTGTTAGTGATGATGAAAGTGATGGATCCTACTTAGTTCCTGAAGATGGAAAATCTCAAACTTGGTTCATTTGATCCACAGAGACACAGAAAATAACATTCATTAAGAGTATAACATGTGGCAAAACTGTCGCAAGCAGTTAATACATGTGAATTTATTCCACCCTCGCAGCAGCCTTGTGTAATGGGTTTTAATGCTGTCTGTAATCGACAGATAAAGTGCCAGTCTGTGGGAGGCCAGGTGGCTTTGTGAGAAGACTGGCCTTAGCTGTCTCCAGTTTCTTCTTAATTGGGTGGTCACACATAGTTTGTCTAGCGCTGTGCTGTGGCAGGAGTATACTTAGGTGGACGAATGAGGAAGGGGGCGACACCCTTTATGGAACACTCATATGCCAGGCACAGCCCCTTCCCCCCTCTGCACAAGTGATGCCAAGCCTTGTTGGCAACAGCCCGGACGGTGAGTGTGCCCATCTGCCCTCTGGCCAGAGACTGGATACAGAGAACCTGAGCCCCTGTCCTTCCTGTTGTCATATGGCGAGCCTGGGCTTGAACCCAGGTCTGTAGGATTGGGAAGGTGAGATTTTCATTTGGGTATAACTTCCTCCCTCGTAAGGACCTAGTGAGAAACAGAACCGGCAAGGTGCCTGCCATGAGGAGGGTTTCCTGCCAGCCCAGTTGTTCAGTAAAGCCCATAAGTCGTTGAGTGACCCAGCAGCTCATTACAGACAGTGGCAAGACAGACCAAAGGGAAGTGAGAGAGCCTGGATGTCCAAGGGAAGCACTGTGCTTCCTAGGTTCTCAGGAGACACCTCTCTGAGGTCTGGGGAAGGAAACAGCTGTGCACTGAGCCAAGCCAAGAGAGTCCAGGCAGAGAGAAGGGCAGACAGTGCCATGCTTTGGAGCTGAAGATGGCACAGAGAGGGGGGCCCTGGGGCTGGGGAGAGGCAGGCCGAGGCAGATAAAGCCGGTGTCATAGAATGGGGTGGGAAGTTTGGACTTTCTTCCGGTTCTCTAAAATAGGACAAAATGTGTTGCATGACATGGAGCAGCTCCTCTGCAGCTCCGAGTCCCTGGGTTGTTATTGTTAGATGTGTGGAACAGTCCCTACCCACTGTGCCTCTCCCTCTTGGGGATGGTTTAAGGGTCAGATGACTCAGAACAAATTAGAAGCCTTCTTCAGAAGCCACAGGGAAAGATGGCCCGTTCACCCAATGCTTCATCTGGGTGCAAAGACTGAGTGGAGAGGAAAGGAAGCTAAGTGCTGGACTTCCTGAGTATCGAGTCTTTCACTGACTAATAATAATAAGAAGAATGATAATAAATATTCAACAAGCTCTTGCTATGCCAGAAACCGAGCTAAGCTCTTTAAATGCAGTATCATTTAATCCTCACAACACTATAAAGGATATAGACACTATTATTCCCTCCATTTGACTGTTAAGGGGCAAAAGTACAGTGATGTTAAGTCTCTATCTTTATGTGGTTGTGAATAACAGAGAACTCCATAAGTGGCTCAGTCAGCAAGATGTTTATTTTTGTTCTGTACAGGAAGCCCAAATTGAGGGCAATTTAGTGCTGGTAAAAGAGCTAGGAAAGTCAAGAACCTAAGCTACATCTGCCTTTCTGCTATGTCCTTCTTACCATGGAGTCTTGGTTTCTCATGAACTGAACACTGCTGTGGTAACTCCGGTCTTTTCCTCTCGTTGCCAAATCAGAAGGAAGCAGAGAAGACCAAAAGGAGAAGGACAACTGCTGGATGGGTAAAAATCTTCACATGTAGGGCTTTGGCTCTTGTGAGGAAGAAAGCCTTTCTCAGGACATTCATCTATATCTCCTCCTCTAGCTGGGACACACGGCCAACCCTAGCTGAAAGAGAAGCAGGATTCTAGTCTTTCTTGTGTGATTCTCTACTTCCTAGTCTCACCTGGCCTTCTGAGTCTTCATAGTCAGCAAAGGTAGCGAGAAGGCTGGGAGGAGGAGTGTTGGAAGATCCAACCCTTAGGATTTTCCCAGTCACGGAACAGAAAATGTGAAATGGAACATTTTGTTTCAGCCACTTTGACCCCAGAGGTCCTGTCCTTCTCCATGGTGGCCATCATCTGGGAATCTTGGAAAAGACCTTTAACCTCAGTATGCCACTACTTGTTTGTAAAATCAATCAATCAATCAATCAATCACGAGTATTGAAGAATTCAGATGATTGGGAGGACAAAGCCAGATGCAGTGTCTGGCACATAGCAGGTGCACATCAAGTGCATGACAGCTGTTCTTATTGTCCTGTTGTTGTCCTTATTGTTGGGAGGATCTTGACCAGCATTTATGGATACAGAGACAAACAAGGTACAACACAGCCTTTGCTGTCTAGGATCTCTTCTGTTCGGACCTGTTTGGAAATAATAACTTGCAATGCAAAATTCCAGAGGGGGTAAGGGTGGCAGTGGCATATGATAGGGAGTAGCGCAGGTGCCGTGGGGTGCACAGGCAGAGATGCCAAGGGCCGGGGTTGGTGTTTGCCAAGTCACCAGAAGGCCACTTTGCCTGGCCTCTTGGTAAACTGTAGGCATGTCCCATAAGCTGCAAAGGGTCAGCCAAGCAGACATCAGCAAGTCTTCTGTGCACCTCCCCTATGACAGGTGCCATCAGGTGTTCAGGACATAAGGAGGCATGACATGTGACCCCTCCTCTCAGGAAGAAATGTATCTCACTGACCTGTTTCCTTTTTCTTTTTCCATTAAGTTTATTGGCACATTTTAGGTATACAGTACGATGACATTCATCATTGGGAATTTATACCTTTACTGAATATATCTTGGCTCTTATTTTTTTTCCCCAAATGAGACTAACCTGGCTTTTGGCCCCCATGTCTTCCATGCCTGATTCAGGGCTAGATGGTTTGTGGACATTGTCTCGTTGAACTGGGAGGTGATCCTGGTGAGCCTTTTATAGGGAGGGAGAGTGAGGCCCAGTAAGATGAACTGAGTCCCCCAGGGATGCTTGGCTAGTAAGGGGTGCAGCAGGGATGCGGGTGCACCGGGTCCCCAGCCTGTACCTGCTCCACCGAAGCTTCTAGAAGACACCCACATGTGCGCATGCTCCCCACGCACTGCCCTGATGATCAGATGATACAGTGCTCTAGAGCCAAATGCGATGGGGATGTGAGTGCTGGGCTGGCTTTGTTTATTTCTTTACATGCTCATTTATTAAGAACAAGGAAAGCCCTCCCTTTTACCCCCAGTAAATTCCCTCCAGCTTGTCACTTCCTCCTCAGCCAGACTGATTAGCTGGAGTGGAGCTGTCCGTATGGCTTTGAGGGTGAAGGCAGATGACTTGATTGTAGTTCACTGCCTCAGCTGTCGTCAGGCTGCCTGCCTAACTATGATCCTGATTGCCCTGCTAACCCTTTGAAAAACACCACCAGAGCGAGCGCATGAAACATTAAAAACCGCCCCCTGGGTAACTGCTATTGCCTTCTGAATTAACACCAGAAATGCTCATTGGAGAGATGCGGTTTAACTCAGGCAATCTTGCTTGGCGGGATAATGAATATCATACGTTATACTTTCACCTAATAGAACACCATCCATTCTTTAGTTATTTTTATTGATTGACCACTTCTGGATTATTAGTGGTAGGTTTCCCCCCAACAATTTGTTAGATTTAATGCTGATCACTTACGTACCTTCTTCTGCTGTTACGAGTATCTCTGAGCTGGAGCTGAGCTTGTGAATATTGAAGTAGGGGTGTGTGTGTGTGTGTGTGTTTGTCTATGGGTTTGTATTTTTCCTTGAAAGAGACAAATTGCAGACCATTTTGGAATTAATGAACGTGATGCATAAATAACCTAACTAAACTGAAGCATAACAAAAAATCGAACTGCTGCCGATGACACTGAAGAAGGTTTCCAAGAGGCAGATAATCAAGGCTGCGCAATTAGAATAACATCCAATATGCAGAGAGCAGAAAGGCCACCTGCGAAGGGAGGGTGGGTTGCAAAACTCGTGACAGTAGAAAAGATGAGTAAGGACCTGTCCAAGTGCACCTTCGCTGGCTGTAACCAGGAAATGGGACGCCGTGCGCGGCAGTGCCCACCTCGCTCACATGCGGACCCTGCATGAGTTTTCTCCAGGCCTTGTCACAGGCTGTTCAGGGAGGCAGGAGGATGTGGCTGGAAGGCAGGTGCCTTGGGCTCCACTTCTTTCCTAACCTAATTTCCTAACCCTGTAACCTTGGGATGCACTGGCATGCTGAACCACTTTTCTTCCAGTGCTCCTTGGGTCGGGTCCAGCTTCTTTGGGGAACATCGTTCTGGGCTGCATGAGGATTTCAGAGGGGGAGTTACAGAAAGGTGCAGGTGGGAGTGGCAGAAGTTTCTCGATGAAGGAAGAAGAGCTTCACATTTGTTTGCTGAACTGTTGTGGATATTAGTAACCTTTCCTTAGGCCCTCACTTTGTGGCAGCATGTTTACAATGTCCATATATCAATGATCCTATTGATAATTACATTAATAACAACCAGATTGGACCCAGTGATTTATCATTTTCAAAGCAGTGTTTAGATGTGGTATTTCGCCTCCCTTGCCCCACCCAGGCTGGCATCATTGCAGGCAGGTGTCCAACTTTGAAGTTTTTCTTACTGGTAATTTCAAGTCCATGAGGGAAATGTAAATCCTGTCATGGCTATCAGGTGTGGAATCTGGCAGTACAAGAGAAGGGACGAGAAGTCCCTCTGTGTTTGCATGGGTTTGGTCCCAGGATCCCTAGGGATACAGAAACCCAGGAGTGCTCAAGTCCTTTATCAAACATGGCAGCCTTTGCATATAACTGTGAACATTCTCCTACGCACTTTCAATCATCTCTAGCTTACTTATACCTAAACCAATGTAAATCCAGTGGAAATGGTTGTGATGCTATATTATTTAGGAGATGACAATCAGGAAAGAATTCTGGATGTGTTCCATACAGGCACATTTTTTTTTCTGAATACTTTTGATCCACAGATGGTTGAATGCTCGGAGAGTTGGCTCTACTGGTAGTCAGAAGGACTAGCATTAAACTGTGTGGCTTCCAGTTATTTGTTTTGTCATCCTCATCAAATCATCTAAACTTTCTGGAAGTATTAATGTCCATATCTTTCAAATAATGTGGAATAAACTCAACTGAGAAAATGATATTTTCATGTAGTTTGATGTGTGATATAAGGAAGTGCTTCACTGCTGAGGAACACAATACAAATGTGTGGGATTTGGTGGGGTACCTGCCATTTAGACCAGACCCCACCTCCAAGTGGACATGCCAGACCACTGCAGTGATCTTTGCCACAAGGTGATGTGCAATCCCAGAAGTTCTTTCCAACACTCCAGGTGACCACTTGCCAGATGATTAGCTCTGCTCAGTGAAATGAACACTCTCGTGTCATCCGGGTTCTCTACCTGGTGTTGGGCTCAGGACCTGCCCCAGCCATTCTCCTCCTCAGAATTTGGCTTTTTCACTCTGCCCCAAATTCCCATGATCTGACCCAGAAAGCTTGCAAACCCACCCACCTCTCAGAAGCTAGGTGGATGTGCCACATGCTGCTAGTTACGTGGCAGCTGTGAGAAATGTCACCCTGCAGGATGCAACAGCCGGCATGGGGAGCAAACAACCTGGCAAGACCAAGACGTGTATTTTTAGACCCAAGAGACTGAAGAGTGTATGCTCCGTGATGATTAGATCCTTTCCCAAATATGTCCTGCTGAGTCCTTAGAGACCCCAATTAAAAATGTAATGCTGCATGTTGTTTTTAAACATACTGAAAGTACCTGAGTCCTGAGTTTCAGATCAATCCTAGACCCATGCTCATGGGGGTTTCTTTTTTTTTCCTCTCTTTTTAATCTTTCCAGCTTTAAGGAAATAAGGGATTTGCCCACTCAAATCTATCTCAAGGGGCTAAGTTCTATCAACCCCATCCCCGTGACAAGAATCATGCCCTTCTCATTATATCCTTATATCCCTGCCCTGCTGCTTTGTTTAACAGGAATTGTGTCAGTATTTAAATTTTTCCTCTCCTGCCAAGGACACAGGCAGTGTGATTTGACACATGGCACCATTTTGGTCATCCCTTAACCTTCTTTTCCCCCAATATCTTGTATGGCAGAGCTAACCATGTTGGGGACCTTGATTGCTAGGAAGTTTGGCAGCAGATCTAAAGAGGCCCCATCTTCAGCCCACTGTTTCCTTGTAGGTCACATAGAGATAAATTCACATACTTAGGAAAACTGTCAACAGTTTGCACTGTGAAAGGCACTTGTTGCCCTGGATGGCAGTGCATGAGACACAGACACAAGGGCTGGTCCACAAACACGGCATGTCTAAATTTAAATAATTTATAACAGGAGAAGACACAGTGCCACGATCCCCCTTGAAATCTTCCCCTATTGGTTTGGACACCTTTCCCTCATTCTTATAACTTTCTGAAGTAGTCCTGGAAGTTCTCTTTTGTGTCTTTACAAAGAATGATGAAAAATAACAGGATGAAGGAAGGCAGATTCCTGAAAATATTAGTGTGTCCTAATGCACCTTATTCACCAGACCTGGCACCATGACACTTCTGGTTGTTTCCCGAGGTCAAAGTGACTGTGAAATCTAAATGTTTGTATCAGTTCAGGACATTGAGGCAGCCACAACAGCATAACTAAAGACACAATGGAAGAAGAATTCCAGAGCTGCTTCAGAAAGTGGCAAGAATGATAGAAGAGTGTTCAAAGTGAAGGACAGTATTTTGAGGGGAATTAATGATAATGTGTTTTTGCAGTAATAACTTTAAAAAATTTTTTTACATACTCACTGTATTTTCTTATCATACCACATAAACCTGGTAGAAACTGATGCCTGACCACAAGTGATGGTGAACCTTTCAGAGCTTCAATGATTAATAGCCCACTGCGCCACACGTGTGAGAGGTTCACCTCCACTGCTTTAGGCTATCTTGTCAGGTCCCTGAGAAGAGTCAGGACCTTGTAGGTTATCTTGTAAAGAGGGCTCTATGTAGAAAAAGACTGGGAGGCTCTGCCTGTAAGTCCCCCACCCAAGTTCCTGTACTGAAGCTCTGGAGCCCTGTGTGCTGGTATATAGATGTAGACCATTTGGAAGGGATCAGTATAGAGGTGGTCTTGAAGGTGGGGTCTATCATGGGACTAGTATCCTTGTAGGAAAACAAAGAGAGACCAGAGCTCCCTTTTCATCATGGGAGGGTACAAGAGAAGGTGGCCATCAGGATCCATGAAGAGAATTCTTATCAGGGCCCAAATCTGCAAGCATGTTGACCTTGGACTTCCTGGCCTCCAGAACTGTGAGGAATATGGCTACCCATTGCTAAATGACAGGGATGAATGTAAGCAGTGTGACCTCGGGGGCTTTTCCATAGTTCAAACATTGTAGCACACTCTTGCCCAAGCTAACACATCACAATGTCACCAGTGATGCGATCTGATCAGAATGTGGTCCCTTGTTGACTGAAATATGGTCCATGTCTGTAAATTTCAGTTGTTTAAACCACCCTATTCCAGCAAAGCGAAGACTCTGCCTGTTCTTCCCTCCTCTTAGAGAGACACAGTGTGTATGGTTACATCAAAGGTTCTGAGAAGTCCTATGGTGGAGAAGGTGCTTCCACTAGTCTCTGTCCACAAAACTCATTTTCAGAGCATTCCCATAGGCTAGTTTTCTCCAGAAGTCATGTTGGTAAAAACTGGGTCAGATCATGGTTTGCCCTCAATTTCCTGCCTCCTTCAGAATTCATGTCTGGGTCAGGCAGAACTGGAATTTCTGCTTTTTGTTTGATCTTAGGCCCAGATGTTCCTAAACTCACGTCTAAGCATAGTTGGAGAACTGAGAAGAATGAAGTGGTCCAGGAATGGCTTGACATTTTGAATAGGAAGGGAAATATGAGAAGGACTGCAGCCAGTAGTGCACAGCAGAATGTTAATTTTCCCCAGACATGTCAGTGCTGGACAGTAAGCTCTGAGGGGCAGGGCCTTGTCCTAGTCACAAGTTCATCCGAGCAAAACGGAGAGCCCAGGGAAATCACTAGTACATGCTTGTTGAAATCATTTGCAGGTCATAATAGACTCATAAATCTCCAATGCTTCGAAGAAACCAAGCATTTACTTAGACTAAATTGGGCTTTGAACAAGAAACCAGCATTCGAAGTGGAAGAGTGTGTATTGGAGATCAGTCGTGGACTGCTGAGCTGGCCCTAATGGAACAGATCTGGAAAGGAACAAGAGGTTCAATTAGTTCTTGATGTCATGAGTTGTTCTAGGGAGGGAGCAGGTTCCTGAGGAGGTGAGAAGGTGAGGGAAGCCAAAGACATTGCACACTTCATTGAGTTTGCTCTGTGGCCATGGAGTTGGCCCCATTCACCTTTAATAATTCATTTGTGCAATTGTGGTCACCTGCTTACAATCACGTTTAGCTTTAGAGCTGTTGGAGACATGAGTACTTTCTAGAGAATGGTTCCTTTAGCCATCACACCAAAACTGGAGGAGTAGTGTCCTCAAAAGTCAATGGGTTGTGGTGTGGGGCAGCAGAGAGAAAAGGGCTAACTTCAAACCCAGCTCCAACAAAGGCTGAGAAGCAGAGAAGAAAGATGGATGTTGGGGTGGGGATGGCTTGTGACGGAGGAAAGAGGACCCGCTTTGAATGATTCTCACAGCTACCACAGTGAGGCTTTGGACTGTTTTCCATTTCCATGTCTTTGTATCCTCCTGTCTAACACATACTGCTAATTGAATGCTTTTTTATAGATTCCAAGGCCCACATTAACATTGTCTATTTTTAATTTCATATAGTGGGGGAAATCCCTTGGTTTTATTGACTACATCTTTATCTGGCTTCACATAATTAGAAAAAAAAAAACAGATAAAATGATACCTTTTCTGCTAATGAATAATTCATGTCCTCTTTGTCTTTTGTCATAAGAGGAAGCCTAGCAGGTCTGCCTTAAATTAGGATATGTGAAAATGAGAGAAAATGCAAGTGATTTACTCTAAATGAAGTGGAGTATGAATTCCTAAAAATCTGAGTCCTCCTCTGTAATAAAGTTGAGACTGGTTCACTTAATGGCTCACCTGCGCCAGGTGGAGCCCAAATTTAGAACATATGAATCCCATTGACCTGTTAATTTGAAATGTTTTAATCTGCATAAAAATGGATTGTATTAATTGTTTCACATTAACCAGGTCTGACTGTAATGTCTGATTGCATTAAGCTCAATTTTCTCTATCTGGGCTCTTTGCAGTCCTTTGCCCCAAACACAGGTAGCCTTTTTCTCCTCTCTGCTCTCTTCTGAACAGGTGGAGGCCTATGGCTCTCGGATGAGAGACCCCACCAGCCTTCTGTAAATAACAACACAACAAAGTCCTCATACCGACACTACCAGACACCTCTGGAAATGTTCCTCTTTTCTAATTACCCTCTGTAACATTTCTCCACCTCAAATTTACTGGTTTACATTAGCCTCACAATCTTGATGAATAACTTGAACTCTTTATTCCAACTGGTGCTTCAGAAAATCTTAAATTTTTAAATGTAGTTCTTTATTATTATACAAACATAGGCTGAGACGTAGAAGAGGACTGGGGCTTGCTAGGGACTAATGGAACATATACAGCCCGATTGCATCTTAACTTGCCTTTGGGGAGATCACAGTCTGGTTGCAGCAATATGGCTTACGCATATGAAATATTAAATAATGGTGCAAATCAACACTTAAGGGAAAATTTCAGGTCCAGTGTGATTAGTGGTTAAATGAGTGATAGGATTTGTAGAGAATAAGAAATATTTAGCTTCTCTGAATGTACCCTATGTTTGGATATTGGTTTTTCCACCTGTGCTTCCAGAGTCAGAGGCTGTGGTGAGTTCTTTCCTGGATCTGGGGTACTCTTTGGAACTCAGGAGAATCATAACCTGTTCCAGAAAGCCTTGCTCAGCCACTGCAGAAGTGGCCAAGAAGTGATGCTTGAGAGCCACCACTGAGCTTCAGGTGAGGCTGGTGACAGCCGTGGCCGGGACCCACTTCTTGGCCAGTGTTTCCCAGATGCGGTCCCTTTCTTTGCCCTTCTTGTATTGTCATTTTCACTTACATTCCCTCCTAGACGTTTGTCTGTACTTGTGTCCTGAGTACCTCTCTTCATCTAATTATGTCTTAAAGTGAATGGGAACAAAGCTGTGTGGCTCTTCTAACACTGTTTTGGATGATAACATGGAACACATTTATTGAAAACTGTCAGCAGTTTGAGAAGTTGATGAGGTGTTACACGCATGCACCAACTCCCCACAAGGAATGTAATCACGATGTACTGAAACATGTACTAATAAAACGTAAAAGCCGAGCAAAAGCCATATAAATAAATGGCAGAAAAATGATTCTTAAAGTCCTCAGCTGGCAGAGGTCAAAGTCAACAGGATAAGTCAAGTCAGGTGCTTGGTATCAGATTTCACATGAAAAGATGGGATGAGGTAGGCTTAGCTTGATCTCTTTAATAGCAGGAGGGGAGACTTACTGGGTATATATCGCTTTGAGCCCTTGATAACATGGCTGTGATATACATCTGGCTGCTAAGAAAATCACAGTATGATTAGCAGACACATTAATGAGAGTGTAGTATTCATTTGCACTAGGTACTGGACTGCTGTCTCTCCTTTGGGTACCACACTCTGAGGGCATAGTGGGAATCATGGAAAATATAGACATCATACCATGGGGATGGGCATGTGGGAATAAAACCCTGGAGAAGAAAGGACATGGTGGGGACACAACTGCCTTTGCAGAAGGCCTGACCATTGTGGGCAGAGAGCAGAAATATGCTGTTCAGCTCCACAGGACAGAGCCAGGGCCGATGGGACCCATGGAAGCAGGTTTTGGCTCAGCATAGGAAATACTCTGTGCCAGTGAGAGCTGTCCAATAATAGAAGCGGCTGCCTGGGGAGATGGTGAGAGCAAGCACGCTCTCTATCTTTGGAAATGTTCTCGCAGAGGCTGGATAGCCATCTGGTGTGGGTATTGTAGAAAGATTCCTGCATTTGATAGATGAACAAAATTTAGTTGATGACTATCATAGTAAATATGACTGCTTTATACTGAATGCTGCTAACGTGCCAGGTAGTGTACAAAAGCAAGTTCGTACCCTTTACAGTCCTAGTAAAAATGAGCATTACTACTGCTGTCATATAGAAGAAATAGACTTGGGACTAAGATTTGAGCCCTGGGTTTTCTTTTTTAGTTTCTGAGGATTGAACTCAGGTCCTTGCACTTGCAAGGCAGGCAGTGGAAACCCTGGGTTTTCTGATGCAAAATGCAGTCTGTTAACTGTAGCACCTGCCTGTTATGGTCCTGTCCCCCTCAGAGATCCTCTGATTGATTTCAGACACTGAATTTAAAGTGATCTGTAGGTAGTCGGTGTTATGAAAGGTGCTATATAGGTGGACGTGGAGGCTTGGGAGTTGACAGCACGGTCAGGGGGGCAGGTGCAAATCTGAGTCATCATAAGGTGAGGTGGCCATTGGGTTGGTGAGAAGCCCAGGGTAATGACTGTGTTGTTGGAAACTTGAGATGGGAATGACTGGGAATTGTGCTTTCTGTGAGCTGTTACTGTAGCTGTTACTTGGAAAATGGGTTAAAATTGTGAATGCTTCTATAAATCTTTCATTCTGGATTCAGATTATGCAAAGTCAAGTGCTGAAACTGGGGTCGTTATGATATAGGGGCTAAGGATAAAGCCCCTGCCTGGGTTGATGGCTGGACACAGCCCTCCCTCTCTTGCTATATGTGCCTTTCTGTGTATTCCCTTTGTACCTCTTGCTTTTATCATCTGTAAAATGGGGATGATACTACTGTCCCCATAGGTGTATCCAGAGGAGTATGTGAAAGAATCCATGTAAGGTCTTCAAGAAGTGGCTGACACATTATAAAGTTCTTAATTGGTGTTTCTGCACAGATTAGCTATGAAGCCTAAGTAAAACCTGAAGAATCATAAGCGGAGTATTTCGCTAATGCCATGTGCTGTCCACTTTATTTCATTCCAGTCTAGCTGCAAGAATCCAGCTTACATTTTTAAAATAAAAAAAAAATACACCACTGATGACCACTACACATTTTAGCCATTTTACTTCTGTGTTTAATAAACTGAATTGATCTCCCTCTTCTCTGTAATCCCGGGTTAACATACAGAAGTGCGGCTGCCAAGGCTGAAGTCAGATTTACCTGGATAAATTTCAACATCATCATTCAGTAGCGAGATGTGGGGCAATTTGCATAGTCACTGTACACCTCCTTTTCTTTTGGTAAATGTAGATAATGGCAATACCTACCTCACTGAGATTTGAGATTAAATGAGGTTAAGTATATAATGTACATATAACAGTGCCTAGGGGCCTTCAACGTAGTAAGTGGTCTACAAATGATGATGATCCTAATGTATAGAGTAGTAAGACAAAGGAGGGTACAATGCCCCAGGACCCTATTGTATCTCTTGTTGTTGGTGATATAACCCCATATTGAGTGAACATAATCTAGAAGGGATAAATAAGTTTCTCTGTGAGTGAGAGGCTCACTTTCGTGGGCTTGAGAGGGCATCTGCGATGCTCCTGAAATAGCCCAGGACCTAGGGGAAATGACCTATGTTTTCACTAATTTTATGTGACCTTCAGAATTCAAGAAGTGGCAGGGTGCACAGGCACCTTACAAGGATGAGCACCTTGCCAAGGAACATAAGGAAGAGAGAACCAGGCTAAAGTGACTTAAGGAACGAAATCATTTTGTCATCTGATCTAACGGAGAGTCACAGGTGAGTGTTTCCAAGATTGGTGCCGTAGTTCCAAGAGGTGATCAGAGGCTTAATTCCTCCAACTCTGTGTCACCCTTAGATTAATTGCTCAGAGTCCCAGGATAGCGGCCATAAACCCATGTATCATACCATCACATAATTTCATCAAAAACAAAACAAAACAAAACAAAAATAAATGAAGGCAGCCAGGATGGTAGTAAGAAGGAAACCTTATTTGTCTTTTTTTTTTTAATCAGAGGGGAAAGATTGTTTTGCAGACGGAACTCACACAAAGCAAGACACCCACCCACCCCCTGCTTAGTCTTCATTTGCCAGAAATGGATCATATGGCCACTTCCAGCCAGAAAAGAGGCCAAGAAAGCCAAGATTTGGCTCCTTCAGCATCTCTAAGGGAGGTGGGCAAGAAGACAGTATAAGTGAAAAGGCTTTTGGTTCATCAGTGTGCTAGTTAGTGAAAACATGAGAGCTGTGCCATAGGAGAGGCCGAGCAAAGTACCTAAACTGAGGGGAGGCAGGGGGCTGTTTATTGGTAAGAGACAAAACAGAAGGGAATGAGAGAATTGAGGGGAACTTGAAGGGCTTTCAAGATGCCTTACCCTTCCAGGCATCATTCTTCAGTGACTAACGCAAAGGAAGTGACTGGGTTCCAAATATGAGAGGAGAAAAACTGTCACAGAAGAGGCGGCCAATTGCTCTTGCTTGCAGCTGCTGAATCTAACCCAAATCTGTCCCCCCATCTTCAGCTGGGTGGGAGCTGACCGTGTGCCTGCCAGCATAAAGATGCTGGTTTCAGTACCTCCAACCCCCGATCTCCAAACGAGCTGTTCTGCTCCTGGGAAGGGGCCCGGCATACACAGTAGTAACAGGTCTAGCAATTAGCAGCAGCCCTGGGGCCTTGTAACACTTTTCAAAAGGCAAGGTGATTCAGGAAGATCTGTCCCGACCTCTAAGAGTTTCCCAGATGGAGAGACAGGTGGGAACCTCCGATGGTAATGACACAGAAGCCTTGCACCTGCAGTTGTTAAAGGGTGTGTGTTAGGAGATGTGGGACAAAGGCACAGCATGGAGGCTGCGTATCGGTTGCTGATGGGAAAGCCAATTTTTATACATGATGTTGGCAAATTGCGCTACCTTAAAGGGTAGAACTGTGTCAAGCAGTCATGTCAAAATAAACATATGAAATGAGCAGCAGTCCCAAGACTTGTTTCATCTCCTCTGTCCTCCATCTGGGGGCTTGGGAATTAGATGAACATTTTTTGTGCAAATTAATTGGTAAATAAAAGGTTGGTAGTTTAATAATGCCTTTTACCATCCAGAGTCAGTGTGCTCTCTAATTAAAAAATGGAAGAAGACAGTAAGATTAGTGAAAAACATATTTCTTTATCTCTCTTGGAATTTAGGGACAGCCTTACAGAAGAGCCACCTTGTGATTTTTTTTTTTAATATATATATACTGGGGCTCAAACTTGGGACCTCCCGCTTGCAAGGCAGGTGGCAGCACCACTGAGCTAAATCCCCAGCCCTATATCTTGATGCTTGAAGGCTGACTTGTCACATGCCAGGGTCACAGAGGTGGTGGTGGAGCCAGGGATTTGAAGTAGGTTCTTTTAGGTGAAGGAAGAGCAATTCAAGTGCATAAAGTTGTAAAGTGTGATCAGCATGTGCTTTTTTTGTTCTTGAAACACATTTCTCCATTTCCAGATATTGTTTCTGGAATTGTAAGGTTGGGTTGGAGGTGCCATTAGGCTCCACCCACTTAGACACAGTTGATTGGTTTGGGACTTTGCCTGGACCAATCAAAGTCTTGCCTGGCACTTTTTTTTTTCACTCCTGTGCATATCCTCACAAAAGCAAACCAGGTAGTTCTGCATCCAGGATTAACATCAACTTCCATATCTTACTTCTCACTGGGGTAGGGAGCCTGGGAGACAGACAAAAAAGCAGTAAACTGTAATAAATAAGATTGTTTCATAGACCGTTACAGCAGATTTTCTTAACTATTGAAGTACCTGCAGGTCACCTAGGTGTTTTCCTAATGTACAGATTTTGACTTAAGTAGGTCTGGATTCATTTCCAACAAGCTGTGGTATTATATTGTTCCTGATTCGAGGACAACATGTAACAGCAGCAAACTAATCAAAGAGAATATTTGCAATTCAGGAAATATGAAAAGGTAGTAGAGTATAAGGCTCTATGGGAGTAGGGTAGAAGTGTGTTGTCATCTCCTGCAGTATGATTAGGACAGCATTATGGTGGTAGCATTTACGTAAACTTGAAAGAAGTAATTCTATTTATATACTTTAATTTTTTTGTTTTAAGCATGCATGTTCATTAACTATTGCTACATAATAAATCACTCAAAAAAAAATAGCAACCAATGTCATTGTCCCATAGCCCTGGGGTCAGCCCAGCTGGGTCTCCATGCTGGGGGCATCTCAGACACCTCACTCCAGGGACTGACCCGGGCTGCTGCAGTCCCCAGGCTCATGTGGGGAAGATGTGTTCCTAAGCTCACTATCAGGGTAGTTGCCAGCTCAATTCCCCATAGGCCTGCAATGGGGGCCTCAGTTCTCCCTAGGCTGTTGGCTGAAAGCGCCCATCAGCTTCTTGCCCTGTGAGCCTCCTGCACTCACAAGTATGGCATCTGGGTTCCCTCAGAGCCAGCAGATGTGAGGGCAAGAGATGGCAAGCAACAAGAAGGCAGTGGCTTTCTACAAATGAATTAATTTAATGACATCCCATCACTTTTTGCCATTAGAAATGAACCACTGCTTTAACCCACTCAGGGAGAGTACCGAGGTGGGGTTCACTGTGGCTGTTGTAGATGTTGCCCACCTCAGCGTGTTATCTGGGTGTCTTACGTCCTTGAGTGAGTTGCTTTTATGGGCAGTTTGTTAAACAAAGAGGATCATGGGAATTTTTGGCTCCTGACAGAAGCCAGATGAAGCCACCTGGCTCTGATTGAACTAGAGTTGGCTTTGGTCAATCTTATCTTTTAAGGTGGGTCCAAGCCTGTTTTCCTGTTGTGAGATATTCAGATAGAGACAGGTAGGACACTGAGCACTGTGGGCAGGCAAGCTCTGACTGACCCCCTGGCCATTTTAATGCTGCCAATAAAACTGCCCGAGGAGCCTGCCAAGGAGACAGATGCTGCTGCTGGAGAAATACCTTCTGCAGCCTGGCATTTGGCCGATAATTGCTCTTGGAGAGGAAATTAACTCTTCACGTGAGGGGGAAGGTGGACGAAGCCTGACTGTCAAGTGTAGAGATGATTTAGAACAAGTACTGCAAATAAAATGCAAAAAGTTTCAATAAAAAATAGAAGACATTTGTACAGATCTAAGGTTTGGGTCTTTAAAAAATCCAACTCAGGAAGAACTTCTTGTTTTCTAGGCACATACTATACAATAAATTGAAGTATCTACACAATGCCTTGCCTGTTTCCTCTCTCCTATTCATTTTGAAGTCATATTTCTTTTGACAACAATTTCCTGCTTTACAGATGTGTAACATAGAAACAGCACCAGCTTAGGACTGTGAATAGGCTCCCTCATTTAGTAAGAGGAGACTCAAGCTTTCCTCTTCCTGGTTTTTCTCTTTAAATTTGGAGAGCAGTACTTTTCCTATACAGTTGTTTAAAAGATTTGGTTAAGTACTACCAAAATATTCCTTGCCATACCACAGGTACTTAATAGATAATGTCTGAGTGGATTCTCTATTTGCAGTAACAATGATGGGAGGAGATTTAAAGTCCTCCAACACAGACAGGAAAATTCAAGCCTAGAAGATCTAATTTCTTTTCCCTTTCTTCCTTCCTTTTCTCCTTCCCTCCCTCACCTTCAGATACCACCGTGTTGTGGGTTAGGTAACAGCATATGAATTGGAGGGCACATGAACATTCAGTCTGTAGCAATGGCTAAATTACATTTTCCGTGTCATGAAAAGAATACACTAAGCACAGTTGATTGAGCAATGCTGGGTACCAGTAGGCGAGTTCGAAGCTGCGTACCATCTCGAGTGGGAGGTGCCAGTGGATCCCATTTATCGGTGAAGGAAACAGTGACCTAGATGGGGGTAGTGGATCCATTAGGCCCTACAAGTCTGTGGCCATGGGAACTATGGTGATTTTTAGGGTCTGCACAAAAATATTTTGTTGTTGTTGCTGCTGCTGCTGCTGTTTTAAAATCAGCACAAGGAAATGAACCCTTAGGGCTAGAGATTGCGCTTGACTTCAGAGAAAAGTGGTCATAGAGTATAATTTTTCACATTTTTTATGGAGAAAGATGTGCTTGGGGCCCTGACAGCCACAGTGCAGAAACTGTGTGGAACTCTGGTAAGTCGTAGCTCGCTCAGAGCTGTAATGGGAGGGTGGTACAGCTACACCTACAGGGACACAGACATGGTCCCAAGCCTTCTTTCTTTCCCTGCCATACCTTGAGACCTCACACTCATTTGGCGTCACCCCACACCAACCCTGGCCTTCATTTCCCAGAAAGGTTAAGTGCCTAACGATGGAGGCACTGTGTCCTTAATTTGCACACCCCATCTGCTCGAGGATAATGACAGGTAGAAATGTACAAAACCTTTCCACGGTGCCTCACCCCAGCGTTCCTGAGCAAAGGCACAGGCCCAGCCAGGGCCCTCGTGAGAGCCAGTGCCGTCAGAGGCAGGCTTGTTGTTGGCCCTGACCTCATTAAAGTGGACAGTTCAATTAGGCGGAGTGCAGAGCTGGCCTCCTGGAACTCTTAGATAATGAGCAAATGGAGAAATAGGTGGGCAGCAGCCATGCTGGAATTTGTACACCACGCCGCTGCCCACCAGCCACTTCTGCAGATGAGAAGCTGGAGGAAGCCTGGCTTTGATTTCCCTATGCAGTAGGGCAGAGTACATGGGGGTTGGTTTCCATTCAACACAAACCATGTTCTGGTCTGAGTTATAAAATAGGGTTTTAATAAAGCCTTCGTATCATTCTGGGTATCACAACAACTAAAGTTGATCCTGGGTGCCATAGTGCCTGTCCCAGTGATGTTCTCTGTGGCGTTTAACTTGCGATGCCATGGTACCTTCAGCTGAGTTATTCGCAAAAACAGGCATCTGAGTTACTGTAGAAGCCAGCCTCTTAGATATAACTGTATGTTCTCTTTTAGAGTCTGTGTTTCCCAGTTGTATAATATGAAAGATGAAGATCATTTCTAGACTACCTCTTGGCTCTGGACTGTTTCTTGAGCAACTACTCATAGAAAGCCCCAAGTTAAAGGTAGGGGATTTGGTGTGGGGAATCACACGAGGTCACAAACAGAACAGAACAAATACATACAAATCTTGCTCACTTTTAGGATGGTGGTGGTTCCTCAGTTATGGAGGAACAGCTGCAAACTTCACGTACTCCCACTTTGCTACGATTTTAGATTGCAAAGTGAAAAATCAGTATTCACATTTCAGAGATGAGGTTACTGGGCTCTGAGAGGTTAAGAAATCATAGTTTACCGCCTGCAATTAAGACGGACTTCACCGCTTACTGTCTGCAATTAAGACTGATTGACCATGGGATTGTTAATGCTCAGAGTCACCCTGTTTGTTGCCATTGTTTCACATTCAAATTGAGAAGAAGGAAGCTTTCACCCATGCAGACGCATCAGCAGCGAACTCACTGGCTTGAGTTGAGGTTTCCCCTGGATGACCTTTGCTTCATAGATTCTGCTTGGAGTAAAAGGTGTGGAAATTCCAGCTGATAAAGCTCCAGAAGCTCCGGAGAATGTCAGCCTGTCCTGTGAGTTAAGCTGGATCTTCCCTTCCTGGGAGCAAGGTTCAGCATTGTAAACATGCGCTAACCAACATAACTGATCTTTCCTGCCTTTTAGACAGGATGGAGGCAGGAAGCCTTTGTTAGGGCAGGAATTATCATCCTGAGATAACTCCAGAGACTCTGATGTCTGGTTATTTTTCTCTTCTTTGTAACGATTGGCTTTGTAAGCCTGGGGAATTTGAGGACCTAGATGGCTGCCTCAGTTTCCAGGCTGCCCAGGATTTAGGAATCCAGACCTATCAGGTCTGTGAGACAAGGAAAAAAGCGGGACTAGTTCAATCCTGGCACCCCAGGGATGTGGGCACCCACTTGGGGCTGCCAGCTGTCCTGACAGAGGAGCACTTTCTTCTGTCCATGGATCCAGAGGACAGCATGGCCCTTCTTACACTGTGTATCACCTACAGCTGTCTTTGTCCTGTGCCCATCACACAAGTGGCTCAGTGTGACCGGCTTGGGGAACCAAACTGTGTGTTCAAATCCTGGTTCTGACACTACCTATGTTTTCTTGTGTGAGAACTTTAACTGAATCTGAGTTTCTCCTCTGTGACACCGAGGTGTAGCCATTCAATCCATGCGGCTGCTTTGGCATTGTGAAATCCTCTCACCTCAGAGAAAGAGCAGTACTAGTGTATTAGTGGGGTAGAGGTGGTGAGGTTTTTATTATTTTTCCCTAACAATGTGAAAATGCAGCTTAGAAAATGCAGCTTCTCAAAAGTTTCCCTTTCCTGTGGTCAGATGGTAGTGACAGGTAAGGCCAGTCCTCTGCCGTACTCTGTCCCCAGGCGGCTCCACCTGCCTATTATTGACTTTGTCCCCTGTTTCTTCCTCTCTCCTGTACTTTACACAGGCATCCTTACCTCTTTTTTTTTTTTAATTATTTGGCCCCTTTCCACCTCCGGGTTTTGGGCTTTCTCTTGTCTCTGCCTGAATTGCTCTTACCTCAGATATCTGCACGCTGTGCCCTTCATCTTAAACGTTTCTGCCTCAGTGAGACTGTGATAGTGCCACCGTCCCGGCCTGGTTTCAGTATTGTCCTGTCTCCAGCACTTCTCCACCCCTCTCCATCTGTACTTTTCTTCCAAGCACCATCAGCGTCTGGCTTACGAGTTACCTGTTTTGCTTCCTTATTTATTGTTCACCTGCCTGCCTGCATCCTCAGAACTGAGCAACTCATGGTAACCAGCTCCTGGCCAGTACCGTGTGTCCATCAAGTGAGTCAGTCGATTTGCTTTGAGGGGAAGGGTTTGTGCTCCTCCGCCCTCGGTCGCCCTGATGGCATTTATGGCAGGACCGGAACTGTGCCCCCACCACGTGACCTCACCCTGCCTAACTCCTCGGTCACTCACAGTCACTTACATGCTCTCAGCTGTGTACTTTGTCCTTCCAGCTTTGTGGGGCAGCTCTCTGCTCCTGCTAGGGTCCAGACAGCTGCCTTTCCAGGAGCTTTGCCCCACAGCACCATTGACATGGGTAATGTAATATTTAATTTAATTTTTTATCTTAGAGTGAAGATCTTTACTAGAAATTAATCTGCTCAGGGCACTGGGTTGGTTTGCTTTTAGCATGCTGAGGTATTTCCCCTGTGTGAGAGTCACAGAGCTTTCTCTTCTGGACCTGAAATTCTTAGGAAGTGTTTTCTAGACTGCCACTCTGTAAAGCTGGGTGTGGGAAAATTATATTCTGAAAAGAGGGCTCCTTCCATGGTGTAGGCAAAAGTCTTAATTGTCTTTTACTTCTTTTGAAGGTCTCTTTTGTGCTCTTTGAAATGTTTCAAACATACCTTGTTTTGGGGAGCCGGGACCCTATAAAAATGAATCAAAGTAGGAATTATCTAATAACATGAAATCACATGGAAATGCCCTCTGAGGCCCATGTTCTTAGACCCAGTGGTAGCAGAAATAGAATGGGAGTCAGGTGATTTTTCTACACCGAGTGCAATTTGCTAGGACCAGGTGCTTGTTCTGTGTGCTGTGTAATTTACTGATTGAGCAACTTTGGACGAACTGTTCAGTCTCTTTAAGACACTTCCTCTTCTGCAAAATGAAGAATCTAGGCCATTCTTCTGGATGACAGCCAGCATCTTTCCAGCTCAAAAACCTTAGACTGGAAGTCTGACACTTCATTGTACCTCAGTGATCCCCACTTACTAGGGCCGGGACTCTGGGTAAACCACTCTTTTGCAGAACCTCCATCATTCAGTGTTTAAAACGAAGATCCAAATTCCTAGTCTGGGTTTTCTCCAGGATATGGAAAGAATTTTATTGGGGCACACAGATATGAAAGTGCTTTTTGGCCATAGGGTCCTATGATTATTAGAAACAATTTCTGATTTTACTGTGATTTCATGGCAATCAGCCACCAAAATGGAGGGAAGAAAGTTGGGAGATGAAAAGATTGCACATCCTTCTGACATTTTTAAATTTTGCTTTTAAAATATATTGAGTTTATGGCTCCCTTTTGAATTTTTTTTTTTTAATCTCCACTTTACATTTTAAGTTCTTGACTTGAGCTGGGGGAAAGAGTTCAGAGCTTTTATGAAATTTTCAAAGGAGTATTTGATATCCCTACTTTTCAGCTCTGATTTTCCGTGGGTGTTTCCTCCTGGAATTCCTGAAGGGAGAAGATCTTTTCATGCTTCTACTGCTCATTTATCCTTTTCTCCTTGGACAGGCATTAACTAGTAAAACCTAGCATATCATAGATATCAAGAGAATTTGCAGAAGTAGCTAGCTGCTTTCTGGGAACTGCTAGTTAAGGGGCACCTAATCAAGACCAGCTCACTTTTTAGGGCTAACTCAATTCAAGCTCTAGAGGAATTACGTTATTTGTTTGGCTCTGGGAAGCCATTTGGTTTCAATTCTGTTGTCTTTATCTTGATCTTTTTTTTTCTCTAAAGAGTGTTCTCTTTCAGATTGTAAATTTTAATGACTGCAGGTTGAAGTTCCTTCCCAAGAAGAGAAAAGTATTGAGTCAGTGGCCCGCAAACCCTGGCCCAGGTGGTGGAGCGAAGGTGCAGAGATTCAGCAGGCAGGGAATGGGGTAGGTTCTGACTTCAGCATATAAAGAAAGAGGTGTGGCCTCACTAGCTGGAGCCCAGTGGCTGGGGCCGCCACAGCTCAGATGTTGGGTACAGAGCCTGTAGTTGCACTGTCATTCAGGGTGACAGAAGCCTTACCCCTACTTTTAATTAGCATTAATTTTCACCCTGCAGCTGATAATCCCACTAACGAAACTGAATTCAGACCCAGGACTCAGGTTCTGTTTGCAAGGTACAAAAAAGACCGTGGTGTGCAGAAGAGATGGATTCAAGTTCTGTCTTCAACACTTACTCCCTGGGAAACCTTTGGCTCATCTCTGCTCCAGCCACAGGAGAATTTGGACAGCGTAATCTGCTGGGGTGTCTTAAAGACAAACGAGAGTGCTGAAGAGAGGTGCCTGGCACCCTGCGACTGTCCTTGTTGGAAGGAAATGTCCAGTGAGTGCACAGATGAAGCGAAACTAGTGGGGATGATCGTGAAGGACTGTGGGCTCCTCTCCTTTCAGTGGTGCAGGGTCCTGACAAAGCTTATTGTCTTCCCAGTAAGCAACCACAGAGGTAAAGGTGGAGAGGGATGTTTGGGCCTCAGGCTTCAACTCCGCCTGGAGTCCACACGAGCTCATCTTTGCACCCCTGTGGAGACCATGGAGGAGTTAATGATGAAATGCCAGCAAGGCACTTGGGCGCTTTTGGAGAGACTTACCAGGTGATGTCACACAGACACACACAATGTCAAAGCGAGCTGCTGCTGAGGTCTTAGTCTTAGTTGTTTTATTGATTTTATTATTAGTAATCAAGATTTTTATCCAGAGAGTCCATTTTAAAGAATGCTGTTGAATATGCTTGTTGGGAACAAGCACAATATTTCTCTTCAAAGTTTGCATGAGACGAGGCTCCCTAGAATCCTCGCACTTTGCAGGCAGAAATTAATCTAAACTGTTTTCTGAATTTACCAAGTGCTTGCCTGAATAGACAAGGGGCCCGGGGGTATTTCTTGTGGGAGTGCTGGGTTGTGAATCTCAATATCAGATGTATGTAAAAAAAACAAAAAACTGGTCTAAGAGAGAAAAAAGTATCTTGAGTGTTTGGCAAAACAGGTTATTTTTAAACAGAAAAAAATGGGATTGTGGAAAGTTAAAAGATTTTGTGATTTTCTTTATTCAGCTAATATATGTGTGGGGCTTTCTTGCATCTTATTGGTACAGGAACAAAGCAAGACGGAAGAAAAACAGAAGACCATCTGTCCCTCAAGTAGCCTTGGGGCTCAACAAGGGACACTGTACAGGTGGTTAAAAAATGACAGTCAATGCAAGGCAGGATGGGTGGATGGAAACACTTCATATTTAGAGTGACATACACATGGGTTCTAGATTTAGATCCATCCTGGAAGTGCAACAGCAACAGGATGAGGGTTGTATCAGTTCTGAGTCTTAGCTTCTTCTGCAGCAAAATGGGACTAACAGCACTTACCTTCCCAGGTAAGCAAACATTTAATACAGCAAGGACCTTACGTTGCTTAGCACAGATCCTGGTGCCTAGCAGTCTAGAATAAACACCACTCTGTTTTCCTTTGGTCATTTCTCCTTTTTAATTTTATGCACTGTCCAAAGGAGATAGTCATTCTTGTGATTCCTTAGGAAGTTTAAAGGATATGGATATGGGCTGTGATAGGAAGTTCCTCATGGAGGGTTCTGCTCTGCTGCCTTCTGTTTCCCCTCCGGGACACACTCTGCCCTTCCCCACCCTATGCTAGGCTGTCTGTACTTGTGGCTCCTTGCTCCTTGGCTGCTTAGTGGAGTCGGCTGATGCTAAGTTCCAGCGAGAGGAAAGGGAAGTGGAATCTGTGTTTTGGTTCCCCATTGGGACTTCTTCCTGCTGCTGAAGGTCAGGTCCATGCTCCTTGGAAGGCAGCGATCTCTACAAGTTCCCTCCCGCTTCCAGTGCCCCAGTCTCCTCCCATCCCATCAGCCCCTGGGAGTAACAGTTCTGCTGTTCTGTCCCTGGGATACCGCACGCCCACCTTTAGTTTCGTCTAGTGGAATAACCTGAATGTGAGTTGTCATGTGTTTGCTGCTAGGGCCTCTGAGGCTGAGCTGAGTGTGACTAGGTGAGGACATCTGAAGGTGAGTGCGATCTCTGCTCTGGGTCTGTGATCATCTTCATGGCAGTCATCTGTATTTCACGTGAACAAAGGAACTGAGTTGAGTTTTGGGGGGATGTCCTGAATTGGCATCTGAGACTCAGGCTGAGTTAACATATGCCATAGCATAATAAGAAATACAGTGAAAGCTAAACATTTATTACACGAAAAGACACATTGCCATTAATCTTCCTAAAACCACTCGCCCACACACACTTCAGACACACTTATCCCGTCATTCTTGCTGCTTTCTGAGGCTGTTCTGGCAGTCTTTTCATCAGTCTTTACTTGGGCTGTTGTGAGTGCCTTGATGTCCTGAATTGATTCAAAACATTTGGCTTTCATGGTCATTTTGACTTTGGGGAAGAGCCAAAAGTTGCACGTTGCCAGATCTAGGTGGATGAGAACACACTATAATACTTGTGTTCGACAGAAATTACTACAAATGTTTTGATCAATTCAGATCGTTGTGGCAGACACGACAGTGCAATTAAAGATATGAATGAAATAGAATTTTCAGAATTGCTTCAGAAAGTGGCAGGAATGGTAGGATAAGTGTGTTTGGATCAAGAGGAAGTGGTTTGAGATGGATTAATGATAATGTGTCTTTCGCTGTAACAACTTTAAAAATGTTTTAATTTAAGCATTCACTCGATTTGTGATCACACCCTGTGTCAAATTTTGTATTAGAGCAGAAATTGTTTTGGGGTAATGGTTTACTGCTTCATTTGGACAAGGGTGTATTAAATAACCAGAAGATATATGGTATTAAAAATCAACATGGGAAATTTCTTATTCTTTAGTCTGAAGAATTGCTGTGTAAATGAAATAGAGGAGAGAGAAAAAGGCAAACAATATGTGGTGAATACTTAGTTTAGCAGTGGGCAATTCACAAATATTACTTTATTCTATTCAGGAACCATCATGGGTAAGGTACCAGTTTCCTTTACAGAAGTAAACAATGAGGCTCAAAGATTTCTAAAGACTTGCCAAAGATCCTAGTCTGGGACTTGGTGAAATCACAGTGTGAAATCCCAGGCAAACCTGTAATACTGAGACGCTCTTGTTCCTCCTCTTGGCCAATCACAAACTATGGATAGTGTGGTGTATACAGTTCAGGTGCTAGGTGCTCTTTGGGAAGTTTGTTGCAGGCCTGCCCTTGGCTGCCACGGCTAGGGGAATGTGGCATCCTGAGGCCATGCACAGCAGGAGGTGGGGTGCAATGATTCTGGAGTCTGGGAGTCAAGAGCCTGGCTGCACAGGGCTGGAGACAATTCTCTCACAGGAAGGAGCCTACAGTCCTCTTGGGGACTGAGTTGTCATTTTCTTCCCCTATACAGGACTTCATCTACTCTCTGCCATTCAAGACCTTGAGTTGAGCTTCTGCTAAAAATGATCTGCCTCTCCTCATTACATACTTTCTCTCACTTAGTGGCTACTGCTGGTCTTCCCTCCTGCTGACTCACAACATCTTTTCACCTTGAGTCTCACTACCAGTGGACACAACCTATACCGAGGAGTCCAAATTCTCCAAAGGCAGCATACGCTGTCTTCTTCTATGTCCAGTCTGGTTATAAAGCTGCCTAGGGGATCTGCCCAGGCCCTGCGAATGGGGCTTCAGTGGGCTGAGAGGCAGGGCAGGAAGCCAGGTGGCAACAAGGCAGCTCCCCCACTGTGTCCTGTAACACATCCACGTCTGCAGATTCTGGGCTTTCTGTCTACCACCGTCTGCCCCTCAGCCCCAAACACACAGGGCCATGCTCTGTGCAAAATATTCAGCCCATCCTAAAGTCTGTATGGTGTCATCAGTCCAAAGCTTCACATTTCATCCAAACCTCACGAAACTGAAAGTCTAGACTTTTAGCATCTGAGTGGTCTGCATCATGTTCCAGCAATTAGGGCAGGAAGTCTTTGTGCGGGGGCATTTTTCTGTCTACCAGCAGCACTTGGTGCCCCATGATGCACATTTCATGTAGATTACATCATCCCCTGCGAATGTGCTGGATGCATTCTGAGTTGTCTTGGGTTTTGATGAGCACATTTAGGCTCAGGGGAGTCAAATCGCATGCCCAGACCCTACTGACCAGTGTGTGGGGTCACGCTGGCCCCAAGGCTCTCAACCAGTATTCCTGGGTATATTCCCATCTTTGCTACATTTTGGAATGACCCTGGGGAGTTTCTAAACAGTCCAGCACCCGGGACACATATCAGACCAGTTAAATAAGCACCCAAGGCTGAAGGCAGCTCCTTGGATGGCTCCGGTGTGCCCTGGAATCTGGAAGGCCCTGGAGTGCTTTCTCCGAAACAGAGTTGTGGGTGTGAAGGTGCATGTGGGTCAGGGGTCAGGGAAGGTGCCCCCGAGGAAGGGCTGGAGGGGAGATTAGCTGGACTTCACCTGCTGAAGCAGTGAGGAGGCTCTTCATGGGGAACAAACAGTTTTCCCTGTTGCTGGGTTCCTACAGAATTTGCCAAGAGTGATTGAATTTTGATGTTTCTGTGGGATGATTCAAATAAATACATTCACAAATCAGGAAACAACAGAACAGCGCTCTTTGTCAGGCATTCATCCTCATTGATGGCTTCAGGAAAACACAGCCCCACGGTTATCGTTGTTGCGTGTGCTTTTTGTCAGGGAGATAATGGCGGAAATTGAGTTGGTTCCCGCCAAGTGCAGATTCTTTTGTAGAGGAGATTTGAGCCATCCATGTATCCTGTTTTACAGTAATTGAGATTGGACTAGCAAATCATTAGCGAAGCAGAGATGCCCCTCCCCTCCTTTTCAGATAGGAAGGTGGTAAAAATCTGCTGTTTGAGAAGAGGGGGCGGAGAACAGGATGTCAGTGATGGGAGAAGAGTGCACCACCCATCTCTCAGCTCCCTGGGGAGGTGGCATCTGTTGGTGGTGACCTGGAGTGGTCAGATGGACAGGGCTCTCGCAGGAGGAGTTGGTAGCTACTTTGATCTGGACAGTTGCTGGAACAAGCCCCTGTGCAGGGCCACCTTCAAAGCCACACAGCTTGGGGACATCTATTGCATGCACTCCTGGCTTGCTGTTTAGAGGCTTGGGTGTCCTTCTCCTCCTCCCCATTGTCAGCTTGGAAGAGAATGAAATGCAGTTTGCAGAAGGGAGAGTAAATAATGGCAGTATATATTTTAGGTAAATCAACAGGAGAAGCTGCCAAATGAACCATTTGTTTATTTAAAATTTCCTTCACTGTGAGGGCCTCATTAAATGCCTGTCCTTTCTGTAAGACCCCAGGGAATGCCATACTTGGGTGTGACTCAGACTCACAATGGGGACACCCAGCATGATGACAGAGGGTGAGCTCAGTCACGAGGAGCAGACGAACACAGTATGTCCTGCCTCCTCCTCTGGCGAGGCGGGGGCTGAGCTTCAGATGGGAAGCTCCCCTGTGTGGCAGGTGTCCTCCAGCATGGCCTCCCTGTCCTGTATCGCTGGCCTCCGTCCCCCATGCCTCCCAGGCTAGCACCACTGAGGGAGCTGAGCTGCCTAAGCTAAGTCCCCTTTATCCCCCATTGCACCACTGCAGTGGAGCCCAGCTATCAGCCTGCAGTCGCGTGGTTTCTGAGGATTGCTGCAGTGTAGGAGTTTTCGTACGTGAATGTGTGTACTTGTGTGTCCTAGTGTCTTCTCTGGGGCCGTGACTGAATACCGGAGACCGGGTGACTTATGAAGAGAGAGGCTTATTTAGATTCATGTTTCTAGAGGCTGGGCAGTTTAAGAGTACAGCATTGGTGTCTTCCCAGAGGATCCAGCTAGAGTTCTCGTTCTGTGTGACAACGTAGTAGACGGGAGCAAGGCCAAGTAGGCCCGTATAGGAGAGACCAAACATGGAATGGTGGCCTCGCTGTATCACCTTCCACTGCTGCTCTTACTAATCCTGACTCTCAAGAGAGAGAATACATTCTGGTGGGAATTATCCCATGGCCTCTTAAACCCAAATACCTCTTGAGTCTCTCCATTTCTCAGCACTGTTGTATGGTATGTCTGCCTGCCTTTTACAAGGGACGTCTGTAATCGGATCGTAGAGATGTGCTACAGTTCATCCACACAGTAAAGTAAGACATGGTTATTACTGTAGATAAAAGGGATTAGAGGTGGATGTTGCACAGTTTGAGTGTCTTACTCCTGTGGGTCTCCTGGAGCTATTCCTGGGCTGCATGTCCCCGGGGCCTGTGAGATCTCTTCACACCACTACCAGGCAGGGCCAGCAGGCTCGGCGATCTGGCCTCTGTGTTCTCTTGTGTGTCCAGCTCTTCTTCCCAGCCATGATGAGCTATCTGTATTGCAGGATTGCTTTTCTGTCTATCTCTCTAATCCTTTCATCCAGAGCTTTGCTTCTCAGTGGACCTTCAGAGCTTAGTTTAAGGACCTCCTTTCCTGACCCTCCCCTCTGCACCCCAGTTATTAACATTCCTCACCCAGCCATCTGGGAATCCTCAGATTGAGGTAGGTCCTAGGTCCCCATGTCCTGTGCCTCTGAAGAGCCCTGTGGTTTCTGTCACACTGGCTTTCATCACACCATGTAATGACCATCTCTGCTTGCATCCCCAATAACCATTGGAGCTTTTTGGGAATGGGATTATCATAGTTATCTCTTCCTGAGCACCTGCAACAGAGGCTTCCCAGAGAGCAGCTATTTAATGGCTACATGTGCAATGAGTAAGTGAATTTGCCTCCTTATCTGGGTATTTGCTGCCTGTCTACACAGAGTGCCTGGCCTGTGTGGGTTACTGGGCATGATCCTGTTCAAGTTGGGGCATAGGTTATGGCCTAGCTGGGAAAACACAGACACAGCCGGATTCCAAGAAAGGGAATACTAATGAAAGGGGATGTGGCAGGGGGCAGGTGACTGGGGCATGGGTAAGCGGCTGTGACATTTCCTGGGGCTTCCAGCAAACCCAGTGAGACAGAGAAGATCCCATTTACAGATGAAAAAATTTTTTGTAAATTCAGAGGCGGGGATTTTAGATGGCCGAATGGAGCTGGGGCCCCAAGTGTTAGAGACACGAATGAAATGGTTTTTGACTCATACACTTGTTCTTTTTTTTTTTTATACCCTAAGAGTTTGTGTAATGAATTTTCGTGGCGGTGTATAAATACTTAATGAAACTATGTGATCCATTAGTTAAATGAAATGTTCCTAAGTATGCCTTGTTGCTGTCACATAAATTCCTTTAATATTGCTAAAACCTGGTTCTGACTTTTGTTAGCTTTGAGTTTGATTAAAGAAACACATTTTGTATCCAGCATCATTGCCTTGTTGAGTGCTGACTGATATCTGAACAGCAGAACTTGTCTCTTGAGACATAGTATTTTATTTTCCCAAAAATATTTTCAAAGAACTTTTGTGGATCCTCATTCATTTCAACCCATGAGATCAATACAGTTATTATCCCACTTTACAGGTAAGATTCACTACACTTTAAATTTCGAGCTACAAAAATCAGACCACTGAATGATATATAACGAGATTGAATTTTTAAAATTTAGTTTAAAGAAAGGAAAAATGCGTTTTGTGTGTAAACAATTTTAAATGGGGTTGGGCTACATTGTTCTAGCCCTGTTTTTGACCATTACTACTAGTATTGTGGTGTCGGCGTATGTTAAGGGACTTTGAAGATTCCCTGTTGGGTTTTGTGCAGATGGTGCTCATGTTAACATCCATGACACCACACAGTGTTTACTTCCTAAAGGCCCAGAGGTACTTTCTACTTTCCACTTCCGGTTCCAAGGAAAAAAAATTTTTTATGAGCATGGACTTTGTAAAACCCTTCATAAATGACCACATTTCCATTTTGGCTTTGGCCTCTAGCAAACACTCAGACAGTTAGCCTGTCTTCTGCAACCACATAGATTTTGATGTTCCAAGCCTCTGCCTTTACGTTCATGTGCAATTCTTTGTTCCCTTCATTCCCATTTCCTCCTTGATTTATCTTATCCTGTTATACAGACTGTCTTCCTATAATGCTTTGCATAAACTGCCTGAAATTCTGTTGTTTTCAAAATGTGGGATAAACAAACCCGCAACACAACATAATGAAGACGAGTTCACAGTCCAGGAGCTGTGTCTTCTTTCTCTGTGATTTTCTTCCCTTTTCCTAATTCTGTTATGTCTTCATGCAGAGAGCCTTGACTGGGGCTCACTGAGGCTGTATGAGTTCTGTGGCCTTCGGAGTTTTATAGCCAGTGATTTGGTCCATGTATTATTTTTCTCAAAGGGTTGGGTCAGAGCGGGGGCAGGCTGTACAGGCTGTGAGGAAGCTTTACAAGGAGAGAGACGCAGCATCTCTGGACACCGTGCTGCCAGCATTTACCACGGCATTGCTCCTCCGCATCCAGGGCCACTTGTGAGAAGAGGTTTATCCAGCCAAACCTCACTAGTTCCCATTTCCACATCCCGGGACACAACAGCTGTGCTGGATGGGAAATGTTAAACCTTTAAAGATTATTTATTCAGGGTTGGGGATTTACATCAGTGGCTCCACACCTGCCTCACAAGCACAAGGTCCTGAGTTCCATCCCCAGTCCAAATTTTAAAAAAAATTATTTATTCCGTTATTTTATTAGTACATTTTTGCAGTACATAATGAATCTGTTCATTGTGGGGAGTTGGTACATATACATGACACATCTTAATTTTCTTAACATACCTTTCCCTTCCTCTTACCTTTCCTTCATTTCTTGGTTCCCTTCCCACTGACAAAAGTTCTGTATCCTTGTTTCCTGTTCTTTGTCTTTCATTTTGCTCTTTTCTTTGTTTATGTTTTGGGTTTCTCGTATAAGAAACCATATGATATCTAAATGTAGTCACTGGTTTGTTTCACTTAACATTATAGATTTCATGTGCATCTATTTTCCTACAAATGACTCAAATCTATCCAGTTTTATAGAAGAGTAGTACACCATGATATAGAAATACTGCCTTTTCTTTATCCATTCATCTGTGCGTGGATATACAGATCACTACCAACATTTAGCTGTTGTGACTTGTGCTGCTATAAACACAAGTGTGCATGCATCATTGTAATATGATATCTTTAGCTCTTTTAGGAAGATACCTAGTAGGGGAATAGCTGGGTCAAATGGAATTTCTAGTTTTAGTTTTTAGGACTCTCCATGCTGATTTCCATAGCAGTTGTAGTACTTTACATTCTTGTCAACAATATAGCAGGCAGGGCTCTTTTTTCCTGACAGCCTTGCTAGTATTTATTATTTGATTTCTAGATGATGACCATTCTTTTTGAAATCAGACTGGAATCTCGGTTTGTTTTCTTTAATGGCCGGTGATGTTAAGCATTTCTTCATGTGTTTATGGGCCATTTGCCATTTATACTTCTGAGAAGTATGTATTTCACCTGTCCATTTTTTGTTGGGTCTTGTATCTCAGGGAGTCTAATTTTTTGAGTCCTTCATATATTCTAGATATTAATCTGCTGTCTGAGATGTAGCTCGCAATAACCTTTTTCTATTCTGTAGGTTGTCTCTTCATTGTGTTGGTTGCTTTCTTTGCTTTGTGGAAGCCTTTTATGACCCCATTTGTTATTCTTGATGTTATTTCTCAAACTGGCTAGATCACATAGCCCTCAATATACTAAAACAAAATGGACAAACAGACCAGCTTGACAGGTTAATGCCAGTCCCAGAGGGAGAAGGAGGTAAGCTGTGAAAGGCCTGTGTAGCTGAGTCATTAAAGGGCTCACGGTGGCCCAAGGCAGGGCTTGAGACTCCAGAGTGGGTACAGAGGGCCCTTGTGGAGATTAAGTTCAGAGCTCAAGAAGAAAGAAACCTGCTCTGAACAACCTCGGTCCAGACACTTCTGCCAAGTCCAACAGTCTGGACAGACACAGGGTTGAAGTTGAAGTATGTAATAAGAACTGACAGCCAAAAGCTAATTTTAAATGCAGGTAGCCTTGGGAGATAGAAAGTGTACAGTCTGGGGAGTTGAAATGGGTCAGTACTTAGAGGAAAAGTGAAATCAGAATTGGCTTAGTTACACACATCTACATACTGGGTCTGAGTAAAGTTGTAGAAAAAGTGTAGAAATGTAAGAACATGCAAGGCCTTTCACTTAGATTCACCTACTGCTAATACTTTACTTCATTTGGCTTTATCATTTGTGCATTTCTCTTTATGCATATACATCAGTGTATGTTCATTATGTAAGTGCATAAACATGATTTTTTTAGTGAATTGTTTGAAATTTAAGTGCATTATCTTGGCCCCTTACTTGTAAATATTTAGTGTGTATTTTCTAGGAACACATAGGAGGCATGATAAAGAAATGACGAATGTTTAACTTTTAAAAATCACTATAGTAAGATACAAATTTTCATTAGTCCCCCTCAAAATACTCAGAATACTCAGAATAAGACCCAACCTTCAAGCACACTTACCCTTCGTTCTTGGCAATATGTTTTTAACTGTAATAAATTTCTCATTTAAATATTCACAGTATTTTTGTTCATTCATTGTGTTGTTTCTTATATAACTACAGCAAACTCATCAAGTTAAATACATTTAATATTGATGGGACAGTGTAACTAATATGCATAATTTTAGATGATCCAATAATTTCCTTTGTATTATTCCCTTTTCTTCCCAGCGCAGGATCCCATACAGATATTGTATTTAGTTATTATATCTGCTTGATTTCTTTCTCTTTTTTTTTTTTTTTTGGTACCAGGGATCGAACTCCAGAACTCATGCTTGCAAGGCAGGCGGCAGAACCACTGAGCTAAATCCCCGGCCCTGCTTGATATCTTTTAATCTAACATGTTCCACAACCTGCCTTTGTCTTTTATTACCTTTTTGAAGAATAAAGCCTCTCCTTCCCATTTGTAAATGTGTTATCTGATTAGATTCCCAGCCAGGGCACTAGGTAATATTACATAATGATGTTCTGTTCTTCTCAGGGAACCGCGTGCTCTCCATCGTGCCCCTCTTGCCTGATGTTAATTTTGATAAACTAATCGAGGTGTTGTCCAATTTCTCTGCACTGTGTAATTACACTTCTTTTCTCTTGGAACTGAGAGTAAGTGGGAAAATACTTACAGACTTACAGATGGGGACCTCATCAAACTTTTCTCCCAGATTCAGCATCTCTGGATAATTCTTGCCTGACCAGTCTTTATTTTGGTGGCTGCAAAATGTGGATTTTATACCTCCACTCCCCCCTCGGTGTTTACCAGTCAGCACCTGCTCTACAGCAGACTGCCTGTCTGTCCTCCCCATTCATTTATCTGACTATATTCATACTTATCAGTATGACTTTAGAAGTTTCTATTTGGTCACTTACTTATTACTTATTATTATCCTTAATCATATTGCCGTTTACATCGTTTTCTTCAAAATGGCTTCTGTGTCCTTATGCCGTTTCCCTCATCATTTTGGTTTATTTTGAGCACGTGTTTACTTTCTGAGAAAAACATAAAGGTATTTCAGGTTCATCTTGGATTTGCCTAGCCCAACTCTGAATTCTCCCCTTTTACCAGGAAGCACTGGTTCCTCTTATTAGACAATGTAAATAGGAGCCACCCTCTTAAGTACTCGGTATCTCGTTGTTTCTTGGGTGTCTTTGCTTCTAGAACCCTTGAGTGGACAGAGCTGTGAAATATTTTTAGATAAACATACAGATGTTTAGATACAAATGCACGTGCATTTTTTAAGTCCCAAGTTCCCCTGAGACCTTCCAATTTCCAGTCTGTCTTCATAGTCTTCCATCTTGCCTTCCTCTTTCCATAATTTAACGTCATTTGTCCCCTAGTGGGAACCGCGGCTCCCAAGTACACCGATGCAGCTATGCCCTTCGACAGTCCTCTAATACATCGAAAGTCATTACCAAAAATAACTAGACCTACTGGAATCTATTTCAGATTGTCACTCCTCCTCCTGCCCAAGCCTGCCCAGTACTGAGTGTGCACACCTAATTCTGTGCTTGGTTCGTCTTTCCTCCCCACCCCTTCAGCGAACGTGCATGTGATGTTCGTTGCACATACGGTTGGATTAATATGCTTCGGTCTGCTTTCAGTTTTCAGATTTCCCCCACTTCCCATCCCTCTTAATTTGAGTTTTGCAGGTGTAGAGTTACCTATACATTAATATGCTTCAAAATGTGGAAATTATGCCAAAAGCTTTACTATTACCCAGTAACTTGTCCTTTCTCCCCCTCCACTCAGTTACTGCCCCACTCCCCTCATAGAAAACAGATCAGCTGTTTTCTGGCTTATTTATCTCGTGTTTCTGTTTGTAAAGATAAGTACTACAGATTTATGTCTTCCCCATTCTTACACAGAAGGTAGCAAGCTACCGATTGAGCTAGGCTCTTCAAGTGCTTTGCAAGCACCCATATCAGTTGTACTCAGTGGTGCTGTTGCAAATCTGCGAATTCCTGAGAAGTGGCCTGTTTTCTGTGCTTCAGACTTTGGCCGCAGATAGTGACATGAAGCTGTTCATTAGTGCGTGTGCTTGCTGCCACGTAGACCTCGGCCCTGATCTAGGGGACTCTCTCCCTAACTGGTGTCGGGGCTGCCTTGTCCTTTTACTGTGGGATTTGCACTGTCTCTGGCCTATCACATATGGCTTATATCAAGCTGGAAGGAGTTTTGCTTTATTTTTAATTGAGGTGAAATTCCTATAGCATAAAATAACCATTGTAAAGTGGTACTTATGGCATTTATTAGAGATATTTTTGTGCTGACATCATCTCTGAGTCATTCCAAAATATTTTCACCATCCCAGTGGAGACCATGTACTTATGAAGCAGACACCCTAACCCCAGCCCTTGACAGCCCCGGACCTGTCTCCATGGATTCATTTTTTTCTTTTTTTATATATATTTCATAAAAGTGGAATCGTATAATATGCTATCTCTTTTTGTCTTACACCTTTCATTTGGCCTGATGTTTTCGTTTTCAAAGTGCATCTGTGTTGTAGCCCATATCAGTGCTATAGATTTTAAAAGATGAATAATATTCCATAGTTTGCTTGTTCATTCATCTGTTGGTGGGCATCTGGGGGGTTCTGGAGTAAAGGTGGGATGAGAAGTGGCTTGTGCTTTACCTTGTGCTGTGCTACTTACTCACCATGGGATCCTGGACCTGTTCCTAAATTGGGTTGTGTCCCACTGCCTTCATTTGTTGAGTGAAGATTAATAACAATAGCTAACTCTTAGAGGTGTGGGGTTGAATCAGAAATGTATGCAGTGCTCATAGCATAGTCCCTGGCAAATAGAGGTTCCTTGGTAAACAGTAGAGGACTCGCTGTAGGATCCCAGGAGAGAGGGCTGGTGGGGAAGAAAGAAGACAGGTTTGTGTTGTAAAGTGTGTTTTAGTGTGTGTGTGTGTGTGTGTGTGTGTGTGTGTGTGTGTGTGTTCTGTTGTAGCTGCTGAAACCTCCATGCTCTTTTTTTTTAAAGGCCTATCTGTTTTCTCTGCTGTGTGGCTTGGTGTTTGGGTCCCCACCCCATCACCGAACATGAAATTTTACATTTTAGGAGCAGGTTCACTAGACAGAATGTCGGTAGTGGAATGTTACATAATTCACATTTAGATTTGAAGAGCTCATTATAAAAAACCTGACACACTTCAGGAATATTAAATTACTGCAGATTGTGCGAGAGCAAAGAAACATTATTGAAGCATTTCAAAATTCTAGACGAGCCTGAATTTAACTGATAGGGTTTCACAGCTTTTACTGGGGAAAACGATTTGAGTTGTCACATGGTTGTTGGCCCTGGAGGACTTTAATCTCCTTAATTACAAAGAAATGGATTTCCTAAATAATTTGGAGTTATTTCACAGTGTTCGCTCAACCTCTGGCTTTTGGAAAATTAAAGGGGATACCAGAGTTCATGTCGTGTACATTCTCCGTGCTGCAGCTTCATTCTTTAAGTTTGCATTCAGAATGATGCTGGTGTTTCCTTTCATCATCAATATGTAAGTGTCCTCCCAGACTTCACAAAGAGCACACGTAACCCTTAAATGCAATCACCTTTTGTCATACGAGTGACTGGGTATAACCATGGGAGATTGAAAGAGGTGTTCCACTGTTGTTTTTAAAGTTGAAGGAGGGAAAATGGTCCAAATCTAATCTATTTTTACATATTGGCTTATAAGGCTCCTTGAAACTGTGTCAACTCCATATATTTCAGCTCCTCCTGGTATAGATTAGTTCGACACCTACTGAGTGCAGGGTCAGCATGATGGAAAGACCTTTGGTGCTATCACTTCTGTGTTGTGTACTCAGGAAGCTGACTTAGCTTTTCAGTTGCTGTCTCTGTAAAGTCCAAGTAGGACATGCGATCAGGTATCAGTCTTGTGTCGCCGAGTAAGTAACTCAGGAAAGTATGGACCTAATATTAAGTGAGTGCTTGGACGTGTGCCAGGTACTCTTCCAGTTACTTTGCACTTGGGGTCCCACTTAATATCTACAATGCCCCCAGGGATTTAAAAGTATCTGTCCCAGAGTTGAGATGCAGGGTCCGAGGCAAGAGGAGAATAGCTTTAGTCTCTTGTGGTGGCTTGGTGGCTGAGACTCAGAGGGTGGCCCTGACCAGGTCATGAGATTCTGTTTTAGTAGAGGGATCGGCAGATCTTTCTGCTTGAGACTTCTCTTTGAGCTGAACTCTGAGGGTTTGGTAGAAGGTTTTGTTTGCCAGGCTTGACAAGAGGGATTCCATAGGAAGACAGCAGTACAAGGAGGAAATGAGAAGATGGGAAAGTGTGTGTATCACATCCCTAGTACACTTGTACTCTTTTTTTCTTTGTATTATTTTAATTTTGTTGATTTCAAGCCTCCTTGCTCTTACACACAGGATGCTTCTCCCTGGGACAATCCTTCACTCATTCACTTGTTCATTCATGCTGCCTATGTTTATTGAGAACCTCTTGGTCCTTTCTTTTACCCGTATGGCAAAAGCATTGTTCTTCATGATCCTGCAGAGTAAGGCTTATCCTGCCTGTATGCAGATTTGTTAGCTTTTCTAATCAAAAGTGAACCTCTGCTCTTTTGTCCCCAGCGTGCCTGGTGTTTTTGCCTGTTTTTAGTTCTAGTCCCCCGTGTGTCACTATCCACATGACTGACACCTCTGCCGGACCAAGCTCCTTTAAAGACAGGAACCAGACTGTGTGTCCCCTTGGCCGGCACAGTTGCTCGGTAAATATCTGTAGTCATCAATGAGCCAGTGTAGATTCCTAGTGGATATTTGTTTCAACAAAATGATAAACATTCCTGATAAAATGAATTGTCTCTGTAGAGGAGCAAGGTTGAAACTCTGTCATCTCCCATGGGACATGGTCTTTGGAGGGGAGGAGTAGTGAAGGGGGATCAAAGGCCTGGTGAGGATAAATGGCCCTAATATGCCAGAAGTTCTTGTTTTCTGTGAACAGTTCCATGGACCCCACTCTGTAAAGATAATTTTTTGCTTTCTTTAGTTATAAACAGACTTTCATACAGTGTTCTTTTTTTTTTTTTTTTTTTTTT
>NW_022900935.1:34618701-34716242 GCF_012274545.1 Fukomys damarensis | reverse complement strand
TTTTTTTTTTTTGATACTGGGGATTGAACTCATGTCCTTGTGCTTGCAAGGCAAGTGGCAGAACCACTGAGCTAAATCCCCAGCCCTGTACAGTGTTCTTTTTACAAAATATCTTATTAAAACATAAATCCAAATCAGGTGGAAAGTTCCTCATATTTAAGCTTTACTATAATTTTATGTGGCTTTCATATGAGGCCTTCTGGTTCAGCCATCTTTAATTGTCACCATGATGAGATTTGGGTCATTATTCTCTCTGAGCTGAAACTGGCGTTCAAGGTCAGCTCTATAAGATGAGACAGTTCTAATTCTGTGGAATGAGCTCAGAATTGGCTGGGCAATTTGAAGATCCATCTCTCCATTCCTAGTAGCTTTTCTTAGTATTTTCTTAAAGTGTGGATAATAGTGATATATTTATTTTCAGTGGGGCTCTCGTGTATACCTATCAGACAGTCACTGCAATAGACTGTTGACAAAGAGATCAGATTTATTTAATTTAAAGGAGATCAGATGAAATAATGTACGTGCAGCAGCAACTGAGAGCATGGTATCTAGTAGGTGCCTAGTAAATACCAGCTGCAATTGAAGTGGTTGTGTTATTGTAATTATCATTATTCTCCTCCGAGCTTTGCCTGAACTTAATAGTACCTGCTGTTGTGTGATGCATATGTATTAGTGAATGAATGAATGAAATGTGTGTCTGCTTGTTCCCTTTCTTTCCTTTTTTTTTTTTTTTCCTCCCCACATTAAATGCTCGTCTGCTCTTCTAGCTGGGGGAAACTCTGACATAAAAATTGGCTTGCTGGAAAGTTTTTCAGCCCCCTTGGTCACCTCACCCTCAGAGCCCAAATGCACAGCAGAGTCCATGCCCCTCTGATGCCTGCTAGTGAGGGCTGGAGCACAGTCACTCCCCTCTGATCGGCTGTAGCTTCCCAGGCTCTGATCAAGCTTGGCTGATGAATGGCTGCCCTGTCCTTGGCAAAGTCTCCATGGGGTTGATCGGGAAATACACCTTTGCGGTATTTTTCTGGGTGGCGTCTGGTGCTTGAAAATAAGGACACGAGAGAAAAAGTGTGCGGTTTTGCCCCTCTTGAAAATCCTAGAGGTTAAAGAGCTGTCTTTCCTTTCCTAGTGTGAGAAGCAATTTTCGAGATGAGCTGCTCATTCCTTTGCAGAAAGTCACCCAGTGGCCTTTATGAAGCTACGTGAACAGTTTGTATGCAAAGCCCAGGATGTCCTTGTTCCTGTGTGGTTGCCAGTTCACCTCGGGCCTATGATTTCTGTTTACCTTCAAAGGGAGCGTTATTCTGATTTCCTCTCACCTTGCTTTGCAGCACTCCACAAGACTGAATGACATGTCCAGCTCGGGGTGTCGTTTGTGAAGGGAGGAACCTTTCTCTTGGAGAGGATCCTCAATGAGCCTGGCCATTCCTCTCACCTTGCTTTGCAGCACTCCACAAGAGTGAATGACATGTCCAACTCGGGGTGTCGTTTGTGAAGGGAGGAACCTTTCTCTTGGAGAGGATCCTCAATGAGCCTGGCCAAGGCCCGGGATCTGTGTGAAGTGGACTAAGGATTAAGTAGGATGTCAACTGAGGCAGAACTTCAAGTAGCTGTGAAAACCAGCGCCAAGAAAGACTCCAGAAAGAAAGGTAGGGGCACATTAGCTGCCTTCTATATGGCTTATTCTGTGCAAGAAAGAGGTCTTTATCTCTGGAATGATACAAAGAGGTATACTTATGATTGCATATATTTTAAAAATTGTTTGTTGTTTTAATGCTCATTGTATTTTAATGGCTCTCTCTTACTCTCCAGGTAAAATTCCAAATTATTTTCACAGTATGCAAACCCTCCTGAATATGCCTTGCACCCATCCCTCTGGCCTTGACTGTCTGCACTCCTCCAGCTCCTGACCCAATGAATCCTCCCGCAATTCTGCCTATTGTGTTTCACATATACAAGTACCAATGGGTCTCAGATTCTGCAGCACCAGTCTCCTGAAGGGCTTCTTAAAGTGCAGATTGCGGAGGCCCTTCCCCAGAGCTCCTGATGCTGTGAGTCCAGGGCAGCCAGGTCCTGCAGGCCCAGAGACCACACTGAGACTCACTGGCGTTTTGCCACCAGTCTTGCTCTTGCTCTTCGCTGTTTCTGTGCTGAGTGCTACTCAGTCCCCAGGTTGAGTGTAGTGGAGCCTCCCAGCAGAGCCCCTCTGTGTTCTTAGTTTGAGTGAACGGCTTCCGTTTGTTTTTGGTTTAGTAGCATAGTTAATATTTCACTTTTTTTCAAATACGCTGCATTTTTGTGGGTGGGCTGGACTGCAAACCCCCTCAGAGCTGGCACCCTTGTTCACGGTGGATAGAGAGTGCTGGACAGTTGTGGATGAAGATGTGCTGGCATGTCTGAAGTGATAGATAAGGGATTGTATCACCTCCCATGCTTTGGTGAGAATGGGGTCCCTTGGCTTTGTGACCTTGATTTTAGTGAGCCTGTGCCTTACTGAAATAAAAAGTTAGCTACTTCTGTGTGTGTGTGTGTGTGTGTGTGTGTGTGTGTGTGAGAGAGAGAGAGAGAGAGAGAGAGAGAGAGAGAGAGAGAGAGAGAGAGAGAGTGTGTATGTGTGTGTTCTTCCTGTGTTTTTAGCACTTTCCCTGCCTTGGCTTCTGAGTTGCCTGGCAGGGAATTCAGAGAATCTCTCAGGTCTTGAAATCTGTGCAGCTGTATTTGCAAACCAGAATGCCCCTCGCCACTTTGTAGAGCAGTGATTTGCTCACAGTGTCACTGCGCCTGCCCTCTTGTGTTTGTGATGGCAGTTGTCTGACACTCTCTATGCAGCAGGGGACAGAAATGTGATACGTGTAAAGCTCTTGGACTGCCAGAACCCCACGAAGCACCATAAATTTTGTTTTTCATGTTTACTTGAAACACAGATATTTTGGAGGAAGTCTGTTTTATTGGCTAAATCTTAGTGGAAACCGTGGATTTTTATACACCGTGGTCTAAGTACAATAGAAAGCAAGCAAGAAAGTGGGAGAACAGTGCCTGAGAAAAGGGCTGTGTGGAAGAATGAAAGGATTTGGAGATGTTGTGTGTGCGAGAATTCAAATGCCTTTTCACTCGGAACTGACAAGTTATATTTTGCTTCAAATTTAACCTTTCTGCTAAACCTGTGCTCTTGAATGATTAATGCATTAAAATTTGTATCTTAGTGCATATTTTTCATTATTAATTTTAACACGCAAAGCCAGAAGCATTCTAAAGAGAGGATTCGGGTTTTCAGGACACTGGTTTAGCTGGAGATTTGGAGATGGGGGAATGAAGGTGACCCTTTTGGAAACTCCTCATCTTCACATCCCCAGAAGCTTTAAAAGTAGCATAACTATGCATAAGGAACGTCCTCTCCTGCTTAGCGAATGCCACGGAGCCTGAGCAGAGTCCAGCTGTGCTACATCCTCACTGTGTGACTTCTTAACCTCTCTAAACCCGTTTTCTTCCATAAAATGAGGCTATGAGATGACAAACCTCCAGGTTCATTCTGAAGATTAGTTGAAATGAAACAAGTGAAACAGTACACTACTTGGCGCATAATAAATGCTCAATAAAGGTTATCTATATTCCTCATCTTCTTTTTTCTCGCTTCCCCCCTCCTCTTTCTCTCCTACTCCTCTCCCCTTTCCTTCCCTGCCATTTTCCTTCATTCTGTACCTCTTTTCTCTATTTTTCTTCTCCAGTCACTCTCACCCATCCTGTCCTAATCAGTCACACATCGGGTGGCTTAAGCAACTAAAAGGCATTCTTCACAGATCTGGGGGCTTGATATTCGGATGGCAGCTGATTTCATTCCTGGACAGGTCCCTGCCCCTCGCTTTGGGTTGACTGCCTTCTAGCTGTGTCCTCTCTTGGAAGACAAAGAGCAGAATCCTGTCCTCCTGCCCACTTTCCTCCTTCCCTGTCCACCTCCCAGCCCTTATTTTGCCACTGTTCCTAATACAAAGGTCCCACCCTCCTAATCCATCTCATCCTCATTGCTTCCCCACACTTCTGTCTCCAAACACTACCACACTGGGCTTAGAGCTTCAATAAGACTTCAGTTGGGACCTGACCTGAATATTTAGTCTGTGACACACACTGTTTCCTTCTCCTCTCTTCCATCTCCTCCTCTTCTTCCCCCTCCTTATCTTCATCGTCACATTTTCTTCTTTAAGCCTATTTTACAGTCAGGGGGCTCTTAGAAATTATATCATTGATTTGTCCCACAGCCCTATTTTACAGTTGTTTGTAATCATGCAGTGGTGATAAACAATTTTTATTCTAGATGCACTTGTGTGGAACAAGGTACCATGGAATCATATACATGCATTAAAAAGAGAAGGTGAACTGTGGGATCGGGACTAATTCATTGCTGATTTGACAAATAATCTACTAAACAAATGCTGCTGACTTGGTCAAAATATAGAGAGCTTTAAAAGGAATAAGCAGTGGCTGGGGATTTGGCTCAGTGGTTGTGGCGCCTGCCTTTCAAGTACATGGACCAGAGCTCGATCCCCAGTACCAAAATATAATAATAATAATAAAGAATAAAAGGAATAAGCAGTGTATGGGATGATCTTGACTCTTGAATGTGAAAATGTGGTTGAACTCCTTTGCTGTCTTCAGCACTTCTTGGATTTTCTGTAGCTGCAACACATAACCTGTGTTGAAAGGTTCACAGAAACATAAGTTTCTGTGAATGTTTCAGTCATTAAGTACTTAATCTATTTTTCCTATCTTATTGCATTGGCTGGGTGTGTCAGTACAGTATTTAATGAGAGCAGGTATACTTGTTCCTGAATTAGTAGAAATACTCCTCAACACATTTAAGTGCAGTATTTAACTTTTTACTACAGATTCATTATTAGTTCATTTTTATGTATTTTCTAGGAAGTATTTTTGCACTTTGGATTTTACCACATGTATTTTCCGTACTTATTTCAACTAATATACATGTATGTATATTCTCTTAAAAAATATATATATGTTAAAATTTTTATTATGGTGAATTTGAGTGGTAGATTTTCTGACCTTCATTTCTGGGGTCAACTTTGCTGTTTACAGTATATTGTTTTCTGTCCTCTGCTACATTGATTTGCAAGGTTAAGAATGAGTTTTTAATCTATATTCATCAACAGGATTGGTGTACAATTTTGTTTTCTTAGAAAACCTTGTGTCTGGTATTAGTCAAAGTTATGTCCTCATATAAGGGTGTCAGTGGGAAGCAGAGACTGAACCATACATAAGTCTCTTTCTGGAAAAAAATATTTCCTTTTTTAGTAATTTCATTTAAATTTTTAGATGCCATATGTGCTTATTACTGAAATGGGAGAAGCAACGTAATCATGTATAATCCCATGAACCAAAATAACTTCCATTAACATTCTAAGTTGCTTCCTTTGGACTGACTTTCTAGAATACTGTGTGGTTGAGTCATGCGATGCAGACCATTTTACATCCTCCTTTGTTATTTGATGTTATATCATAACTATATTTCCTTTATCATTTCATTATATTACAGAAGAGAAGAGCTTTTCTCCCTTTGGCAAGATTTAGAGTGTTCCTAGGGCAGATGTTTTATTTCCCAAAAAAGAACGCCTGGCGATGTGTGTCACCTACCGTGAGAAAGAGTGGTGTAAAGAAAGTTCAGAGGCCCATTAGAGCTTCTCATAAGCCTGTCACCTGTTTCTTTACCCCAGGCTGATGAAAGCCAGGTTGGTTTTAAATACAAGTCACACAGGGACATATTTCATCTTAAAATGAGTTTCTAGACAGGCTATGTATAAGATGTAACTAGAATATTCACAATTCAACTAAGAGGTGGAAGTAGTGAAAAATAAAGTTATTTTCTTCATTTCATTTTTATTGGATTGTGCCACTACATATACCGCTTGTCAAGCAATGCCTGTTGCAGGAGTGGAATTTGATGGAGGGCCTGAGGAAAACAATGTATATTTTCATGTTCATTACTGGCTTCCAAAGGGGGAGAAGGCGCTGCCATGATTCTTATTATTTGTAACCCCAGTATTGGGGCATCCAAGGAAGGCTGTGATGGAGGATTGGTCCCCTGGCAGGGTGACAGATGCTTCTGAGGGTGGCTCCTGGCATTCTTCAGGCGGCTTCATCCAGGAGCTTAGTGTAGTGGAAAGAGTTCTGGCTTGAGAGTCAGGCACACCTTAATCCTAATTTCTTATCTGCTTGGTGACCAGAGATAGAAAAGTGTGTGGTTTTACTTATCTTTAAAGAAGTGTGCGTGTGTGTGTGTGTGTGTGTGTGTGCATGTGTGTTAATACTTCCAACAGTTACTAAAAGGGTGAACATGCTAGCTCCAGGTCTATCAGGCCATTGGCTTGGTAGTGATAGTTTTTCTGCCTTTTTTTCTGAGATTTAGCATTGTCTCCTTATTTTCTAGAAACACCTGGGAACAAACTTTCTCATTTTTCTATACCTAGGGACAGTCTGACCAGCAGCAGCAAAGAGATGCCTTATTATCTTCTCCCGGCAGGGTTTTGAGCCCAAGAATAAAGGCTCAAGTTCTATCAAAGAGAAGATGGTGATCCTGAAACAGATGCTTCTCCTTCAGGTTGTATCAAACTGAATCTGGCACCTTGGTTCTGTACCTTCGTAGCTGTACTCACCTGTGGCAATTTCTTGGAAAACTTAAGCTCACTTAGGATAATGAATAGTTTTGGAAATGCCACACTCAAGATCTGTCGTCCCCAGAAAATAATCTCTGCTGCCTTACCTCTTAGGAGCTTGCAAATTATTAGCATCTGCATGGCCCCATTGGATCCTGGGAGATATTTTGAAAGACTCTGTCAAGCTTATTTATGATCATGCCTGTTGCTGCTCCTGCCTTGCAGGGAGGGCGCTTATCAGGACTCTGGTCTTGTGCCATCTCCCCCTTCAGTCCCACCTTTCTCTGACAAACACCTTGGTTCTTTGAGCTTCTGTTTTCTCAGCCACCAAATAGGTGTAGCAATAATGTTTGCTTGACCTAGTTTGAAACACAAGAGAGGCACAGTAAATTATTTCACCCCCCCCACCACACACAAACATTTATCTAGCCCAGCCATGAACCAAGTCAGTGCTTCAGTGTTCTGGGGAAGAGAGAAATACTTCAGGTGGAGATTCTGATACCCTGAGATCTGTGCTGTAGTTAGGAACTTGTAGGTGAGAGAGGAGAGGAGGCCCTGCTGCTTTCATGAGGCTCATCATTCTCTGAAGAAATAGGTTGTTTCTCTATGTCACTAGTTTGATTCTCAATCTATTATCACTCGTAAAATGTATGTATTTTACTTGTACTCCAAGTTACTTTTATTAAAATATTGCATATTTATCTGGCAAAGAAAATTCATGGTGAAATTTTTTATTGCCTCCTTAACTAAAAAGCAAGTGAATTTTTACCCTAATAAACACAAGTAGCACAACACACAGAAAAGTCTGTACAGCTAAACACAAAAAAGTTCTCTAGAAGCTAATGTGCCCAAACTGTTATGGAGAACTGACATTTGGAGGAAGGCTACCTCCTGATTCCATGGAGAGATGTCAGCAGGGATGTCACTGACCAGTGGCCACTCTCATGCTCAGTGGCAGAGCTAGGGCAAGAAGCCAGAAGTGACTCAGCTCTTCTGTCCTGAAGAGGAAGGTTCCAAACAGATTGGGGATTGGGGATTCACCTCATTGGCTCTGTGTGTCTGTTCTCTTTCCTTACAATGAAGACTCCTAGAAGGAAATCAAGTTTTGCAGTTAAACTGAAATATGAGTCAAGGCTCAGCATGTTTGGAACTTGCATATGGCAGGCTAGCTCCTTAATCTTTCTGAGCCTCAGCACCTGTTCTATAGAAGAGAGGTCTCAGTAGTGTCTATCACAGGGTGAAACAATGAGAATTCTATATGAAACACTGCGAACAGCACTCTGTACAGATGATCCAAACAAATAAACTTTCCCCTCCCCTCTGGCCTAACTCCTAGCAGCCCCTGGAGGAAGCACTTGTCTTGGTGGTTTTGGACAGAAAGAGAGGCAAAAGGTTCCCCTTTCTCAGAAGGATCTGGGATGGTCAAGGAGCTAGTTGGTCTTCAAGGGGATGCTTTTACAAGACTGAGAGAGTGAAAGGAAATAAAGGAAAGTGGACATTGTTGTGAAGCTGCAAGCATTTATTAGTAGCCATCATTTATGCCTCCTGCGTGCCAGCCATTGTACAGAAATTGTCCCTTATAAGCCAAACTCTGACATCAACCCACTGACTACATAAGAAGTATGTCGCGAGAGATCCAGGCTCACCCAGGTCACGTGGCTCCTCCTTTGCAGACAACACAAGGCACAAGGTCTGCCCATAGCTGAAGTCTGTTTAGTCTGCTCTCAGCACATTCCGTAGGGGTTTCCTGAGGTTCAGTGCTGGTGGGTAGAGAGATGGGAAAGATTATAGGGGCTTTAATACTCCTTTTGTGGGGAATGGGCATAGGGAATTGATTGGCCACATTGTGTAGATTTATGGCATTATTCTGTCTTGGCAGAGCATTTGATCATGGTGAGCTGATCATTCTATACTGACTCCATGATTTGCAGGCTTCAGAAATTCAAAATCAAGGATTTAATTACAAGGAAACATAAATCTCTCTTAGGTTAGTCAGGAGAGCTCTTGGGCTGAAAGAATCGGTGGTGGGGAGGGAATAATGGTTTTGGGCCAAGAAGTTCAGCTCTTTATGGTGAGACTGACTGTTGGATCTTATGATATGTGACAGAGAGAGACTTATATGGGTTCTGTGGTCACATGGTCTTGAATTTATTACAAGACACTGCACTCAGTGTGGTCACCCCCTGAAGACAGAGTCATTTCAGGTTTAACTGGTACCATAGTTCAAGACCTCATTTAACTGGTTCCCTTCCAAAAAGTCAGAGTTTCTCTGAACTCTTCTTCACCCCCTTTAAAACTCTTTGAATTTCTGTAACTCCAGTAGCATACTGCACAGGAGAGCATGCCGAGCCCTTTGCCATGTGGACCCTGTCTCCTTTGAGTCTCTCGCCTCCTCCTGCCCCGTGCCACACTGGGCTTCAGTTGTAGGAGGCACCCCTGGCATTTGTGCTGAGCACTCCCTCTCCCTTGGATGCTCTCTCTCCCCTCATTCACGTGCCTACTCTTCAGTCACTCTTCACCACCCAGCAACTGTTTGATTGAGTCACCATCCTTAACATTTACTGTGCCTATTGTTCTCAGTTAATCAATCATTGATTATCTGTGTGACCTCCTACACAATTAGCACTCTTTCCTTTCTTCTTTGTCTCCCCCTCTGTCCTGCTGTCTTCATTTTTCATTTAGATCATTCTGTGCCTTCCTAAATGGTCTTGGACCTTTCCATTCTACCATCTCCCCACTACTGCGGACACTGCTTACTAAAGTGAAGATCTGATCTGGTCACACCTCTGCTGAACCCTTTTGGCAAGGGCTCCTGCTACCCTCAGAATGGAGTCTGCTTCTCTGGGGTCCAAAGAAGCCCTCTTCGTCTTCCCAAGCACATCTCTCTCTACTCTTCCTTAATCTTATTCTCTTTCGTGGCACAGTGAATCAGTTTCACTTTTCTGATGCTACTGTGTTGGCTTTCACACTTGAGGTTTTGTACTACCTTTTCCTTTTCTTCTCTAAAGAACACATTTTTCTGTATTCTTTTCTAAGCTGACTGCATATCCTTTGGTTGCAAGTTCACTTATTATTTTCTCTACGAATACTTTGGTGACCCATCGCTACCCACCAACGCCATCCTGTGAGCTCTCAAGCACCTCATATTAATAATCATTGGTTATTCTTTGCCCCTCTTTTTTATCGTTAGGCAGATGGCTCTATGAGAGCAAGGGTGTGCTTTCTTAGCCACTTCTTCCATTAAGCATGAATGTTGAAAGATAGAGGTGTTGAGTCTCTGAGTGAAGGAACTCACGGCTAAGAGACCTTCGCTGACTCTGCTAGGTGGTCGAATGTCCCATAGAACTTTGGACCTACTCCAGTCATCAGGCTTGCTACAGTTCTCCTATGGTTTGTTGATTATTTCTGCCTGTGCTGCTACCTGTATGTTTCTAGCACAGCTCTTGGCACAAGGTAGACACTCTGTAAATGTTTACCAGTTATCATTAAATTGCAAGAGAATAGTTTGTACAAGAAGAAAGAAAACTTAAAACCACAGATATCTCCCCTAAGAGCTGCCTCTTGAGATTCTGACTGTGTGGCATTCAAAATTCCAGCCATTCAGTGAGCTACTTCTCCTTTCCTGATGTGTGTCCAATCATGTCAGGTGCCGTAATTTAGCCCGATGTGGGCCATATTGGTGGTAAGAGCTATAAGATTTGCCATATTAGTTCATCCCACTGCTTCATTAAGCTCAGTGTGCTGCCGCTGGCAGTGGCTGGGCCTGAATTTTGATGTTTGGAAGAACAAAGCCCTCAGTATTAGCCATCCAAGTCCTTGACAGCACTGGGAGTCAGGTTGAGTGTATTCTGCTTCTCAGAGTTAGAGAGTTATCATCTTTTCACATAATCAGCGAATGACCCAGAGCATGGGGTTTTATCGTCTTTGTGTTTGCTGAGCAGGCAGTGATCCCAAGAGTGCTGGGATTTCGCAGTCCACTCCTGTTGTGCACACCTTGTAGGATGCCCTTGAGTCACCTGCTGCGAGATTAAGTGTTCCCGCTCGTTCTGTCAGGAGAGCACACGTCCATCCAAGGAATGAAGGTGAAACAGGCACTAATGCAAGATGGTCATGTGCTCCTGAGCTCACACTTTCTCACTGTAAGCTTGAAAACAGCCATTAGCACAGATGTTCCTGTCGTCTCCTAGACGGGGCAGCTGAGGCTCAGAGAGATGCACAGCCTGCCTGAGATCACAGGTAGTTAAAAGCATGTTTGCACCTGATCTCTCTGACCCCAGAGCCTCTCCAGAAACTTCCTCTCCCTGCTGAGTTGTGTGTCCTTTTACCAACACGAGTCATGCTTGCCCCACAAGACACCTTCCTACACATTTCACAGGAGCACTTGTCAGCTGAGATGGCCTCAGCAAGGAGAAGGAGTAACGATCTGACGGGTTATGTAGGTGGAGAGACACGGAAACGTGAGCGTGTCCTTTGGCACACAAGAAAGCATTTTCCCCACCAAGGAAAGTGTCCAGTCCACTGTGTTTTCCGTATATGAAACGCTAAAGAGGAAGTGAACGTGGGGGATTTTGACTACACACCACTCGAAATGTAGAATGTGCTGAAAGAAAGCATCATCTCTAGATTTTTAATTGGAAACAAGCAGACCGGGGAATTTTATAAATCTCCCCGATCTATTATCTTCAGCTCAGTTCACCTCCCCGCAGCACCAATAAGAAAGTTGATCGTGCTGAGTACAGAAGAGCGGGCAGGGACTGGGTGTGGTGGCACGCACCGGTAGGTAATCCCAGCCGGAAGGCAGGAGGATCGCAACTGTGAGCCCAATCTAGGCAGTTTATCAACTTCCTGAGTCCCTATCTCAAAATAAAATATCAAAACTGAAAAAAAAAATTCAAAAATACACTACAAAAAAGTGCTGGGGATGTAACACAGTGGGAAGGCCCCTGGGTTCAATTCAATCCTGGTACTGTAAAAATTAAGTAAAGAAAATAAAAATTTTTTTTAGGTATGAAATTCAGTGTAGAGGGCCCCAGGTTCGATCCTCAATACTGAAAACAAAATCAGGCCAAAACTTTACATACTTTTTTTTTCTTTTACTCAGAATGACTGTCTTAGGTAGAAGCTTTTAAAAAGCCCCAAGTTTTTACAGATGAGGAATGCAGGAAGTTGGAGAGGCCAGGCATAGTCTGTGGCCCTGCAACTCGGGCTCACCCCTCTGTGCAGGCAACCACTGTTCTGTGAGCACCTTCATGATCTACTAGCTCAGCTGCATGGCTGTCCGGGAGCGTGCATGCATGTGCTTCAGCTCTCTTCCCAAACTGGAAGAAAGCCTGCTGTCCCCTCTGCCACATAACCCAGATGGCATTGCCATGACACTCTTGCTCTGTGATCCTCTTCCCTGTATGGAATTAAGCCTTCCTTTCCTGTGACTCTCAGAATAATCTTTCACCCAAGGCAAAGCGCTCATTTCTGACTTCCATTGGTGAGAACTACAGCTACACACTTGCCTTCCCTGTTGTGTCCTAAGCCAAGACATGATGGCGGTGACTGTGTCCTCTTATCTTTTGCACCCTTATATTCTTTCTGAGTTGGTAGCAAGGGTTACCAGTGGGGGAAATGGGAAAGGACAGGAGCTATATGAGTAAATGCCAGGCAGAGAACAAAATAGCTTGAAAGACTTCACAAGAGGATTAGGAGTTTGATAATGCTCCCACTTTTCAAATGAGCTAACGTATAACAGTAAGTTCAAGGTGACCCATAACGTAAATGTAAGAACTGGAATTTTAAAGTCGGGTCTCAATGGTCCAGTGCACAAGATGTTTCTATTACACCATGTTTTCCAATGGTGACTGTCAAATAAACCCCGGCAAAAGTTCATTCCTTTGGGCTCTGGTTTCTGTTGCAAAGTGGGAGCTATAGATCCTATTTATCTTTATAAGGAATCCATATATCATCATTGTAGATTCACTTCTGTCAGATTGGGACCTTCACTCTCAAGTCTTGCACCTTCCCTGGCTCTAGATACTGCTCTAGGGAGAACTCGCATTCCCCATTGTTAAATCAGAGGCAAGAAAAGCCGTGCAGGAATTCTCTTCGGAAGAAGCCCGGCAGATGATGAATAGCAGACTTGAATCTTATCATGTATTTCAGGATGATGTACGGGACTGTTGGAAACTGCCTTTGACAAATGTGCATGGGAAGGGGAATTATCTCCAACAATGAAAAATGTTCTTATTATGTGATCCTAAAAAGGATCAGGACCCCTATCACTGAGAAAATGATCATCCCCGTATCCCTTATTAACAGCGATACGGAAGCGTGTGTTAAAGGCATTGAGTGTCATACTGAAGCCGTGATGGATAACCACAACTGTCAAAATCAAGCTGGACTTAGGGAAAAGTAGCTTGATGTTTGATAGCGGGTGGGAAATGCGCAACGTGCAAAGGCCTCTTTTAGCCCTGCTCACCTGAGGCTCTGTGGGCCTTGTCCTGTGATTCTACCCAGCACCCTGTGGCCTTTTCTTAGGCTGAAGCTCTGATTAAGTAGGAGTATCAATATGATATAAGTTTGTGAGATATAAAACTACTTCTTTAGGGAGAGGAAGGCTAGTGTGCCTGGCATTTTAAACCTTTACTCTCATTTTCTTCGTATGTCAGACGTGAATAGGTCAAAACTCAGGGTGATCCCGGCCCACACCTGGAAGCTAACAGAGTTAGGATTTGAACCAGAGCAGTCTGATTTAAAAGTTTATGCTTTCCTGACCATAATAGCTTAATAAGCTTTTAAGGTTCGGAATAGTAGAGGCTCAGAACAGCTGAATATATATGTGAAGCCACCTTTGTGATCACGTGGCGGGTGATGAAGAGTTGCTAGTTATAGGCTGGGCGTGGTGGCGCACACCTGTAAGCCCAGCACTCGGAAGGCTGAGGCAGGAGGATCGCTGTGAGTTCGAGACCAGCCTGGGCTACATAGTGAGTTCCAGGGCAGTCTCAACTACATAGTGAGACCCTGTCTCAAAAACAACAACAACAAAAAAAAAAAAACAACCCAAAAAAGAATAAAGAGTTGCTAGTTAAGGAGAGTTAACACATTCATTTTTTCAGAGGCTGTGTAATGACAAGAGTTCTTTGAGTTCCTTCCTTCTTCCCTTTCCTTCTTTGTTTTCCACTCCCCCCCCAAAAGAAAATTATGGTTTTTTTGAAACTAGGCCCAGAAACTGGCCACAGAATATTGTGGACAAGGCCTGGACTCAGGAAACTTACAGGTCTATGAAGTGAAAGATGGACAGTTAAGTAATTGTAGTTGAGTACACTGAAATTTCATAGCAATTCTGTACACTACACCTAAAGTCAGGTGCTCTAAGCGCTTCATGGAGGTTATGAAATTTAAGTACAGATTCTTGGGGTTCAGATTTATATTTTGCCCCTCAATGAATACTTCCTGAAATATCCCCCATTACTATAGACATTATCTACTTATTGGATTCACCTCCCTACTTATGCAAAACAAATCCTTCCCTGTCATCCAGTGAAAGACCAGCAGATTGGAAATCTTAAGGCATAACTTGTTTCCCCTTCTTCTAGAGGAAAAACTCCTTCAAGTCATAGCGTATTTTATTCATTTCATGTGTGCACAGGGCCAGCTACATAGTATTTGCTCACTGAGCATTTGTTGAACAATAGAATAGCCTACATTAGAGAGATAATTCTTTGGCCTTTGGCTTGCATTTTCCTAGAATCAGTAATTTATATTCCATTAGTTTTTCTTTGATGTTTTGAAATACTGATTACTGTGGGTTCTCCTCCTGCTCTCAGAGTTATAGATTGCAAATAGATTTTGTGTAATTTGCCAATGCTGGTCAATTTTAATGGCTGCCTCGACAGCTGCATGGAGGATTCCTCAGTTGTGTCCTGACCTTCCAAGAACACAGTTAACACTCAAGTACATTTATGTTTGAGGCTGTTTTATTCGTGCATGTGAATAGGTGCATGCAAGCATGTAAACACACGCAATTTAATCTAATCCCATTGTGTTTCTCTTTTTTTTTTTTTTTGCACTAACCCTCACAATTTAAGATATTCCCCTAACATAACATTTTGCAATTATCATTTTTTAACAATGTTAAGCAGTCTACTTTCCCTTCGTATTTTCTCACAAAACCTCTCTCTCAGCCCTTTGGGGGCTGTTGTTATTTTTCCCTGATGCATCCCCGAATTTGCCAAATCTTACTTCGGGTGTGGCATGCAGAATTGTTTTCGGGAGTCGATATCTTATTTCTGGGTGGGTCTTTGCGATGTTGCAGTGTTTGTCTCCTCTGTTTTGTGGCCAAGGGAGGAAGCGAATGTGTTTGCCTGAAGAGGGAAGGGTCCTGTCTTTAGGACGCCTCCCTTTGGGGCGGGGCCCACTCCGGCCAGGCCCTGGACCTGAGATTTGCGGGTGGATGCCTGTGAGCTCCAGTGCTTTGCGCAGCTCGGGTCTTTTAACCTCAGCTTCTCAACTTTAATACACTCTCCGTGCCTTGATTGTTCTTTTTTTTTTTTTTTTCATCTGTTTTAATGTGATGAAATGTAAAAAATCGAGCTTAATTTTGTTCGCTCACAGTGACTTCAGGGGGTTTTAACTGATAACCTGCCCTTTTGGTCTCCCAAGGATTCAAATTTTAAACCGCCAAAAACGCATTTTCCTGATATCTACCATCAAGTGATTAGTGCGACTATTTACCTCTGGTCGTCTTTTCTATTCTTGGTAGATTTATTTTCTCTTCTTAGAATTCTACTGTCGCCCTCTCTGTCTGGGAGACTGGAGATGTCATTTAAACATTGCTTATTAGGATTCCATTATTTGTCTCTCTTATACAGTCAGCTAAATCAAAAAGGCAGACAGTGTTTTTAAATTGCAAATTTAAATGACAATTTATAGACCAGGTCTACTGGAAATTTTCTGTCCTTAGCATCCATCATTGCTTCTGGGTATGTAGTCTGTTTCTTCTCTCTCTCTCTCTCTCTCTCTCTCTCTCTCTCTCTCTGTCTCTCTCTCTTTCTTGAGAGTACACCGCACAGATCCACCGGAAAGATCACCAGTGCTTGCTTGCAGTCAAACAAAAAAAGCAATAAAGATCTTGAAAATAAATGAAAACAAACTCCTTATCCCAGACTTTACTTAAATATTAGCTCTCTTCCTTCTCCTTACCTCCCTCTCCTCTAGAGGAAACTTTTATCAGTCGCTTTTTCTTGCCTTTAAGGCCGGGGTTCAGATTCAGAAGAAATAAACATTCACCAAGGGCCTGGGTGGTGCAACTATTCTTTTTTTGGTTAATCTGCATGAAAAATCAATAATAATACACTTGTAGTAGTAATGTGTTGTTATATTTACTGTTTTTCACCAGTCCCTGTTCTATCTGCTTTCTTTGGCCTAACTGAACTTGCTTAAGGGAATCATCTTCATTTTTGAAAAAGGAAATAAATTTTTGGGATGTAACTTGCTCAGGGGCAAAGATGAATTCAGAGGGAGGTTCAGTTTCTGGCTTAGACCACTGCCCATCATGCTAGCCCTGTTTTTATTTTCAGGAAGAGAATTTGGAGTCTGTTTGGTGTCTCAGTTTGCTATGAATGACAAGTTGAAAAGTCTTCTCCCTATGCCTTGCTGAGTTTTAATTTTTAGCAGATTGGGTTAGAAGAGATGGCTTTAAACCTTGAAATCATCTTCATTTATCAGTCCATTTTCTCTGGGATCAGAGTAGATTGGCAAAGCATTATGATCTTCCATTTCAAAGCTGAAGGATTATCCATCACGATGGGTGAAATCATCTCTGAAATCCTTCTGAAGCTGGCTGCAGAGTTTGGTACATTTCAGAAAATGCCCCTGGTACCCAGTAGCTTCAGTGATGAAAATGAAAGGGATAAAGTTTGTATCCAGAAGACCCACATTTCAAAGGTGTCCTCGATGGATCCATTGCATCAGACTTTCCTGCTTATGACAGGAGCTTGAAGGTTGTTTTCTTTTTTCTTGCTCAGTCTCTTCTCACTGCCAGTGGAGGCTGGCGAGATTCCAGTTGGACACAGTACGTAAGGATACGGGGAAGTAAAAAGGGTTCTTGTGCTGTGGAAAAAAAAAATTGAGGAGGGAGCCATTAAACCCCAGGGCCGGTTTGCCCTGAGTGGAGGCGAACAGGAACAAGAAAGGGAGGGAGAGGAGAGGGGAGGGAGGCACACTGGGGGCATTGTAGACTTCACTGTTTTCCTGGGCAAGCTCTGGTAAGACTGGTAAGGACTTCTTGAGCCACAGTCAGAGGACTCTCCAAGGAAAGGGCTTGTCTGAGCATCCTGCCTGCCCTGTCAGTGGCCGGCAGAGGCCTGAGGGGAATGGAGTGCTGGTGTCGCTGTGCAGGTGGGTGTCCGCCACCCGTGGGGGCACTTGGTCAGTTCTTTCCTTGTGTCGCAGGGTCACAAGGTGTGTTCTCACGGCTCCCCCCTGCAGCAAGCGGATAGGCACCCTTCATAGATGGTGGAAGGTCTTCTCCAGCTTGCCGCCGTCTGGTGGAAATGAGCAATGTGTAGATTCCCCTCCCTGTACCACCCCATGCCTCACAGGCAAAAGTGGGCAAGCGTGGGTTTAAAAAAAATTGTGTGAGTGGAAGTCGAGGTCCCAGGTCTCTGAGGAGTGAGTCCGGCAGTTCCCAGAACATTTTAACCTTTGTGGTCCGCAAGGGCTGGAAAAGGAGGCACAGAAAGCAGTTCTTGGGTTGAGAACCAAAGCACGAGGCCCAGTGTTGCTGTGCTTGCCTCTTTGTCCTACACAAAGGGCCGGTGCCCATCCTGCCCCCCCACGCGCCAATCACATTCCTCGAACATCTTTCCGATCACCAGCATGCACAGGACCTGCTTTAAATAAATCCTGCTCACGCGCATGACAAGCAGTGAAGCAGCTGTCTTTAAAATGTAGCCCAGTGGTGGTGTGACTGTGTCCAGGATTGCAAGGTGATTCGTCACAGTGCAGCCGTTTATTTATGAGGCAGTGTGACCTCAGGCGACTTGAAATCCTCTAAGCGTCTGTTTCCTACCTTGTGAAGTGGGACCTGTCTGACCCATCTCTCAGAGCGATGACTCAGGCCACAAGAGATCCTGTGTAGGCTTTGGCATAGACAGTGAAACACTGCTTAACTGCCAAAAAGTTACCGCAACAAAACCACAGCCTGTGCAGCGTGGCTCTTCTGGGCACCTGGAGGTTTGGGCCAACCAGTGTGCGTGCCTCTGTCACTGTCTGGTGGGGCCAGGGGCATGGGTGGTGGAGGTATCAACTGCATCTTCCCTGCCTTCTAGGAAATTCCAGCTTAACATCCAAAGGTACTTGTTGGTCTCAGGCACAACCATACTGTGTGGGCTCCCTGCTCAGCCTGTGAATTGGCTGCCCTCTGGAATCATGCAGAGCTTGGAACAGAACTCATTCACAGAAGACACGATCTGGAAGGCTTTGACTTCTGAGGGTCTGGAGCCCACTGGAGAGTCGGTCACTGTGCCACTTCCTCCGAGAGTCTGCAGGCTATTGCTTTTGTATTACATTCTAGGGGTTGAACCTAGGGCCTCACACATGCTGTGCAAGGGCTTTACCACGGACATACATCCCAAGCCCTTTGAGACTTTATTTTTATACAGTGTCTCTCTAAGTTGCCCAGGCTGGCCTTGAGCTGTCAGTAATATTACCTCAGCCTCTTGAGTGGCTGAGATTGTAAAACTGTGCATCACCAGGGTTGATGAGGCATCGCTCTTTGCCTTATTTTTTTCAGTGATTCAGTTGGGGCTTCTCCTTCTCCCTAATAGGCTTGCCTTTTATTCTTGTGCTCACAGATAGCTTTCCTGGATTCTGCACTCCAGATTCCAACCAAGAGTGAGTTACAAGGCCCCATTTCTTGATTATTCCAGGCAGAGAATATCTATAAAGCTCAGCCTAGCCCTGACAGTGGCCACCTCTGCTCTATTCCAGAGTCAGGAGCATAAAATGTGATAAGAGTTATCATCCACCATGCTGTAGATTGGGGATTTGCATGCAAAGTAATAGACTTGAACTGCACAAGCTACCAAAAAGATCCATGCACTCCAGAGCAACTTCTTCTGGGAGAAATTCTTGGATAATCAGGTCTTCTGGGCTAGTTGGATTCTGGGCACTGGCGTGTGAGGCAGCTTCTCTCTTGTGTCACACTATCCTTGTCCCTGTGTCTGTCTGCTTGACAGAGCTGAGGTCAGGGAGGGAATCAAGTCCCTCCTCACCAATCCTGCATGTAGCTTAATTCCCGCCACTAAGTAGGTGCTCGGTAAATGTTTATAGACTTGAGAATCAGAGAGATAGCAAGTGATTGCACCATGCAGTGAAAAATACTTCGCGGTGGCAACATGAATCAATCATCCTGCCAAACCGTTGTCTCCCCACTTTCCAAATGCAGCAAACACAGGCAAGGACAGAAGCCGAGCTCCCAAAGCAGCTTTTCATGTTCCCTTGTGTTCTGTGTCTTTGATCCCGAACTCCTTTAGGTTTCGAATCTTGAAGCGCCTGCAGCAGCTCCCCACTTAGGAGCCATCCGGTACCCCATGAATTAATGCCAATTAGCAAGGAAGAGATGAAAACTTTGGGCACTTAATGAGCTGACTTGGCACCTGTTCACTCAGCACTTTGGCTGCATCTCTGGAGCCACTTTAAACAGAGGGTTGGCATGGAGTTTGACCTTTCCGGGAAATGGCTTACAGAGGCACCTTTGTTCCGCCTTTACCAACTCTCAGTTTGCTTTCTGTGACTGAACCAAAGATCTCAGAGTGGAGGAGGTCTTTGGGAGCTTGGGCTCACAGCATTCCACAGTCCCTCCCTGCCCAGCCCATACCCTCCTTGGCACCTTTGCATGAAGAAACCCCGAGACCTCCTCTACCAATACCCGTTAGGTACCACTCACCCCCTGCTTCCGCATGCGAAGGTAAGGATGCAAGCTCAAGCTGTGGGAGTGTCACAGCCTTGCCATCCCCATTACCCCTGCCATCAGCGGGGCCTCTCAAACCAAGCCCTGAATTAGTGAATGAATGATGAACGGTCCTTCAGAGCTCTAACAGGAGAGAGAGACACCTGGATTGGGATGGTGCTTCTGCCGCATCTGAACGTGGTGTGTGGATGAGGTGATTTGATTCACCCCCCTGATGGAGGAGGCCAGTGTCTCTCATTCATCTGTGAAGTTCAGCTGTGAAGAACTTAGCACCGTGCCTAGCATGTAGTAAACACTCAACAAGTAGCTAAGCTTGGCAGCTATTATCACTGGCTGGAAAAATAAATTGCTTGACACGCTCACCTACTTCTGTCTGCTCACCGGGCTCTTAGAGAGAATTCTGCAGCATGGTGCATAGAGCAGCTGTATTCCTGGCACAGGCTCAGAGCTCAAGAAATAGCAGATGATGTCATCACTAGTAGAAGACTTTAAGGCTCAGGCAGTGAGCACGCATCTTCCAGAGCAATGAGCCGGAGGAGTGGGCAGGCTGGAGAGCAGCTTGTCTGTAGCCCTGGGATGCCTCAGAAGCTTTCCCGGGCAGACATACTGTGTTCAGCCTTCCTTTGCCTTCGGCCTGAAAGCACCCGCTTTTCAAAGGAAGCCCAGGCTGTATTGCATCAGACTTTCACCTCACAAGTTGTTCCTTTCAGCGGATCGACTTTTATAATTCTCACAACCAAACACCAGGCCTTCTCTACCAAAACCCCTTAATCCTTTGATCTTGTCTCAGTCACAAGAAACGATTGTCCGCTAGCTCTCGCCACACGTGATTTAGAGAGGATTACTGGGCAGCAAGCACAGCCCAACTCTCACCCCCTCGCCCTCCCAGCTTGCTGCTCCCCGGGTGCAGTAACTTCTTTCTGCTCTCCGCATGTGTCCTTGGGAAGGAAGGGGCAGGGAGTGTCTCGCGGTGAAGGCTGGTGGGGAAGAGTAGATTTGGGTATCCCAAGTTGCTAAGCCAAACACAAGGTGGATGTGGGTTTGAGGGGAGCTGCAATGGCCCTGGAAATCCGTTGAAGGGTCTTTCAGGGGACAGAACGCCTGCACTTGCCATCCTAGCCCAAGCCCACATTAGCTCTGCCTGTGGCCCAGCAGAGGTGACTGTGCCAGATGCTCTTACAAAGCAAGCACAGGGCATGTGTGGCTCACTTGGCATCAACAGGCTAAGCAGAGGCCTCTTCAAGTCTGCCTCTGGCAGGGTCCTGTCTTCTTCCAGCAAGAGCAGGGGCTGCACAGTGGGGCAGACGTGGAATTCTGGACCCTCACTGTGTGCTCTCACATCTGTCCTCCTGCTGTGAAGGTGGGCTTTGTTCTTTGTGTTCCGGGGCCCTACACAAGCAAACTCTGCCTCCCTTTGCCCCCCTAATGGCCTTGAGGTTCTGCCCAGCCAGTGGGAGGCCCTGGTGGGCAAAGGGAGACACCATCACCTCTTCTCCTCACTACGATTAATGCTCTGACAGTAGCTGGATCCTAATGGCCTTGAGGTTCTGCCCAGCCAGTGGGAGGCCCTTGTGGGAGCCCACAGTTGTGGGCAAAGGGAGACACCATCACCTCTTCTCCTCACTACGATTAATGCTCTGACAGTAGCTGGACTTCCTGGCCTACAGCTCGGCTGAGCCCTCCAGGGCAAGCACAGCATAGTTCCAGCCCCATCCCAGGGCCCTGCTCCCGGTGGGGCTCTGGTCTCTCCACCTCCTTCCCAGGACTGGGAGCAACTTCTAGCTCTCACTATTCCTTGGCCATGAACTCTTCCCCCTGCTTTTCAGCTTTTCCAACACCATTGTGAGTTTTCCCTATATTAAAGGCATCACTATATTAAATCCTGTCTTTGAGTAGCCACAAAGTGCTTCCTTTGTCTGCCTGGCCCTCATGGATCATTCATGTATGAAACCCAGAATCACCATATGGCCTACTCTGGACAAGCCCCTTAACCTGCAAGAGTCTCTATTCACCCTTAGAACCACGGTGTTTGAATTAGCAGTGACCACTGCACAGACTAACACAGGGCATGGAGCACAGTAGGAATTTGATGGGTGACAGCTCTTGGTACAAGTCATTCAGGAAGGCAGTCATGAACCTCTCAAGGAAGGAACCTGGTGTTTTTATTTTGCAGCTCCTTGTTGGATACCAAACACTTGACAAAGGAAATAAACTTATTAAACAAACTGTCTATCTTGGAAGCATGCGGTGGGTAAGTTAGGGCTCTGCCATCATCTTTCCAAGATTTCTAAAAGCAGATTAAAGATGGTTTGCCTGGAACTCCTAGTGCCACTGTCAGTGTGTGCACAGGGGAAGTCCATTTTAAATGTTAATTGCCCTAAAATGAGTAAGTAGGAAATACCACAGTAACCTTTGGAAGGGGCTTTTAGCAGCAGCAAGTTTTTTGGCCTTGCTTTCCTAGTGATCATTTCTTCCTCTTTCCTACAGTCCTTGCCCAAAGCTCAGCCCTCTCCTGATCTCAGGGATCACGGCTCACTGATTCACACTGCCTCTTCCCAGTATTACAGCCAAGTGCTCCTTGTTTTGAAGTAGGGAAAGTAGGGTTTCATTAGTCACACTGGCTAAGAGTGCAAACTCTGGGGGCTTTGTCGAGCATGGAGAAATTCCTACATGTAAATATTTATGGATTAGGAATCAAATATTAAATATTTACTTCAGTTCCTTGGATTTATAAATGATTTAGTAAAACCTATAAGGAGTTGGAATAGCTGTGGTTAGAACCAATCCTTAGATGTAATTGTTTCCCTACCCACTGTCTCCCAGACAGCAGCACAGGGAGTCTGGGCTGCCCATGGAGTAGTCAGAGGAGTTTGGGCCTGTTCTCCTCATGTCCCCTTTCTCTGGTACCTGCTCAGTGCCTGAAGTGAGTATCCAAGGCATTCTGGAAGAGTGAGACCATGCATGCCCTTCAGTACTGTGGTTCTCAACCCCACCATACAGCCGACCAGCCAGCCGCCTGCCGTGTTTGTCCCAGGTCCAGGAAATGTGCATTTGCAGAGGCAGGACCTGGTGGGCTTCGGAGATCAGAAGCTTGGGCTGTGGAGTGTTAGGCGGGGTTGTCTCTCCATAGGAGCTGCAGCTCTGGAGGCCAGAAGTCCAAACCCAGGCTTTGGCAGAGTGGTTCTTCCCATTGGAAGCTCCAAGGCAGAATCTGTCCCTTGCTTCCCCCAGGTTTCAGTGGTCACTGATATTCCTTGCTTGTTCCACATGTCCTTCTGCTCTGTCTCCACACAGTCTTGTATTCTTTGTCATGTGACTGGATTTGGGCCTCACCTGGGTAATCCAAGAGATCCTCTCCTCTCAGGATCCTTAGTCGTATCTGGGAAGATCTTTTCTCCAAATGTGGTCACATTTGCAGGACCCACAGGTTAAGATATGACAGCATCTTTCAGGGGTTGCCCTCAGTCTGCCGGAAATGGGCCACTAGCCAGGCTGCAAGGATATAAAGCATAAAGATTATTTTTTGAGACACAAGCTGGGGAAACAGACAAGACCACTGTGCCCAATGTGATGGGCACCTTCCTGGGTGTATTTTCCAGAAAGTGGGGAAGCCAGGTGCTGGGAGAAGGCTTCACAGGAGACAGGAATGGGAGGCAGATCCTGAAGGCTGCGGAGTCTTATCAAACAGAAAGAAGATGTACATGAGCTTCCCGAGTAACTGCACACCTCGAGACATAAGGACTCAGAGTGTCTTGCAGGAATAGTGAAAACCCAATGCTGCCCGCCTAGGGTTGCAGGAGGGAAGCAGTGGGAACAAGACAGTCAGAGGGAAGAAGTCAATTCTGATCTGATGCTCCAAGAGAGAAAATATCATTCAAGATATCTCACTGGGAAAGAAAATTAATTTTCCAGCCCCACAGACCTGGTTAACCATAGACTTGTGTCCACTCTTCTGCCTCCCCATATCTGAGGGCAGACCACACGGGTCCCTCAGTGCCTTCTTCTGCTATTTGCAGGTGATCCTTTTCCTGGTCTCCCTGGCTCCCAGGATCTGTGCCTTGTGCCTGGCGTGTGCCCCTGGCCTGCCTTCCGAATTGCCACCGGCAGCCGTTAAGTGAGTTTTACCACAGCAAGCATTCTGGCATTAAGCAGGTGAAGTGGGTGAAATTCTTTCCGAAGTCCTCTCTGACCTCCCGCTTGTGGATTGAGTTTGCTTACGTGAGAAGGTGAGATTTTCTGTTTGGGGTCAGAGTACGTAGACGCCGCCTGGGACCTGTTGTTACTGATTTCTCCCGGGGCCGGGGAGTACTTCCACTCCCAGCCTGCTCGCCGGCTGTCACATGCTTCTTTATTGGTTTACATGTATAGATCTATTTATGTTTGCCATCCACATGAGTGCTGCTTTTTCAATAATTCATAGAAACGTCGCACAAAATTAATCTACAATGAGAACTCAAACTTGACTAAAGCCAAACCCCATGCTCGGGAATGTCTTTGTTGTAGTCAGCTTCCTCTGGAGCTCTTTGTAGTGTTTTGTGAGTTCCGAATCTCCTCTAAGAAAAGCCAGATTGAGGAAATCATTAATTGCTGACAGTTGTGTAGATATAATTAAAGATATATGAATATAAAAATACCTGCTATCTCAAATTACTTCCTAAGGAACAGGGAGGAGGGAGAGAGTTCTATTTAAAATGTCAGATACAGACACATTAGGCTGAGTAGTCAAAGCACTGTATGTCTGTCACTCATGAAAACTGACAATTAGGTCCATAAATAGATTTTACAGGCTTCCACACAAGAACGCACAGCCCGCACAACTCAGGCACATGAAGATGAGAGACGGACTCACGGGAAGGGGGAACGAGAGTTGACGGATGAGACACAGGAACACAGCTTTGGCACCCGGGGGTCCAGAGAGGATACATCCCACTGGGGTCCGGCAGGGGTGGCCTCCCACCCTGACTCTTGCTACTTGCTCTGTCCCACCCGGCCCGTCCCCTTCTCTCCCTAGGTCTGTTTCCCCTTCTGTACAATGAAACTAATAACATCTGCCTCCGCTGTTTCTACTTCTCAGGGTTGTCTGTTTGTTTGATCGAGTAAGGTTTACAGGCAAACTCCATGGAAACTGAAAAAGACTACATAAGTAGCTGAGATATTCTTTTAACTACTCAGATTACTATTGTGGAATCGACAGCTGAGATATTTATAGATGCAGCACCGCACCGATGTCAAGTAATGATCAGAAAGCAGGCAAAGACCAAGACCTCAGGGAATCAAAGAGAAATTCTAGGCAGGAACACTGAACTCTTCCTCACCCTTACTGGTAGGGAATTCGGCTGGGGGAGCCAAAGCCCAGAGGTCAAAGGGCAGGAGTGTTGGGATGACCTTGGACCTGCTCTTAGTGTCTGGCCCCATGCTCAGGCATCCTCGTACCATAAAGGTTAAGTGCCTTGGTTTCTCTGAACCTCAGCTTCCTTCTCCACAGAATGGGGCACATGCTTCTTCTTCTTCTTCTTCTTTTTTTTTTGCTTTGGTTTGGTACCAGGGATCCAACTCAGGACCTTGTGCTTGCTAGGCAGGTGTGGGAACCACTGAGCTAAATCCCCAGCTTGGGGTGCATGATTCTATAATCATCTTCTCAGCGGGACTGAAATGAGAGCAGATGAGGTCAGGGATATGCATGTGGAGACTGTAATACTGCTGGCAAATGTGTGATTGAAAATATGATCATGATCAAAATGAAATGGCACTAGAACCAGGCCAGAGTCCCATACCCCACTCTGTCATTCATCCACCTTGCTTAATAATCATAGGTTAACTTACTTATTTTTTTGCGTTTCTTGTTGAGTATCTGTCTCCCATGATGAGCACAACCAAACACAGCGATAAACGCATTTTTAGTGAGTTAAGCCTATTTTAGGAACTGTGGTGTGCAGAGAGGTACAGAGAGGATGAAGAACAGAAAAGACAAACAAAGACCTTTTCTTTACAGAATGCACAGTTCGCTTAGAAAGGCTGGAAGGCAGACACTAGCAGATGGGACTGAGGCAAAATGTCCAGGGCAACTTGATATACACAGAACACACACACACACACACACACACACACACACACACGTGTGCTCACACGTATGCATGCACACACAAGATGAAGAACAGAAAAGACAAACAAAGACCTTTTCTTTACAGAATGCACAGTTCGCTTAGAAAGGCTGGAAGGCAGACACTAGCAGATGGGACTGAGGCAAAATGTCCAGGGCAACTTGATATACACAGACCACACACACACACACACACACACACACACACACGTGTGCTCACACGTATGCATGCACACACACTCACATGTTCACACCCACAACAGAGAAGAGTTGAGATGCAAGACGTAAGGTATCTTTCCAGGCTGTGATCTTGAGGGGCTTAGCAGGTCTCTGGAAGTCTGTATTCTTGATATGTATTGGTGTAGGGCAGAGGGTTTGGAGTGTAGGTTTGGAATGAGGCTTGAATGAACTTGAATCTAGAACCCACCATGAAACAGCTGTGACCTTGGGTAATTCACCTGGCCACTTTAGAGGCCCATTTTCTTCTTTTGAAAACCATTGCTCAGATTTAATGAGATAACCAGCACAGTGAAAATAGTTGGCACAAAGGCAGTCCATGGCATCCAGCCCACTCGCCATTCTTTGGCTTTTCTCTCCAACTCTGAAAGAGCTGCAGCTCAGGGTTTCTCAGAGTTTCTCATTGACCCAAAAAGGATAGCCATTGTACTCCTGCCATTACTATCTGGTTATCAGATGCCCTGGTCTGCATCACAAGAGAGGTGGTCATCATTGGTGTTTAAAGGGTGAAGACCCCTATTTCTAGGTGGGAGAGCACCTCCAGGGCACCTTCCCCAAGGCACCTTCCCCATCATCATTGGTTAGAAACAGAGATGGAAGGAAGGTGTGCCCTGCCCCGACCACCAAGCGGAAGAGCTCTGGGATGGCAACTTCACTACCATAATAGGAGTTCAGTGTCTTAGCATCCCATCCTCGAGACAGATGCAAGTAAATTTATGCAAATAGTTCTGGGTAAGAACTAGAAGGATATATAAAACCACCGACTACTTAATAAAGGAGAGGGAAAAATCTCTTCCCGGACTTGGCAGCTCTTAGCCACGCAGCCCTGCTTGGTGGCTGAACTACAGATGTGGGCAGAGCTGTGGGTTGGTACTCTATCTTTATCCTGTGCTTGGCTCAGGGGGATGAATCTGGGCAGAGCACAGGCCCTGGGCCCAGAGGCTCAAACTCAACATTAACATGGCAGCCAGGATGGAGAAGAGCATCCAGCACAAACCACTGCTTTGCCATATGACGTAGATGATGTGATTCCCCTTGGACAGCCCTGGTTCTGCTGTGACTTCTGCCCCACAGAGCTGCATGACTTGAGATGAGTCATTCTTCGGCCTAAGGCTCAGTTTCCTCGCTGCTGCAATGGGAGTAATGGTGCCTGATGACCAGCACAGTTACTCTTGCTTGATATAAATTATCCTTGCATTCTGTAGCTTTTCACCCCATATCAGGTACAACCTGTCCTTCTCCAACTTGCATGCTGGATTCCATTTGCTTCACTGCCTGGAAATCCTCCCTCAACCCTCACTTCTCACAGCTCTCCTCCCCAGCCAGTCGTCTGTGAGGCCACCGTGCACTTCATTTTCATTTGCCCAGTGCAGATTCTGGACAGGTGTTTGATGAATGAGTGAAGGATGGAAAGAATGGTTACTGATGTCCCTGTCTCACCATACATAATAGAAACAGAAACATTTTGATACTAAACTTCAGCTAGGAAAAGTGTTTTTAGTAGTCACTGACTATTATGTATTCTGCATAACAGTCAGTGAGAGGAGTGGAGGGATGGTCATTTCGCCAGTAAGGAGGTTGATGGTTGCTGAGGTGGAAGGGTCACTCTTCTGGCATATGGTATGTCTGACTGAGGTTCATTCAGTGGTTAGCAAATGCATCAGCTACTGCCTGTATGCCAGGAACTGAGTAAGTGATGATTTATAGCTTCCCAGGGGGAAGTGGGGCTGATTTCTGCAGAGACCAGCACAAAACTGAGCAGTTCTACTTGATCCTGGAGATAAACCAGAAGAGATCTGATCACTGCCTGCATGGGGTTTCTGTTCAGCTAGTGGCATGGAGAGAGCAAGGACAGAGGAAGTCCTTGCTCTGGGGTAGGGGAAAGAGGTGCAGAGACCCTGAAAGGACCTTCATCCTCCGGCTCTGTCCGCACGGAACCAGTGCTATGTGCCCATGGGTGGCTGGGGACCCCGCACGGATTTGTCTGAGAAAAGGCATGTCGGGACCCAAGGAGGTTCACTTCAAAGTGTGCAGAATGAAGTTATGCCTCTCGTGAAGGCTAGGGTGGTTGATGGAGCTGCTGCTGGCGGCTTGGGGCCCGAGTTTGCCACCGTGGACTCACAAATCGGGAGAGTAGGCATAGTGATCATGAGTGTGGCTCTCTGTCCTTGAGTGCTTACTATGGACTGGGCTCTGGCCAAGTCCTTCATACATGATAACTCACACAACAACCCTACAGCATGCGATCTCTATGAACACTTAGTGGAGGGAGAAACTGGGGCACAGATAGGTAAATAAGGTTGCCGAGGAGGTCGTACACCAAAAGGTAGCGGAGCTATAGGCGGACCCAGGCTGGCTGCCTCCAGCAGTGCTCCTTTGAACTGTGCTTCCTCCTGGCAGGATGGGAGCCAGAACTGGCTTAGAGTGGCCTGAGAAGTGCCTGAGCTGCTGAGGCCAGTGGAGGGGACAGATGTGCGTGTGGTGAGCACACTGAGTGTGAGGCCAAGACTTCTCTGGGCTCGGTGTCATTGTCTGTGCTATGCAAGGGTTGAGTTACAGGAGGACCTCGTGGGCCCTTTTCTGCCCTGTGCAGCCTCAGGGTCTGTGCCATTCTACTGACTCTGTACAGTGGAAATCTCAGTGGTTACAGCCCTCAGCATGGTTCAAACTGATTTAACTTCAAAGTGTGCCTCTACATTACTGGAAATGGTAGGGACTTCATTAAGTGGCTAAAGTTGGATAGATTGAGCCTCAGTTTCACCGTCTGTTGAAAGGATGTGCCCAGGGGGTGATTACAAAGAGTAAGTGGGATCCCGGCTGAGTGTGGCTGTGCCTACTTGTGTGGATTCAGGATCACCCATGAGGAAGTGCCCTCAGCCTGAAGGCGGCAGGGGTGGATGTGCCCCCTCATCCTAGTGTCTGGTGTTCTGTGGGCCTTGTTGAGCACATTAAGTGGCTAAAGTTGGATAGATTGAGCCTCAGTTTCACCATCTGTTGAAAGGATGTGCCCAGGGGGTGATTACAAAGAGTAGGTGGGATCCCGGCTGAGTGTGGCTGTGCCTACTTGTGTGGATTCAGGATCACCCATGAGGAAGTGCCCTCAGCCTGAAGGCGGCAGGGGTTGATGTGCCCCCTCATCACAGATTGAGCCTCAGTTTCACCGTCTGTTGAAAGGATGTGCCCAGGGGGTGATTACAAAGAGTAAGTGGGATCCCGGCTGAGTGTGGCTGTGCCTACTTGTGTGGATTCAGGATCACCCATGAGGAAGTGCCCTCAGCCTGAAGGCGGCAGGGGTGGATGTGCCCCCTCATCCTAGTGTCTGGTGTTCTGTGGGCCTTGTTGAGCATGTGTGGGGTGAAGCAACGAAGGGTTTGTGTGCCAAGACTGTCCACACTGGTGAAGCAGTAGTGCAAGGCTCACACAAGGAGGCAGAATGGTCTGCGTGTGCACTGGTGTGTGGCTTGCAGAGTCCTGGAAGCCTTCTGAATGTGAAGTTGTGAACTGACAGTATGTTAGCAGACAAAACAAGTGGACATTGACGTAAAATAACGAGACCAACAAAAGACCAAATATAGCAGATGGGAAGCTGGGAAGACCTCAAGATAGCACTGACATCTAGGTCTGCTTTTAATCATTACATACCTGTGATCTAGCGATCATGGGGCAGCAGCTGGCCCTGGAAGAAGTTCCCCGCAATGACCAGTTACACTGGACCTTCCTTGTGACCACCTGAAAGCCCACATTACAGTGCCTTCCCCAGCTGTCTTACCCTGGCTGTGCTTTGCAGTTGCTCACTGTTGCTGTGTCACTGCCTATAGGCTTCCAGCAGGGCACAGACCTTCTGGGACTTTCCCTGCCCTTCATCCCATATGCCCCTGCACCTGCTATAGGCCCAGCCTTGCACCCTTCTCCCTCTGTTTGGGACAGCCCTGCTTGTGGTCTGCTACTCCTCCCTGGAGAATCATGTTTCCCACTGCCAGCCCCAGTCTGAGCTAGCAGCTCTCTCTTCCCTTCGGCAGCCTCTGCTTCCCACCTGACAGGCCTCTCTAGGTTCCATTCCCTGTTTTCTGGTCCACTTCCCTCCTAAGATGAAGGTCCTCTGAAGACAGGATCCTGCCTCTGTCCTCACTCTCCCTGGCAGAGGCTTACTGGAGATGGTTGGCTGAATGATTAGTGAATCAAAGGGGGTCAAACAGGAGCCTGGACCCAAACAGGATCCAGTCCAGCGAAGGCACAGACCAAAGAGTAGCATATTGGCCCTGGGAATTTTGACATCAGCTTCTATTTCACAGCAGCTAACTGTAACATTATCCAGATGCCAATGATCTGTGCACTGTTTCTCCAAGGTGCTTCATCAAAACCATCTCATTAATCCTCATGAAAATTTTCTAAAGCGGTAAAAAAGTAGAATTCATTTGTTGTAGCGTGAGAAAATGAGACATCACAGCTGCTGAACCTGCACATTTGGAGGTGGACACAAGTTACTCTGGCTCCTGGAGCCACAGGTACTGAGCTCCCTCCCCTCAACAAAGTGCACCTCCCATTCTGTCCCCGTGACCCTCTGACATGTGGCCCCCACCCGCATCTCCCCACTCCCATCTATTCGTGCTGCCATGTGTCCCATCCAGGTTCACAGATGATTTCAGAAATGGGAAGCAAGCAAATCCTGTCGAACAATCTAAGCAGATTCAAAGGGATTTGGATCATTTGCGTAATTGGGCTAGCAGATGGTAGATGTAGTTCAAAGTACAAAAATGTAGAATAATTACAATGGGAGAAAGTAACACAGTTTATGGATGAGGGAAGCTATTCAGAAGAACAGCTCACAAATCAGCGTGTTGGTGAGTTAGAAGGACCAACAGCTCAGCTCTGGACCTCAGAAGCCAAGCAGCCCCTGACCTCTCGACAGGAATTCAGGAGCAATGACTGCTCTGTCTTCCGGAAGTAAGAAGGAGATGGTTGTAGTGGAGAGGATCTTGGATGGTGACAACCACGCAGAAACATGGGCCTGGTCACTAGAAAGTCACACTTTACTGTGTCCACATCTCTGCTGCCTCTTTCTTATGTATGTGACTCTGGGGGAGAATTCTCTTCCCAGGAGCCTGTTTCCTCTGCAGTAGATAGAGCATACTAATGCCTACATCTCTGTTGCTGTGAAGAATCAGTGAGACAATGGATGTGAGAAAATATAAGCAACTTGTTACGGAAACTCAGAAAATTCACTCGTACCTGTATTACTTCTATAATGCCAAAAGTAATCATCCAATGATTTCAAACTGGAAGTGTTTATTTTACTAATATGACGGTCTGGAAAATGTGCTCAAATACCCAGGACCAGATGTGATTAAGGATGTAGAGGAAGGAGCTTATCTTGGATTATCTAGGTGGGTAATAAATGCAACCACTAAATGTCTCTGAGTAGGAGGCTGAGGGCTGGGTATATAGCTAGTGCTTGCCTAGCATGGCGAGGCCCTGGGTCCAATCCCCAGCCCTGGAAAAAAAGAAAAGTAGGTGGAGAGTATCTTGACAAGCAAGAAGGAAGAGTGACCAGAGGTAGAGGTTGGAGTGATGTAGCCACAAGCCAAGGAACACCTGCAGCCACTAGAAGCTTGGAAAAGCAAGGATTGGATCATCTCCGAGAGCCTCAGAAGGCAGACAGCCCTGATGACATCCTAATTTCTGCCCAGTAAAACTGACGGTGAACTCCTAACCTCCAAACCTGGAGAGAATGCAGTTCTTTCGTTTTAGACCACCAAATTTGTTACAGCCTCATCAGAAACACAGGCAAGCAGAAATAAAACCAGGACAGTACATAACTGATCAGAAGCAAGTTCAGATGTGTATGAGAAGAATTTAAAAGCGACAACACGTGTAACCTGTCCACTGTCCATTTATAAATGCACCAGGAGTAGTGCTAAGTTTTTAGCTAGGCACATGTAGGTGGCACTTAGGATCCCATTGCCTCTGAACTAACATACTTCCAGAACTGCTGATGGCAGTCAGCATTACAGAGGCAGCCAGGAATGATGAAGACAGTAGAACAGCTTGTTTGCTGAAGACAGGACCATGGCTTCCAGGCAGGGACCACGCCCAGCTCCTGTCTGAGAGAAAGTTGTGGTGCTGAAAAAAGCATCTAGTGGAGCCTAAGAGCGGGACCCCAAACAGGAGAGGAAGAATATTTCAACTGAAGAAAACAGGGTTTGGGTAGAGAAGTCATCTGGGGACACTCGACTGCAAGTCTAACTGTTAATTAGAAGACCCCAAGAAGATGGCAGGCAGGTCTCTGCACCCACTGGGATGCGAGGCCCTGAGGTTTGGCAGCTCATGTGATAAAGTTGCTCAGGCAGAGCCAGCCCTGGGTCTGTGGAGGGGTCTGGCCCAGGAGCAGTGGTGCCTGGACTGGTGAGGGAGCTGCTCTGAAAAGCAGAAGAGTCCAGCCAAGGAAGTCTGAGCGGGACCTCGAAGGTCAAAGAGCTTCTGGAGAAAGCCAGGATTTGGCCCACTCCAAGAAACTGGTGCACTGAGAGCAAGCACACATCTTAGGAAGGAAATAGAGGATACAGAACTGGGAATGTTGTCCAAGCGTTGTGTCTGAAGAATAGGGCCGGGCAGGGGGAGAAGGTGGGGTTCCAGGTCAGAATCTGAGAAGAGCGGTGATGTCTGAGAAGTGGGTGCTGGGTGTGTGAGAGCCAGCAGCTCCAGACTGAGGCTGCAGACACATCGTGTGTGAGAGTGGCACAAGCTGGGTCACTGGAAAAACTCTCAGGGGCCCCGTAGCACGAGGGCACCTTCCTTCAGGACACGATGTGGGAGAGGCACAACTGGGCCAAGAAACTTTGTCCTTTGCCAGATCTTCAAGCTGAATAAGAACGACAGGTCTCAGAGTCCCTTGGCTCTTGATTTCAATGAGATTATTTTCTTAGGCACTTTCTGTATCCTGATTAGCATCCACAGTTGAACAACTTCTGTGATCTGTGATGACATCTCAAATTGTTGAGCATCATTTAAGGAAAGAATGTGTGGGGAGAAAGGGAGAGTCCAGGAACAAAAAAAGGTAATTAAACATAATAAGTCTTCAGAGATTAGCCATTAATTTGGATGTGAAATGTAAAATTGCCTTTCAAGAAATAAGGGATAATATCAAGCAATTGGAATACCCAGCCTGAGAAGTAACATGCTGATAAGCAGGCGTGAGGCAGAATAATACATGTGGTGGTTCCCTGATTTTTGGAGAATTAATGATGTTGGTTTCACTTCGCTGATTTAAGATATACATTTCATAAAAGGCACATTATGGCAAGTATATCAGAATTGTGCCAAAAAAGCTGAATAGGCAGGAAATGGCAGCCCCTTGCACAGCCATTTTATGATATCTTAAGTTTAATGCTCAATCAGTAGATATTTACAACTGTTTATTTTAATTCCCTTAAATGGCAGTTCAACAGCATTTTTAGCAACCTTCTAAGAGCAGTCTGTGAATGTGTCTGGCTAACACTCTGAATTTAGCTAGTGGACTCTGAAGGAGTCGAAAACACCCTTAAGGAAAAGATTAGGATTTCGCTTTTAAAAAAACAAAGGCAGAAGTGCTAGATATCTGTCCTTACAGCAGAGGAGATGTGTCACTGGCGTTTCAGAAAAGAGACAACGCACACTCATCCCTTGGTATCTGAAGGGGACTGGTATCAGGATGCCCCGGGGATGCCAGGTCTTGGGGATCCACAGTCCCCCCTATAAAACAGCAGGGGAGTCTCATGTAACCTACACATCTTTCTGTATATTCTAGTATTTGCATAAAACCTACACATAGCATCTCCAGATTATTTATCGTTCCTAAAAATGAAAATGCTACGTAAATAGTTGCTTTATGGTGTCGTTTAAGGAATAATGATAAGAAAAAAAGGTCTATATGCGTTGTGCCGATGTAGTTATTTTCCTGAACACGTTCAATCGGAGGGTTGAATTGAGGGCCTGCAATCTGAGGGCACAGAAGGCTGACTGTACATAGTAAGGTGAGCTGCGACAAGATCCCATCCAGGTTTGACTCCAACTTCATAAGCTCGAGAAATCACTCTGGTGAAGTCTGCTTCTGATGTTGTGGTTTCCTGGAGGAGTCTAGTTGTCCAGCTTTCAGTCTGAATATCTGCAAATGGAAAAATCACTCACTCGTTTGTTCCTTCATGTCCTGAATTCCTCCATTTGTGAGATGCTCATTGAGCCCTTGCTGTTTGTCAGGCACTGCTTTGAGTGTTGGGGATCCAATAAAAAGGGCAAAACAAAATCAGTGTCTTACATCTCTATTTTGTACATAATGTATTGTGGGCCGTATGTGGGTATCATGTATATTTTATACATGTATATATGTGTATGTATATATTCATATGTATGTGTATATATTTGTGTGTATTTAATGATTAAGGAGTTGGCAAGATACTTATGATCTAAGTTGAAAAGCAGAGTATGTGTATGTTTATGTGTAGGAGTGAGGGTATCCGTGTATCAGCATTTTTGAGAATGAGTAGAAAAATTAATTATTAGACCAAAAAACTCCCAATATTAAATGTACATATCTTTGGTTTTGCAGATTAAGCGTCTATTTTGTTTTAATCATCGTGTCAAGTTTTCCACCATAAATATTGGTAATTTAGCATGGGAAAATAAATGAAAAAAGAAGCATAGTGGCACACACCTATAACCTCAGCACTCTAGGAAGCTGAGGCAGGAGGATTGCAAGTTGGAGCCCAGGCTGGGCAAACTTAGTGACTTAGCATGACCTTGTATCAAAATAGAAAAAAATTTAAAACACTAGGTACATATCCCAGAACCCAGTGCTGGATCCAATCCCCAGCACTACCAGGAAAAAAGTAGTCAAGATGGTTATGGTTACAGAGCTGACCACATAGATGAGTGGAATATTTTTAGGCAGTTAAACATGGTACATAGAAAACTTGGTGCAAAACAGTGTAAACCAAGATGTTTATCATCCTGAATTTGCCTTTGTTTTAAAGCTAAGTCTAGTCTCTTTTTGCTATAACTCACCTTCAGCAAGAGCAATTGTTTCTGGTGGGGCTGAAGAATTTCACATTATGAAAATATAACTATTTGTTTTGTAATTGTGTGAATGTGGTTCTAGTGATGGTGACTGAATGTCTTCTCCATTTCCCAATTGACAGTAGGCTTCCTTGCTGGTCTTAATTACTTGGTGCACAGGCTCCTGTTGGGGAGCCCAGCCCACAGTGGGGGAGCCCCGCTGATGAGCTACCCGTGAGTACGCTGAGGTAGTCATGGAATTTGGAAACCATTAGAAAAGCTGGGCGATTTCATTATTCATTCACTTGAAATAATCCCAAGACTGCTTTCAGTGACATGGTTCCTTCAGCAAATAAAGATAAGCCAAATCCCTGGGCACTCAAAGAAGGGAAAGATTCTCAAAATTAATTCCAGGCTCAAATAATTCAACAGTATTTGTAATATTCTGTGCATAAATTGGCAATTTGCTGGAGAGATCAGGAAATGATAAAGGCTTTCATTCCCCTCCCCTTCCTCTTCTTTAACAACTGCTGAGGCAGCTATTGGGAGAAAAGAAATGTTTTATCCTTAATAAATGTCCTATCAGATAATGTACTGATTAAGGGTGTCCAAACAGGGCACCCTTCCCCCTTCATGGCAGTTATTTTTCATCAGACAAACTAAAATATATGGGGAGTAGAAGATAACTGTAGTGTGTCTTCGACAGAGGAGAGCTGTACACGAGAAATACACTAATAGTATCAAGAAATGCAGAAATGAGGGTGCTGCTACCTCCCAGGATTTCTTCTCCACCAATGTAATGAATATTTTAATTGTTTTGGTGGGTGTGTGTGTGTGTGTGTGTATGAGTGTGAGAGAGAGTGTGTGTGTATGTGTTTTGAAGGATTATTTGTCCCTTTCTGATGATACCAGGCCCCGGAATCCCTAAGTCCAACTATCCCTGTCACTGGAATCCACGTGTCTTCAGCCATCATGTGACCTGGGCCCATGCTCAAGAATCCTCAGGAGAGCTGATCATTCTTGCCCCTCTTCCTCTGTGCTTGGTACCAACTGCTAACCAGGCACAGGGGCAAAGAGAGATTAAAAACACCCCTTGGGTTGCAGGCAAAGCTAGGCGGGAGCATGTGGCCTATATCCCTCCAAGGCTGTACCCAGAGATGGAGCTGAGTTAAAATGAGTGTGCCGAGCCACGCTCCCCCGGTATGCACACTGGCTGGCTTCCCTCTAGTGTGTTCCCTACCTTCACGCAGATTAGAAGAGTGACGTGTGGCCTCAGCTTTCCCCCTGACAGCAATCCCAAGTCTCAAGGTTCAGAAGACCCATTCCTCACATGGCTTCAGTCCAAGGGTGGCATGAGAGCTGACACCAGCTTCCTGTTAATGAAAAGAGGGCCAGCGTCTACACTGTCTGGCTGGCCAGCCTCCCTCTTCTACCTGACTTCATCTGTCCCATGCATCTCACTGGCTGCTGGCTGTCTGAAATCATGTCTCAAACACCAAACTGGTCCCGCCACTCTCCTGCTTTCCAGTCCTGCAGATGAGCCTGGCTTTAGCTCCTTGCTGACTCACCTGTTTCCTAAGGTTCTCTGGCCACATTCAGTGGTGGGCGGGGCCATTCTCTCAGCCTGGAACCTTTGCCTGTTGTCCATGCCTCAACTGTCCTGTTCAGGTGTCTTCCTTCTCAGTGACCAAATCATCTCTTTTTGTTTTACATCTGCTTTATGACTTGTCGCAGCCCTTCTTGTGTTTGGGATGCTGGAGGTTGAACCCAGCATCTCACACATGCCAGGCAGGTGCTCTGCCACTGAGCTACATCCCCAGCCCAGCTCCCTTTCATTGTGGGTGTACTGCCTCATCTCTCCAGCTAGATTCATGAGCGTGCACTTCATCTTTGGCACCTGTTTGTTGGATGCATGCAGGAGGCATCTTTAAAAAAGCAGTACACTTTATATTAAATCCATCTGAAAGGAGATTGTCAGGTTGACTTTTTTACTTTTAAAATTCTCACGGAAATAAATATTTCTTAATGTAATTGTCACTGTTTTATAGATTGCCTTAAAATAGTCATGAGGATTCTTGTTATTGTCAGTGGAGTCAAGTAAAATAAGGGTACTTGCCTCCTCTGGAGCCCTCCAAGGTAAGGTGTGAGTTTTTAACCTAGTGCTGTGACTGCAGGTAAAGGTTTTACCTTAGGTGAAATGTTAGAGCCACCTTGTGACAGAATCTAATGGGAGGATATGGGCTGTGGGCCAGATCTGCACTGATAATTAGTCAGCAATGCATGGAAGTTTTGTAAGTGTAGGGAAAGGACAAATGAATCTGTCTTTACGTGGGCTTTAAGTGGAATTTCCCCGCTATTAAATCTACTCTTTTAAGCTACAGAGAACTCTTCTTTGAGGTCTTTGACTCACTAATACTGGGGTAAGAAAAGTTGTGATTCATCCATAAGGACTTACAGGAGAGGAAGGGTTCTGGAGGTGTTTCTCTTTTAGTCCATGCCTGACTTTATTCACCAGTTCCGGGCCTGTGGTCTTGGAGGTTTCTACAGAGCTCATGCCCAGGGGTCCCCAGGACAAAGGTTATGTTCCAGCCTCAGCACAGCACTACAACACATGCCCTGCCCCATCCTCAGATCACATAGAAAGACCAGGCTTATCTGTTTCCAAAGTCATTATCTCCAAAGGAAGAACAGAAACTCGTCCTAAGCAGGTTTTGTTTGGAAGAAAAGAGTTTCAGAGGCTATCAAGGGGAGGAAAAATTCCCAAAGTCCCTTTCTACTTCAGCAAACAAATTAATAAAGAATATTTTTTTTGTTTTGGTCTGTTAAAACAGAACCCATAAAAGTCTTGAAATGAGAGAATCCAGGGTACAGCAGTCAGAAGCACCTGTCCTGTAATGTCTCTTCCTCGCTTTCTCTCTCTCTCTCTCTCTCTCTCTCTCTCTCTCTCTCTCTCTCTCTCTGTCTCCTCGGGAGCATGTTTAAGCTTCTTACTAGCTGTCTTCATGTAGGTGAAGTGACTGGTTGTATAAACTGCTAACCCTTTAAATACTTCTTTAGAAAATTATTTAGCTCCAGCATGCTAGACAGTTTCAAAAGGTTGGTCTCTCAGAGCCATGTGGGTATAAATGAAGCTATCCACATTCCTCCATAATATTCTGTGAGTCTCAGTGTTTCTGTAAGTTCTGTGGAGGTTCCTGATGAACAGTAATATCAAGGCAACAAAGTGACAGTTTTTAGGAACAACGCTGCACGGTGACAATCCTAATGCCGTTCTTTTTCTTCTTGTAGCACGACTTTGCACTTCCAAAAGATGATTTCACACTCACAGGAGCAGTTGACTCTCTTTACATTAGCATATTCAAGGATCAGTCTTTCACACTGGTAAGATCTGGCTCTTCTGGGGGCCCGGAGTTGCACTTGGTCAAGCAGACACAGCAAAATCTTTATTTACCCTAGTGTAGGATTTCTCTGTGAATTAAATGATACTACATCTTGCTTTTTCCAACCAAATGATGCCATACCTCCCTCTGTGTCCCCCAGCCCACCACAGTGGAACCTCAGGGTGCAGAAGCTTTCAGTCCAGAAGGAGGCAGCTTTAAATCTCACCTCTGAAAAATGCAGTCTGAAAAGTGTACTTAAATTGTTGCATCTCCCTGAGCTCAGATTTCTCATCTGTAAAATAAGGAATAAATGACGCCCCTCACCCTTAAGAGGTTACATGAAAATATGTGTATAAAAGCTTTTACACAGTAAAAAAAAAATCAATAAGCATTTTTACCAAAACAATGAATTAGTGAAGAGCTATTGGAGGTGAATGAATCTTAGCTGTAATGATAGGCAAATAGAAATGTCAAAGAGCCACGGGTTCTTAGAGTGTGAGAAAATGAGAATTGCTGTGGAGATTTGCTGGAGGGAGCCTGTTTTAAGGAACCTTTATTGGAATCTAGTCTTGAGTCCTAGGCCACAGGAGAGTGTCTAAATAATTCCCTTAGTTTGCCCTGAAAGATTTCATATGATGGGAGAAGGAAGATAAGTACTATTATAATCTTGGATAATATTTGCTGTTTGTAACCTTACCTCATGACTTCCTCACATAGCTACGATCTTAGCTTTTCATATTTTTTATTCCACAACCATTGTAGCCTGAATATATAAAGGACACCGAAACGTTAGTGACATAAATATTTATGTTACCAAATGTAGACTGGTATGTGATATCCTGCCAGTTGAGGTGAAGAACATTTATTTCCATGCGGAACTACAAGCTGCAGGGCCCATGGCAACGAATTTGATTTGTCTGTGCAAAGGCATTGATCTAGTGTCAGCTCTGCGGCTGACCAGTTCTGTGGTCGTGGGCAAGTACTTGTATTTCTTTGGGCTTTGATTCTCTCCTCTGCAGTTGAGTTCAAAATAGCAAAAGTGTGCTGAAGTCTTGCATGCCTTCCAAAACCCTGTTATGAGAGGGAAGCTAGACCAGAGTATTCCAAATTATAACATGGCAGATGCAATGACAAAGACAAATGCCAAAGAAAATTAATGCGAGGCACATAGATGACGAGGATATATTTTAATCTGAAAAATAGATGATTAGCGCAGCGTAGTAGAAGAAGGACTGCTTGCATCGCAGTTCGCATGGAGATAGCAGTCAGGCACACAAAGCTTTGACAGGGCAAGGGTAGGAGAAAGAGCACTAGGGCATTCTAGGAGGAGGAATAGATTATACAAAGGGTAAAAAGGCATGGGGTGTTCCAGTGAAATTGTAAGAAGGGCTGTTAGGTGGAGAGTTTCATTTGTGTGAAGTTGATTGTGGTTGTATCCACGATGTGTGGACAAAACTGCAACTCCCAGAGGAAGAAGTAGTACTCGATGCCCAGTAAACCAATGGATAATGGAATAAGTAACCTGGCACAAAGCAAGAAAGTTTTTTTTTTCTCTTTCTAGCCATGCTCCACATCACAATTCAGATAGGATGCTATTTTGAGTATTGATCTTATTTCTCCAACTACATTTTAAATTCCTCCCCAGCAAAAAATACTTGAAAGTCTTCAGTAGACCTTATGAAGTTGGCTTATAAAATGCGCTATATTCCTACCTTAACCCATTTCAACCGGAATACTGAATACTCGATTCAAGCCTGAAGCATTGTGTAAAACCCTTGTGGGCAGTTTGTCTCAGCGCTGCCCACATCTAGGGATCATGGACTTAACATGCCCGCCTTCTTTGAGAGGCAGAAAAAAATCAAGTGGATTAATTCTGATAATTATCTGGGGAAGTGTCAGTGAAGCCAATACAGTAACTGCAAGGGACTCAACCGGCCTCCTGAGGAGGAAGAAAACTGTTAGAGAAAGATTCATCGTAGATTAAATAACATCCTATATACTATAATGAGGGCCTGAGGAAATGCAGATACCTGTGGTTAAAGAAAATCACAGTTCCTATACAAGCAGCACATTTGTGGGCGTAGGGGACCTTCCTGGTTCATTATTCTTAGGAATAGCATTATCAGGGAATTGCAAAGATTTGAGCTTCAAAATCAATATGTGCTGAGAATTACACGGCAGGAAAGCCAAGAACTGTAATACTTTGAACACTGTTTTTATAGTCATTTTTTTAAAAGTCCATGAATTCAAATTCAAGGACACATTTTCAGCACTGGCACTTGCTAGCTGATATAGTCATGTGCGCTTTTTTTCTGTTATAAGTATTTAATGATTCTATACTGTTTGTTAAGCACTGTTCTGATTCTTGATAGATTCACTGCTATAGATTCTACCTCTCAACAGAGTATGCAGTTCTATGAATTAGACTAATTCTAGCCACATTTATCAAAAATGGATAATCACTCAGACACAATTGGAGTTAATTTTTTGCTCATACAACAGTACTGGGTAGGTGAGCCAGCTGGTAGGCATCTTCCCCCCTGCCCCGGGCAGCCATTCAGAAACAAAGGCTGACAGGCTCTGCCACCTTCTGCAAGTAGCTTCCAGAGTCTCCTTGGTGCTGACTTCCAGAAGGGAGAAGCAGAATAGGAGCATGTTCATGGGTAGTCTTTTGGGGCTACTTCCGCTTCCGTTAGCTGGACCCAAGGCTGCACCCTTATGGCAAGGGAGGCTGGGAAATGTAGTTAAAGCTGTGCCCCTCAACCAGAGGGCAGTATCTTCACCTGTGGGCTTGGAAAACTCCCTGTGTTCTCAGCCTTAGCAGTCCACTGTGAAAGATGAGTGAAGTTCAAACTTCATGTCAATATAAGAGAAAGGAGCTTTGAAGAAGTGAATGACTACTGTGTGGTAAGCTCTTTGCTTTATAGGTCCATGTAAATTGTAGCATTTTGTGCTGCAAATAATTTTATGAGCTACTTACTATTTACCCACACACACACACACCATTTTACAAAAGTAGAAATAGAGCCTAGAGCATTGTAGATCAATCAGTGTTTATGAGATTTATTTGAAGCCACTGATGGAAAGTTTGGTGCATTCCCTGTTTTCTGATTTACAGGTAATTACTATTTGCAAGGGAATTGGAGAAATATTGGTCAGCCGTAACAGCAGATAGCATCTTGTGCTTCTTAAGGCAAAGTTCTTCCCTCTGATCTGCAGCTGGAGATCCCCAATCCCTGTTCTTCGCTCCTTTATCACATTTTTGGTGCAATGTGTGCTATGTGAATCCCTTGTAAATATTTAGCTGGCGATACTTAACTCCAAGGCATGGAGCAGAAGCTCTTCCCTGAGTCATTTCTTTGCTTAGCCATCTTTCCTTCATCAGTTCATTGATTCTTTTTCTCATAAAACATACCTAATATGTACCGTGCCTCTTGAATACGCCTAGCACTATAATAAGTGATTGGTGTACAATGACAAAAAAAATGGCGCTTTAGCTTTGGAGAGCTCACTGTTCAGAGTATCAAACATGGAAAAAGAGAACGGAGATGTCCCATGGTTCTAAAAAGGTTTTGGGACAGAAGATGCAATTGAACTATGTAATGGGAGAGCCAATTCCGAGAGAACAGTCCAAGAGAGAAAGTGCAGAAGAATAGATAGGTTTTGGGAAATGAAAAGTTCTCCTATATTAAAGAAATAGCAGGCAGAATATTCCAGAGAGAGGAAATAGCATGGATAAAGAGAAAGAGAAATTTGAAAGTAGAGTATGTTCAAGAATTAGAATAACAGCATAAAAGGCCACCTGGAAGGGGCCTGTGAGGAACACCAGGAGATGAGGCGTAAGAATTGCAGACCCTCAAGGCTGATGTCCTTTTCTGTGCCTCCATGACAGCCAGGGCTCCTGTGACTTTACACCCTGTGGTGTGGGGAAAGTGGACACCAAAACGGCCTATGTCACGTCCTGAGCAGTGCCAGCACCCATCTGCCCCAGTGGACTTCTCTGGGGACCCAAGTGGGGAAGGAAGCTAATTAAGGACTGAACTCCCAGCACATTAAAACCTGCTATTCCAGCAAGCCTGAGGTGTACAATAGGAGTCCTGGTGGTAGGAAAGCAAACTGACATGAGATAAACCAGAGAGTGGAGGGGATCAGGCATGGCTTTCACCGCCGGTGCATATGGGTGACTCCCCTTCCCATTCACACACACCCACCTTACTTGTTAGCAAGTTACTGGATGTTTAATATTTGCTTAGCTTAGTGGGGAGAAGAAGGGAATATAGAGTCTGAGAGCAAGACATGTGAGGTTGTTCCTAGTCCTCTATGGAGAGTTTCAAGAACATCTCAGCTGCTTTTTTTTTTTTTTTCCATTCACATTATTTTCAGGGACCAGTGAGAATGATAGAATGATACCAAGTAAGAGAGCCCTTAAAGGTGATTAAAATAAAAATAGGGTTAATAAACATGTAAGTATCAATGGGTCGTGGATGGTCAGTTGTCTTTTCCATTTTCAGAGGTAGTCAGGGAAAACCTCAGACTGCCCACTTGGGGACTCCGGAACTGCTGTCATTAACTCATTCCAAGTCATTTCAACAAATCCCTACTGAGTACCTACTAAGTTCAGGAAGCACACTGCCTGAATAACAGTGATCAAAGGATACTGATCTAAAATTACCCTCTTTGAAAATTTTCCACTTGGTTTATTGTGTTTACAGTCATGACTGTAGCGAATGACAAATGGAGGTTGTCTGAAATCATAGTTCTGTTTAAATGTGTTTTGAAATGCTCAGATAGAAGGGATTTGGGCTCTTTCATTAAAAAAAAAAAAAACAACGCCAGTTTGAAAGTTGTTTAAAGAATGGTCAGCAGATTGTAAACTTTAGTATTCACTGGTTAATATTGTTATTCTTAATAGTAAGTAACTTCAGAAAGTGTTACGAGTGGGGGGATCAGCTACACAGGAGCGTGTACACAGGAAATTGTACACAGGAGCATGTACACGTGTACACAGGGCTCAGCCACCGCAGATTGTTCAGCACCCGACATGACTGTGCTGCTGCACTGTGTGGTTTTCCACCTCTGTTTCTGCTTTTTCTTGAGAAGTGAAAATAGGGAAATCAGAAGGGCCTATAGGTTCTGAGAAAGCGCAGGCTCAGAGCAGCCTTAGAAATGCAGATGCCACTGCTGCCTCTAAATCTGCTCACCCGCGTATGATGGAACACTGTCCCCTCTGACAAGTCTCTTGGTCTCCTTTCCTCTTTGTACACGGAAAGACCTTTTTGACCCCTTAGCCCAGAGCTGGAAGATTAAAGGTGGCAGAAAAGCACCTGCAAATGTTTTTGTCACTAAGATTCCCTGAATCCCCCAAGAGGAGAAATTATAAAGACACTTTGAACTTTTGGAAAATGTTCAGAATATGTTGAGGGCTGCTTTTTGCTAGTACATTGAAGTTGGCTTATAAAACATGCTATATTCCTACCTTAACCTGTTTCAACCAGAAGCCAATATATCAATATTTACTTGTGATCTCTTTTCATATATAGCACCTAGAGAAAGAGAAACTCCCTTAACCTAAAGCGGTATGGTTGTCAAGATTCCCTGTGACTCTTCTATGAGACGTTCTGTGACTTACTGTAAAACGGAGAGGAGAAGAGAAGAATTTGCCCGACTGTGACTGAAGGCACTAATACGGAATATCCACGGAACTCTTGCAGACTCAGGCTGGCATCAGAATGCAAAAGGAGATTGATATGGGAGAGGGAACCTAGCCAGAGAACTTAAAGGCAACAGGTTGTGAAGCCCGGGCTACAGCCGTAAGCTCTATGGCACCCTTTCCAGGAAGCATCCAGCCAAGGGCTTGCAGAAAGCTGAGCAAGGGCCTCATCTACAGGGCCAAACTGGGCAAATACTGGACTTGGAACAGCCAGTGTGCACTGTGGTGGGTAGCTTTCACATTCTAAATGAGGAAGTGGAAGCAAGTACACCTGCAAGCAAGGTGGAGGTGTACTCGTAGACGCTGTTCGAGTACACAGCACAGTGCCAACTCATTCCCTGCATTCTAGGTGCTCCTCTGATCCCAGCGGATACTGAGTCTAGGGCAACATGACCAGTGCCAGACCCTGCTTGCTACCATAGCGAGGCGAGTGGTACATCTACCGCTCTGATTGGCAGACTTGGACTTGATAGATGGAATCCGGGAGTTCATACCAGAGCCGTTGTAATGTCTCAGAGAAGGAAGGACCATGCTGACCAAGGTCATGACACAGATCTTCATCTCTGTTCTCCTGAATTCCCCCAGTTACTCTAGGTAATTTTTGTCCCTCTTTTGTTGGTTGGTGCAGCAGAGATTAGAAATGATTGGTAGTTAATAAGAAAAGGAAAACAGCTAACTTCAGTGATTAATTGCACATTCACTGAGTACCTACCCTAAGCCTTGCTAAATGCAGGAGACATTGTGAGGAATAGGACAGATTTCTGCATCCTATCCCTAGTTTTCCTTTTTAGCATATCTAACCAGCTGGTAGCTGCATATATATGCTATAGATACGTACTGCTGTCCATTATTTTATATAACCAGATGCATGTAGATGGAGAAATCCTACCAGTGAGTGCAAGAAGGGGAGAGGTCTGCATTTATCTTAAGTAGGGTCGTTCTCAGAACAAGAGTAAATCCCAGAGGGAAGGGTGATATAATTAACCAAGCATCAAAAGTAAGAGTGTTTCTTGTGGTTTAATCATACAAGTTGAACCTGCATTCGTAAGCTCCATTTAATGACTAAAATTTTAATTTCCGTGGAAGTATCCTATCCATCCTTCATTTTCAGTCCCAGCCTCCTGAGCTCATTCTAGCCCATGTTCATCATTCTTATCCTTCACTCATGAAACCTTAGAAGTGGAGGCAGGATTGCGTCCCAGAAGCAAGAGTGGGCATGCAATCAGAAGACCCGAGTTGGAGGTTAGGTGCCTCTGGTGATCTGTGATGTCAGTCAAGTTACTGTTTGCCCAGCCTCAGTTGTACTCCTGTATAATGCGATGCAGTGTGGCTGGCTTCTCAGACTGCTATGTGTAATGCTATGTGTGCAAACTCCTAAATGCTGAAACTGTTTCTTTTCCAAATCCTTAGATGGATGAATATCTACACAAAAGCCCTTATTGAATGGATCTGTTTTAAGTATAGTGTTTTTCTTTTAAGTGCAGTATGTTTTCTTAAATTTCAGAATTGTTTTAAAATATGCTGTTTTCCTAACAGATTCTCACCTCCTTAGGGAGGTACCTTGTTCTTATATTCATTTTGGCCTCTTTTGTCTCTCCTGACCCAGGGTTTACCTTGGTGCTAGGGAGTTTTCTGAATGCTCAGAAAATACTAATGTATTGTTTGTTCCTCACCTCCTTTCTGTCATTGATTAATAAATACTTGTCATCAGTATGTATAAAGACGTTCCTTTGAAGCTTAATGTGGCTGGAGGGGATCATGTGTTCTGCACAAATAAAAATCTAAAAATGAGTAACAGTTCAATTCAAGTTAATCAGGGTCAAGAGAAAAATAAGATTCTCAAGGATAAAGGCTGTTTTCTTTTTCATCTATGAATTCCCAGTGGAGGGAACTGCCTGCTTCCAGGCTTTTTCAAAGTTGGTTGATTGAATGGCTAAATTAATTGCTTAACTGACAAATGGTCAAATGGTAGTAAAAGTCTTTGGGAATCAACAGGCAGAGGATTTGTTAGTGGAGTGGAATATTTTGAAGTTTTTTCTTAAATAGAACCTAATTAATTGACCTGCGTGCTTTCACTTATGTAATATACCCGTGATCAGGTTCTACTGGCCAGGCCACAATCTAGGCCCTGTGGATATTCAGTAAATGATAGTGACATCTCTCTTTCCTTCATGAAATTTCCAAGCCAGTGGGAAGATGGATGTGGAATAGGAAAGCAGTGTGATAGCAAAATTATTGTGTACAGCAGTGAGTACTGAGGAGAAAGTCGGATAGCAGCATAACAAAGGATGATTCTTGCACATGGAATGACTCCTGTAGATGGGAGAGACCCACAGGCATTTCTGGGTAGCTGACCCCTGCATGGAAGCTTACATGATAAGCTTGATAGCCCTATCTGTGAAGGTCTAGGTGAAAGTCCAGGTGGGCCAAAGGACTGCCTGATGCAAACGGGTTGAAAACACAGTGAGCTGGGGTTGGGGAGCTCCAGTGGGGGAAAGAAAAGGTGTGTCCTAGGCTTTGGCAAATCCACCATTTCTAATATTTAGGGACACAGTTGAGCAGATGCACACTGTTGTTGCAAGATGCACACTTGTGTGAGTGTGGCACTGTCCTTCTTCCTCCCAGGCCTAAGACTTCAGGGCCGTTTCTGACCATTGTGTATGGAGCATTGTTCAGTTGTATTTCTCCTTCTTGCTGGCCCTGATGGTGAAGTGCCTGGTCCTTGGTGGAAAGGATTAGCTGAAGCTTCTTCTGTAGTCCTCAGGAAGGACTTCTGGAGGAAGCTGGAATGCTCCCTCCAGAGGAGAACTGGTGGCCTCATTCATGAGGCTCTGGCTTCATCACAAGACTTTATGATTTCATCCCTGAAAACAAAATGAATGGGAGAATGAATCTTCCATGGACTGGACAGGTGTCAAGCTGGAAGGTTGGGCTTGCTGACTGTATAAATTTCTTTTTATCACCTGTAGCTTTTGTCTCTCCTTTCTGGGCTGCTGCAAGGCAACTAGATGGCTTTGTTGAATGAATTTAGAAAGTGGCCCAGTTACCTCTCCATACGTTGCTCTGAGCTGATGGTTGCTGGGGAACTGGTATCCCTTGGAAGACTGTCAGAACTGAGCTTGGCCCAGTCCCTTGGCTTTCCCATGCAGGAGGTCCAGGCAAGGCTAGAGCATTTGCATTTTTAACACCTTCCACATGAGGATAGTGATACTGGCCCAGGGTCCACACTGACAGCTACCCTATGAGACCCATTGCTCTGAGTTATAGCTTTGATTTATTGGTCTAGGTACATATCTCCTTTGCCCAAAACCTCTGGATTTCTGCAGACCATAGAGCCAAGGCTGAACTCCTCTGTCTGGCAGTTAACACCTCTTCACTCTGTTAGGGCTGCCATCTTTTGTATTTATATACTAGGAGTCCTCTTTCCCACTTGCTCTGATTGCTTGATGCTGTTAACATGTTCATGTATCATACTTTGTCTCTTCTCTTGCTTAGCCCAGAACACCTTTCTCGGCTTTCCTATTCTCAAGTCGAAAAGATAGGTGGGTTTTTAGATAGATTTGATGTTCAAATCTAACTCTATCCCTTAGAGGCTTTGTATATTTGACACTGCCTCTGGTCCTTCACTTCTTCTATACAGTGGGAATATGGATTTGAGACTTACAAAGGTTGTTTGTTGTTGGGATCAAACCCAACAGTACATGAGCTAATGCTTCATAAACTCTGAAGTGCTATTGCACACAAGTTACTTAGGCTATATTTTTGCTTAGTTGTTTCTTACAGTCAGGCGTATTCGAAAAATTTATGATGTCCTTGCTTAGCCATTTAGCAGTAGAACATGAGAGTGACATTCTCAGAATGAAAGAAAACAGATGAATGGATGTGTGTGTGTGTGTGTGTGTGTGTGTGTGTGTGTGTTTGAATTGGGATAGCGCAGCCCTAAAGAATGATAAATTCCTGTCATTTGTAGGAAAATGGATAGATTTGGGGACCATAATACTAAGTGAGGTAATCAGACACATAAAGTTAAATATTGCCTGACTTCTCTAATATGAGAGACCCCAAATATAAATCATTTAAAGAACCAAATAAAAGATGGTAAGTGATAAGGAGATAGATTCTGAAGATGGGAAAATCTGGGAAAAGAGGGAAAAGGGAAAACAAGGGGTGGGGAGATGAGATGTGTATGTACCAGTTCCCTATAATAAATGTTTTATTATGTATCACAAATATATACCAATAAATTAAATATAAATCAAAATCAAAAATTTTTAAAAAGAAAATCGGTCTACTTTCTGCTGAGAGTCCTATTGCAGATTCTTTTGGGTGAATGACAAAGGTATGAGGAATGATTGATTTACCTTCCTATCTGGCTTACCTTGGGGCTATTAAGAAAACCTAGGAATCAGTTTGTATTTAACTATAGGGTTCCATGAAGAAAAGCGAAATTGCCTCCCCATGGGAAAGAGTGCCTTTCCCCTGGAAGGAAAAGCCTGTGGGTGACAAGAAGCAAGTGTCAGAAATGACCCCCAAAGGGACAGTCACTCTCATCCCAAAGGACATGGCCACCAGAGCACCGGGGAGGAGAAGATGGAGGTGGAGGCAACTGGGAAATTTCTAGCTCTGGTCGCTCTCCAGTACGGTAAGTGTCAGCCAGCCAGCCACATGTGCTCCAGCGGTGGAAGCCGAAATTAAACATTGCACAGGCAGCATTTCAGGTGCTCAAAAGTTCCGTGACACAAGTGGTTTGCATATTAGACAGCGGGGAATGGGGAATACCCTCCCCTGGGACTCCACCTCCTCTGCCTTCTCTAGTAAGATGCGGGGCCTGGCACTGCTGGACCTGCTCTCTGCCTCTTGAGTTTGATGCCCTCTGCCATGGCTGAGGGTGATGGGCTCTACCCTCGAATACCAAGGCTTGCCCTTCTAGATGAAAAATCAGTCACTGGCTTCCTGTACCCTTTGAGGAGAAAAGATAAACTTCTTTTGCCTGTGACATGCTCCTCCTCTTCCATCCCTTTCTGCTGCTGGGAAGCCACTATATCGAATTCACCGTCGTTCCGTGCCTTGAAGTCCATTCTTGCAGCTCTTTGTCTAGAATGCACTTTCTCCTCCTCAGCCCTGCCCTCCTGTCCTTCAGTACCATAGTTCCTGTCCAGAAAAGTTGGCCCCTGTCTTCTCTCTGCTCCTGGACAGAAGAACTTGGCTTGGTCACCTTTCAATCCTTGACTTCTTTCTGCTAAAGAAGAGAGTTGAAAGTTACACTTTGCTTCTTATGAAAGGTTCAAAAGGGAAACGAAAGTGGGGGACCGGGGTGGGGAGAAGAAGAGAAAGAAAAAATACGAGAAAAGAAGGAAAAACCACCGGAAACAAAGCTTTTGTAAACAGGGAGGGGTGGAAAGGAGGGAAGGGGAATGGGAAAAAACAAGGTGTAAGGTATATCATGTACAGGTACAAATTCCCAATGATTAATGTGACTATAATGCATACCTAAAATGTACCAATAAAGTTAATTTAAAAAAAGAAAGTTACACTTTGAGTGAATGGATTCCCACACAAAGGAATGGGTTGATATGCAAATGGAGAAACCAAGGAGTGGTGAGCAAGCCATTCTCCCTAGGCCGATGAAGGTTAGAGAGTTTTGTCACAGCCTTTGGGTCCCCAGTCCCACTCTCTTCTTTCCGTAGAACCTGGCCCTGCAGGATTGCTCAGTGCCCAGAGCCAAATATCTTTGAACTCAAGGTGCTAATCTGGTCACCAGGGCCCCACCCTGAGCATGAGTTAATCGTCCTAGAGTACTGTAGGTCAGGAGATGAGGAGACAAAGTGGCTTCTGTTTAGACAGCTGTTGCTAATAGCTCCTGTGTGTACTCCTAATGAAGTGGGCCATAAATCCTGAGCTCTGCACACTGCTGCAAGGTGGGAGGCTTGCATTCTGATGAGTCAATAGTATTCTGCTAGTTTATTGTTGAGGGAATTAAAATGCAAGCCATTAAATTGTGCTTACTGCGGTGGATGCAACAAATGGGACTAGAGCATTTCCAGGGAGCTTTTTATTGTGTGTGTGTGTGTGTGTGTGTGTGTCAGTGTGTGTGTGCAAGTTTCTAGAGGAAAGCACAAGATGAGGGACTGGGACAGCTTTAACTCTGCTCTCAAAGAAGAACCTCAAGTAATTTATTTGAACCTTAAATTTATTATCTGTAAAATGCAGGAAACAATAACTCCTACCTCCTTCGCATGGATGTTGTGATACTTTAATGAAATGACACATAACCATTTAACCCATAAACTCTCCAGGAAGAAAGGGGCTGAGATATATACATACATTTATATAGCGGTAGATAGACACAGACACTCACACATAGAGACAGGGAGTGTATCATACACCTCCTATCGGCCAGACCCCCTGCTAGACCCATTACAGACATTATCTCATAATCCTCAATATGTGAATGTTGGGATCACTGTAAAATAACATCTTTTATTTCAGAACCAGGGGTCAGTCTGAACACCTCATACGTGTCAGGCATTGTATTAGTCTGTTTCCCAGGTATGATTGCCACAGATCTTCCCATACCTCCACACTGGGTAGTAATGTCCTCTGTTTCCTGTGGGATGATAGAGGCCTGAGCAGTGAACTCATTTTTCTTGTAACATGGAGAGAGAATAAATGACAGAGTAGTAGAAGTCAGCTTGGCACTGCAACAAAGACTTTGACACTGTCTTACTCCTCTTACTGGGTATTTCTCCATGCTAGGCAGAATTCTGAAACAGCCCCCGAAAGATGCCATACTCTGGTCTCTGAAGCCTGAGAGAGATATCGCCACAGTGATCATATTATGTTAGGTGGCACATTCACCTTAAAAATAGAGGCATCATCCAATAAACTTAATCTAACCCTGGGACCCCTTAATAGCAGAGAATTTTCTTTGAGTCAGAAGAGGAAGTCAGAGAGACCCAAAGCAGGAGAAAGACTGAATATTCATTGGCTTGGCTGAACCTGGAGAAATCACATTAAGACTGTGGGGGCCGTGAATGACCCCAGGATCTCTGTCCTCTCACAGCAAGGAGCTGAATGCCGCCACTGCCTAAGTGGACTAGAAAGGAGTCCTCCCCCTGGACCTTCAGACAGAGCCCAGCCTGGCCAGCACCTGGCCTCAGGAGATCTTCAGTATGGAACCCACTTGAGCTCACTTGAACTTCTAATCTGCAGAGCTAGGAAATAGAAAATGCCTTGGGAGTTAGCTCCTAGGTCTGTGGTGACTTTTTCACATACCAAAAGGAAATGAATACAAATGCTTTGTATTAGTTTACAGTCGTCAATAGCACCTGCCCAGTGGGGTTATTTTATGAAAGAGACTGGGGAAAACTCATTATAAAGCACTTAGCATAATTCTTGATCCTTAGAAGCACTTAAAAATTATCTCTCATTTTTATCATCATAATCATTTTATAAATAGAGAAACCAAGGAGGCTGCAAAGGTTAAGTAGCATGCCCAAAGCCATAGAGACAGCAAGAGTTGGAAAATGAGAATAGTTACGGAGAGCTGCATTCTCAAAGACGCTGCTATTTATCCATGGACCAGGGCCTCTTAACCGTAAATGCCTACTGGGATTATCTGTGGGACTTGCAGAGACAGGGATCTGTCCTCACGTCCTGATGCAGTCCTCAGGATGCATGATCTTGGATGACTGTGTTTAAAGAGCTTCATGCACACACCATCCTGCAGGGTCACTAGAACAGGCTGAGGTGCTTGAGGCAGGGGTGGGTGTGCATAATCATCTTTGTCTCCGCAGCACAACCAAGCGCCTATCATCTCTTAGATGCTCCGTTTGTTACATGAAGCACACTTATAATACTGTCCTTCTGGTAGTTAGTACTTTTGAATGTCCCTCTGAAGGTTATGGACCATTCTGTTTCTACGACAGTCCTTAAAATAGCTGCTGGTGACCATGCCCCCTGCCTTTCTCCTATACTGTCCCATTTCAGCAGCTGGCAGAGCGAACCCAGCAATGATACCTGACAGCTGAGAGGTGAGGAATCAGCTCCCCAGCAACTTGCCTCCCCACTCAGCTCCAGACTGCCTTTCTTCTCTTCCTCCATGGTGGAGGCCATGCCATTTACTTGACAGCAGCATAGTGAAAATAAGCAGGTGAAGAGTAGGGTCAGAAACTTGAAGCTCCGCAGTAGAGGGGTGAATCCTTCCCGAGTGGGTGGAGCTGTTTGAGAAAGGTAGACGAAAGGTAGCCTGTGGAAGGGGCAGGGTAACAAAATGTGGGCTCTCAACCTGGAGCCCTGGCACTTGGTCTTTCTTTTTAGTCTCCAGAGTAGGTGCCAGTGTCTTCCTGTTTTTCCTACTCAGAATTATTTTTAAAACTGTTTCCCTTTCTTAAGACAGCCCTCATGATTCTACTAGTGACATTCCTGCAATGAAAACCTTCAAGGAGGAAAAGGAAGAGGAGTGAAATTCCTTGGAAGCTTCGGCTGCCTGCCCAACATTCTACTGGACATGGCCATGCTAATGATGGTCTCATTCTAAAAAGATTATGTCGCTCCTGCTGTCTTTCCAAAGGAATTGCCCTACATTGTCAAATTAACTTCCGTTGCTTTTAGTGGCTGACAATGGCATTGAGGACTAAAAAAATCTCCATTCCCCAAATGCCAAGAGTTTTTAAATGTCCCTGCTTTCATGGCGCCTAATAAATGTCAGCTCGCAAAGTTGCTCTTCAGAGGGGAGCCATCTGCTGAATTGGAAAGAGCTTCTGATTGATCAGTGGAAGGGAAACTGCTATTTGCTGTCTGTTTGACATCTGGGTCTCAGTTTCCTTCATAAAACTGGGGACTCTAAGGTACATTGCATCTGTTAGAACTAAAAGTGTATTGGGACTGTAAGGAACCATTTGTCTTACTGTATACCCTTTGCCTAGCATGGTGCACCGTAGGTAACAGTTGTGAGTAAATATTTGTTGAATAAATGACTGCGTGAGTAAATGAATGTCTGGGAAGCCGGTGGAGTAATCATCACCACGTGTTACTGTCTTTTGTGCCCATTTTGACATGGTTTGTGCACATGCGACAAATGTGGCCACTGCCTTTGAAGAGCCTGTCAGCTCTCTGGATGCAGGTGTGATGATGGGTTGCTCTCCTCTGCACCCCCAGACAACGAGTTTCATTGTTGATCTTGTGTGGTATTTAAAAACCTTCAGTATAGGCCAGTCCCTGAATCACATGTCCCGGTGGGCAGCCTGAGTGGCAGTGTCCACAGAGGTTGCGGAGAGGTCCTAGAACTCGGAGGCGTTCTTCTCTGCTCAAGCGTGAGCTGCCAGGATTCTAAGTCTGGGGAGGTCAGCTTAGGCCAAGTGGAGCAACTGCTCGGCCCGGCCAGGGGACAAAGCCAGTGAGTCGAAGAAACCTCAGGAAGAGAAGCAAGGAGATGCGTGGGCCTGCTTGATATCCAAGATGCAGACCGGCGATGCCAAGTGCATTGGAAATGGAGCCGTGTTACTGCTCCCCATGAGGTCTTCCTCCTGAGAGATCTGCATGCCTACCCCTTCCCCAGGGAAGGTCTGTTTTGTGAAGTAGGTGACACACCTGAAATTTATTCTAAAGTGAATGTGAAAGCCACTGCATCACTGACTAATCCAGATTTCCACTTCTTTTGAATGACAACTTAGCTCCAAGTCTTGGTTTCCCCATTTGTTTGATCACAGTGCCTACCTGGTAGTGGCATTAGGGAGACCAGGTCAGGTGTTGAATTCAAAGCACCTGGCACTGTGTCTGGCACACAGCAGGTAATGGCAACTGCTTCTTTTGGGTCTTCCTTTTTTAGTTAGTCATTCTATAAGCATTGAGCCTTCAGAGTTTGATAGACACTGTGCTTGATACAAGGAATACAGATGTGGAAAAGTTGGTCTTTTCCTTCACACAGTGCACAGCTAAATGGAAGAAATAGACGTGTAGCAGACAGAAGAACAACAGATGACCACACTGTTTAGTTACATCCATATTAGAAGTACAAGTGGATGCACTTTGGATGTCCGGAAGAGGAAATGCCCAGCTCTGTGCTGGATAGCCAGAGAGAGCATCCCTTAGACTCCAGCTCAGACGTTTTGAATACACCTAAGCGGAGGCCAGTTGGGGAAAGAAGAATTTTCTCTAGTGTTTTGCGTGTTGTATGAGCCAACCTTTGGAGAAATTTCAATTCTACACTTGACTTACAGGAATCAGGCACTCTTGGCTTGTGATTTAGGGTCTACTGAAAACAGTTCCAAGGTTTCCTTTGGTTTCAGTTGTGTGTGTGTCAGATGATGGTCATAAGAGCTAACCTCTGTGGTAAGTCATAATAATACAGGTGGAGTGTCCCCAAACAAACATGTAAAATACTGCAGAGCTTGAAATGTTTTGAGTGTCAACCTCATGTCACAATAGGGAAAAAAACCATACCTGGGCACTTCTAGTGGATTTCAGTCATGACACAGATACCCTAAAATTGTACAAAGTTGCCTTCAAGCTATGTGCATAAGGTGTACACGAGACACGAATACATTTTGTATATAGACTTGGATGCCATCTTCAGCCTATCTTATCGTATGTCTTAGGTTCCAAAAGCTGAAATACTTTTGATTCCAAGCATCTCTGGTAAGGAAAACTCAACCTAATCGTACTAATAATTATTAATTAATAATTACTTAATAATATACTTGTGACAAGTAGTTTTGTAAACATTTCCATTCACCCTTTCATTCCTCCTCAGATTCTTACAGTATAGATGCTTTTGTTATCCCCATTTTACAACAGGGGAAGCTGGAATTTAGAAAGGTTATATCGGTCCAAAAAAAAATTATGGTTTAACGTATTCATGATCTCAGTGCTGTGGCTTCAGCTCAGGGTTGTCTGGCTTCAGTGCTCATATTCCATTATGAGAAAATTACGCAGCCTCCAGAAATCTCTTTCTTTAGGGCAAAGAACTAGCATGATTTTCTTAGTAGCAAGTCCAAAGTGGAAAACTTGCAATGATGTTGGCTCATTTCTGTATAATTGCTTAATATTAATAATCCTACTTCCTTATTGGGTTGCCTTTTTTTTGGAGGCTTTGTTGTTAAGTTCACTTGATACCTTAGTTGTCATTTAATTTAACATTTTTAGCAGCTGTTTAGTTTTGTTTTGTTTGTTGTTGTTTTTTTCCCAAAGGAGTGGTGGAATCTCTAGGGAACATTTTTACCTTTTTTTAAAAATATATTTCAGCGTTGAAAACAAAACAAATGGTTAAAGCAATCACAGAGTAGTAGCTTACACAGTTCATAGGAGTTGTTAGCTTGTACAGAAGGATAATATAGACACTGTCAGAGTGAGAGTTAAAGAGCTCCATTTTAGGTTGCTTGAGAAATCATCTGTAATCACAAGGAAGATTACTTGGGTGCTCATTGAGTTCAGCACTGAAATATGGAAAGCTAGTGATAGCTGTATATTTTTCACATGTTAGGAAGGAGAAATGTATGCTTCAATAAACAAGTCTTGATTACATAGACCAAATAAGGAAGGTGGAAACCATGCATAACTCAAAGGCTAATGCATTCTCTTGCAAATTTCCCTACTGGTGATTGGAGAGATGGATTTGAGGCAACACTTAGGGTGCTCTCATTTCAAACAGAGGCCAATTGAGAGACTGTTCTTTGATGGGAAGTGACCCCATGTGAAAAACAGGTAAATTCCAGTTTGTGTCAGTCAAGTCTGTGACAGTTTCCTCGTGCTTGAGAGCAGAGCATGGTTTTGGGAAGATGCAAACAGCCACGTATTTCTACAGAGGGCCACCAAAACTTGGAAAATGCCTTGCTTGCAACCCAGGGAATTATTATGACTAGTTTAAACATGCAGATAATTATAGAGAATGTTACAATAAGTATATCCACTACCCAGTTTTGGCAAAGCTTAAAATTTTGTTTATTTACTTCAGAATTTTAAAAAATATTGAATTTGAGATTGGGGTGCATCTCAATGGTGGACTGCTTGTCTGGCATGAAAGAGGCCCTGGATTTGATCCTCTGGATTGAAAAAAATAAATGAAAATTAAAAAACCATAGTCCCAAGTTAAAATATTACCAGCCAAAACCCATAAGACCCTCTGAGGTATTTCTTGAACTTGTATCGGGCTTCTTTAAGAGGAAACCAATGTTTTGAACTTGATTCTAATATTTCTTGGGTTTTTTAAACAACAATTGTTGCATGTTATACTTCTAAAACGACATCTACTTTAGGTGATAGATATTTTAAAACTACAAAAATATATTCACTGTGAACATAGATATTTCCTACTTTGGGACTCCGGATTGTGATATTTATCTGTGTTCAGGTGAATTCATTTTATTTGTTACATAGTAGTCTGTTAAATGAACATGACAATAATTATTTACTCAGTCTTCTGAAATGAAAATTAAGATAATTTATAATACGGGTTTGTAACCAGATGGAAAAGCTTTAATAAGTACTATTCCATCTACTTTCTGTCATCCTGTGATAGGATGCTGAGAGGTGAATTTCTAGAAGTAGGTTTCTGGATCTTACTCTATATGCAATTTCAGTTTTGGTGGATGTTGCCTGAATATGTGTGAAGGTAAGTTTTCTGATTCATATACTCCCCATCCAGCAGGATATGAACATTTCTCTATCCATATAAAAAGCAATAATTGAATCATTAGTATTGTCAGATTTTTTTAATTTTTGCCAATCTGAGGGCTATAGAATGATTCCTCATCTGGGTTTTAACTTTATTTTCTCTAATTATATTGAGGTAAGATTAGTTTTATGTTTCTTGCCCAGTCTAGTATTCCCTTATGAATCTCACATTCCTATCTCCTTCATCCTTATCTAGTGGTTTTCTTTTTTTACATTGATACATACACATTTGTGTTTTCCATACACAAATTTAGTACTATTATGAATGTCGTTATTTTTGCACATAAAACAATAGATTCAGAGAAAAATTGTTGTATGCATAGGTGTGTGTAAAATTTGACTCCAATATGAGCATCAGACCAGTAACAGTGAAGACTCTTTTGAAGGAGGGCAAAGTTGTGGATATTAAAGCCTCAGATATGAAGGTTTACTGAGCACATACTACTTGCCAGTGACTATTATGGGCACTTGACTCTGTTAATATAGTGCAAAGGTAGAATAGGGTGAGAGGTAGACGCATTCCCGTTCATGCTTTAGGGACAGGTGTTTCTGCCACCCGTTTCAGGTGATGTGACAGCTATAGCAGATGCCTCTAAACTGACTGCTTACCACGACATACAAGGGTTAAACTCCCCACGCACCCCTCTTGGTGCTTCACTGCATGCAGATGCTCCCTGCCTCTGCTTCCCTGCGTCAGTTCTTCTGTGTTGCTCCCCATTACTCTGCCCGTCTCAGTCACTCAATTATAGCTCAGTCACCCACCATTAGGACCACAAGCTCTGTGATGACAGGCTTTTGCACTCCCCTCTGAACTCCAAGGTCTGTTATAGTGCCAGGCGTATAGTAGATTCTCAAACAGTGGTTGAATGAATGAGTGATCTGTACTTTAAAATCTTTTCTGTATGCAATGGTATATTTCAATTCTACTGGGACTTAGAATACAAATGCATGTATTATATTCAAAGTATGACATAGTGTCTTGTCTTGACAGTACTTATGTGTTCGATTAAGAACATGGGCTTCCAGTTCAGATAGAGGTAGTTTAAGTCTTAATTCATCTTATTCCACTACTAATCACCCTTGCTTTCCTGCTGACTGCCCATGGCTGGCGATGTGCTAACTTCCCTAGTACAGTTTCCTCACTTGTAAACACTGATATAACGTGAGCACTCCCGTGACATTTGCCAGGTGTGTGAGAGAGAGCGGAAGTGATGGAGAAGATTGCAGGGCATTGGGATTGAAAAACTGGAAAGTGTAGAGTTACCACTGCCTGAGATGGTGCATTAGTTCAACTTTTCTCTTTTAAATAAGCAATCTTGTTAAACAGGACCAGGGGAAATAATTGGCCGCTGGACATTCCCTGGAGGGAGGGGAAGGTGCTCTCTGAGGGAACACAGCGTACCTGAATGTGCCTCGGGCTGGCACTGGTGACCAAGGCAGTGTTGACTGGACTGTGCTGTGGTGAGGTGAGCATGGGCTGCTGATCTGAGAGCATCTTGGCTCAAGACAGTTTGTTCTCTCGGAGACCCTGGGGCCGATGCCAGGAGGAGGCTGAGCCCAGACTGATGCGTCTGCAGCGCTGCAGTCAGGGAGGGCTGCCATGCCAGGAGAACTCAGGTGGTCATCGGGGCCAGGGGTGTGGGTAGGGAGATGTTGTCCGTGAAAGGCTCCAGTCACGGCCCCCTGTGCCAGCTCCTTTACATCCTCCATAGCAATCCGTTGCGATAGTGATTTGTTATACCCACATTCCCACGCGGAGTCACTGAGCAAGTTCACGGCCAGGCCTGTGTTAGGCACTGGAGATAAGGCTGTGAATAAGCCTCGGGTGCTGCCTGACCCTTCAGGAGCTGTTAGTTCAGTTGAGGATAATTACAACCTGGCAACAGCAGGCCGATGATCACAGTGCAATGCAGACAGCTTTGGAAGTGCATTGAAGAGAGGCGGAAGAAGGAAGAGAGTGGGGCGTAGTGGGAGTCATCTCCCTAGTAAGGCGCCAGACTGGGAATTGAACGCAGGCTTTTCTGATTCCAAAGCCAGCTCTCCTCATAGTGTTGTGCTGTGCTACCAGGAGACGCGTGGTAGGAAGGAAAGGAAGGGACGCAGGCCAGGCCCTGCCCGCTGGTGGCTCAGGAATGAGTGTGAACTGTGCGGTGCTGCAGGTGTGCATTGAGCAGTTCTGTGTTGCTTACTAAGCAAAGCTTCCCTTGGAGAATCCACTGAAGACAGTGTGGGCGGTTTCTGCTATAGCACCATGGGTGCTCCCACAATGCACACGCACGCACGTGTGCGCACACACACACACACACACACACTATTCTGCACACTGCCCTACCCCGGAGGCACCAGGCCCTGGAATGGACATTTCCAACTGCACTTCTGACAAGGAGGCAGGTGCCATGGCAGCCCATTTCTGGCTTCTGAAGAAAGACGCCGGCTGCATGGCCCTGGCCGATCCTGTTGCTGACCAAAATTGCCGTTGCCACACGAATCACCCTCTTCTCTCATCACCAATTGTTTGAAATCTCTGTCTTCCTTCGATTTTAAAGATAAATTTGACTCTGTAGGTGGTCACTGAATGTGATGGGCTGGAGGTGGGGTTTTCCCTGTCATTACTTCCATGACCCTCGATTCCTTCACTTGCAAAGTGGAACAGAAAGGGCAGAACCTTACAGCTGGTGCGCGGGGAAGGGAACGTCACTGTGAGGCTGCCTTAGACTGCGGATTGCAGATGTGAATGTCTTTTCTTCTATGAGGCTGTAGACAAAGGAAAGGGGCAAACCCTGCTGAAGTCCAGGTCCTTAGCGTTGTGTGCAGGCCCCAGCTTGGGCCACCCTCTACAGACGGCCCAGGTGCCAGTGCTTTCTTCCCATTCTGCAGCCAGGCACGCTGGCCACTCAGCTGGCAAAGCCCACACCTGCTTGGCTCTGCTGCATCTGTGCCGTGGTAGGCAGGACTGCTTCTGCATTTCCCTCGTCACAACCCTGTGGACTTTCACAGAACTTTCTAGGCCTCGTGACAGGAACTTGTTCACATTTTGGAAGGAGGAGGGAAGGAATGAAGGAAAGAAAGAAGGAAGAACCGAAGGACAGACAGGCTAAGGAGTACCATGAACTCAAGATCCATCAGTTGCTTTTCTGATAGCCACCCAAGCAAGCTTCTTCACCTCACCTTGCTTTCTTTTCTTTGCTAGGGGGGAACAAAGGACGACAATCACAACAATACTGTGCTCTGTGATGAGAAACATTTGCAAAGGGACTAACAGTGTCTGGCGCTTGGAAAGCAGTAAATAGATGCTACTTCCTGGCCTGTTTCTTCTATATGGTCACTTTAGGCAAAGAAAAATAGAAAAGAACTCCTAGGAAAGGAACTATGAAAAATTGCCTATGAAATAAAAGAGAAAAACATTAACATTTGACTACTGCCCATATGAAGGACGAAATTTTCTTTCCTTTAAATATGAAGCAGAAGTCAGTGTTGCAGTAAAATGATGGTGTCTTGGGGCATTTTTGACAGAAAAGATTAAAGATATATACCATATTATAATATATAATATGATATATTATAATATATAATATAATGTATCCTATATTATATAGTATGTATTATATCATATATATGATATATATCATATATGATATATATCATATATATATTATATATATATTATATATATATATGTTCCCTTCTTTTCTGAGATGTTTCACCACACACAATATCTCTGTTCCTGAAGGCCAAAATAAGGCTGAGGTTCTGAGCTGTCTCTTGCAATGCCTTCATCACAGGCGCTCAGGTGGGAAGGGCTGGGTTCTGATTTCCATAAGTCATGTGTTCAAACCCCAGGCATGCTAGGCAGTTCTATTTCAGAGTATTACTGTTTTGTGAAAGTCTTCTAGATTTGGGTAAAATAAAGGCCCCTGCTACTGCCTGACCAGCTCTCCTTGAGCATGTCCCACAGCTCCTCTAAGCCTCAGTTTCCCTGACTGATGGATGAGTATGTTAGTAACATTAGCAGAGAGAAGCTTGCTGAAAGGGCCACAAGTGATGTTGGGTAGGGAGGCTCTGGTGACACCTGCGAGTTGTACTGACGTCACACATTTTTAGTGTTATTTGCAGCCAGATCTCCACCGCAGGCCTCACCCCACCCCGCCCTCCTGAGAATTCTTACAGGTTGCAGGGTAGAACGATGCAGTCGGGTGTGTGGTTTATACCTCAGAGCATGCATTCTACAGAGTCTACTACACTCATGTTCTTGGAAAGATCCCCCCAGGCTTCCCACAAGGACACGGCAACCTGGCCATAGCCCAGAAGAACTGTCCAGAGCGCTTCTGAAACTTTGACAGACTGATGTCACATATAGCTCCAACAAGTGCTTTCCAGTGCCTCCGAGGCCTGAAGGCAGAGGCATCATTCCTGACAGCCTTTAGCCAGGGCCGGACCAGTTCACTGTGGAGCATTTACTCCTGAGCCCCTGTGTGCAAGCAGCCAGAGGGCTTGTGATAGCTTCCCTCAAGAGGTATGGAGATCACATAATTAGTCAGCTACTGCTGAGTAACAAATCATCATGCATTTAGTGTCTTCAAGTAACACATACTTATCTCAGTTCCCATGGATCAGAAATCTGGGTGCAGGACCCTCTGTTTGTGGGTCTCTTAATGCTGTAGTCCTTTTCTAGTTTCTGCACTCTGTTCCTTCCTAGAGCCTACTTTCTCTTCTAAGCTGACAGGGTTGTTGGAAGAACTGAGTTCTGTGTGTTGCAAAGGACTGATGTCTTTGCAGGGGTTGAGCTCTAGAAATCCTCTGAATCCTCTGTCACGTCCTCCCCTTAGAGATCTCCTCTACCCTGGACAGTCTGTCACTGCAGTCTGATAAAACAGAATCTTACTTGACTACTGTAAATCAGGGAGTGATTGTCCCACGTGTTTGCTGGCTCCTGTTAACTAGTAACATTGTCCCAAGTCCTGCCAGCACCCAAGGAGAAGGGAATGATACAGAGACAGGACTCTATGGTGTTACCTTCGGGTCGGGCTCTGGTGTATGGTAAGGGACAAGCACTAAATAAAGTACATTTTAAAGCATTAACTTGCCTAACCTGAGCTAGTCTAATTTGAAATGAGAGAAAGGAGAGCAATATCATGGGGTTCTCATAAAGCCATATAATTAAGTGAAATGGCTGACATTTATTCCAAGATAATCTTTCTATTTGTTATTGTTGCAGTGCTTTTCTTAAAAAAAAAGAAATGATATTAATGGTCAATATTTTTTAAAAAAATATACTGTGTGTGTGTGTGTGTGTGTGTGGTGCGGGTATTAAATTCAGGATCTTATGTGTGCTAGACAAACACTTTACCACTGAGCTACATCTCTGGCTCCCCAAAATAGTCTTAATTTGTTAAATGTGAAAGTAGCAGCCCTCTAATGGTCCTGTGATGTTTTTGTTACTCAATACTAATTAATTAAATTCCCAACCCTAGAACAAATGGTGTAAACTCCTAGCTCCCAATTACTGTCCACTTTAGAGACAAAGACTATGTTGTATCATTGAAATAAAGAAAGGAAAGCTTAATGTGATTTACCAGCCAGGTAAATTGTGATTGCCGTTGTCTCTGGAGCATGCAGAGCTTTCCCTTCAACCTGTGTGATTGATCCAAGCTAGCGCAGGTCTCTGAGACCTCACTGCGTGAGCAGCTCCCATCCCTGCAGCTGCCCTCTTGCCGACAGACTTCCGGTGGGCTATGTCTTGCTAGGTTGGATTTGGAAAACTGTTCCCTCCCCTCTGCCAGCTACATTTGCACCCAGCTTTCTTTAGGACACTTGATCATTTGCTACCTTGTCACTGTGAGCGTAGAGCACAGTAGGCATGTGCTGAGATGTGGGCTATGGGAGGATATATGCTGTGAGAAGGGAAAGATGCTTCTACCCAGCACAGCAAAGAAGGAAGAGCAGGTACCAGAGGTGTACAGTGAGGAGGCTGAGTGAAACAGGGCAAATTTCTGGTGTTGATGTTGCAGAGGACAGATGAAGGCTTCTCATTCAGAGGTTACAAACCAGGGGATGTTCTTTCCTCCATGCCTTTGCATATGCGTCTCATGCCTTCAGCACCCTCCCCAGCCTGTGAAACTTGATGGATTACATAAATGACCTTCAAGATGAGCTCAGAGTTGTTAAAGAAACCCTCCTCTAAGCAGGTGTGGTGGCACGTGCCAGCGATTCCAATGCTGGTAGTTTCGGAAGGAGGAGCCCATAAGATCTGGGTCTGGGCAACTTGGTGACTCAGCAAGACCTTGTTCCAAAATTTGAAAAAAATCAAAAGGGCGGGGGGTGTAATTCAGTGCTAAGTAAGTACCTAGGGAGAAAAAAACAACAGAAAGGAAACTGTCCTGTGCCCTGCTGCTGTATGGGGCTTGTTGAGTTCTGTAATAAGGAGCTGCCCTCACAGGAGCGTGAGCTTCTGGAGACAAGTGTTGTTATTTACCTTCACATCAGCAGTGTCTGACACCTGTATCCATACTCATGTAAATGCTCGGTGGTTGGGGCGCTGGAGCTTGAATGTATAGGAGGCAGACCTGGATATTGGGGGGCTGGTAGTTTAGTCAGATCTTGGAAGAGTTTGAATACAAGTGCAGTAATTCACTCCTTGGGCTGGGAGAAGGTGGTCCTTGGTTGTCCCTGATGAAGACAGTGGCACCATTAGAACTATGCCTTAGGCAAGTAATTTTATCAAGAAGGATAAAAAGTGAGCACATCCCATGACCCTGAGGTTCACTGAGTCCAGGCTGGAGGGTTACCTTGTGTCATCCTAATCTCTTCCTGTTACCTTGCCACTTACCTGGCACATTTTGTGTAAAAGCTTAAATTGCTAAGAGCCTAACCTTACTTCCTTCTTTTTCCAGGGTGTTTATTTGGATCTTTTCCTTTTTTTCAAGTCCTTCAGTTAAAGATGATGGTGGCATAAATTGGAGTTAGCACGTTGTCATTTTTTAAACAATGGGGGCATGCCTGGTTTTGCCCCGTGAGTTCTAACAGGCTTACTTCACATGGGCCCCTGGAAGAGGACCCAGCTATCCCAGAACTAAGATCAGGTCTTATAATGCACATCATTATAGATCTTTTCTTTTCTTTTCATTTAAATATTCTGTCTTTATCCGGATGTGGTGGTGCATACCTGTTATCTCAGCACTTGGGAAGGCTGAGGCAGGAAGAATACAGGTCTAGCCTGGGCAACTTAGCAAAACCCTCCGTCAAAATACAAAAATAATAATAATAAAAGGGGCTAAGGATGTGGCTCAGTCGAAGGCCATGGGTTCAATAACAGATGCTACCAAAAATAAAGAACAGTTCTGTTTTCAAGGAGTTGTACAAAGCTAATTAAAATACTGCCATGTAAGCATTGTGAGAGAAACAGGTATTTCAGGAGGAAGCTAAGAGCAGATCCCTTCTGAGCAGTAGCTCCCTCTCGTGGGCTTTCTCTTGGTGTTCATCTTCTGTTCCACTTTGAGAAGGCCGGATCTGTGGGCCCTGAGATGGACCACACCCACCCAAGACGGAGGCTCCCTGGGTTTGTGGAATGGCAGTCACACAAGGTACTGGGCCAGGCAGTCTCTGGGCAGTTCCGCAAGTGTGTATTAAATGAAGCAACAAGAGTAACTTTCACAGCCTGAGGTTATACACAAGTCTCGAAGGAAGCAGCCAGCAGAGGTCTTGGTTTGAGAGTGCAGAGAACCTGAAGAGAAACCCGCTCTTGCCATTTGTCAAGTATGTGAGTCTCAGAGCAGTTTCTAAAACCTTCTTGGTTCCCAGCGCGCTCATTGGTGACAATGAGATTATTAAAATCACCGAAAGAGATTTGTATAAATGCACCTGGGCAATGATAATGTGGAACACGGGAGGCAATCGTAAATATCCTGACTGTGATCATTACCCTGCACTGGATTGTAGGCATTGTTGAGTATGCTTTTTCCCCCAGACTAGATTGGAATTCCTTTGGGGATAGAGATCTTGCTTGCCTCAGCCCACAGTGAACAGTTTATCCAGGGCCAGAAACTGGTGAGGTCTCGACTGATAACAACAAACTTTCCATATAGGGAATGAAAGACAATATTCAAAGTGACATTACCCTACACCCTACACATGCCCCCAGGCCCACAGAGCCAGAGCTTGTGCCCTTGGCTTAGTGAGAGTCGTTGGAATTAAATTTATACATACCGATGCAAAGGAGTCATTCATTTTGACTGCCTAGGATGTCATAGGATCATCCTTGCAGAGGTCCTGCAGAGAAGCATTAGAGCATTTTGTATGTGAGGATTCTAAAGGGACCAGAGAGGGCAAGTTGCCTTTCTAAGACTACACAGCAAGTAGATTGGAGCATTAAAACCTGAGTTTACATGCTCGATTAGAAAAGGTCAGCAACAACTTCAAATGGTCCTCACACACCCCTGCAGGTAGCAGCGGGGAGTGTGTAAAAAGCCAAGGATACTGATTTCTGAAATAAATGCTGCTTTGTTTCTTCCTGGCTAACAGCACCCACCTGACTCATCCAGTCTGGCCGTCACTTTGGGCAAGCTTGGACTCAGACCTCAGTGAGAGACTCCCCTGCAGCCTTTGTGATCAGGCAAATTACAGGAGAGCTTCTTCTCTCCCTCTCCCATACAGCTGCCCCTGTGGGCACTGTCTTGTACCTGAAATGCAGGGCTCATCTAAGCACGCATCTGAATTTGTGTGGAAGAAAGCAAGCAAGCAAGCTGGGCAGAAACCCGGCGTCCCCGGGCCTTGCTGGAGGTGCTCAGGGGGATGGAAGGAGGCAAGTTTTTCCACTCACTGATCACTGTGTTTCCATTAGAAGTGGGCTGACCTTCAGAGAAAGGTTATGGACTCTTTATTAGAGATCGTCAGAGCTGACTAGACACTGGATTAATGGGGATTTGGTACATTTCTATAAAGAGTGCTTGAACGAAAGACTCACAGTGAACACAAAGGCAGTTTTTTCAAATCCCAAAGACTGTTTGCTCAGAAACTTTGTGTTTTCAGGAAGCAGCTATTGAGCATAACTGAGGGTGCAGAATTTCCGGATCTGGGGATCCAGACTAAGGCAGGCACTCTCAGAGGCACTTTTATTTCCTCTTCTTTTGCATTCTGAATACAGTGTTAAATAATGGAAACAGTTGGTTTGTTCTAGCAAGTCATCACGGGGACCAAATGTTTCTTTTATTAAACTTTGACTTGCAGATTCTTCCCCGATTGGCTCGGCTCTCCATGTAATGTGGACAACATTGCTTTCTCCCTACGTTTTTCACTTCGAGCTGATGTTTAGCCCTTTGCAACAGTGTGGAAGCTGTGAGATCAAAGCTCAGGGGCAGAGCCCGGCTGCTCTGTGCCATGGACAGCTGGTCTCTCACAGGGCGGCCCTGAGTTGTGCAGAGGCTCCTTGCTGGGTCTGGGGTGTCGGGACTTACAGGTGAAAAGTGACTTCATTTTCTCCCCTGCAGTCCTGCATTTCTTGATACTTAAATCGAGTAAGTCCAGGAACCATTTTTGCTTTTTTTGTTTCATTTTGCTTTTTGGACGAGAGGAAGAAAGCGGGGCGGGCCCCAGAGATGCCAACAATACAGCTCTTCCTGTAAGGGTAGAGTGCCAGGGTTTTCTTCTTTGCCCATGAGACTCACCATGGTCTCCCTGGATGGCTCTTGGTTACACCAGTGCAGAATCCAGGAAAATGCACCATGACGTCGTAACCAGTGATGGACCAAATCTCTCCTATGGAAAGCCATTTCTGATCCTCCTCAAACCAACATGTGGTTGGAATGTATCCTCTCGGACATTCAAGGATGCACGCTGGGTAGTGAGGAGGACAGGCCCTGTACACAGAAGATACCATGAGGACTCCTCCCTTGCTTGTGGGACGAAGGCCCTAATGAAAAAGGCTTCACACAGCCTTGGTCTTCTTCCTGGTGAGGACCCACAGGGGGGCCCTCAGCAAACCAGGTGCTGGAGCCTTCATCTGGACAGTCAGCTTCCTGAGCCATAAGAAGTGGGTTTGTTTTCTGTGCATTTCCCAGCTGTGGGTGTTCTCTGGCAGCGGCATAGACACAGTGAGACAGGTCTTCCTCCGCAGTGCCCCCATGGTATCAGTGGATCCTCTGCGTGTCAGTCACTTCTGTGTAAATCCCCCCCGCTGTATTTTACCCAAAGGGCAGAGACGAAGAAGTGAGATATCTCTCCAAGAACTCAGTGCCTGTCAGGGTACTTTCCCCAGTACGTGCCCAGGGAACAATGGCAGATGATAGGGAAGGAAGAACAAAGACGAAGGCGGAAGGGAGAATGAGATGGGGAAGCGGAGAACAGTTGCGCAAAAGGAAGTGGAAATGCTGAAGTACTGAAGGATTCCTGGGCTAGGGGAACTGCCTCATTTTACAGGTAAAACAACGGGCCCTGAAAGAGGTCACCTGCCCATAAAGCAATGCAACCCAAGCTCTGTCGGTCGTTTACTACTTGTGCCCCTCCCTAACTTTTTATCCAAGGAGAAGTGGGCAGTGGTAGAAAGACTGACAGGGAGGGGTAACTTGGGGTCCTGGATGGTGCCTGTATTTTGTATGACTGTTGTAGAACCAGGTAAATTGTAGGGGTTTTCTGACCACCCCACCCGCCTTTGGGATCTGCCCAGAGTGAGAGGTCAGGGCACCCTGACCCCTACAGGGAGAGCTGTGTTGTCCAGTATGTTGGCCACTAGACACGTGCGGCTCCTGAACACTGGGTATGCGGTGTGACAAAACTGAGATGTGCTGTGTGTATAAAACATACCCTTGACTTAAGTATCTTGATATGAAGCAGACTGTGAAGTATCTCACAAATAATTTTTATACTGAGTACATGTTAAAATGACATTTTTGATATTTGAACTGAAGGAAAATATATTAGTGAAACTCCACCTCTTTTTACTTTTTATATAGGGCTGCCTGAATGTTCTGAATGGTTAAAATTACATCTGTGGCTCACGTGTTGTTTCTTTGGGACAGGGCTGCTCTGGGCTGGACACCTGAGGCTTCAGACAGCCCAATCCACCCAGGATGTTGGCCCTCTCCTACCTGCCACCCTGGGCCAGCACTGCCTCCTGTACCCGGGGCCACAGTCCCACTCCTACCCAGCCCACTTCTAGCTACACATACTTGGAAGATCCTCAGGCCCTCAGTGTTGGCTTTTCTGCACCTCCCAGCTCCCTCAGGATGGCAGAAGTGGTCTGAGATTGGGGTCAAATCCAGCCTAGAATCCCAACTCTGCCACTGGTTTGTCCCTAACATCAGGAAGCTTAAAGCACTCCATTATTGGACTCCTTTGTTTAAAATGGGAGTAATAGTAATACCGTACCTATCCCAGAAGATGTTGGGATAGCCAAATGAGTTAGTCCACATAAGTGTGATCTGTAAGTAACAAAATGCACGCATATATAGTTGTGTCAGTAACAATGCTTTAGTTTTTATACCATCATCATTCCTGGGATGATCCAACCCCTACCCCTAACCACTGATCTTGGTCCCTTTTCCTTTCCTGGCTGGGTCTCTGCTCTTGTGTGAAACAGGGGCAATGGCAAAAGATCCCTCCAGCCCCACTGTTAGGTTGGGCTGCTAATGCTGTCTTGTAGAGAATAGAGGTTTGGAAGGCGCACTACCTAGCGTTGAATCTTCCTTGCCCTTTACATTATCATGTGTACTTTCTCTGGCCTGGACAGTGTGGAGGATCACGGTTACAGTCACAATGCAAAATGGAAGTGCATAGATGTATACACAAGAAAAGCTTAACCTGGTGTAGATCTTCGGAACTTAATTTTACTATAAGCTTTTTTATTTGACATTTCTGTTACACTGGGCTGTAAAGATTGCCATATGCACCCTTGGCAGAGGAATAAATGGAGATATCCCATGGTTAAGGGATCTCTCCTGGATCATCCACCTGAAGGTGGGCGGTGCCTGTCACTCCCAGCCCTGTGGCATACAGAAAGGAGAGGACACTTCATGCCTGGGTAGTGATGGGGAGCTGGCACCACTTAGCACCATGGCCTCTGTGTGGAGGTGTCCCCAGGCCAGTCTAGGGGGTCCCACCAGATCACAGCCACATAGCGCTGGAGAAGCCAAACCGATTTCCTCCAGAAGCTCCCCACTGAAGGGCCTAAACAAACTCTGGAGTGTTTCCCTTGACTTTCCTGATCTTCCAACTCAAGTTAAAAGCGTCATTTTGCTTCGCTGTCAGTCAGTTTCACTTTTGTGGGAATTTTAAAGATGTATAAGCCCCTAAGGTGACAGGCCCAGCTGTCACGCTGAGCTGTGTCATATTCAATTCTGTCACCGAAGAGAAACAAAACGAAATGCACCCAGGTGTAAAATTCCAGGCCTTGTTCATTCTTATCAATACCAGATTAGAATGGCAGGGTCTAATATTGTGAGATTGATACGATGAAGATTGATGTTTTAACTTTAATGGGCTGGTAGGAAAATGTCCCGTTTGTATATTCATGTATTCACGGGCATGCGTGGCTGGCACAGACAAGCGAAAAGTATCTCATTTGGCCCCATTTTTAAATTTTTTTTATAATCAGACTGGGTACCCATTATAATATATGTACTTTCTCTTCCGCCATTAAAAAAAAAAAAAAGATAAATGCACTTGATTGGATCCACGTAGCCTTTTTCATCAAATTTGCTGAGGCACCAGTTTGAGACCAACTTTTCCTTGTTGTTCCAACTGTGTTTTTCAGTACGTTTTTCTTATAATATTCCTTGAAATGTAGATTCTTTTCTGAGTGAGCAAGCTGAGGAACGAGGCCTTTGGTAAACCACTGGCAGGACACAGCAGTGTGGGCAACACGGGGCCTTTATAACATTTACTAGGAAAATCACTATCTGCGCACCCTGACAAGTGGGGTGTGTAAGCTCCCGCTGACTTCACCTACGAGGTTACAAGCTGAAGTGTTTCATTTATTGTTTTTGAGTTTTATTGTCAATCAGCAGGACAGTTGATTTTCAAGAATTTTATGACAGGAAAATTTTCAATGGCTGTCCTATTTTATGGTCTTTCATGTGTAGTTTTGTTGATGTTGTAGAAATCAAAGCACGATTATTCTCTAAAATAGTAATGGAAATTTTACATCTTAAATCACCCAATATGATGATGCTAGCTTGCAGCCCAGTATTTATTAATATTAATATTAGTGCTAACAAGAGCGGCTTCCATAGGTCAAGTCTTCAAGCCCTGTTTCAGACGTTCTTCCTATCTGTCCATTTAGTCTTCATAATAATCTTCGAAGTTAAGCTTTATTATCTCAATTTTATAAATGAGGAACCCAAGGCTTAAAGACGTGAAGCCATTTGGCTAAGGTTACATGGTATTTAAAAGCTAAACTGAGATTTCAATTTGGGTCTCTTTTGTGCAAGCTGTGCGGGCTCTTTTCTAATCATATAAATGCCTTTTCCTGTAAATTTTATTATGTTCATATTATAATGGAGCAGGTCGAAGATGACTGGAATGTGTGAATGGAAGTAGGGGATGCAGGGATGGGCCCAGAAGAGAGACACAGCTGGGAGCCATTGAGTTAGACAGCAGGAAAGGGGCACCTCGGTTCCCCACACTTTGCAGTTGCTGGTTATCCAGTAACAGTAGACAAAGTTCAAGAGCAGATTAAGGTCAAATAAAGCAATAAAATGTTAGCTGTCAGATCTGCTCAGTGCGGTGACGGGAGACAGGAGTTATATTGCAGGCTGGTCCTCTGAGCTCAGAGAAAAGGTGCAGAGTGGAATGGAAGCCGGGTGCCAGGCATCCATCTGCCTTGTGATTAGGTAAAGGGCATTACTGACAGCAACAAGCGCGTGCACCACTGTGGAGGGACAGCTTTCAGAGGAAGCTTTAAGCTTTTCCTCCTGCGAATATCTAGTTTGCAACACAAAGTATAAACTTCCCCCAGTTCCTGTAGCTGTCTTTGCAGCAGAGGGAGAGAGCATGTTTTCAAGGAGAAAAAGAAATGTGTTTGAAGCATATGGTTGAGGCTTGTCACATTTGGCTGTAAACATAGTAGTGCTCAGTAAATGCTGGTAGATTATGAATAAAAACCCAGCCGGAGACACGGAGTACAATGATGCCACTTTCCTGCAGAGTTGCCATCCCGCAAGACACTCTGGTCCCTGCACGCGTTCCCTGAGTGCTTTCTTGTCTTTATTTCTTAGTCACTTGCTCAGCTGCTTTTTCTGCTAGGTTAAGTTCCCATTAGATGCCCCATGTGTGCCAGGTCCTGGGCCAAGTGCTGGGCAAAGAAAGGTAAATCTGAAGGGGGGTGACCAGGTGGAGCTCATCTGTCTCGAGGGCAACCAGCAACCCCTGTGACCTTGCCCTTCTATCTCCGAAAACTGCTGTGGGCTCAGAACTCCTGGTGACTGAGCTGAGTACACCCTTCGTCACCCTCAAGGTTGCTGTTTTGCTGGTGTTTCATAGGTAAGAATAACCTTAAGGTCATACAGCCTCAGATTTGAATCGAGGTCTTACTATGTCCTTAGTCAATGATTTCACTAGGCCTCAGTTTCCTCAGCTACAAAATGGGGATGGAAATTAAATACAAATACCTTGATAAGCATAAAAAAAATGGCAGTGCAAGTCACTTGCTTTAGTCCTGAAAAGCCACTTGAGTAGAAGCAGGCTCGCTCATGTGCTGGGTGTTGGCCACAGGACAGATACCCTTCCAGGTGCTTTGACTCCAGATCCGCCACAGTGCGGCGTCTTGGAGGAGGGGCATAAACAAGCAGAGCTGGAGAACATCTACCCAGGGAGCCGGCACTGAAGGATGAGGCGGGGAAGGCCAGACACCAAGGGTGACAACCCGGTGTCTAGAGGGGAAACCTCCCTAGGACGGGAGCAGAAGCTGAGATCCACCACGCCCCTGGGTCCACAAGTTCCCTGTGCTCTCTGCCCATAGCCGTACTTCTCTGTTGAGCTCTCTAACGGAGGGAGCCACTGTGGTGATGAGGGTGTACATTGGAAATTCAGGGTTTTCTGAATTCACTCCTGGGAGCAGTCCATGATACAAGACTCCTTTACAAGTGCCAGGCTCCCTCGTCCTTTGGGTGTAATGACAATCGTCACTGTTAAAAAACCAGTGCTTATCCTGTGTTCAGGCAGGTGTGCCACACATCTTCCAGGCAGCGTGATACTTGTTAAACACCTTTGTCTTACACATCACACTGCAAGGGGCTGAAAGAGGGCATAGACCCAAGTCTCTCTGACTTCAAAACACCTTTTCCACATTGCCTCTTGGTAAAGCCTAGTACACGGGACTCAGTTATGATCGTGAAACACTGGCCAGCAGACCAGCAGACGAACCAGAAGAACTACAGACCTTAATGTGTTTTGAGAGCAAGAGATTCAATGTGAGAGAGTCAGACCTAAGTGTGGACTCTTTTTTTTTTTTTCCTTAAGGAAAACAAAGACCCAGGAGCCACCGCCTGGCACACAATGGCACTAAATTGCTTAATAAAGAAAATAACGAATGATATGGGACATGTGGAGGAGGAAGCATGTGGGTCTTGAAATTTTGACTTGAATATAGGGGAGAAGTAAAGATAAGCCTGTTAATGTTGATGTTGCTGCCTTCTTTCTTGGAGTCCTCTATTAGCGTGCCAGAGTTTACCAAGGAGGCAGTGCGGGCTGGAAACTTGTAGAGCTGGAAACAGAAGCTAAATCCTTTGGCTGCCAAGTATGTTGCATCTGGGGGATGAAGATACCATTTCCCCTCCAGGGAGGTGGTGGTGATGGAAGATCATTTCCCGTGGATTGAACATCTCTAGTTCCCCTTTCTAAGCCTTTCTGTCTGCCTCCCTTCCCTTTTTCCCCCTGCCTCCCCTCTTCTCCCACAAAGCCTTTCTAACAAGCTCTTAGTTACCTAAATTACCGAACAAAGACAGCTTCCTGCTAACCCCTTTGGACTTCAATTACAGACATTCAGATGTGCTCTGTGCTCCCACACCATCAGCACTACAGAGCACATAAGCACTTCTACAGTGCCTAATGTAAACTTGTTGAAAAATGTACATTATTTTTCATTGACTTTAAATTGGATAAATGCTCATTGAAAAGAATAAAGTAAATTGGTACTGGAGAGAGCATTGAAAAAGAGAGGGAGAAGAGCCAATAAAAGCAAGAGGTTTCTTGGTGTCTCTGCTGATGCCTCTTTGTGGCAGTCATTTGGTTTGTACTGTTCGAATGTACTTGGAGGCACTGTACATGCTAAGAAAATTAGATTTGTTAAGCTGGGGCGCTAGAGAAGCAAGTTGGAGTGAGATGAGACAGTCTTGGGTCTGCCACCTACTAGCTGTGTGACCTTGGATGAGCGGCTTTGGCGCCTGTGCGCCCCAGTTGTCTTATCCGTAGGATAAGAGCAGTAACCCCTGGCTTGTGATTGTGACAGTTATGTGAGGGGCCCCTGGCTCCACCCTGCAGTCTCTGACACTTAGTGAGTTAAAAGTTCACTTTTAGTTCTCTGTCTGAGTACAGCGGCTGGTCTCACCGTGCCCATTTTAGTAAGGATGAGATGTGCTTCTCGCCTTGGTAACCATCATCCTGCAGTCTTCTGGCTACCTTTTGGGACTCTGGAAAGGAGGACTTTTTTAAGTCCCCCCTCTGCTCACACCATGGCTAAGCCCAAATTGGGCAGAGACAATGTCTGCGATTATGGGTTTCCCGGCACAGAGTGCCTAGCACACTGGAGCTGCCCACTAAGTATTAGAAGGAGAGCAGGGTGTGTAGAAGAGAATGAAAGGCTTCAGGTGAAACTGTTAAGACTAACACGGACCATGTCTCGGAGGGAGTATCGCAGTAACCCTCCTGAAGAACGCTGCCTACTGACGCGGGGAACACGCAGAGGCCCCTGTTCCCTGAGAGGAATCCTCTTTGCCGAAACTACCACAATGCATTGCAAAGTACACTCGCATTTTCCACAAAACAGCCGGCCACTCTAAAGATGAGAGGCTCCTAGGAGAAATTGTTTCTGCCATCTTTTACCTCTGTTTTCAAAAGCTCTTTAAAGCCTGTGTCGCCATTTGTATTTTAGTGGAGAAGGAGATGGAGAATTATTGTCTCTTGGAGCCTCCTTGGCACACACCTCCGGTCACCATGACGGAGAGACTGAGACTGCCCTCTGTCTCAGAGGGATCTGGGTGCCTGGGTTCAACCATCTGGGGACGGAAAATATTTGAAAAACTCGCATCTGTACGGAACGTGGACAGGGTTGTTATTTTTTTCTTGTTATCGTTCCCTAAACAACACAGTCTAACAAATATTTGCATAGTGTTCACATAACGTTAAGAATTATAAGTAATCTAGGGATGATTTAGTCTGTGGGAGGATGTGTGTAGGTTACATACATACACCATTTCACCATAAAAGACTTGAGCCCACCTGGGTACTGGCAGTAATTCATTGCAAATACCAAGGGATGCCTACATTTTGTGGCAATAACAGATAGCACTTCAACCTTCATCACAATTGCTAATTCAGCCTCCATTTATTGTTTATCTTCACACACATTTTTATATAATCCACAGGATAATTCCAACAAAGCCTCTTATGCTCCCTCCCATATATGCAAGGAAAGTGAAGGCTCAGCAAGCTCTCCTGAGGGTGTTCTACAAACTGAGTTCCCAGGTTAGGGGTCAGGCTCAGATGGTGTGCAGTTTAGGCCTTTCTTCTTGATGTTTCACATCCAGACTGAGAACTCACCTGTCAGGTCAACTGATAGCCACACTGAGAGATTTTTCCAGTTCAGTAGTTTGATTTTGTGGTCCTAAGGTACCACAGGACCTGCTGAGGAGTGAGAAAACAGGAGAGACTGATTCCTGTCCCCCCAACTCCCATTTCAAAAGAAGTGATATTTAATCTCTTTGAGATTTTGTAGTTTCTAAATTACCTATGTTGCAGAACAAAACCAGCAAGCAGGCAGTATTTATTTTGAGGAAAATCTGCAGGACTTTTTTCACTGCTCTAAGAAGAGATTAAGCCACAGGTGGCAAGGCACAGCCCCTGCCTAGTCAGCCATCCAAAACCAGAGCAGGTGTGCATGGTGCCCTGTAAGCAAATGAGATACAGAAACTGAGAAGCACACAGGTGTCGTCATGGGTGACCATGGAGACTTGCAGTTCTGCATAGAGGCCACCAAGGAGACACATGTGAAGTCATTCTCAGTTGTCAGGTGGGAGTGGTACAAGGAGCCCATGGGTCAGTTTGCTCTTGCCCAGTTTAGGTTAAAGGGTGGTCTCTGGTTTTCCAGCTGGTTGCTGTGGCCGCCTGGTAGCCATCAGTCGCCTGGCATCTCATCCAGTGCTTCTACTGGCTGTCTTGGGCAGCTGTTTCCTACCCTGCTCACTTACTGTGTGCTGAGTCCTTGCTTGCAGGGAGCTTGCAGTCTAGCAGGATGAGGTAAATAGAAAGCTTAGTGGAAAAGCAGAAGGAGCACAGAAGGTGTAGAGGCACAGTGATGCTCAACAACTAGGCCACAAATGGAGAGGTCTGACAAGAGATTTTATTAGGGAAGGCAGGTTAGGGAGAGAGGAGAGAGGGAAGACGATAAGAACAAAGAAAGGAAGGTCCTTTTATCATTTTGGGGCTGGGCTATTGCTTATTTATGAGGAGTGGGCTACCTTTAACCTATCACAGGCCAGGTTGCCCTTTATGGTTTGGTCCTGGAGAAACAGGTTTAACCTCTCCAGACTGCTGTGACCTTATGGGGAAGGGAAACTAAAGATAAGAGCATGAGGTCATTTTAAGAGCCAAGAGAAGCACCAGGAAAATGCAGCCTGTGATGGCAGCATCAGGTCCCTAACAGAAGGAAATGACAAATGAGGGCCTGGAGGGATGAATGGGTTTTTCCAGAGGAGGAAGAATGGAGGGCTCTTTCTGTGACTTAGTCTAAAATGTGGAAATAGGAGGAATTGTAGGTTGGTTCGTAGTGTGGCTGCTGCTAGCGGGAATGGTGCTTTTTGGCTGCATCTTTGTACCCACTGTTCATCTACCTGAATCACTCGTGTGTCAGCACCTCAGTCTACCCATCCATAGTCCTGTTCCCGAGTCAGATCTCCAGTATGAAGACTGGGATTGCAGGACTTCCTAGCATACATTCACCTAAGTGACTGCCTTTCCTTTGTTGTGCTGGGAAATCTGAGCCAGCAAGGCCTGAGCCTGTGGGTTCATTACCAGAGAATGAAGGGAGGTGGAAGATGGGCTAAATTCACATATGCTCAATCTTGACTTGGGACTTAATCCTGCAAGGAACAGGACCTCTCTGAACTTATCAAAGTAGGGAAATTACATGATCTGATCTGTACAGGAAAAAAAAAAAAGATAATTGGTACCAGTGTGATTACTTAATCACAGGGTTTCAATAATGCTGAAATAAAATAATGGATGATGGAAAAATGCTTTCCTAAACCGTGAAGTGCTGATCTAAGTGGAAGGTGTAGTGCTGTTCCTTATTTTTTAAGACTTCTCCTTCACCCTCACCCTACTCCAAATTTCTAACCCTCATTCAACCAGTAACCTAATGGTTAATTCCACTTTACATTTTCTCTTCTTCACAAGTGAATGCAGGTAGAGGGAGGGATCCTCCTTACAGACCTGGCCTCTCTTTGCATTTCAATGGATTCCCAAGTGGAACTGCCAAATTCCAGTGTGCTATTAAAATGGGCAGCCCACCAACAAAATCCATCCTCATCAAAAATTCAGGAAAATAAAATAAAAAGATGTAAGGCCACATTTTCAAAGGAATTCAGCCTGACCCCCTTGCATTTTTTATGTATGCAAAATGTTTTTTTTTTTGCACCTGCAAGCATGGTTTCTATAAGCCAACTGTAGCCCCCAAATTGCCAAAGCTTGAAAAAGAAATCTGCCTTTAAAAACTCATCCCTGAAACGTAGTAATGAAACAAGTCTGGGACAGAGGGCTGCCTGAAACTATTTATAGGCATATTGGGGAAGATAATTACTATCATGTGACTTATTCTGGAATACCTTTGCCTTGCAGAAGTGTGGGTGCCACACTTTGGAGCTAGAAGGGAATCCTTCAAGATCATAGATTACCTGAATTTCTGACAGTGGGAACTTGAACACCTTTCTTTTCAGTCACCCATTTAAAGAATTAATCTCTGTAAGATGCTATGCAAATTTTAAATGTATGCATGCATTCACTCATGCACTGTTCCTGTGAACTTTTATTGAATTAACTTAGGTAGTACCTGCTAGGTTTCAAGCCCCATGCTAGGCTCTGAGGATTTAGTGATGACTTTGGACCCTTCTCTGTTACCCTAGATTTTCCAGTTTCCCACCAAAAGACGGCCAAGCAGTGATCATTCAAATAATCACAATTATAAGGACTCTGTGAAAAAAAAAAAAACTATATTCCACAGGAAGGGAAACTCCTAAGGGCAGGCAGTTTTGTCTCTTTTCTTTACAATGAATCTGCCATTCCTAGGAAGCCCTGGCAGAATTTTGAAACACAGTGAGGACCCTAACATAGTGGGCAAAATTCAGGAGAGTCGTCCTCCCCAGGTGGTAAGATCTACCAGAGGGGAGGAATAGCATAGCACATGTCTTGAGAGAAGAAAGAGCTCTGGAGAAGACCTTGCAGGCAGACTGCCCCTCCATCCCAGGAGCAGGTGAGAGAAGGGCAGAGTCAGGGATCAGATCAGGTGGGGCATTGGATATAACTAAAGTGCCTGATGGGCTTCTGATCTAGGACAGGCCTGCGGTGAGGTGGCATCTCCTGCACTGGGGTGGTAAAGGACTGGTTCCTAGAAAGGATTTGGACCCTGATGGATGCTGTTGTTCAGAAAAGCTATAGACACACATTCCCAGACATCATGGCAGGTACATAGCAAATAATATTTTTTGCTACCAATAAATGAATAAATGCTTATCTATGCTAGGCAGAAAGAGGGTGTCATTAACAGAGGTCCAGAAAACCTACAGGAAAGGGATTTGGTTCTGCCCTTGTTACCAATGAGCCAAGGTTTGATTTGGTTTTGTTTCAGCTCAGGTGAAGTCAAGAAATTGGCATGTCACTAGATGGGTTCTGAAAGGGTCCTCCAAAGAGAAGATAAGGACCCCAAATTGCCCCCTGCCCTGTGGAATCAGTTCATTGATTCTTGTCATTAAAAAAAAAAAAAAAAAATTTCAAAACGCATCAGGGAGAGGCTTAGATAGAGTTAAAAAAACAACTGCAACTGAGGAAGGGGTCTAGCCTGAGGAACTATAGATATATTGCTGCTTTGTGATCATGCTGACTCATTAACAAAAGAGCAGCTCCAGCTTACATCGCTTACCCTGGGGTGACTTAGGGGCTAGTGCCTTTCCACTGGGTCCTGAAGATACCCTCATGTTTTAGGAGCTTTCCCTTTAGTGTGAGACACAGATCAGCAGCAGCAACTGTCTCCCTGGGAGACCTCCTTGCGCCCCCTGCTGGTAGGGTGTACTTGGTCCTTGCAATAAGAATGGGGGCAAAGGACAGACACATTTTCTACATTGCTAGCAAGGGAAGATGGGATCATGAGCTGAGAATCTATGCCTCGTGTCCCATAAGTGTATTTGGTGCGGCCTGGCTTTGAGTTAAAGACTCAGCCCCTGCCACTGCTTAGCTGTGTGGCCTTGAGAGATTCACCAGAGCTCTCTGAGTTAAAAGACATCAGGCACAGTGGTCGCCTCATAGTAAATGCCCTCTCACTTCTCCCGTCTGCATTTATTCATTCCACAGACACTGAGTACACACCTACTACATGCTGGCTAAGTAATGAAGACTGTAATGGATGGAGACGCTAAGAAACATGGCTTGCTTCAAGTAGCTTGTTTTATCAAGTGACAATATGTATGAAAATATGTTGTCAATTGGAAGGTCACATAGAAATACGCTTTATTTTTACTCTATAATCTTGCCAGTTTATCGATCACCTTCAAGCATTCTCTTCTACAGTGTTTGTGAAATCACTTGTGGGACCGGTCAGATACAACTATAAAAATTGTAACTACCAATGCTTCAGTTCTTCTCAAATTCCAGGCGTCACCCTAAGGGCTTTCTGTGCACTAACTCCTTTCGTCCTCACTCACTGAGACCCACAAAGGTGAAAGCCCTCGCCCCAAATCATGCAGGGGGAAGCAACAGGCTCAGTGTGAGCAGGGGGCCTCTGCCTAAAGACCCTGTGCTCGTGACCTGTGCACCGCGTAACACAGAGCTGCAAAGCTGGGTTCTTACTGCTTCATAAGCTTAATTCTTGAGCACTGCCCTCCTTCCTCCCACAGCATAGGAAGAGTACAACATCCAGGAGGCCTGGGATTTGACACCTACCCACTGTGCCCACTACAGTGCCTGACATGTTTGTGCTTACCAAGCAGGTGACTAAGGAATGTTCTCTGCAACGCTGATGAGCGCAGCCGGGTGACTTTAGACATAAGTGCAAGAGAACCCAGAGGGTCACCAGGGACTTCAGATCGACAGGGGCAATATTCAGAAAGAGGCAGGGCTCCTTTTCTACCTTGGTTGTGATGTTCTAACTTTAAATAAGAACGTAGGAAGGGAACTACAGCTTGATTTACATAGTTCTCTTAGAACCTTTGAATCGGTCGCAGTGACCCCCGGAGAGACGGGTGTCACTTGGTTCCACACCTGTTTGGCAAGTGTGCACCTTGGACTACTTTTTCCCCATCAGTGTACTTCCGCTCGTTAGGCTCTCTTGGTTCATTTTCACACACGGTTGTGTCACGTCCACCTCCAAAGCCCCCTGGTAGGTCTCGGCTGGTCTCTTCTGACGACAGCCAAAAAAATTTGGGCTCACAGAGGTGGGAGTGATGGACCTAAGGTCACGAAGCTGGTCAACGGGGCTCCATCATTTTCACACACGGTTGTGTCACGTACACCTCCAAAGCCCCCTGGTAGGTCTCGGCTGGTCTCTTCTGATGACAGCCAAAAAAATTTGGGCTCACAGAGGTGGGAGTGATGGACCTAAGGTCACGAAGCTGGTCATGGAGCTTCGGTTGGGCCCCAGACTCCTCTTTCTCCTGACATTGCTGAAACTCTAGTAGCAGCACTTTTGTTCCCCAGCACGAGTCCACCACACTCACCGTTGTCCTTGTACCAGGACACGGGAAGTAGCAACTCACCCATGGCCCACAGTCCTCTTCCGTGTCACAGTTGTCACGACTATGCTCCCGCCCCCATGGTATCCACTCTCCAGGATGGGGGCTGCTGCCCAGCAGGAAGCCATGTCAGCTGTGACCATCTCTTCTGCAACCCGTGTGGCCTGTACCACTGCACAGTAAGGAGCGAGGTGATCTCAAGGCCCTGTTCTCTGCTAAAGTCCCTGTGTGGGTTTTTTAAGATGTCCATTAGTTGATCTTCCTTTAAAAAAAAAATCAGTGATAGCAATTAGAATTTTTGCTTTCCCTAGAGAAGTTTTACTAAAATGGACAGGGATCCTGTTCTTCTAATCCCATCAGAGCAGACATCACTACAGGGTGACAAACGCTAGCCAGATATTTCAACATGTGCGTGTGGGGTCCCTGCCTGCCCTGCGGGGGACTTACGTCCTCACTAGTTAACCACCATGGAAAAGTATTTTCCGGTCCGGCCTATTTCCTCATCTGGAAAATTCTAGTCTCTCCTCCACATAGTGGTCAGAGACAGTTCTGTTTGTTTGTTTTTTCAATTACGCGTTGCCAAGACCAGCGGACTATGGTCCCCACAGAACACACAACCAGGGCGGGCTGCTGACTGCGATGGGCAGATCCACTGCACCTGGGTCCTTGCTTCTGCTCTGCTCTCATTCCTCAGGCCAACACACCAGGGCACCATGCTTCCCTCTCTTCCCCTAATACTCTCTGTTGTGTTAGGACAGTCACCACATCCCATTCCTGTCCTACCTTTTCTCTCTTTCCTTTGAGAAACATTGTGTCCTCCTTCAGGCTCCCAAAGGAAAAGTGGAAGTGGGTGTGTGTTGCGGGAGGTATGGGCCAGGATATGGGTAGAGCGGGCATTCTGGCTAAAAGCACAAAGTCAGCTGAGGGGAAAGGAAAGGGCTTAGTGTACTGGAGGAATGCAAGGAGACAAGTTTCCACACCAACAGAGAGATGGGCTGCACCCTGCACAGAAGTCTAGCTTTTGTTCCAATTTTTGAACATGAGGTTTTGAGAGCCCTCATCCCATTCTGTTGCATTTCTTGCTTTTGGATACGCATGTCTTGGTGCCAGACTGTGAACTCCTCGGGGGCAGCTCCGTGCCTTCAATCTTTCCTCAAGTTTTCTGGAGGAACACGGGAGGAGAAGGAACGCTCTGTTGATGAGTTGATTTGGTTCTCAAACCCAGCCCTGCTAGAAATGCTTACATCCCTTCTCATTTCTCCCAGCTCGGGCTCTAAAGTCCTTCTACCTTATTGGTGTAGGTTCAGTAGACAGTATTTATGGAAGAAGCAGATTTTCATTTATTGTAGTTTATGTTTATTGTATGTATATATTCTCATTCTTTTATGTGCAAAGAGTGTTTCTTCGGCGACACTCTTTAGGGAGATAATATGCAAAGAGATCTTCTATTTCATTTTTACTAACACCGCTGCAGTTTGCTAAATCATCACCATCAACCCATACTTTAATTTAATCTACTTTATTGCTTTCTAAAGCATTTCCTATGAGTCAGATTACATTCTGTGCCGTTTAAGGCTCTAAAACATACACGTGAAATTAAACAAATGGTTTGTTCTCTTCGCCCTTTGCGTGGCTGCCTCTCATATGAGAGGAATGGAAATCTTCAACCTGAGGTGAGGAGAAGAAGGTTTTAGCCGGACCATAGAAACACAGGCTCTTCCAGTAGTCCTTGGATTTGGAAGTAGATGAATCTAGTCCTAGAATCTGACTCTATACTAATTAACTGAGAGACCGGGGACAACTACTTAATATTTTAGAACCTCAATTGCCTTGCCTGTAAGATGAGGATAATTATACCTCATTTGTATGGTTAGTACCAGTTTTAAAAAGGAAATTATAGGAAGTGCTTGGCAAAGTTCTAGCACATAGCAGGCGCTAAAACATTTGAGCTGTTATTGTTGGTCAAATGCTATTTATTATTTATCTGGGTACAGTCACTGAACCTTCTGTAACTGCATATCCTCCTGTCAGAAATGAGAAAACTGATGGCAATCCACCTGGTAGGGTTAGTGTGTAGATCAAACCGAACTGTATCCATGAAGTGCTCAGGAAGTACCTGGTGTATGGTAAATCTGGAATAAATGTCATCTTCCACTATTAGTAATATGGTTTTCCTTTGCTTTCAAACACCAAGTAAAAGTGAATTTTCAGACTACTATACATAAGAACTAATTTTGTGAATTGCCCACCAAAAAGAGCCATGTCAGACGTTATTGATTCTACTCTTAATATGAGGTGCCCGTGAGCCAGAAATATTTTCAATTTCTGGTTTATCCGAACAATTGCATTTGTCTGATAATTGTAATGTGCTAGGATCTTCATTACCTATTAGCTTGGTTGACCCCTTTGAAAGGTGGCCGATGACTCAAGTGATGAAAATTGTCTTAATTAACAGAATTGTCGAGACCATATTGAGGGCTAACAAGGAGAATTATGAAAGCTCTTTCATTAACAAAAGCTTCTCCTCATTATGTTTCATTGAATGATCCAATACGTTTTCTCAGCTCCTCAGTTTGCCAAACACCTGCTTACTTCTCCGTGTCTCTGCCTGGTTATCTTTTCCTGCTACCTGGTGAACTAGGAAAGAAAAGAGAGATTAGTTGGGAAGTGAGCTCACACGCTTATCTCCAGAATGCTGTGCTGAGCTAGTAAGAGTGAAGCTGGTTCTTCTGTTAGTGGAAAGCACCCATTCATATGCTAGACCTGCTATTTTGCAGACAGCTGTGTGCAGCAACCTATGAGTCCATCTATGACGAACAGATACAGAAACATGGTATTTAAACACAATGGAGCAAAGAAGGATAAATTTCAGTTATCTGTACAAAAACGGATGCATCTTCAGACCATAATGTTAAGTGAAATAAATCAGACACAGAAGCTGAAATACCACATGCTTTTTAAACCTGAAGTATAAATAATTTAAAAAGCAAAATGAAAAATAACAGGAAACAGGGAAATAGAACTTTTGCAAATGAAAAGGAGGCAAAGAGATGAGGGAAAACGGGAAGGAGGACAGGGAAGAGGAAGCAAAAAGAATGAAGAGTGTTGTGTATATGTACTAACTTCCCATGGTGAATATAATCTTTGTGTGCACTGCAAACACGTACTAACAAAAATTAAAATGAAACAGATGTAAGAGCCAGAAATGTAACTCGGTGGTAGAAGTACTTGCCTAGCATGTGTGAGATCCTGGGATTGATTCCTAGCAGAAAAATAGATAGATGGATAGATAGATAGATAGATAGATAGATAGATAGATAGATGTACAATTTCTATACAATAAATTGGATATATTTAAAGTACACCGTTTTGATACACCGTGACTGATGTGTATACTTAGGAAGCCATTAGCATAACCAAGGTAACAAAACATCCATCACCCTGCATGCAGGCTCCCCCATCCCCCACCACCCCTCCCCTCCCTAGTGACCCTTCCTCCTCCCCTTCTCCACCCTCATAGTTGATCTCCTCTTTCTTACTGCTATTTCTTTTCACCTTCCAGAATTTTCTATCGTGCCTCACGTACTTTATAGTTGGCCTATTGGACTTGTCTTTTTTAAGGGAAATTTGGAGCCCTGCTGCCCACCCACAAGGCTGAGTACTCGAATCATTTCTAGTAACAGCCTCTAGTCACTGAGTTGTGGATTCCATGCTTGTGTCTCTCTACAGCCTCTTCTTCATTATTGCTTCACAGCCAAACAAAGGGGTGGCCTATAGTCATGCAAGTGGGGGATTCTGGAGCACGGCCCCACCCAACTTCAAGTCTGTGTGTCTGGAGCACGGCCCCACCCAACTTCAAGCCTGTGTGCTTACCCGCTCCCCAGTGGGCAGGAGCAACCTGAGCTCCAGTGGTCCTGGAAGTGAATGAAAAGGGAATGGGCTCAAGCCCTGGCTGTAGCACTTCTGGCAGTAGCACTTTGTACATGTGACTTCACTGCTTTGCACCGTGGCCTCCTTACTGTACAAAAAGAGAACGTGGTAGTTCACATCTACACATTCCAAAGAGATACAGATTACACAAAAGCATGCATTTAAGTGGTCAGCCTTGTGCACTCCATGAATGTCAGTGCTCTTCATCATTCTTAAGGTACTGTGGCCCCTCCAGGCATGTGTACTGGGCAGAGACAGAGAAGGTCCCTTTTTGTGCTCTCGAGACACCTTATGTAAGTATCAGCAGATGCTCTTGTGCTAGGACAGGTGAGAATGGGGAAAGGGGGTAGAAAGTCACACCGAACCTCATGTTGCAATAAGGTTTAATGCTCAGGCTAACAGTCACAGCCATGCTCATGGTCATGACGATAGGGTTACAGTCAAGCTCGTGGCTGTGCTCATGGTTATGGTCATCATACCAGCAGTTTGGCCTCAGAGAGCCCGTCCTGAGTTCCAGGCACAGTTCTCAGGGCTTTCTCCCTTTTCACTCATTTAACCCTCTTTCCTGGATGATTAACCTAAGGATCAGAGAGCTTCAGTCACTTACCCAAAGGAAGTAAGCAGAAGACCTGGGATTTGAAACCACTTGTATAGTTCCAGTGCCATAGTTTGGACCCACACTCTTAACCGCTGTGCTTTGCAGCCTTTCTGATACAAAGAGCAGTTGTTAAATTTGTGGTTTTAGTTCTTGCTATACTGCATTATTACAGGATGATTCTCTGTTTACTTTCACATCCCTCCTGTGCTTTGAGTCTCACAGCAGCCGTGGGAGGCCGTGGGATTCCCATTTTTATCCATATGTTACAGATTAGGAAACTGGCACTCAGAATGAGTCATTGCCCAATGAGGATCAAACTTCCTGTCTCCCTTCTCTGCACCAGAAGCCAAGTGTGATATAAACTTTTCAACCCAGCATTTTGGTCAAGATGGGAGATGGGTTTTCCACCCAAGGCACCACTCTGACCTGTGTGTGGCACAGAACTTTGGAGCCCACTGAACAACAGATAGTAGAAGATTGTCTTAAATTTCTGTGAGCCAAGGGGAGAAGATGAAGGTGTCACTGGAAGAGGAAGACCTGGGTCTTGGAGCTTTGACTTGGGAGTATCCATGGTTGAGCTTGCTTAAGACACGAGACAGTGTTAAGGGAGGGCTGATAGTAAACAATGAGATCCTATAGTAGTAGTGTTTGGCTATTGACCAGTGAGACCCTTTAGAGTAGTGTTTGGGCATGATTGCTGGTTGGTTTTATTTTGAGTCTTTTCTTTTTTTGTATCGGGGATTGAACTCAGGACCTTGTTCTTGCTGGGTAGACACTGTACTACTGAGCTAAATCCCAGGCCCATTATTTTAAGTCTTTAAATCCATTAAAGCATTCTCTACAAATTTGTAACTTCCCAAAGTGTGTCTCAAGTACAAGAAGATCGATTGCACTACACTCCCAGGCTCTCGTGTGGGCATTTCTGTATCTCAGAGAAAGAAGCTAGGCTTTGGGTAAAATCCACATGGTAGAGAAGGTCGTAAATGAAGGACCCTCACTTTCAAGTTCCTCCCCCATCATCTTGTGCTTGGCGTCTCCTATGACTGATCCTACTGTTCCCTGTGAAGGATCCAGCAAGCCTGTACATGGTTGCATTATTTCTCTTGGAGCACTGTGAGTCCTGTGAGGTAGCAGAGCTGACATACATAGTTCAGTCTTTTAGGGAAGGAAACTAAACTTCGGCTAAGTTAAGAAACTTGTGCAGTGCCCTTTGGCATATAAGTAGTTTCTCTGGACCTGAACTCTCTTCTTCAGATAAGAAGTCCTTTATACAAAAGTGACATGTAGTTCTGAAGTGTCCCTCCGTCAGCCTGTTAGACAGCTCAGGCCTGGAATCCCCAGTCAGTGTTGTGGCACACCCCAGCCCCTCATGGAGGCCAGCTGTGGACTGCTGTGCTTCTGTTTCTCCGCCCTCCCTTTGCGATGGTCTCTGAGGTAGAATTCTGCATTGCTCTCCGTGATTCATTTTAACTGTACTGGATTTGGGCACTAGAGATGTGCAGAAGCTGGCTGCATTGTTACTTACTGGGGGAAAGGTTGAATAGACATTTTACTGTAAATAGTGTAAATTCAGGAGTCGAGTCACCAGGTCTTTCTGAAATTCACCTAGATAGGTTGGAGCTTGTCTTTAGAGCGACTGGGTTAATTTAAAGGCCTTGAAAACTTGCATTTCTGGCTATGGCTCTGCCCCTTACTATTTATGTGATCTTAACCAGGCCATGTGACCTCTCTGGACCTAAGTGTCCCACTTACACAGGGAGGTTTGGGAAGCCTGCTTTAACGTTCATTAAGAGGAATGAATGAAACCATCCTCCTGGAGTGGTGAGCGCTGTACATGTATTGGTTACCACAGACAGTGGCCTCTTTCCTTCTAGCATTTCTTCTGAATTCTCCTTTATGTGGTGCTGGTTCTTAAAGTATTATCGCTGGAATAGCAGAACAGCTTCACCTGGAAACTGGTTACAGGTATGAGCAAGGGCCACAGTGAACTGGAACACTGTGCCTCAAGCTCTTGGCCCCGCCGTGAAATACCAACTTCTGATGTCACCTTCCGGTGCCATATATTTCTAGGTCTCCTGCAGTAGCCCTTGGACTGTGACAAGCCATAACAATTATTCTGCCTTGTTTACTATTTACCATTCCATTTCTCTGCCAACAAATGTCAAAACCCTTCTCAGAGCCAGCCAGTACCCCAGTTTTGGACAGGCCTCCCTGTCTTTGTAACCTGTGCTCCTGCTTGCTTCCTTGGAATGCCTTTGACCATCCACTCAGTCTCCTCTCCAGATGGCTGGGACATGGGCCTAATTCTCCCCATCTGTGACAATGTGGTGGCAACATTGTATCTCCAGGATCATCATCCTGACCTGCCTGACCTTTTGCTGTCAGAGATGACAGGGGGCTACCGAAGCAGGTGGCTGGAGCCTAGGACAATCTATTAGAGTTAGTGATTCCTGCAAAACCATTTGCTTCAGCCAAGAAAATTCCCTACAAATAACTCTCTGTCTCAACAAGCTGGGGTCTGTTATCCACTAATTATTTTTGGATTAGGAAGAGCTAACAGGACTTGGCCTTGGAAGGTCAGAATAATTTGAGAGATAACTAGGTTGCTGTATTCCCTGAGGGGAGAGGGGATCTCTGAGACCAAGGTTTCAGCAGCTTTGATTGAAAAGCAGCCATATCCTTGTTTTTGTCTGATGAGTGTTGATAGAAGACTGTATTTGTGACTTTCCAAATGTCAACTGTTATGTCTCACAGTGGAACCCCTCAGAGGGTGAGGCTCCTGGGAAATGAGCCTCCAGGTTCTATGTGTGAAAAGCAGATAGCAGGAAGTAGGAGAGAAGGGAAGAGGACTGATGTTAAGAGCTTTCTCTGATCGTGGAGGCAAGAAGTAGCACAGCTGTTGATGAAGCCAGTGGAATGGGCTGGTCAAGAGGAGTCCAGAGAGCTTGGATTCTAACTTCTACTCCCCTCCCTCACCCACCCTCTGAGCTGTGAAACCCCTGGAAAAATACTTATTTGAGACTCCATTTCTAGACTGAAAATAAGTAACCACCCCTAGGGTGTTATTATGAAGATTAAGTGAGAAAAATTTTAAGGTGATCTATTTGAACAAAGTGCCTGTGGTGCTTAGGAAGAAAGACTCCACAAATGTTAGCTGTAATTATTTTTACCGAGGCACTGGAAGGGAATCAACGTGGTGGTTGCAGCAAATAGTAAAGGCTAGGACTATGCTCTAATCTCTGTCTCAAGTCACTGGTCAGTTGAACCATTTTTGGTTTTTTCACAGAAACAAAATGGAAGAAAAATCTCAGTTCCAGAAAGTTATAAGAAGAAGCAATGTAGATGTGGTAGGGAAACATTAAAGCTTTGACAGTATTTCTGAACACACACACACTTTTCTTCTGCGATGACCCCCGGCGGCGAGTGAGGTGTGAAGATATTCCCATGACAACTCTCAGTGCCTTTTTTCTGGGTCCCAAGGAAGCACTCTTTAATTAGCTGTGAACCAAATTCCAGTCTCACTGACTTCCTCACATTGTTTGCACAGAATCCCTTTTGTGTCCACAGCCCCATTTAAAAAGTGTTTACTGCCTTCTCTTGCGGATCAGACAGACTGAGACACTGTCAGAGAACGCTGACTCATAAGGAAAATCTACAAACACTGGAGAGGACTGTCTTCTTGCAAACTGTCCATCCTTCTGTCTTGTCTGTCCATCCATCCGTGTCTCTCTCCTCTCTTTCTGTAATCCAGTCAGGGCTGAGAGATCAACCAGGATCAGCAACGCCATTTAGAACTTCTAAGTGGGACACAAAATAGACTGAAAATAAAATGATATCTACTTACCCCCTCCCCTTATAGTAAAACGCCAGACAGACTTCCTAGTCTCTTTCTAGGACCTTAGCTCACAACTGGGGAGAAGAACATATATGTGAGTACATTATCATTGCAAAATTTTTGCTTAGAGATGTCAAAAGTCAGGAGAACGAACCACGGAGAGCAAAAGAATTTTGCTTAGGATCCTGGGAAATGCAGTTTGAAATTCAAAACACTGACTCAGAAAGCTCTGAATGAATGCTTTCAAGAAGTTCAGATTGTATGTGCTCTTAGGAGGAAGGAGAAATAGAAGACAAAGGAAATATAAGTTACACAAAAAGGAAGGTGCCTGGTGCATAGAAGTTATTTCTCATACTTCTTGTACATCACCATGCTATACGTGATTGATTACTGGGACTGTCTCCAGGTGAGAAAGTTCATTGGCGACAGATACATCTGTGTGTGACGCGATGGTTTTTACAAAACCATGGTTGTTTTTACAAACTTGACCAGTTCCAGTGTTAAGGTTTCCAAGCAGCAGCTGGAGAGGCATATGTATAAGTCTTGGTCCTCTGATGCCTTCCCAACTCCACTTTTAATGCTCTTTCAGTTCATTTTTGAAGTATTTTATTCGAGATTTCACCTATATACCATTTCCACAATCATTTAAATTGCTGTGTAAAGTATGATGCCTTCTGGTAAGATACTGTGTTTCTTTACACTCTGCCTTATTGCAAGGAGGATGTCAGGGATTTCTAGGGATGGTCACATTGTAAGGCATACAATTAGATAATGCTGACAGAAACAAGGAAATTGATGATAGGTAATATGCAAGATTCTTTTTTTGTTTATTTGTCTGTTTGTTGGCTTGGACTGTAGATTTGTTTCTGAGCTTCCTAGTGGTCAAAGGAAAAAACAAACAAACACAACCTTCATTTCAATAATTTAGAGTAGCTATAAAAAATAAAGTTAGTCTGGGGAATCACAGAAGTGAGTCCCTCATTTAAAGTATGTACATGCTTTAAAATATTATGTGCAATGTGATGTTTTGATGCTATTCTAAAAAGTGGAAAGCTCACATCCTGGAACCTTTTAAATCTCACCTTTTTGGAGGTGACAGTAGCCATCAAAATTTGTCATTTGAGTCCAAAATGGAAATCAATCAACCTTGAGTCAATCTTCTGGGAATTTTCAGTACCTCGCTAATTGACAGTACATTGTTCATTAGAGAACACATATTTTTCCTTTAAGTAATTGGAACAGAGCAGGTAAATTTCCAGCAAAGCATTCTAATAGCCTGGCATGGCTTCCTTTGGAATACAGTGTATCCTGCTCTGTGGATGCAGCTTTGCTAATTATGAAATCTGTGAAACTGGGTACTGGAAGAAAAATGGTCTACACACTTTACAAATAATAAGCCTCTGTGGGGTGAGTGCTGATTCATACATTTCAGGTTTTGGCTTATTTGGGTATTCATAAGGGTCCTTCTTTGCTGATTATGTCAGCACAAGCTCTTTATTGAATTATGGATTGGGTATTTAATCAAGGCCTGTGGCTTATTATTAGCCATGTAGCATTCCATTATTTCAGTGGCAAATGGAAAGTGTAAAGCCAGATTCTCATGAAACCCCTTGGCCCACTAGTAAATAATGTTTTACAGTGTGGTCTTCTTTTATATCCCTATAATCCTTATCTGCAGAGCAGTGAGAAATAAATATGTGCAGCTCATGCTGATTGATTGTGTCCTAGAGGTGGAGAGCTAGACACCTTGCACTGGCTTGTCTGAGTTTGTCTCTTCTGTATTAATCCTGGACTTGAGAATCAGAGGTGTTTCTGGCATACACTGGAGAGAGTTGAAAATCTGAAGTAATTACTCATTGAGGAGATTAGATTGGATATAGTGAGTCTGACCACATGCTTGCACCTTAAACTTCTATGGAGCATTTGAAATGCTTATACCCTCAGAGTCTCAGATTCACCTTTTCCAGATATCCTACAAAGTGCCAGGGTGATACTGGCAGGCACTTAAAACAGTAAGGCCCACTGATCTCTGCCCAGGAAAAGACAGTTAACTGCTTTGAGCTATGAGTCCCAGGTGTACATTAGGGATCCTTGTAGATGAATGTTCTTTGTTCTTCCCCAGCAGAAACCACAGTCAGGGGTTTGTTAAGGCATCTGTGGTATGGGTGACAGGTCTCCAAGTGCAGTCCTTGAAGTACAGATGTCCTGGTACTTCCCAGCTCTGAGAATTGGGAGAATCTACCTGACTTTCTGGAGTAGAGTCAGAAACCTTCTATTATGAGTTCAGAATATTTCACTTGGGGATTCTGAGTTCAATGTATTTTGTACCACCTCCAGATCTGACAATATTACTGAACATATGTGCTACAAAGGAGATGGCAATTTTTACTTCTCAAAGCTGTTTGAAGATTTAAGTATTATGTTGTGAAAGACCTTTTATGTGGGAAGCTGTCCATAAAAGTTTGTTCTCAGTCAGTTCTTGCCTTCCGGATCTCCCTCTCTATTCTTTCTTGCTCTACCTTCTTCTCATGCAACTCTTGAAGTTCTTGCATTCTCTCTGAGACTCTGCCCTGTAAGTGTCCCTTCTCTGTGCCTGGGTAACCAAGATAGACTGATAGACTAACAGCTCTGGCCTCCTGTGTTGCTGCCATTGCCAATTTGTTACTTGTCTTCAAGGCTCCAGACTTCTGTTCTCTCGATCCTGCTGTGGTGTTGTAGCCAGAGTGGCATCTCTGAAATGAAGCAATGAGTAGCATGGTAAGGGGAGAGAATGCCTGGGATGCTCTGTGGTCACAAAGGCCATGCCTCACATAGGCTTAGAGGCATACGCTGTAGACTCCCTGAGAGAAATGCCCTCCCTCAGTGGAGTTCTGAAGGTGTGTTGGGAGTTAGCCTGGTACAGAGAAGGAAGGACATGCCGAGGAGCAAGAGCAGTATGAGCAAAGGCCTAGGAGTGAGCAAGAGCTTGGCTGGTTCAAGAAGACCTGTATGCCAAGATCATGGGGTGGGATGTAAAACCCGGACCATCTCTAAAGAAGAACAAGAATCTTGCCAAGGTTGTGACCTCTGCTGTCCATCTGTGTGTGTTTGGTACCAGGATGGTCTGTGTGTCCAGATATGCTTGTTGGATTATACACTCTTGGGCTCGAGTGGAGAGAAAATTACCAGTTGGCTTGAGGAGAAGAAGCCATTCTTCAGTGAGTGGTGTTTAAATGAAAGTGAAGAAGTATGGGTGGGATATTGGTAAGCACAGGTATGAGTGTAAAAGGTGTATGAATGAGTATAAAATGTGTGTGTGTGTGTGTGTGTGTGTGTGTGTGTGTGTGTGTGTGTGGTGCTGCAGTGGGTCACCTCGCACTGGAAGCCCATCATCAGCCCATGTGAGTCCAGGAGCACATGAACCAGCTGTGCTCTTTGAGGTAGAACCTAAAAATTGTGTGATCAGGGGGAGGGTTTCAAAACGTGTCATTTCCTATGCTGGTCACTGAGCCAGAGTCATTAATATTTGATGATCTTGCCTTCTTATGTGAGGGCAGGCACTGGCCAGGGTAAGCATTTGGAGATCTTTCCTGGGAAAAGCCAAAGAGGAGTATTTAGCAGAAGGCAGCTGCAGGCTGGAGGGAGAAAGATCATATAGGTATTTGAAGATGCTGGTCTACTTCTCAGGGAAAATGGGGCAGGTGAGAGCAAGAACAGCTAGAATCTGTGTAATAGAGGAATCTATTTCTCTAAAATATGTTCCAAGTACCTGAACTAGATGATAGAAATTGGCCCTGGCTTGAAACACCTGAGGTTCACGAAGGGTTTTGGAAGGGCCAAGCTGCCCTAGTACCAGGCTCCTCCCACTAACCTAGTGTCCAGCACTTTTTCTACTTCTATTTAAATAATGGACTCTTAGTTCTGTTAGAAAGCATTGTCTGTTTGATTTCTTTAAAAAAGGTAAGACAAATTGGAGAGCAGTGGTTTTACAGTTCACATGTTATTAGGAAAATCGATCACTATTCGATAGATTCTCTTCTCACCATCAATCTGGACCAATGATATCTCCCACATCCTCTGCCCTCCTTGAGCCAAAAGCCACCTTCTCTGGGACACTTTCATTATTCTCTTCTTCCTCACCTGCATCTCCACTCCCCCAGCCCATTGTTGACTGTTTCTTCTCTTCCTAATTGTGGCTGTCCCCTGAGAGGACTGCCATTTTCCTCCCAGAAGTTAGGTACCCTCTGAGGAACGGATATGTTATGTGGTTTTCTAAATCTTTTCCTACATAGTGCAGGGCTTGGTGCTCCGGGTGAGCTATAATATGGCCATCAGTAACTGAGAACAACTGCGGTTTGGTGACACAGTTGGGGTTCCTGCCTCCAGCTGCCTGGTAGGCATCTCCACCAGGAGATGAGCCAAAGACAGATGGGCCAGGAACGATCTCACCAACCCTCTGGCTCCTTTCAGCTCTCCACCGTCCTCCTCAGTTTCATACCCCAGCTTCTCTCTGAATACACTCTGCATGCTCTCTGCCTGTGATCCTTGGGAACTGCTAATCCTTCCTCCCCTTGCTAAACACACTTGGTCCTCTGGTCCCAGCTCCTGGGCATGTCTGTACATGTTCTGTGCTGCTCCATCTCTTCAGGTTGTTGGCAACTTTCACAGTCTTTACTTCTCTTAGTATCCAAACCTCTCCCTATCTTACACTGCAAGCTCCAGCTGCAGTCTAGATGACTTCTCTAAGTCCTAATGTGTCCCTGTCACCCTTCTGCTGACAACAGCAGCTCCCCAGCACCATCAGGTGCACTGTGGCAGGCCACCCAGCTCCTCCGGAGTTAATGCCCTGAGTGCAGCCCAGGAAAGCTTGCCGTGATGCTGGAACTGTTCCATGCTATTGCAGCCTTGGCTCCCTCCACTGGAACTCATTTTACAGCTACATTTTGCTGCCACTCAGTGCTGTTTCTACTTCCAGGATCCCCATCATAGAAAGAGGTTCCCTGGAGCAGGGGTAAAATCTCTCCTCCAGGTACCACAGGCATACAGTGCAGCTCCCATCTGGTGTGCACCCAGCAGGAGACCTTGTGACCTAGGGTACAGTGGGTAGACCATCCAGTGCTCCAGCCCCTTTCCTGCCACTCACCCCTTCTCTAGCTTGGGCCGTGTCAACCTTCGTGGTCCTTGGCTCTCCCCTGGGTGGGGACACTCTTAATTCCTTTCTTAATCAAGTTGTGAGATTCCTTCCTACACACAGAGCACCTGGGACACAGTAAACTCATCCTCCATAGCTGCTCTTGTTAGACGTTTCTTATATATTTGAGTGTCTGTTGCTGCAATTCTTCAAGTACATGCATGCTCATCTGAGTGCTGAGAACTTGATTTGCAATATGACGTTTACTCTTTAGGACATCACTGATAAGGAGGTATAGCTCTCCATTTGAATATCTGATGTTATACTCCCAAGCCAGGATGTGGCCTACCCGGGATGCAAATGTACACCAGACTTCCTCATGCATACACTTTCTCTGAATTTTGGGTAGCAAATCAGCAGAGGAAATAATTTTATGCAACCAGCAAAATTCCCCTGAATTAGTTGATTTGGGAGTCTGCATATTGCGTTCCTTGTGCGGTCTTTCCAGTCTTTGTTGGCAGGTTTTATGCAAGGAGATAGGGAAACATTTAATCTATTCCCTCAATTAGGTTGTATAGTAGATCGTCATGGGCATTTTCGAGAGAAGTGTTCAATGATAGTGTTGTGAAGTGCATTGATCAGCTCCTTCTCAGAAGGCCCATTGATTATCAGGTCTGTGCCAAGCAGCAAGGCTGTGAGGATCCTGCCCTTCATGGACTTGAGCTTCAGCATTTGAAGGCAGCTCCCAGACCATCAATCCGTGGGCATTGCTTTTCCTCATCTGTACAGTGAGCCTCGCTCTGGTAGAGTTCCAGCTGTCAAGTGAACTCAGGGGCTTTTCTTCGTCCCCACTGATTTCCTTCCACCAAAGCTGCATTTTTCTTCTGAATATCACTTTCTTTCCTTCCTTTCCACTTTTACTGTCGATTATCTGCAAAATACTGGCTTACTTATTCTACAAAGAAAGGTTACTGAGATAGGGCTGGGCATCTGAACTTTGTGTAGATGACAAAGATAATGATAGCTATTGGCCATGGTATCTCTTGTCTTTCAATTAGGAGCCTGATTTATAATAATTTTTAAAATCCTCACCACAAGTATGTATTAAGTACTGATATTTCCATGTTATAGTTGAGGTAACAGACCCAAAGAGGTTGTGTAACTCTCCCAGGGTCTCATAGCCGGTGAGTGCTAGAGCCAGGGTTTGAACCCAGATGGCCTGGTTTCACATCTTTGCTTATAACCATAGTTATGTTCTGCCTTTCAGTTTTGCGCGAGCCATTACAATGAGGTTGGATGGGTTAATCAAGATGGGAGCTTTACAAACTACTCCACCAACATCAAAACATCACCCAAAACAGATCCTCTTGCAGTGTGTCACCACTTCAGGCTTGCTGTGTCTCAGTCCCTAGGAGAGTGCCCCCAAGTGGACCTCCTAGAAATGTCTCCAAGTCTAGGCACCACTTCCATGGATTAACAATATACCAACTGCTGTGTCAAGCAGCTGGAGGGAGAGAAGGGTTCATTCTTCTAAAGGAGAGTGAGGCAAGGGGAGAAAAGGTGCTGAGAGGAGTTGGATTTGAACTGGGTGTTCAGAGATGAGCAATAGTTAGCCATGCAGAGGATATAGCCAGCTTTGTTTCTTCCATAGGAATAAATCACGTTCATGCATGGAAGGTTCTGTGTGCTGAGGAAAGAGAAGAGAATTCAGGGGAAGTGACTGTAGGGAGCTAGACGACATATTTCACCATTAGTACCTAGGACTAGAGTAGTGTAAAAGACTCTTTCCCAGGCGAGACTATTTCAGGGGCCCCAGTGAATTGCCTCAAACAACCTTTACCCTCCCTCCGATCCACACATCTTAAATCTTTCCATCACAGCTCTACTTTGAATTGTGGATGCTCTCCATCAGAGGTTTGCTTTTCGGATTAAGCTTTTGCCCCCAGCTAAAAGCCGAAATGTCCTGGATTGCTGACATGTGACGACATTAACCATGAACACTTAATGTGATTAGTGTAGCTGTTTCAACCTTTAGAGTGCGCAGCCCTAGGGACATAGGGGGAAGGATGCTCTGTGATGTGAAAATTGTTATTAGCCAAGATAGGGTCTGGGTTGAAATTGGTTGAGAAAACTTGAGTTAGGTGGTCTCCGAGGAGGCAAAGAGGGTGTCCTGGGGCACAAAGACAAAGACACCCAAATTTCTGATCCCCTGTGCCTAAGTCTGATCTTACCATTTCCAAATGGAGTTTGCAAAGTTGAGTTGTTTTAGAAGTCTGTGAAGACTGGGAGTGAAAATCAACAGCTAGGTAGGAGGGTCAGCACAATAGCCTGGGGGTGAACAGTGCCCATTAAAGAAGGGCTCTTCATGGGTAGCTGTTTCATATCCCTCACCCTCATGTGTTCGTTTGTTTTCTAGACCACTGTAGAACAAACAGAGACAAGAAAGGCAAATTCTAAAATTTGAATTTTAAAAAATTTCAAAATTTCAAAATTTAAATTTTGAAATTCTATTTTGATGCTCTGGTTGACAGGTTAATTTCATAAGGCCCTGTGTCCACCATCTGTAGCAGTGCTCTCTTTTTATACTTATTTATTTATTTATTTTGATATCAGGGATTGAACCCAGGACCTTGGCTTGCGAGGCAGGTGGTGGAACCACTGAGCTAAATCCCCAGCCCTAAAATGATTTTTTATTTTTCATTTTTGGGTACCAGGGATTGAACCCAGGACCTTGCACTTGCTAGGCAGGCGGTGGAACCACTGACTAAATCTGCACTCTGCTTCCTTTTTACTTTCTTCCTTTTTTTTAAGTGACACACTCATTAGTACATTTTAGGTATACGTAATGATAACACTCATCACAGGGAATTTGCGCCTGTACTTTTCCTGTGACTGACAAAAGAGTCATCATAAACCACTATAAACTTACAGGAGACCGAGACTCCCTGCTGCCCTCCCACATGCACACAGAGCAAAGGAAAGAAAGTTCAGTTTAACAGCTAATTGTCTCAAGTGTGCAAAAATATTTCCAATAACTATGTTGTGGGGATTTCCCTTCCCCACCCCCATCACCCTGGCTTTCAAACCAGATAGGATTGAAGATTCAAGATGATATATTTCCATGGTTTCTGTAATAACAACTGCAGGGGGAAATTGGTTCATAGTGAATAGAGCCACTTTTTGTTAAATTCAGCTAATGGCTCAGGAATGAACCTGGAATGCAGACTAGATCTGGCATTTGAATCAGGGACAAATACACAATTTACATCTGACATGAACTCTCATAGGGTCATGTTAAGAATATATCAAGCCCGGGATGAAAATTAAATTGACTTCTCACCTATCATTGTCCCTCCCCGAGCATCGCTCCTCTAAGAACTCATTAATGGCTTCAGGTACAAAGGATGGGATATAGCCCTTTGGGTTTTCCAGGCTCAGAGATGTTTAGCAGACTGTTGCTTCCGATGTTGGTCCACCATTTGCCTCTGCTGTCTGAGCCAGAATCTCCTTTAAGTTAAAGCAGCAGCCAGTGGACTATCTGAACTCCACGGCTTGCCTCAGTGCCCTGCCCCACCTCAGTGAACAGGGCTCCAGTTCCTCCCTCCTCAGCCACCCAAACCCCAGGGGCCCTAGGTCTGCGTGCAGCCTACGCAGTGATTTTCCAGATTGCTCAATGAGGTTGAGGTTTGCTTGGAATCTGAAGATGCCACTCATGTTGACTTTCTCTAAGCAGCAGATTCTCATCACTCCCCCTTGCTAAATATGTGAAATTTGTTTCCCCTTCATTAGGATCAGCCTAAGTGAGCCCATCATTTTTAGTTAAAGAAAACATTTAAAACAGCACATTTTTATGCCTTATTGCTGTTCTTTAATCTCCACGAGGCAGGGAGATGGAAGTTATTATCCTTTCTTGGTTTGGTTCAGTTTTGCTTTAGAATAATTGTTATCACAAGCTATCTTAGGTGCATTGCATGTGCAATTGTATGTTATTTTTCAGTTCTTACTGTGTAGTGGAATAAAAACTGAAAATATATAAATTTGAACCCAACATAAACCGTCTAATGAATGAATCTCAGTGGTTCGACCACCTGCCTCACAAGCACAAGTTCCCAAGTTTGATCCCCGGTACAGAAAGCAAGCAAGAAGGAAGGGAGGGAGGGGAGGGGAGGAGAGGGGAG
>NW_022900935.1:34565866-34618549 GCF_012274545.1 Fukomys damarensis | reverse complement strand
GGAAGGAAGGGAAAAAATGCCCCCAGTCATGACATAACATGACCAACACCTGATTTTCCTTGAATGCCTCCTTCTCAGTCATTTCCTCCTTCAACAGAAATTGTCCTGCTTTTTTTCTTTCTTCTTAGCCTTTACCTGTTACCTATAATACTTTTTGTTTTTCTTCGTAGTTGTATTCATGAATAAATAAATCTATTATTACTTTCCTTTTGCCAGATTTGGGATTTCCTGTAATGCAAGCACAGTGTGTATTCTGTTGTGCTGCTCGGTTCCTGTATGCCTTTGTGTCTTAATGAGTCACCTATGGTGTTGCATACATTTGTAGTTCCTTTATTTTCATTGATAGATAGTGACCATTGCATGAGTATGCCATGCTTTTAGAAAAATGTGTCCTGTCACATCTGGATTTGTAACTCTATGCTAAGGCTTTGTTCCCTAACACTGACTTTGGTGCCCATAAGCTTGCAGTTAGGGAGTATGAGGCTGCCGTGTCAGAGAGTGATATATGCTGAGTTTAAAGGAGTCTGTGGGTATTTTCAACCTTATTATATGTTGTCAAAGTATCCAAATGAGTGCGCCCAGTTCATGTCAGTCTGTTTTTACCAACACCTGGTGATGTGGGGCTTTTATGTTTTCACCCACATTTATTCTGATAATATTCTTATAAGGCAAATAATTATAGTTAAATTTTACAGGTGAGAACATATTTCTAATTTTTTAACACATAAAACTTGAATCATAAAATAACTGAGCCCATAGCTGAGTAGTCAAGGAATGTCCAGTACCTCAAGTTTACTTTGTGATTTCAGGAGAGGAAAGAATCTGGCTCCCAAGGAAAGGTCTGCCTCATCTTCACTGTCAGGATGGGAAAGTAAACAGTAGAAAAGCAAAGTGGAAGAAAAATAAAATAAAAATAGTGACAATGATGATGACGATGATGATAGGCCCCCATCTGCCTTTTATGGTATATTGGTTTTGCTCAAGCCTGGACTGAGCAGGTTCTGTGTCTTTTTCTTTTGCTGGCTGTGTGCTTTAGAGCTCTTGACTGATTCAAGGGAGAAGGCAGAAGCTGTTGTGGTTTGCAGAGACCTGGGAGCTATCCTTACTGCCTTTGGGCCTGGATATTTCCTGTTCAGTTCTAAATGGACATTGTAGATACAGGGGAGGTTAGTCGCACTAATGAAAGACAAATCATCATGGGAAAGACAAACAGGCTTATTAACATGTTCATTACGCCTCCACACGGAAGGACTCAAGCAGCAGCTGCCCAAAGAGGCTCTTAGAATTAGGCTTATAGAGCATCTTAACAAAAAGCAATATTTAACATAATGACAAAGAAAAGAACTTTGATTTTCTTAGGAAAGAACATTGCAGAAAGGTAAATCTTAGAGGGCAAAATGAAACAAAAGAGACTCTTACACAGATTCTTCAAGTGCCTGCAACTGCCCCAGTGATGAACTCCTGTCCTTCCTGGAAGAGAGAAGGAGAGGTCCACCCTGACAATTTTGTCTTCTTCTTGGAAGACCCTATCTGTTTCTCTATTTGAATCCAGATACATCGACATTGGTCTTACAACACTTCTCATCAGGGGAAAATCCAGCCTATTTAGAATATTAACCTGAAAGCTGGCTTTCCTGAAAATGTGGCTTTTGCATAGTTGCCATTCTGGTGGGTTTTGAATGGAGTGTGCAATACTTGCTACTCTCTGCATTGCCTAGTAGCATTTATAAGAATTTTCTCACAAATAGAATGCAGCTGAAACTTCTCGGAAGTATATAGGTAGACTGCTGTCTTTCTGAAAAGTGTCCAAGTCGGGCCTTTGGAATACCATTTGGGGGAAACCCTATTATTTCAAAGTGGATGTGCTTTGTCAATGCTTAATATTTTCTTAGTGGTCACCAGGGAACTAACTGCTTAGTTGCAATTTGGGTGTAATATTTTTTGTGGTAATATAACCCACTCTTATTTGAAGTGGGTTGAATTTGAGAACTCATGAGTAAATGCTTTGATGTAGTGAGAGTTATATGGTGAGGAGTTAACTGACTTTGTAGGAAGACTCCCTCAGAGTTCCTTAGCTAATAGTATGTTAACCAACAGAGAAATCTTCCTGCTAATAACACTTATCAGAGAGGATTGGAAGCTGGGGTTGTCAGGTAATCAATTTTAAATTCTAAAATTACAAAAAATTCATGCCCACCTTTAAGTTTTATTTCAACTGAAAATATAATAAATGTGCGTCAAGTTATGGATCTTCTGATGCATATGCCAAGTTAGTATAAGGCCTTTCGTGGCATTGGGATAGTTTTGCTGATTGGAATATTGTGCCCTTTTTCTAATGAAATCCACACCCATAAAATTCAGGCTTACCAGTGTGGGCTTCTTTAAAATAGAGTGGAAATTTTAGAACACCTGGGAAGTAATCATAATGTAGAATCGGCCTGGGTCTCTACTTTTTTTTTTTTTTTTTTTTTTTTTATTCTTGGGTAGTACTTTCTTTTAACAACTTGGCTTTTTGGGTTAATTTTAAATATTGAACTTCATTTTCATAGAAACAACAACCTGTCTTCTTATTAAACTCATGTTTCGCTGATTCATGACATTAATAACGGTGTATTACTGTGTGAAATATGACAGTCACACGCAGATTTTTGGATCAAATGTATGGGAGTCTTGGTAAGCGTCTAACATCTGTTTCTGAACTGAACAAAAATCAAGTAGTGTATTTGGTGTTGAGCTTCAGATCCGAGCAAGCACCACACACCAAAGAGGACAGTTGTCGGCCGCAGTAGATGTGCTCCTCTTCCTCACCTACAAGATCATTTAGAGAATCTGAAATAAAGGAACACACAGAATTAAAGTGACTAGCAGAAATAAAAGCAATGAGCATATAGTAGGATCTTTAAAAACTCTTACTTGATCAACCATAAAGAATGAGAAACTAGAGACATTTATAGATAAGTGGATGCACACTGAGGCCATACTCTTTAAGTGAAATGAATGGGACACATGTATAAATACCGAATAGTTTTTCTGGTGTGAAAAACTAAAAGTGTAAGTAAGGATCAAAATGTATAATTGATATTGTGAAATAGAAAGAAAAGGTCTAAACGAGTAGAGGAAATGGGAGGGGTAGGGGAAAGGTAAGACGATAAAAGGAAAAATATGAGAAAAGGAAAAAACCCTGGAAACAAAGCCTTTGTAAATAGGGAAGGGTAGAGGGGATGAAGGGAGGGCAGGAAAATGGGGAAAAACAAGAACCAAGATAGATCATGTAAAGGTACAGGATCCCAATGATGAATGTAACTGTATTTCATACCTAAATTGCACCAATAAACTTAATGGGAAAAAATAAAAATTAAAAATCTGTAGCTTAAGTCTTTGCCAGAGATTAATAATCTAATCAATACATCTATTATCACTGATTTAAGTCTCTAGCTTTCCCAATAGGTTATGAGCCCTCGGGGATAAAGGGCCTGCAATAGTAATTTGGCTTTCTTTCCTCTACATAGTGCATAGTAGGTCTTCTGAATGAGTTCAAATTCATGTAGTCAAACAAGGATGGAACTGTGAGGGGGTCTGAGAAATCCTGGCCAAGAGGCCTGTGGCTGGGATACCAAGAGAAAGGACCAGGAGATGGTGTGTGGACAGCCTGAGCTGTGTCTGGAATACCAATACAGAAAGTAAGTCCTAAAGGCCAGGGAAGCCAGATTGATGGGGATTGTGTGGCCAGAAGTTCTAAGTCAGGTGATTCTCCAGTTCCCCCTCTAGGGATTTACTTCCCTTTTGTTTTCTTCTTTCCTGCCACCAACTGAGATCCATCTGTCAAACTTTCTTATACAGCTTTTTGCTACCAGGCCAAAGGATACAGGAAGAAGAGCCAAACAGGTTCCTAACCCTGAGAACTTCTTAAGGGCAGTGACCAGTGAGGGAAAGTTTACTCTCTTTCACATAGAAAGCTAGGAAAGGCAAATTCCATATGTATTTCATTTGGAAATTCTCATGAATGTCCATACTTCCAAATAGAAAATGAAGACCTCCTCAGCCCCCAGCATGGAATGAAGTTATTATAATTTCTCATCCTTGATGGAAAAATAATATTGTCGCTCATTGCTGTTACGTTTGATCATACGAATCAAGTTCTCTTTAGCTAAACTATATCTAAATAATAAAATGTTATTTGGGTCCTGTGCCAGGTATCAAAAGAAAAAAAAAATGAATTGGCTTTTATGAAATGTCAAGAGAAAGACTATTTTTGCTTTGGCTTCTCTTAATTTGAGAAACTCCTTAGTGCTAGCCAAGAGTGTATTTTCCTTTCAGCTCTGGCAATTTGACTGTCTTGATCTCAGGCTAGGTCTGTTTGTAACCACCACAAGGGGTTGGTGTTCATATTGCTTTGGGCGTAAGAACGTAGCCTAAAGGGTCACGCTACCTCTGGTCAGCCCACCTGTCTGTGCACATCTACATGTTGATGCTTGGACTCTTCCTGCGGGACCAGACCTGGGGCCACTCATCAAGGGTGGCAGTAGTTGAACGAGGCACACCTAGGGTTCACCATGGCCACGAGAGTCCTTTGACACCATCGTGGTGGAGCACAGATCTGGCTGACAGAATACAAATCCGACTGTTACCTCTGTCCTTCCTCCCTAAGTCATTTCCTGGATTTCTTGCTATGCTTGATGGTCAACTTCCTCCTCAGTAGGAAGGGAAACGTGATGTCTTATTTTTTTAATTGTTTTGTGATTATATGAGCAAACATAGATAAAGTACCTGCTTTGCGGGCTGAATAAGTTTGTATGTTGAAGTCCTGACTCTAGATAGCTCAGGATGTGTCTTTATTTGAAAGCAGAATCATTGCAAATGTAATCATTAAAGATAGAATCATTCAGGTCACTTTCTTATAGCCCTTAGCAGGAACGAGCTCTGCCAACACTTTGACCTTGGACTTCTAGCCTTCAGAACTGAGAGACAGAGATAAATCTGTCCTGTGTTCATGTATCTAATATATGGTATTTGTTTCAGCAGCCCTAGTGCACTAATGAACACCTGTCCATTAGTTTTGCTTCCTTCCCTTTCCTCTGCTGTGTACTTTCCAGTCCTGCCTTCCTTCTCATACCTTCAAATTAGTGTGCTGAAGGATTGCTCTGTAGAGACAGAAACCTGGTATGCAGCATGCCCAAGTTTGGATCGTCCAGTGGCCCCATGGAAGTTGTCTCCTCTTCTAGGACAGGGGCAGTGTTTTTAATCCTCTGGGTGGAGCCTGCAGTACTCTTCCCCACACACTTCCTGCGGTAGAAGATTCCACAGTAAGAGCTGCACCATGAGGCCAACCCCAAAAGGCGCAGCAGGTGTAACCGTGTCTCCTGCCTGTGCCTGTCATTTCAAAAGAACATCTTTTCAGCATAGATTTAGGGAGGGAAGGGTTCTTTTCTTCTTGGCCTCCTGTTTCTCCTGGGCAGGGAAGATGTTTGCAGTTGTGGAGGAAACAGCAGGAGGGCAGCTTCCCCAGGAACCCCTGGAGTGATTTGCATTTTGTTAAGTGAGCCCCAGCCACCACTCTTAGTCATTCATATTAATTGGGGGATGTTTACCCTGGAGTTCCTTCAGGGTTTGTGATCAAGGCTGCTTCCCAGTGCCTTGAAGGCTTGACTTAGAGACTGGCCCTATTGGTACATCTTTGCTTTCTATTATGCTGCATGGGAAAAACCTCTGCCTGGCTGGACAGTGGTCCCGAGATCACTCCCATCAGCTCTGCTGGGTAGAGAAATCCCAACTCTGGGGCCAAGACCACTGCATCCACACACTCACAGGGGCATTTTCCATCTATAATAATAATAATAAAAAATTCTTTCTACCAAGCCCTATTGAAGCCTTTGCCTTGATCTGAGGACCTAGGATCTCAGTTTCTTCAGGTATTCCAGGCAGCACTGAGGGAAGCAGGACCCATGCAGAGCAAGCTCCTGCAGGCCGCAAAATTCTGGCAGGGAGAGAGGTTTTGAAGAATCAAAAGCTTCACACCTGTGAGTGATTTCCATGCAGAGAAAGAGCAAGAGTAACCCACCCCTGACCCCTCCTAAACTCACATCTGTGACAGCCTATCAGGGGGACCACGATCCTTTTTGTGTTGCTAGACATTGCTGGAATACAAAGAACAGGAAGTCTGTAAAAGTTTGGGAAGAAAAGGACAACAGAGCCACATTGGGGAGCATTGAAACTGGACTCAAGACCTGCATTCTAATCTGTACCTGCTATGTTTCTCAAAGTCCTGCTTCTCCCTGAAACTCATTTGCTTTATTTGTGACAGATACTGTACAGGTCTGTCATGATGATTATGTCTTACAGTGTGTGAATATGCTTTGCATTGTGTGTCTACCTGTCAGCCTGTTTCCTCTCTGTCTTATCACATTATTGAAAGATCGCCACACGCGCTGTGCAATGCTGAGCATACAGTGTTCATTAATTATTTCACTCAAGCTATCTTGTTAATGGTTAAACTCAAATTACTCGAATTCATATGAATCCCAGAGGGGGGCTCTTGTAACTGTGACCAAGTCCATTTACCTCTGTAACCCTTGGCTTTCTCCTCTGCGAGTAGGGTAATAAGAGTGTGTACATCGGTGGGTCATCGAGGGAAATAAATGAGGCAATGCTTACAAAGTTGATATGGGAGTAATATAACTCCTAACCAGCTAGATGTCAGATGTGCCAAGTTTGTGGTCCCACGACACTGAGGAATGCAGTCTCAAACCAAAGGAAGATGGAAGGTGTTAGGAAGGTTTTATTGGAAATAAGCAGAGAAGACTAGCTCCTGGATTTCCAGGAGGGGTCCCAAGTGAGGTGGCCACCAAGGCTTTTTGTCAGGAATTAATTTATACTGCAGAGTCACAACATGAATACAACGTGGGTTATCTGACAGTCAACCTATAGGATTGATTGTAAGCATAGTTGCTTAGCAAATATTGATCCACTTGGTAAGTGAATCACATAGCAAAGCTACATGGAAAGAACAAAGAAATTCTGGGGAAGGGATGGGTCCGGATGCTCTCTGGTCACCCACCTGGGTGGCTGATTCCTAACTGGACTTACTGGACCAAGTGGTGCTAATTACAGCATAATTCCAAGTTGCTGCTTATCCCTTAGGGAGACATGGGAGGCCTGGCCACTGTGTCTTTGTCTTGAGGCCTGACCTTCTTCACATTTGTCTCAATCCCATTCTGATATCTTTGTTTTTGTGCTGACTTTCTTGAGGGCCCAGTCCTTCTCTGATTGTATATTAATTTCCTATCTGACTTAGCTGCCTGTAATAAAATGGACACAAAGTATGGCACATAGTAAGTGTTCTCCAAATATTAGTAAAAGTAATAACAAGTTTATCAAAGAGTGGGTATCTCTATAACTTCCAGAAGGATACGACTACCTGTAAGGTTGTCAGACAGACTGATATGCAACTAGATTTTAGTTGTTAGAAAAAGTTGTTTTATAAATTAGTTGACATTTGTGGTTTAATATGTATTTCTATTTCAATTTATTAATTACTGGGTTTTACTTTTTAAAAAAATCTTTTCAGTGTGAACTAAAGAGAATGAGACATTTGATGCTGTCTAGCATTAATAGACCAAGACAGAGAAAGCAAGGGGAAAATAATGAAATTCATTGTTAGAGAGAAAACTAGGATATAAGACAATCCAAAATTGAGACTGAGGATAAGGTGTGGTTACAGGTGACAGGTACAGAAGTCACCTGGCAGGTAGGGTGAGGGAGGCTCCTGCTCATAACACGGCACACAGTGCTGGGAAATGAGAGACCTGGGATGTATGAGATGGGCTCGGGACCTCAACTTCACTGGCTTCACCTGGCTGAAAGAAAGAGCATATGTTTGCAAAATGGGAATAACAGTAAACATCTGCTGTCATTCCACAGGGAAAGACCATGGCCACCATGAGGGCACAGAATTTTTCTGGGAGGTTCACCTCTAGCTATTTGTTGCCCGGCAAGTCGGCAGTAATAAATATTTGATGAGGTATTTAAAAGTAGCTCAGAAAATTTTGCTGTGCTTGCTTTGGAGGGAGGTGAAAACCTAATGCCAACTTTTGAGCAATGAACTAGCTGAAGAAAAACCTTTCAGTTCTCCAACAAGTGGATCAGAAGAGGGAGCTATGGGAACCAGAATCAGTGGTGACTGTGAGGTCATTTTAAAAATACTATTTGTAGCTCTTACAGTCTATGTGGAAGGTGTTATGAGCAAAAGAAGAAATCAGGCCTCTCACGAGTTTCAGGCCTGGATAGAGGATAGAGGGTAGCCTGACAGTGACAGTCATTTGCTTGACAGATGTCACCTGCACTGTGCTGGGCAGGCACTCTCATAGACACTGGGGATTTAACAATGTGTTAGAATCACAGTTGGTACCACATACCTGCAGATAACTGTGCAGTATGCTGAGTGCTGTTGCCAAAGTTGTCACAGGGAGTTATGAAATTACTGTGACTGCATTTTAACTGGGCCAGGCGAGACTTCACAGGAAAGGTGATGGGGGACCAAGTTGCCTCAGGTGAAGTTGGTTATCTCATTCACATAGACATTAAAATTGGGCCATAAGAAATTAAGATACGAATATATAGACGACAGATGGGAATGTGAGCACTGAGCTCAGGAGAGGGATGGAGGACACGCATGTTTATTGAGAGATCATCTAGGAAAGAGACTGTCAAGTGAAAACAGATCGCCACAAACAGAACATTATAGACTATATCCATGAAGGATCTGAAAGAAAAGATGCACAAAGGATAAGTAAGGAAGTAGAAGAACCGGGAATTGCCACAGAAGCATTCAAGGGATGAGTTTTTCAAGATGGTGGGGGCCGTGTGGTGTCCAGTGGCATGGAAAGACTAAGGAGAGTGAGTATGAAGGAAAGGCCATGGGCTGGTCGTGGTAGCGCATGCCTATAATCTCAGCTCTTTTGGATGCTGAGGCAGGAGAATCAGAAATTCCAATCCTACCTGTGTAACTTAGTGATACCCAGTCTCAAAATTAAAAGTAAATAAATAAAAAAGGTCTGGGGATGTACCTTAGTGGGAAGAGCCTTTGTCAACACCCAATGACACTAAATAAACAAACAGATGTTTGAATGGATAGATGGATGGATGGATGGATGGATGGATAGGTGAAAGTAAATGATTCCCTCATCATCCTTCAGATACTGTATCCCATTTCCTCAGTTCTCCACAGTTACCCTTGTCCTGTGGCTGTCTCATTTTATTGACTAAGGAAGCATAGGTTTGTGGACCTTCACTGCTCTTGTCATTCTTTGCTACTCATTGATTCCTTTCCTACAAAAGTGGTTAAAAGACAACCCCAGCTCTAATTCTTCTTACTTCAAGTAGACTTATACACTTTCTCCAGCCCACAGCTCTCTCTATCGGGTTATGATGGAACGTCCTACACAAAGACATCCTTCCCTTTCACAGAGACATCTGGGTCACCATTCAGATCCCTCCCAAACTGGAGTGTAAACTCAGGAGTGGAACGCAGTGGGGAGAGGATAAACTTCAGAGTCAGGCAGGTGCTTCTGGATGTAGACCCTCCTCTTCCTGGACTTTGGACTCATAAAACTCATGTGCCCTCTTTGAGTTTCTTTTCCATTATGGGTGAAAATAAATGTGCTGAGTACCATCCCCAGCTCATGAGAGATGCCCAGTAATATGGGAAATTATTTCTCTTTTCCATTGTTTTATCCTATTACTGCCCATTATCAAAAAGTGTCAGATTTTCTCCTTGACTATACACTGTTGTGGCTTAAGAAGCGTTAAGATCGTGCTTCAGACCAGAGTAAACTCTTTGGAAGGGAAGTGCTTAGTCACTTAGTCACTTAATCAAGGCTACATGTAAGTATTGATCATTTTGTAACCATAGATACGTTGAAATAAAATTGTGAAAAGCGAAAAAAAGAAGGAAGTTGATGGAAAGAAGTTGCTTAGGGGTTTCTAGGCTTTTTGATATTAAATTCATTGAGAAGTAAGCCATCGAGAGGATACTGGATGTCTGCCTCCTGCTGGGAGCTCTCTTTCTACATCGGTGCTCCTTCCATTTATTATATATTTCCTTATGCTTTTTATAAAACTTCATTGTCCACTAGATTGGGGGATTCCTAATGGAGTAATCTCATGGTCTCCTTCATATTTATTATCAGTTAAGATTTTCTAGCCTCAAGAAACAAAAATTAACTTGACTAGACATAAGTACAACATTTGGAAATGTCACAAGGACCCAGTGGTGTCTGGCAGCATCCAAACAAAAACACATATGAGCAAAGCTCTGGGAGGATGACCCAGGAAATTGGAATCAGTACAAAGTATATTGTATTCTCTTTGTGAGAATCTTCCAAGGATGTCTTTTCTCTTTATCTTTTTGTAAAACTGTCTTTCTCTTACCAGGGCTACCCAGAATTCTACATTGACATATTATCATTCCCATCACCAGGGGAGATGGACCCTTCTCTCTGTTTCAGTACTCAGTTCCCAAGGATGGGTTTCTTTCTAATCAACACAGCTTGGACCAGGTGTCTCCACTGGGGTCAGTCAAGGGGGGCCAGGGGGTGGAGTCTCCTTATAGACACGTGGCCATCGTGGTGCCACTGCTGGACAGGAGGGGATTGTCAGCTGGCTGTTCGGTTACTGGAATCCAAGTGGGTATGTGATAAGACCCAGTGCTTCTGTCTCATGCAGATGGTGAGACAGAAGCAGTAAGGTATGGGAGGGGGACTCGCTTTTACATCCACGCTAAGGGGAAACCCTAGTTTTTCTGCATGAACATAGTTCAGTCTGAAATGTGGAGCTAAGTTTAAACTAGAATGGAAGAAACTCATATTTTTGGACCATCTGTATGCCAGACAGGTATATTAGTGTATTTATTTTTGTGCTATTGTTGTTATTACCATGACTTAATCTCACATACTGGGTAAGTTGTAATGAAAAGAAGTTTATTTTGACCGATGATCCTGGAGGTCCAAGGTCTGGGGCACCCATCTGGTAATAGCCTCCTGCTGGCAGGGTTCCAAGGCAGTGTGGGACACATGTGGCAGGGACAGGGAGTGTGCATGTGTTTCTCTTCTGCTCTCCTTCCCTTTGCTTATAAAGATAGAGTCCTGGGGGCTCTGAGGTGGAAGGAGGGGAAGAGAGGTGAGAGGAGAGGGAGAGGGAGAGGGAGAGAGGGAGAGGGAGAGAGAGAGAGAGAGAGAGAGAGAGAGAGAGAGAGAGAGAGAGAGAGAGAGCGCACTGGAGGAAGGAAGGAAGGAAGAGGGGGAGGAAGGAAGGAAAGGAGGGAGGAGGGGAGGGGTAGGGAGAGAGGGAGAGAGAGAGAGAGAGAGAGAGAGAGAGAGAGAGAGCGCAGTGGAGGAAGGAAGGAAGGAAGAGGGGGAGGAAGGAAGGAAAGGAGGGAGGGAGGGAAGGAGGAAGGGGGAGGGAGGAAAAAGAAGGGAAGGAGAAGGGAGGGAAGAGGGAGGGATGGAGGGAAGGAAAGGAGGAAGGAAGGAAGGGAAGGAACAGAGGGGAAGGAGGGGATATACCTCAGTGTGAAGACCCTGGGTTCAACCCCCCCATTCACCCTGTTAACATTTCACAATGGAGATTAGATTTCAACAAGCAAAATGGGATATGTATCCAGACTATAAGAAAGCTCAGTCACTTTCCTATAGCCTTATTCCATTTACAAACCTCACAGCAGGTGTCTATCAGGACCAGATCCCTTGGCACAGCCAGGGTCTGGAAGTCACACTTCTCTCCTGAATCTGGCATGCTGTGCACACACCAGAGTTGGGAAGGCCTGGAATGGAAAGTTTAACCTCCGGCCAGGCTCCTGGGCTCCCTCTCTATCATCACGTGGAATGACTTCCTATCCGGACGTGACCCTGGCTGTGTATGCTGCCCACACCTTTCCTCCCTTTTCTTGTCTCTCCCACAGTCCCTGACAAGCCCTGCAATGGTCTAGATCTAAAGCAACCTCTCAAACTCTGAATCCTGAAGGGCAGCCTGGTGGGGACGGGTGGCCTGGAAGGCTGTGTTCCTGCCCAGGACCCCTCCCTTCACTGCCTGTTTCCTGGACACCATGCAATGGGCATCTTTCCTCTGCCCTTTGGCTGTGCCATTTATGCCTTGCAAGCAGCCAACTATGAACGAACCCATTGATTGAACCCATGGACTGTAACTTAGCTGAATAAATCTGTCTTCCTTCAAGTTGTGGGTGTTGGGTACTTTGTCCCAGGGACAGGAAAGTGGCTAAGACAAGCCTTCTCGCTGCTGTTCTTCTGCCGCATTTTTTGGCCCAGCCCATCTCTCTCCATCTCTCCTGTTGCCTCTGGACTATTAGTGCCTGCTTATACTTCTTCCCCCTTTGACACTGGGAGTGGTGAGAAAAGTCTTCGCATATCATGCACCCGGCTCTTGCCCAATGCTCCCAGTGACTCTCCACTGTGCTCAGAAGCCAATCCACAAGCTGTACCCGTGCCTGTGACCAACCTGCTTTGCTTAGACCCTCTTCCTTCTGTAATAACCTTCCCTTGTTGTCCACATCTGCTCCCAAAAGTCACTCCAGTGGAAATGTCTTCCTGGACCAGCTCGTCTGAATGAACTGTTCCCACCTGTGCCAGGCCTTCTCGGTCCTCAGACTGTTCTGTCATCTTCACACCACTCAGCACCATCTGGAATGATCCTGCTCATGGTTTATTTACTTGCTCCTGTCTTCCCATCCCCCCTTAGGTCAGGAGCTCTAGGGGAGCAGGGTCTGAGGAGAAGACTCTCTTGAGCTCGTGTCATCGCCCTAGGACCTGGACCGGTGCTTGGCGTACGGTGGGCCTTCGGCACATGCTTCGGGGGTGAATAAATCTTGGCCTGGCCATCCAGGAAATCCATGGCTCCTGGGCTCCCAGGGCAGGGCTGTGCCCTTGCGTTCATTCTGAGCCTGTCAGGCCACTCAGTCGCTGTGTCTTCCAGCACGTTCTGCTTAAATGCTCCATCACCGAGATTTATCTCTGAGTTTAATCAAATGTAATTTATATTGCAGCCTCCTCAGTGGATAATTGATGCGCCCTTTCTGTTGTCTTCATCACACATACTTCTTTGTACTCTAAAGAAATAATTTAATCAGTCGATAGTATCCACAACCCTCCTGTTTAGGAGGCAGATGGAAGATAAAGGGTAAGTCTTGTTCACACTGGAATATACCAGGACCCAAATAATCTCAATTACAAAAAAATGCTCTGCAAACAAGTCCGTGGCAGAGTTATCCAATTAAATCTCTCTCTCCTTTTTTTTTCTAATGGAGATGACCCCATTAAAGCTTAGCTGCTGCAGGAGAAGTTTCTTGGTCGTCACAGGCTGCAGGTGAAAAGGTAAAGCCTTACTCATTCATGGTTTAATTAACCTCCGTCTGAGGCCAAGAATGAGCTTCTCGATGCCAAGTGTGGCTGCATCGTGGGTGAGAACTCAGGGTCCACGGGTCAGCCCTGCCTTTGGCCTCCATCTTAGCTTCTCCTCTGTTGTCCTGGGTCTGTCCCCCTTTCCATGAGCAGTTTGTCCAGAACCTGCGGGGATTCTTTTGTGCTCTACACTGGGCGAGCATCCTGTGTGTGTGTTCCCCAGAGAAAAGCATTAGGAGAGGTACCTTTCGTGTGTTTTCACACATTTGTCTGTTTTGAGGCTACTTTTCTCCGGAGCCAGAGAAGGGGAGGGGAAACGAATGAAAAATCCACCCTGACAAGTGTGAAGGGCTTGGAGGAGCTGTTCCCTCTCGGAGGGAAGATACATCTTCACTCGGCCCTTAAGAGCAATTCTTAGTATTGTATTTCTTTGTAGTGTTTTAATTGGAAACATCTTAACTGCCCAATGATAGGGGCTTAGGTAAATAAATTATGGCACATCTATATGATGAGATACTACGCAGCCACTAAGAATCATGTTACAAAGAAATCTGTGTGGGAGAAATTACATAACACACTGGCAAATGAAAAATAGCAAGCCACAAATTCACAATTTGAATTTTTTAAAAATGTGTGTGTGTGTGTGTGTGTGTGTGTGTGTGTGTGTACACTGAGGAAAAATCTGAAGGGGCGTATACTCAAATATAATTCTAAATGTCCCTGAGTAAGGAGACTATGGGTGACTTTCCTCTTTTAATCTCCCTTTCATTTTCCAAATTTTAAATCTTGAATCCTTTCAGCTTGGTAATTAAAAAGTAAACAAAGAAAAAAAATCATTGTATGAACAGAAATAGCGAGGTTCTTCAGAGACGTGCCTGGTGTTCGTTGTTGTGTACATTTGCCAAAGGGAGACCAGTTTGAGCTTGAGGAAGGCAAACCTTGCCGGGCCTCACAGTGCTGCTGGGCCTCACAGTGCTGCTGGGCCTCACAGTGCTGCTGGCACTGAGGTTGCCCTCGGGCCGCTCACTCTCACAGAAGGGGCCCAGCTGCGCAAGACAGCCCTTCACACTGAGGAGTCTGGCCACCGGCCTTCGGGCTGCCTTTGGGGGCCCAGTGTTCCCTGGGGATTTGCCTGCTGCTGAGGCTTCCCCCATGGGCCCTTAACAGCACCTTGGTGTCTGAGGACCCCTGGGGATCCCAGGCGCCTCTCCCAGCCTTCTCAGGCTGGCTCCTCGCCCTCATCAAGACCTCCCTCCTCCGGACACAGTCCCTGCTCTGCTTCACTTCTCAGAAGGCCCATGGCTGAGGCAGAGATGTGCAGGGGAAGCTCCCTGGGGAGGGGGGACGTGAGATTGGTCAGAGCATGGAGGTGAACTGCAGTTGCCAGCCGCGGTGCAGCTGCACCCACTCTCTCCTCCCCGGGAGGCTCTGAGCTGCCCCGCGGAACTGTCTCCCACTTGCAGCACGCGGTCAGGCCTTCCCACCAGTTACTGCTTAGGGGCAGCTATAGGGAAAAGGGAGCAGGAGAGCGAGGTGGACATGACCTTGCCTGACTGCAGCTCTCTGAGAGCCTTCTCGAGCCAGCCAGCCACCTAGGGGATGAGCCTTCAGCCTCCACTGGGGCTGGACGTCATTCCACAGTCCCCTGGTGCCACTTCAACTCCGGAGCAGCTTATCCGGCTGGAAGCTCTGTTCCTCCTAGTCTTTCTCCCTTCCCTTCTGCTGCCCCACCCCTCAACTGTGATATGGTTTTTCCCCTTGGATTTCACGTGCCTTCGCCCCCAGCTTTGCCTTCATCGTGGCGACACTGCAGCCGGGATAGGATCCTTTTTGTTGCAGTGGAGGACTTAAAAATCAATGCAATGACTGAGGACACAGACCCAGCCTTACCCTGCCTCCTGCATTCCTATTTCTCAGCCCACCTCTAGCTTCAGCTTCTCTTCCTTTAAGACTGCTTTTTGTTAGCTTCATTTCTCTTTGGCGATCCTGCCTCTTGTCTCCCAGCTTTGGAGTCTTGGGCCAACTCCTTACCTCCTGGAGTCTGTTTCCTCTTCTGTAAGAAGAGATTAATAATGCATGTCCTGCTAGGTAGTTGTGAGGAGTAAAAGGATAGGGGGTGAGGAACTTGGACCCTGAGGAGAGCCTTTCAGTGTGGCACCGTTGTGACAGTGGCGTCACATACCCGGCGTAAGACCTGACTCGTTCATAATAGCAACACTTTCCCCTGTGAAAGGGGAAAGACACAGCCCAGCAGTGAGGAAAGAAGCAAACACACTGAGCGTCCTGGACCTTTTGGTGAGCAAGTGTGCCAGATTAAAGCAGCAAATTGTCAGCCAGATGGCTCAGGCCTTGATTGGCCTAAATTAACAGGCGATGCTGAGAGTCTGCGCCTGTGTGGACCAGCTTCAGAGAGAAACAACAGTGAAAGAGTAGAGTTGTCTTTACCGAGAGATTTCTCTTCTGTTCCATCTCACTTTTCCCCTCATACGTGAGGATGTGAGGGGCCTTTTTTCTGTTGTTCCTGCTTTCTATTTATCCGACGAAATGCTGAGAATAGCAGCACCACTAAGCCTGATTAATAGCACTGGAGACTTTGGGTGCTGTGACTAAAAATTTAAACTTCTTTTCTACAGGTACAGGCTATCATTGGTATGTATTTGGGCAGGGGTGGCTTTTGGAAATTCTAGATATAGAAAATTACAGCAATGTCCCCTACTAAATATATTTTATTTATTCAGCAGTGATATATTGACCACCTGCTGTATGGCAGGCACTGCTCTGGCTGTCTGGGACATACAGTGAGCAAACCAGAAGATAACATTGGCCCTCAATGGGCTCCTAGTGTACCCAGGGGCGATTGCCAGGCCTGACTTCCGCTTTCACGTTCAGAGGACCCGGGATCAATGCTGCTCTGCCAAAGCATGCGCCGTGCTGTTTTGGCATGACAAACTCTTCTGTTTTCCTCTAAGCAGCTTACATATGTGTTTGAGGAGATAACTAGAAAATATTGGTGCTAAGAAATCATTGGAGTGAGAAGATATGACGGATGGTCATTTCTTTTCTATTAAGAGGCGAATAGTACTATATGATTTTTATAGTAGTTTTCTTAAATTTCAGATTTAAAAAGAATCGGCAGAAGAAAGAAATGAAAACAAATAAATACTAGTACCACTTTGTTGGGCAATGCCAGAAAGATGTTCTTGCAAGCAGAAAAATTGGGTCACTTGTTGGGGGCCACCAAAGGACCCTGCCTTTTAACTTGGTGGTTCTGAAATTGTCTGTGCCTCCGAGTGTAGGCTGAGCTTTAAATGCAGATAATTCTCCAGCTCTCCAATAGCAGTCTCCAGAAGTGGAGCCTGGAACCTTAGCCCTTGATGTACAGGTAAAAAGCGAATGTTACCTCTTGAAGCACTGTCCTTACTGTGCTTCTCAGTCCCAGCAAAGGACACTTTTTTAAAACGTGTGCTTGAATCATAGGTTGGATATTATTTTAGCTCTTTAATTAGTTTACCTTTTGGCAATAAAGATAGCAACCATGTCCATAAACACACATTCTGACAGCCCGCTCTGTGTGTTTTTCCCCTTGTTCTGCTTACTTCCCAGCTAGTTAAGTACACAAAATCAGCATTGTCTCCCACACAGCCAGCATACAGAGCATTTATCCGTTGCAAATCAACACCTGGATAGTTGCAAGATAGAATTCTAAGTAAAATAAGTTACCTCTGCTTTGGGGCTTTGAAATTGACCCCACCCCCACCCCAGTCTGCTCTTAAATTGGAAAATTTAGAAGACTTAGTAGGGATCTTCCAGCAATGAGCAAGCCGATGTTGGAGAGGCAGGGGCAAGAAGTAACCCTTTGCAGTGTTCTTATGGAGACGGCTGGCCTGTGACTCAACATACAGAAGGAGGGAAATCTCTTTGTCAATAATTCAGAAGGTGGTCTCCCTATTGACTGCTCTAGAAAGGAACACCCCATTCTTTATTTTTTTTTCAGCTTTAATTGAGTTTATTGGTACATTTAGGGATACAGTACAGTTACATTCATTGTTGGGATCTTGTACCTCTACATGACAAGTCTTGATTCTCATTTTTTCCCCTTACCCCTGCCCTCCTTTCACCCCCTCCTCCTCTCCCCTTCTACAAACACTTTATTTTCATCTTTTCATTATCTCACATTTTTTTCTTTTCCCTTTTTACTCTTCCCCTACCCATCCCACCTTCCCTACACCTTTAGCTCCTTTCTTCCCATTTCTAAATGTCAGTAATCTTATTAGAATCTTATGCATTGTTGCAGATTATTCACACCAGGGAAACTATTCAGTATTTACACATGTGTGACTTATTTATTTCACTTAGGAGTATATCTTCAATATGTATCCATTTTCCTATGAATGAATCTATTTTCTTGTTCTTTATGGCTGAGTAATATTCGATTTTATAGAAAAACCACATCTTCTTTATCCAGTTTCCAACGGATGGGCAAATGGGCTGTTTCCAAGATTTAGCTATTACAAACTGTGCTGCTGTAAACATGGGTGCACATACTTCTCTGTGATATGATTCTTTTAGTTCTCTTGGAAAGATACCCAGCAGAGGGATGGCTGGGTCAAATGGAACCCAAGCTCTTTGAGGTATCTCCATATTGATTTCCATAGTGGTTGCACCAGTCTGCACTCCCACCAACAATGGAGAAGGGTTCCTTTCTCCCCACAACCCCGCCAACATTTGTTATTGTGTGATTTCTTGATAGCAGCCATTCTTTGTGGGGTAAGGTGGAATCTCAGTGTTGTTTTCATCTGCATCTCTCGAATGACCAGTGATGTGGAACATTTTTCAAATATTTTCTTGCTGCTTTTACTTCTTTGTCTGAGAAATGTCTGTTCATTTCGGATGCCCATTTTTGAATCGGGTCTTTATATTTGGGGGGACTGATTGTTGAGTTCTTTATATATCCTTGATAATAGTCCTTTGTCTGAAGAACAGCTGGTAAAATTTTTTCCCACATTGTAGATTGTCTCTTAGTTCTGCTGATGGTTTCTTTTGAAGTACAGAAGCTTTTTAGTAAGATGAGATCCCAGTTGTTGATTCTATCTGCTAGTTCCCGTGCTACTGAGGATTTGTTCATAAAGTCTTTTCCTATACCAATGTCTTCCAGAGTTCTGCCTAACTTACCTTCCAGCAAGTTTAATGTTTCTGTTTTAATATTTAGATCTTTAATCCATTTGGATTTTAATTTAGTGCATGGCGAAAGATAAGGGTCTAATTTTAATCTATCATTGAAAAGTTTGAAGAGTAATGGTAGTAGTTCTTCTCTAAATGTCTTGTAAAATTCAGCAGTGAATCCATCAGGGCCTGGGCTTTTCTTTGTTGGTAAGTTTTTAATTACATTTTCAATTTCACTGATTGTGATTGGGGTGTTTAAAATGTTTTTATCTTCTTCGTTCAACTTTGGTAATTCATAAGTATCTAGAAATCTGTCCATTTCTTCTGTGTTTTCCATTTTATTAGAGTACAGGTTCTCAAAGTAGGTGGAACACCCCATTCTTAACAACACTCTTATTCCCAGACAACGCAAAAAAAAATCCCCCAAAAGCTGCAACCACTACTTTTAATGCAGTACAACTTGGCTATGGTTGGCTTGGGCTGCTGTAGCTCAATGTGAAATACATTATTGGAGGAGGAGAAAGGCAGTAAATATTTACTGGACAACTGCTACGTGCCTAGAGGTGTGCTGAAAGCTCAGGACACGGTGTTTTCTGTGATATTTGTAAATATCTAGAGAGGAGCGCGGGCCACCTGTTTTACAGGTGGAAGTCCTGATACTCAGAGGGGTTGCCCTCCTTAAGCTCTCCCACACTTAAGAAATATTATACTGCAATTTAATTGCAGCACCTTCTGACTTCAAAGGACAGCAGTGGAGCCCTCCCTAGAAGTGTGGCCTTATGCAGTGACTTTATTTCCCTGAGACTCACTTCCCTTCCCCACTGAATGGGTCGCAGTCCTTGCCTGCAAAGTCAGCGTGACATTTCAATATGACAGTCTAAGAAAACAGGACAAGTGTGCTCATTCTAATGTATCATCCACCTTTTCACAATTCTTTCCTACTTCTGGCCTCACTGTTAATCTTTGAATATTCAATATTCAAATATTCATATCTCGAATCCCTATCTCTTAATGTGATAGTATTTGAGGAGAGTACTTTGACTTATCATTACCTTTAAACAGGGACACAAGGGTGGGGTATTCAGGTCAGGATTAGTGGCCTTCTAAGTAGAAGGAGACCCAGAGCTTACACATGCTGTCTGCCTTGTGCACCTGCTCTCTTTATTTTCTCTCTTTCTCCTTTGTCCCATGCCCACATGCACAGAGAACAGGTCTTGTGAGCACAAGGTGAAACAGTGGTCATATGAGAGCCAGGAAGAAGGCTTTCACCAAGAGCAAGTCTGCTATCACCTTGACCTTGGGCTGTTTCCCAGAGATCAGAACCACAAGAAAGAGCTCTGTTGTTTGAGACACCCAGACTATGGTGTTTTATCATAGGAGACTGAGCTGGCAAGACACCCCCTTCAATGTTTAAGTGTCTAGGGCACAGACATGAATAGTCAGCTGGGTACAAGATGTGTGTCGGAGTTGCCCTCTATAACATGGAGAGATACTGTAACTGTCAGAGGTAGAATTCACAGCCAGACTGACCATATTCAGAAAAATAATACTTAAATTGGTTCTTATGTGGGTTTCTGCAGCTGTGCTCATTATAACCTCTGATGAGCAGTGGAGATAAAGAGAGAACAGTCTTGGGTGTGAAATGCCTTTTATTTGGCTATTAACAGTCTTTAGCAGCAGCCAGGAGTGGAAGGCTATTTATGACTCCAGCAGATTCTGTGGGTCGCCTGCTCCTGTCATAAAACATGCTAATTTGTTCATGCCTCCTTCAGATCTGGACTCGGGACAGAGGTGCTTGCGTGTATGGAAACTTCTGCAGGGTGACCTCCCATGTGGGACCTCCACATGGCAGTGCCTGCCGCTGTGAGACAGGAGCTTGGTGTACTTCCTGGTGGCATCATTGAGGCCTGCTTCCTCAGTGGTGCTGGAAGGGTTGGCCTGATTTACATTCAGAGGAGAGCCATTTCGCTGGCTAGGAGGTAAGCAAGCTGTGATGAGGTTAGGGGGTGTTTTCCCTAGTGGCATGGAGCAAAGTCAACACAGCAGCAATTATGGGTATGACATTTGCTTTGTCTCATTAGGGATTGTATTCCTTGAAGACTAAGTGAATCACCCAGGATGGATGAAGTAGAGTCTGCAAAAGGGGTTTTTAATGGCCCCTGAGAAACTTTCCCCCAGTGAGCCTGACTCCTGGAACCTACTGACTGCTTTAGAATAAACAAAGAAATTCACTTATTTCATTATTCAGCTGACCCGAACACTACAGTTTTCCACTATGCCAGGTACCATGCTAGGCCCAGGGGACACAGCTGGATGAATCGTCATACAGCACTAGCTCAGAGAAGGAGCACCAAACAAGAATACAAATCAAAGAACTGCTAGGATTCTCTGACAGATGCTGAGAGGGAACAAAGTTAAAAAAAAAATATGTATTTTCATGTGTTAGGAAAATGCCAAGCACTGGGGTTATAGTGAACTGATCCACCATAATCTTTGAGGGTGGCTGTTAAACAGATTGGTACAAATAAGAGTAAAGCATTGCAAGCGTGCAGAGGAATTATCAAAGTAATACTCTGGGAGCAGCCGTAAGAGGACCGACCAGATTGCCTTTGGAACAGAGGACCCAGTTGCAAACAGGGAGGGGTAAGGCAATGCATGACAGGACAGAGAGCATCTTCCAGGGCCAGAGAACTGCAGGTGCAGAAGGATAGAGCACAGTGTGTTTTTCTGACAAAATACCCAAGCTATTCAACTTGGCTCATAATTTCAGAGGTGTTAGTCCATGGTCAAGTTGCCCTGTTGCTTTGGGGCCTGTGGTGAGTGTCTGTATCAGGGGGATATGTGATAAGGAAACTTCCTCACCTCATGGAGGCTGGGAAGAGAGGAGAGAGGAAGAAACCAGCGTTCCATTATGCCCTTCAAGGGTACACCTCAATGGCCTAACTTCCTCTCCCTGAAGGTCCCCTTACCTCTCAACAGCATCAGATGGGACCATGTCTCTAATACACGGGTCTTGGGAGGCAGGGATGAGGGGCTGTCATGCTTTGTTGTGCTAACTTAAGAGTCCCACAAAGGTCACGTGTTGAAGGCTTGTTTGCTACCTTATGGCACTGTTAGGAGGAGGCAGAACCCTTAGGAAGTACAACCTGTGGAGCAAAATTAGCTCACCAGAGACCTAATTTGGTCATTGTTGCCCATTAGTGGGATATTGGGATCTTGGCCTCTTCCTCCTTTTGTCTTTGCTTCCTGGATGCAGGAGGTGAGTAGCTTTGCTCCACCATATGCTCCCTACCATGATGCTCTGCTCACTATAGACCCAAAAACAGTGAAGCCAAGTAGCCATAAACTGAAACCTCTGAAACCCTGGGTGACCATCAGCCTTTCTTCATTTTAAGGCGATTACCTCAGGCATTTTGTAACAAAAATGGAAAGCTGACTAACACCCACAACACATATTTACTCAGAGAGTAGTTTTTTAGAACATCTGAATGAGGGCCACAGGTCAACTGCGTGGAGAGCAGAGGGGCAGTGTGGTGCAAATTATATTGATGAGTTAAGTGGTAGCCTGATTCGGGGGACCCTGTAGAATATGTGAAGGGGATTAGTTTTAGATGACAGAGAGGAGACGAGAAGGGATGAGTGCTTTGTGAAGGGGAAAAATAAACTTCACAGCAGAAGGTTTAATCTGACTCTTCAAGTATTTGTTAGGCAATCAAGGCAGATTAGAGAAGACGAAGTAGCAAAGGCAAAGGGCATGGAGATACCTGACCTAGGGGGTGAAGTCTGAGGGAGAGGGAGCAGAAAGGAGGTGGGAGAATGAGAGGTAAGACAGCCCACAGCCCATAGCAGGCTGGGCAGAAGGTGCTGCTGGGAGGTCAGGTAGCACGTGATCAGATGGTATCTGGGGCCAATCCTAGGGGTGGTGCGGATTGGACGGTGACAGGGGAGGCACATCCGCTGCGACCTCTGGTGCCTTCAGACGTTCTTGAGAAGGTTTGTGCTGCCCGTGCCTTAAGACAGCAGGGGTCCTGCGATCCATTGCCAAAGCCAATATGGAAGAGTCCTAAAAACACACATTTTTTTACTACCATTGCTTTGCTGGGTCTCCCTGAGGACTTCCAAGTTGTGATTTCTCAGGCAGAGCAATCTGCAAGGAAACACTGGGAGTTGCAAATACCTGCTGGCTATGCAAGGTACAATGTGGGACAGGAGCGGAATGTAAGGCAGCTCATTATGTTTGGTTTGGAACTGAGAAGTTTTAAGAAAATTAAGGAATAATAACATAAATATGTAACTGTCGGGGGCACATGTATGGATTTCATTTAGAACTATATCTACTTTAGAGAGTTATGTTTCCAACAATTTTATTTATAATATATGCTGTTAAAGTAGCCCAAAGCTCCAGGTTTTGGGGCTTCAGGAATACCTGGCTTTAAATCCTGGCTCCAACACTGCCCTGGTTTATCATCTTAGGCAGCTGACCGCTCTGCATTTGTTTCCAGATGAAAACACAACCGCCTAAGGTCATCATAATGTAAGCCGTACTAGCTAAACTGTCCTAGAGTATCATGTGGTCTGGCTGTGGTGGAACTCTCTAGTTGTCAGCTGTAACCATCTTCAAAGATGATGAGCACTCAAGAGACACCTCAGAGACCATCTTCTCTCTGTGGTCACCCATGGGCCCCACTGAATCCAGGCCTCCTTGCTTTCTACTTTGCTTTTGCTGGGGCTGTGGTTTCTCGGCGACTGTGTAGCGCCTCCTAAACCCTGTATCCCCTCCTTGGCAATTTCATCCAGTGGTGGATTGCAAATTGACGTCTTTGATTACTTGGAGACTTTGGGATTAAGATCTCTGGCAGTGCATCTCCCTTAGATGCTGTTAATTACTCTTGTTCATGAAACAAGTTGTGCAGGTGTATTAGCATAGATGCTCAGACCACTCAGTGGAGGCCCTGAACCTCTAATTAGGTGGAGGGCAGTCATGAGGCAGTGTTCCCGCCCTGCTGGGCGCGCTATCCCCTGGACTCACACACCCCTCCAGCCACCAATGATAGCAAGTAGTATTTCTCTTTTAAGACACATTAAAAAGTATTCTCAGACCTTTAAGAAGGCAGAAGAATTGAAGTCTATGAGAATCCTCTTGCAGGCACGTTGTTACTAATCACCCTTTTCCTTTTGTCTCTTATTATCAATTTGAACACCCCAGTAGAAATTTTGCAGGTTTTCATTCTGAGAAATGGCAGCTTGAGAATTTCTATAACATCAAGTCGCTGTTCATTTATTCTTCACTGTGCTCTAGTGAACTTTGAGAGTTACTTAAGTAGGAATCACCTCACTCTGTGGGGCCTGCCCACTGGTGCAGAATCAAAGTGGATGGGATTTAGGGATCTGTTGCTGTTGAAATTGTTTTCATGGGTGATTTTCCATTACTGGGAAAGTCCATCAACTTATCCCCCAAAGTGCCAACTCCATGAATACTGGAATATTTCTATGCTTTATTCTATGCTGTATCTCTAATATTTCAGAGTATACTGTAAGTGAATAAATGGTGAAACAATCCATTAATGAATGGATTACACACTGAATAAATACACACTGAATAAATACACACTGAATAAATGGTGAAACAATCCATTAATGAGAGCCTTATATTTCCTTAAATGGTGATGTAATGTTGCATTTGCTCTAATCGTCACAACAAGCCTGGTCATTATAGCTTCAGGACCCAAAGAATGAAGACCAGGAGCTTTTTCCAAGCTCAGGATGTCCAGTTGCTCCCATCTCTGACAACATTGCTCTAGCACTGTGCTCCAGCACCCCGCTTTGCAAGAGCATTCATGGGCTCTGGTTCACCCAGAATAGTACAGTCACAAAGTGCAGAGTGGTATTTTTAACAGTTCCCTAGGTGATTCTCCGGGAAGGTAGGGCGCACAAACAGTCTACCCGACACCTACAGTTCTCCAGTTATCACCAGACTCTGCCCTCCAGAGAATTTATCCCTTTCACTTTTACTTCCTAGACTCTTGCATCCTCAAAAGCTTTCTCCTTTCTGAAGCTCTTACCAATTCTCTCCAAGAGGAAATAATGCTTCTTCCTCAGCTTTGTATGACATTCACAGCCCTGGTCACATTCTGTCAAATTGTGTGTGTGTTTACCCTGTGAGTCCCCTTCTGGAATGCAGCCTCCTCCAGACAGGAGAAGAGGAGACTTCTTTCTCTTGGGTGCCACCTGCAGCATGCCCATGCCCAAACAGAGGCCCCATGCATGGTGATGGTATAACTAGGACTACTGTACAAGTTATCATCTGAGCTGGATGCTTTCTAGAGTAAGGAATAGTCCTGATGACAACTGTGCTGAGACAACAGGTGTAAACTGGGGACGGTCCCAGACAACCTGGAAATGTGATCACCTAAGTGGCAATGGCCAACACTGGCAGGGCTTATTCTGTTCCTCCCTGGCCCATGTCCTTTCTTCAGTCTTCACAGTGACCCCACAGGGGCGCACTTGTTATCTGCACTAAATGCCTGCCAGGGTGCCATCATCTATGAAGGGACTTACAAGGTGATACTGTTTAGGAAGTGGCTGAGAAAGCTGGCAGCTAAACTCAAGACCTCTGACCCCAGAGCTCAGGTTTTAGACCCTTAGTCCCTGTTGTCCCCTAATGGAAGCACTCAGGCCTGAGAGTAGGACAGTGTGAGTTACTATCCCAGCTCAACAGAATAACTTCAGTTGCCTCTCTGTCTTTAGTATCTTTGAACAATGGTTTCTATTTCCAGGAACCTAGGGAGGTTAAATGAGCTAAGGTGTGAGAAGACTGGGCATGCAAACTTGTAAAATCCTCAGACATGTGCAGGTTTCCTCGGCTCTGAAGGACATCTACTTGATGACTGTGGCACAAAGGAAAAAGTGTGATCTACCTTAACAGAATGCAGGGTGAGGTCCAGAAAGCCCCATCACCTCATGGCTAAGACTTTGCCATTTTTCACATGACGTGGCTTCAGGCTGAGGCTCTGGGATTTAAATAGCCATTGCTCCAAAGATGATATGCAAAGGGGCAATGAGCACATGAAAAACTGCTGGGCATCGTTCTCTTAGGAAAATGCCCATCAAAACTGCAGGGAAATTTCATTGAGTGCTCAGAGGATGGCTAAAGTAAGACAATCACAATGTGATGGGAAGGACATCTGGTAAAGAAACTGGAACCCTTTGTGGTTTGCTACAGGTTAAACAATCCCTCTCCAAGGCATAATACTCAGAGATTCAAAAACAAACATCCACACAAAACCTTGTACACAGATGTTTGAAACAGCGTTATCCATAGTAGTTAAAAAAGTGGAAACAACCTAAGTGTCCATCAACTGAGGTGGTATAACCACACAGTGGAATAGTGTTCAGCGGAAAGAAAAGGTATAAATTACTGGAAATGCTGTCAATGTAAGAGAAATCAGACACAGAAGTCCATGCACTGTAAGACTCCACTGATACCAAGTGCTGCTGCAGACAGATCTATAGAGAAGGAAAGGGATTACTGGGTGCATTGCACTGGAAGGAACAGGGGCAGAGGTGGGGCTGGTCCATGACAGGGAATACTTTTGGAGACATAAAAATTATTGTGAAATTACTGTAAGGTAGTACAGGTGGTGTGATTGTACTAAAGCCTGTGAATTGTGTACTTTAAAGAGGGGAATGTTACAGTAGGTGAATCACCTCTCAGTAAAGCAGTTCTAAAATCTGGGGGCTCTGCTGTTGACTTTTTCCACCAGTGTTGTCTTATATAAGGAGGTGGCCATTACAGTGTCTTGGGAACCCCAGGCAGCAGAAGTGGCACCGTGTGACATTCTCTGCACAGTGACTGGTATTGCAAGTATAACAACAAGCAGCAACCACACTGATGGTTTCCTTAAACACGCCGATTTTCTCTTGTCCCTCCTGAAGCATAAAGTCAGTGGCGCTTTCTCAGTTGACTGGGATGTGTGATAGGTTCGGATGCATGAAGACTGACCCTGTGGCCACACCCTCCTTTGCGTGTGCTTCTGGTGACAGTACAGCAATATGGCTCCGATATCTGTTAATTATTTCTCACCAATATAACTGGGACCTTGCTCAAGGTGTGCTCGTGAAAAATTGCCCTTTTAATGGTGGAACGTTTAATGAGAAACTGGATTATCTACTACATAAGTGCCCTTCATACAAATTAGCTTGGCCCTGGGTCCCAATCTAAATTGGACTTGCTACTTTTCTAGCAATGGCCTAATATTTTCTTATTAATCTTTGCCCTTGTTCACCTGATCTGGCTCTGCCTCCTCCTAGAATCTCCTTCCTCAGTAGTGCTCTGCCCTGACACATCTATAGCTGTCTTAGCGCTTCACTCGTAGATATGTGTTTGGACGTGATTGGTTGCTAAAAGCTGGTATTTCCACTCTCAGGCTGCCTCATCATCCCCAGTGGAGCCATCATGCCACTAGTGTATTTATATTTAACAACAACAGAATTGGGTCAGGTGAGTTTTGGTGAAGTTGGGGCTTTACAGAAAAGCCAAATAGATGAGGAACTTTTAGTCACAGTGCCTAAAAAGATGGCTTTGAAAACACAGGGAATAGGCAAACTTTAAGCCTTGGCCCCAGACACGTCCAGGTCGGGTCCTACTGTTTTGAGTTTGGACAAGTTACACAGCCTCTCAGATCCTCACTTTCACTGCTTGTCTGGAAAATCTGCCTGATGGCACCTTCCTCTAGCGTTTTCTTCCAGGGCTGAACAAGTTGATACGTGCCATGTGCTGGGTGATAAAGGCTGCCTGGAAATGTTATTACAATTTGAGGGTGGTGTGGTCCCACTAGTAAAAGGGGGTCATCAGGGCTGAAACGGTCTCATGTATTGTAGAAACAAAAATGGTATTTGAGATAGAGCAAGATGACCTCAGACCAGGTAGGTGTAGGTGGCCCAGGAATATGTGTGGAAGGCAGGAAGAGGGGGCCATGGCACCATGGGGCCTGCTGCTTAACTAGACATCCACAGAAAGTAAATCATGACGGATGCGCTCAGCCTGAGTCTCTGACATCTGCCCTCCCAAAATTTTCACCTTCGTTATAGTCTCTGACTAATCATCTCTGTGTTCTGTTCGCTGTGTGGAACACTTTCAAAGGCTTTGAAATGCTAGGCCTGAGAGGGTGCAGTGGATAAAAATGATACCTAGGAGTTAGGGACCACATGTCCAGACCTGGCCTGCAGACACCCCTCCTCTGTGTCTGCCTTTCTCCAGCAGTGTGACTCCCACAGGGCTGATCATAGAGATTACAGCCACCATGTCCACAGAGCTTACCAGGAGAATGAATGCATGATTCACATGCAGTCATTGAAGTTACTAACCACAGGGTACGAATTCAGTGAGGTAGTTACTCAGTCCTTCTCCAGAGAAGGGACTAAAGTTCAGACAGGCGACTTAGAGGGGAAACCTTCTTACACGTGCAGAATAATGCACTCTACATTCTTATTCGCAGTCACCAAACTGGGTCTTCTAGGGACACAGATTTGTGTCTTCCTCATGTGTTGCCAGTGAGTAATAGCATTTGGCACAAGAAGAGACACTCAGGAAGGGATGAACACATAAGTGAACGAAGTGAAAATCATATTTTGTCAAAGAAAGGAAAAACACTGTGTTACGGCTTGCTATTGTCATTGCTTTTTGTTTTTGTTTGGTTTGGGGGCTTTTTAATTTCTGTTTTAAGCATGTGCTCAGATGATTCTCAACCTCACATTCTAGAAATGCCGTGGTTTGCACAGAACACAGGGTAGGTGGAGAGAATTGGGAACATTGGCTTTGATAAGTGGAGCCCTGAATTTCTGACCACAGGGAGAAGCATAAGAAAGGAAGAATCAGGACTGGGGCTAATGATACCACTGGAGCCAGTTATCAGCCCTGGGGCTCCAGGTTTTAGGAATCAGGGTTGCAAAATGCAGACCTCTGACTAGCAAAGTGTGGTGAGGTGAGAGTGGCTTGAATTCCTGTGTCCTTTCTGTTTCTAACTCCAACCTTAGAGGAGCTGCCTGAATTCCATGACTGTCTTCATCTTTGGAAAGTGAAAATGATTTGGTTATCATGAAGCATGCATTTAAGGCTTACAACACATCTGTCATGAAGCAATTTCCCAGGTCGTGGTCCTTGCTTCCTGTGGGTGTGTGTGAAACCCCAGGCTGAAGTCTCTTAGCAAAATATAACGGTGATAATTGTTGAGAGAGCCTGTAGCAAGATGTGGGTGCCCAACACCAAGTAGCATGGAAGCCTAATTCTTTACATGTATAGTTAGCAGCATAGATACCATAGGACCACGTTCTGATCACTGTCCTGGGTCGTTCCACGAAGTAAAGTTATCATGCTGAGGTTCCACTACAGAGCAACCATGGAATTGAACATAATGAGGGCCTTAGACGTTGGCCAGACAACAGTTAAATGCTGGAAATACCGAACACTCAGTGCTGGTCATGTTCCTGCAAGATTTTTGGACATACACTTGTTGTAGGTGCTTATCACTGGTTGAGTACCTGCTGTATATCAAACACAAAATCAAATGCTGTATACATATTATCTGGTTTATTTATCATAACACCCCACTGGGGTAGGTGTTTTGTTTTGTGTTTTTGGTACTGTGAGTCAAACTGGGATCTTGCACTTTTTGGTCAGGTGCTGCACCACTGAGCCACATCCCCAGCCCTTTGGGGTGGTTATTTTTAACTTTTTTCTGCAGGGGAAGATACTGGGGATCAAACTCAGGACCTTGCGCTTGCAAGGCAGGCACAGTGTTGCTGAGCTAAATTCCTGGCCCCTTTAACTTTCTTTCTACCTAAATAAACTGAGACTTGGAGAGAAGCAATTAACCTCAAGATTTAAGTGGATAGAGCCACAGTTTGCATCTAGGAATATTACTTTTTTTTTTTCTCCTGTGCCCAGTGACTTGCTTTTATGGGAATATAGATGAAACCAGAGTGAACCTTGGAGTGTTGGATTCCTTCCAGCAACCTTGTGTCTAAATCTACCTTTTTTGTGTGTGTTTCCAGGTCAGGATCGCAGTGAAGCCACTTTGATAAAGAGGTTCAAAGGTGAAGGGGTCCGGTACAAAGCCAAACTGATCGGGATTGATGAAGTTTCCGCAGCTCGGGGAGACAAGTTATGTCAAGATTCCATGATGAAACTCAAGGTGCTGTGCATGCATTTCCTTATAAAAATATCTCTGGTTTAATGTGATGAAGGGAGAGAGGTGATTGCAACTTTTATATAAATAACCTTTATCTATTTACTGGTAAATCGCTTGGTTCATGGTTGAGTCACCTTATTTACTCCTTGGAAAAAGAATCAGCAGTGGAACAAATCTTAATTGAGCAGACCCTGTATTGAGGTACTTTGTTAGGTCTTGTTTTATATTTTTTTCTACTGTCTCATCTTTAATTTAACTTTATTGTGTGACCCCTTTAAAAAACAAAAATACAAAATTATTAACTTGTTTAGACCTGAACATTTTATGCATTTTTTGTCACTGTGCTTTTTGAGTAAATTTTGTGTATTTTGTTATATGGTAAAAGATGTTAAAGTGTAAGCTGATTTTTATTCATTTTTGTAATTTGTATAAGTACACTCCAAACACTTAAAAATGAAGAAAAAATAATATTTTAAGGTAATATGTTGGGATTCTGGGATAATACAAAGACATTTGTGATGTCTGTAAATGCTGTAACGAAAGAAGCCTTTTCACTGAAAATCTTAAATTGGAAAATTTGTAAATATAAAAAGAACATATTATTTTACTTAAAAACCCTAAAATAGCTACAAAAATTCTGTTTGGTCCCATATTTTTATTTCCATATATTTTAAGTGATTTTAAAATAGTAGAAAAGCAAATGATTTAGTAAGAAGACTGAAAGTATTTTACACATTTAAATCATGTCTGGTGTGTTTTGCTCATTGTAAAGTTAACTCATTCATTACAAATTATTTTCAAAATATAGAGAAGTATAAGGAGGAAAACTGAAATAACCCAAAATATCACAACGAAAATCAATGTCAATGTTTTGTGTATAATCTACACTCGCCCAAGGGATGACCAAAATGTATGGTGAATGTTTGCACAAAGCAATTTATTACAGTAAAAAACACAATGCCTTGCATTCCCCTCAAATACTCTTCTTCCCTTCAAACACACTTATCCTATTATTCTTGCCACTTTCTTTCTTTGTTTGTTTGTTTGGTTGTTTTTTTGGGTGTTTTGTTTTGTTTTTGAGACAGGGTCTCACTATGTAGTTGAGACTGACCTGGAACTCACTGTGTAGCCCAGGTTGGTCTTGAACTCACAGTGATCCTCCTGCCTCAGCCTCCCGAGTGCTAGGATTACAGGCACGTGCCACAATGCCCAGATATTCTTGCCACTTTCTGAGGCAGTACTAGAAGTCCTCTTTCTGAGTATCTTTATTTTACTACATGTGATAAAAAATAGGGGGAACACTGCTGCGAACTGGCATCCAAAGAAAAGGTGGCTTGTAAAAACACTGAGGTGTGTCTTCATGCCCCTTCTTTGCTGGATCTGGTGACTTGTGGCCCTTCCCCAAAGTCAAAATGACCACAAAAGATAAACCTTTTGAATCAATTCAGGATACTGATGGAACCCTGACACTGCGACTAAAGACACTCACCAGAGAGGATTCCAGAACTGCTTCAGAAAGGGGCAGGAGCGGTGGGAGAAGTGTGTTCCGAGTTGGAGGAGGGACTTTGGGGCAAGGGTTAAATTCAGACATTCACTGTTATTTTAGATCATATCTCGTGTGTAAGAACACTGGGATTATCTCTTACATGGTTTGGTAACCATGGGTTTGTCTTTCTTTCCTAATCTAATACTTACGTGAGTATTTTTCATATCTTTAAATAGTCCATAAAGATACAACGTGGCAGTGAAATACTTTTGAGTTATAAGAAACAGAAAATAACACCACTCCTGGCCTAGTGCCTAGTAATAGTAAATGAGATAAAATCTGGAAAGCACTCTCTGCATCATCTTTCTCTTCATTGATGCTTAATCAGCCACAGCGATTATTTTTGTTTGTGCTGTTTTTTAGCAGTGTAATGTGTATAGCAAATGTGAAGCTTCCCTGTAGTAATGACTCAAACAATCAGGATTTTTAAAAAGTTTTCTTTACTATTCTATATGCATTACCTTCTCTTTGTGTTTTAAGCAGTAAGGAAAACAAATTTTATTGTAATAGTTATGTATCTAGTAGAAGGTATAAAATGTATAAAAATGGTGATCTCACAGATCATCACCTTGAAAAGGGCAAATACACCTTTCTAAAACAATTAAGCAGTGCTCTTAGTTTAAAGACTGTCCAATACTGAACACTCTTTTAAGTTCAAACATGAATGCTAAATAGATGAAGCAATTAGACCAGAAGAATTCTAAAGTACAGTTTTACAACTGATAAATGCTGGCCCGGAGGGCAGAGCTTAGATGCATCCTTGCATGACACAGGTTATGTCGCTTGTTTTGTGAGAGTTTGATGACCACAGTCGTCCTGATCCCCCCAACCCCTTCGCTGCCCCACAGTAGACCTCGTAACTGTAGCATCAGATCAGAATGCAGCCTGTCCACAAGCAGGCAAATCATGCTGAGAGAAGCCCGAAGAGATGAGTCTCTTGTGTACAACTTCTTCACACTCCTGTGTCAAATAGAGCTACACCTGCCAACCTAAAGGACCTAGGGACAGGCAAGAATGAAGGCCTAAATCCTGATTCTTGCTGAAGTTCCTCCTGTTGTATAAGAAGGCAGGCAAATAAATGGAGATTTGCTCCTCATGATGCTTAATTAAAAGACATCAAGGAAATGTTGCCACTGAACCTTCCAGTTACACAGACCTGACTCTCACAAGTCTGCTGAGGAGGAGAGAGGATCGTGTGCACCTGCCACTGATGCCACAGAGCGCCTGATGGCCCCCTGCCTTCATGGGTGCACCAAGGTCTTAGTGGATATGAGGCTTCTTGTCCCTGAAAAATCTCCCTCAGGATGAACATTGGGCCAGGCGAGATGGATGAAGCCTGGCAAACTGCCAACCTTTTGTATGCATGCTTGTGTGTGTGTGTGTGTGTGTGTGTGTGTGTGTGTGTGTGTGTGTGAGAGAGAGAGAGAGAGAGAGAGAGAGAGAGAGAGGCCTGTGGTGAAAGTTCCACCCATCACCCCTCAGAACCACAAGTTCTCCAAAGCCCTGTGAGTTTGTCCTGCCATAACGCTCCTGTCAGATGCACTGAACTTGTTGAGGGGTCTTCAGTCCCAGACAGTTGTGTGTCATTATTTGCAAGGTACTGAGAAGAATGTTGACATTTCAGCTCCCAGTGGTTTTTCTTTAAGGAACACAGAAACATAAATGATTGATTCTCTATTTGGCCACCTGCCTGGAAATGTAAGAGACAGAGAAGAAGAAAATGCCTCTTAGCCTTGAAGAGGCTGTCTTACTCAGATAGTGGTGTATGAGAAATTTTGAAAAGCAGTTTTCCAGTGCTAGACTTTCTGAAGCGGGTTAATGTTCCTGCTTTAAAGAATTTTCTCTTGAATTACAAAGGTTTGGGGGGGTTGGTTCATAGTTTATGTGTGAGTGGCCCCATTGCCTGTCTACCTGCCAAGTCATCGTCATCATCATCATCATCATCATCATCATCATCATCACCATCACAATTCAATTTGCAGTGAGAAAAGCACTTTAATGTCTGTTTGCATCTTATGAGTTAGGTATTAGCCTCCCTGTTTCATAAGTGAAAATCTGAGTTCAGTGAAGTTAAAGCATTTACCATGCAGTATTCATTTAATGTGAAAGACTCAAGAGTTCAAACCTCGATCTCCAGAGGCCCAGTGTTTCACAAAACATCCTTTTGCAGTTAATTGTATTCTGTTTTGTATTTGCATGTACTTTATCATAATTTCCCAACTTACTGTAATATCCTGCCATGAAGTTACTATCAAATAGCCACACATTAGTGCTCTCTAAAATAGTTACCTTTCAGTGGCACTGAATGAAATGCTAGTGGTTAAAGACAGAGAGAATGAGATTTCTCAGACAGTACCTGGAGTCTTGTATAGATACTTGGTGTATTACCCAGCTTTCCTGATGCATGTACAAGATAACCAGTATCTGCAATTTAAAGGAGGAAAGGTTTGATTTGACTCACAGTTTCAGAAGGTTCAGTCCATGGTTGGCTGGCTCCAAAGCAGAAACATCATGGTAAAAGGGTTTGGTGGAGGAGAGCTGCTCCCCTCATGGCAACCAGAGGAAGAGCAGGATAGAAAGGGTGGCAGCCAGGAAAGACACAGGAGCCAAATCTAGACCCAAGGTCATGCCTCTGTGAACTACCCAAAAACATCCAAAAATGTGTCTTACAAAGTCCCTAGGTGACTCCCAAGCCAACCAAGATGAAAATTAAACTTGACTATCACACTGAGAGTGTTGGTCAGGGCCTGATAGACACAGAATCAATCCTCCCTAAAGAGGTCAGATGAGGACACTTTAACAAAGAGGACGCTGTCAAAGGTAGGCAGTGCTAAGGTGGCAAACAAGGGTATTAAAGCACTTAGTTTAGCATCCATGAGATTCTGTTAGCCCACCAGGAAAAGATTTATTTATTGTATGCCAGCAAAGGCAGTATAGATGAGCGGGGGGAAAAGTCAACCACCACAGAGATAGATCAATGGTGAGACAGAAGTAAAGAAAATTCCCCTGACATTTCCTTCCTACCACCCTCTTTTCTTCTGCCTGTGTCTGGGATAGTGAAACCCACTAGAAGCCAGGGGAATGAAGGCCAGGACCCAGGGAGCACAGTCTGCAGTGATTCTGGGGGCATAAAACAGGACAGAGAAAGATGTTTGTGTTCCCTTTTTAAACTAGGAGATGTGCAATTTAGAATGGAGTTTTCCCCGCTAAGACCATAAAGCTATTAAGTAGCAGACTGAGAACAGAGATCGAGCTGATTACACAGAGCTTTCTGGACTGGCATCCTAAAGTCTCCTGTCTTCATATTTACACTTGTGCTTTATGTGTGCCATGGCGATCACGGTTATAGCATCCTGTGCATGCTTCATGCTCTGAGTCTTCTCAAAGTCCTTTCCTGTGGGTCATCTTAACTGATTCTCATAGCTCTCCTTGAGCCAGACAGGGTAGTATATTAATTCTTGCTGGCCTGCCTGACGTATTCTGTAAATGCAGACTCCTCCACTGAGACACTGCCCACCTGTGACTCCCTTAGGCTTAGTGTCTAGTTGACACTACCATGTGCCAAGAGGTATCACTAGTTGATGTTGCAGAAAGACTGAGCCAGGGACTATGAGGACACTCTTGGAGGTGGAAACATTAAAGCTGCTACTCCTAGCCAAAGGTACAGCCCTGTCTCTGATGTGCCCTGGGATGTCCCCTCCCAGGGGGAATTAAGAAGAAGGGACCCCATTTTCCTCTGATTCAGTCCTTCTAGTACTTTCCTTCCCCATGAGGGAGCTCTTTTAGTCCATTTGTGCTACTATCATAAAATACCAGTGCTGGGTAATTTAAGAAGAACAGGAACTTACTTCCTTACAGGTCTGGTTGCTGGGAAGTCCAAGATGAAGGTGCTGGTAGGGTCATTGTTGGTGAGGGTCCAGTCTCTCTGCTACCAAGATGGTCAGTTCTCGGGAGGAAACGAGTGACTCCTCTGTCCTCCTGTGGCAGAAAAAGAAATAGCAAAAGAAGAACAAATATCCTTTTTCTCAAGTATTTTTCTGAAGACTCCAGTCCCATCTATGAGAGCTTTGTCATTGTGACTTCATCTCCTCCCAAAGGCCCTGCCTCTAAATCCTGTCTCCTTGGCAACTAAATCTCAACCAATGGCTCTGAAAGAAGATATTCAGAGTATAGCAAAGGGTTACTTACTCTGACTGGAATCCTGAGGTTGAAGGTTGGGGTGAGGTGAAGAGGTGCAGCACATGTCATTTTATTCAAATCTGCCCAAGAACACAGATTTTAATGTCCATCTTTCCTGAGTTTGGCATCTGACCTTTCATCTCAGTTACTATCCAGATGAGGGAAGTTTAGCTCAGAAAGGTTGCACTCTCAGCACTGGGCCCATTAAAAGAATAAAACAGAGTTCTAGTCACAGCTGAGCTTTCATTCTGTCGGCAAAGGAGGCCAGTGCATATGTATGTGAGATGTGCAGCAGTAGTCAGCGAGTGAGGGCCGGCTGTGTCATTTGAAGGAGTCAGAGGGAGTGGTTGACCTGAAGTAGGAGTTACTTCTGGGATTCCAAAGATAACCACTGATCATCCCTCTGTGTTCCTTCAAGGCATCCACAGTGAGCTAAAAAGCAAGTTGCAAATTGAAGTATCTAGAAACCATGAAGGAGAGGGGGTGTGGGGGAGATGACAGAGGCAAAGCACTTTGGTTTGAGCGTGTGTCCCTGTCTGTCTGTGCGCTTGTGGCATCGGTCAGCACAGGGGTCTCGTGTGGAGGTGCGACAGTCCTGAGCTGCAAGAGAAACCATAGATATAAGTTGCAAGGAGAGAGAATCTGGCTCCTCGGAAAACAGACACAAAGTACAGACCAGTAATTGTGAACAGCCCAGGGACATTGGAGGGCTGAGTCTTGGTCTCAGCTCTTTCACCAGTTCTTTGAGCCATCTCAGAACTGTCCACCTCATTTCAGAATATTATTTTTTCTCACCCTTATTTGGGAAACTAGAATCTGTTCACTGCAGAGGATGTTTGCTTGTTTGTTGACTGTAACATTCTGTAGGTGTGTGAGTAAAATGTTCTTGAGAATTAATTGGTGAGTTATAAAGGGGTCTGTTTCCAAGAAGAACCTGGACCTCCAACTGTAATGGAATGCATTCATTACTAGAAACTTGTCTCTATTATACCACCATAGTACCTAGCAGGCATTGGGCTAGGTGCTTTACATAAATTTTCAATGGATTCTCTCAACCATGCAAAAAAAGTATTTAAACTTGGGGAGTGGAACTAAAAGGATAAGCAGTTTGTCCATGATTTTGCAGAACCAGGAGCATAATCAGATATTCTGACTCAAAGAGTATTTCCAACACCCAAAGTGTGGACAGTCAGTCAACTTCAGAAGCCTGTCCCTTCCCTGTGTCTGTGGTCACACCTGCTGCCCTCTACTACCTGCCACTGCCCCAAACCTTGCCCAGTGCCATGAGAGCTGAGAGTGGGCTTCATCTTGCAGACTGTGGAGGAGAACAGTGAGGAGGGGCTGGGAGCCTCCATATGCAGAGTGCAGAGTGGGCAGCAGCCCCTGGTTCAGATTCCCGGAAATGCCTTGCTCCTTTCAGCGTGCACAGGCAGGGAAAGAACAATGAGTGAGGGGTACTGTATCCCTTCCAGATGCAAGCATGTTGTGTGGCAAAACCGGAAGGGCAAAGGAAAGGCATACACATGATTAGTGACATTAGTTGACGATACCTGACATGCTTTTGTGACCACAGGGAATTTTCAACTGAAGACACTAAAGTAAAAACATGTCCTTCCTTTCAACAGGGTGTTGTTGCTGGCGCTCGTTCCAAAGGAGAACACAAACAGAAAATCTTTTTAACCATCTCCTTTGGAGGAATCAAAATCTTTGATGAAAAGACAGGGGTAAGTAAAAGAATCACCCGGCAGTGTGAAATTAAACCCATTGACAGATGTGGCCTTGAAGCCTCTACTCGCTGTGTAGGAATATCAAACAAGCATAAAAACACATAAAGCAACTGACGCACTCAATCAACTGTGATTGTCCGTCAAAGCAAGTCTCTTGTGACTTGGCCACAGTGTGACTGTATTGTGCTCCTCATAGTGTAATTGTGATATAAGTGCCACATCAACCTGGTGATCTAATGGGAGATTGATGGGCCTTGAAGAGCAGTGGTGTTGTGACAATTTAAGTTACATTTCTTGGTGTGCTAGCAACTTTGATGATATGCTTCCCGCAAGGGGACACAACACACATAGGACTTTGAGCTCGGCCAAAGCATCCATACCCTCTTGAGTGTAACCTGTAGCACGTTGCAGTTGCTGTAATAAAAAAGAATAAATAGAGTTCTCAATCATTAAAAAATCCATCTCTGTACAAGCAAGAAATGTAAGGGCTGATGTGTTTGTTGAACCCACCAAAGAAATGGTTTGTGTTTTCATCAGCTTCACTTCTGTGAGTAACCCCAGTCTCACGCCCAGAGCTTGCCTGACACTGTTAGAGAGGGTCTTACTCATTGGTGGTAGGGAAAAATGAAAAAAAACTTCGATGATGTTGGGCTGAGAAAGGGAGGCTCCAATGGATACATTTTTCCTCTTATTTCTTCCATGCTTCACAGCTTATAAAACACCTTCTTTGAACTCTCCAAAGATAATTTATCAAGCACTTTATGTACAACCGGACCAGCCAAGTTACTTGACCTCAGTCATTTTGCATTATTAGTTTCTTTTGCTTGTTCTGCCTAGTATTATAAGAGTGCTAGGATTATAATTTTACAAGTAAAAAGGGTCTTCCTTGAAGAAATGTTACTTTTAAATAACTACTATGAGAACCAACGTTATTCCTAACAGCATTATTCACAAAAACTAAAGGGTGGAGGCAACGAAAGTGTCCATTGATGCATGATTAGATAAACAAAATGGAGTACAGACATAAAATGGATGGTTATGGAGACTTAATTCAGGTACTTGGCTACAACCTAGATGAAGCCTAAAGATAGAATGCTGATGAAATAAGCTAGGCACAAAATGACAAACACTGCAATTCTTCTTAAATGAGGTGCCTAGAATAGTCAAGCTTATAGAGACAGAAAGGGGAAATGATGATTTCCAAGGTTCAGGGGAAAGGAGGAGCAGGAAGGTCTTGTTCAGTAGGGATGGGGTTTCAGTTTGGAGAGACAAAAATGTTCTGGAGATGCATGGTGATGATTGCTATGACAGGAAATGAATTACAGAATGTCACTAAATTGTCCCTTAAAAATAGTTAATATGGTAAATTTTATGTTGCATGTATTTTACAATCAAAAGTAATTAGTCATGATACAGTTAGTTGAATACCTCCCATTTATGAGACACATCTTTGTCATTTTACGCCATCATAACCTCACAATTCTGTGAGATAAGAGCAGCTACCGTATTCATGTGTTTTCTGTTCCTGTGGTGAAACACAGACGTGAACTACCATTATCTAGAAAGGAGATTTATGTCACTTGCAGTTCTAGAGGTTCGAAGGCACACAGCCCGAGCACCAGCTTGGCGTGGGGGAGGACCTGGTAGCTGGTAGAGCTCCAACAATGAGAGCATGTGTAGGAGGAAGAGATTATATCTGAAAAGAGAAAGCCAGAAGCCAGGGGTTCCGCATCCTTAATGAGGGGAGCCTCCTTCCAGAATGAGCCTAAAGCCCTCCCAGGAGCCCCCCAGCCTCCTAATGTTGCCATACTAAAGACCAAGCCTGCATCACAGAAACCCTTAAGAGATACACTCAAGCCATAAACAAGCCACTTCACCAACTGTACACTCTATGCCAGGCATGGTTGCAAACTCTTTATCAGTGTCAAGCTGTTTCGTCACCTGTGTGGTGCTGGTACCATTTTCTCTATTTAATAGTTGGAAGCATCAAAGACAGAAAAGCTTCCATAACTTGCTGAGCATAAGTGGTGGCAGAGATAGGATTAGAACCCAGACAGTCTGGCCCACAAGTCCTTTTGGTCATCCGTGATACTGGTTATCTCTGGATAAGTGACTTTTCTAAATCCCCGTTACATATTTTTATGAGGAAGTCGGGCAGGTGCTGCCTTAAAAGAAGTTTCAGGGGAGGCTGAGTTAAAAACAATATACTGTACTAAGAAGTCCTAGTGTGCCACCCAGGGATACGTGGGAGACCCCAAGGTGGTCAAGGCAAAAGGTGAGAATGGAGGGAGCCTTTGGGCCATGGCCTGTACTGGACGAAGTACTAGTAGGGCAGGGTAGACAGTCCGAATTAGCTGATTGGAATGTTCTCACCTGGCTCTGAGCCAGGGTAGTCCTGGGTGCTGGCACCTGGCTGCAGGATGACGAAAGGATAGGGACCAGTTGGAGGAGTCTGGCTCTGGATTGGTTAGTTTGCCTGTCATAGACACTGACCCAGATAGACTCTAGCTAAGAACTAGTATAGCTCTGGGAGGGGTGGTGTCTCTATAGCCAGAAAAGCTTTTTGTTTTTGTTTTTGTTTTTTTCAGGATGTCAAAACATCATAATATTCAGAAAATGAAAAAAAAAATATATATATATATTTACAATACAACCCAGAGAGTAGGAGACAGAGTGGAGATGTAACATCAGGTTGGCCTAAATCAAAAATCTGTATAATTTAACTCAAAAGGGTGGGCCTACCTGCAAACTCATGGTAGAAGAAGGGAATTTAGAAGGAAAGCACAACCATGGGTAGAAAATGAGCTTAACCTGCACCTCTCCTGCCTCCAACAAATAAGGTCTCAGAAACCAAGGAAATGTTTCCCTTTCTTGGAAAGATTGCATTTTAGAGACCTGTGCTCAGTTTTTCAAAAAGATCCTGGCAGATCGAGGGGTATCCTGGTCAGGAGGACGAAAGTGACTGTGCTGGGCCAAGTAAGGGATTCTTTCATAGTGATTTATGTGTCCCAGCGTGAGGATGTCATCTCCAGCCCCTTCCCAGCTCTGGCCCTGTCTATTAAATTACCATGACACCTGGCACAGTCAGAGGGATGACACAAAACAGGACCACAGGGTGTTAAGCATTTTATCTTCTCTGGGGCTAAGGTTCAGGCTGCATGCACTCCACCATTGTCTAGAATGTGCCCAGATAATTAAAACCCTAATCACCTGGGTTTTAACTAAAAAAGAGAGTTAGATTCTTTACCTTTATCTACCTCCTCTCAAAGGTGACTAAACTGGCCCCTAAAAGATATTAGCAAACCACCGTGGAGCAGAGTTTTTAATTCTTTATATGGATGGACACACACACACACACACACACCCCAAAAAAATACACTAGTCAAATCATTATTTCTGCCTTGGAACTATTTGGCTTGGTGGAGAAAATGTCAGATCCCTAGTGGAAAATCAGGAAACAGGCAGTTAAATGTTTTCTGTCTGGCTTAGTCTACTCTGGATCTGTTTGGTTAACATGAGGCCCCGGTCGCAGCGAGATTCTGCAACCTTACCTCATTAATATGCCTCAGCACAAGGCCGTGGAAAAAAGGGTCAGATGGATCGAATTTGTGTAAATCTGCAGTAGAGATGAGAAAACTCCTAAGGGCTGCATAGTAGGAGCTGACTTGCCCTGTGGAACCTCCAGGAGTGGATCTGGACCTGTTAACAGACGTTTCTATGAGGCAGTTCCAGTTTAGGGCAGAGTCTCCCAGCAGTGACATCAGTGGACTTCTCTGAGAGTTCACCATCCGAGGTAATCCAGCCACAACCAGATGATGGGATATTTGTCCAGAGAAGTCAGGTAGTGAGTGGGTGAGGAGTTATGCAGAGCCACATCATCTAAGTTGATTTCTGGGTTGAGAGTTTTAAGACTCCGTGTCTAGCTTCAAGTGCTGTGCATTGATGTTCTTTCTTTGAAAACCCTGGGTGAGAGATGGTGAGCAGGCACAGTTTACTGATCCTCTGTCCTTGCCCAGCAGGGGATTGGCTGAATTGTGCAGGAAGGGAAGCTAAGTGCAGTCTTTTTCTCTACATATCAAAGAAATGGAAAACTGGCTCTTTGTCATTTGGAATGACAAATCTTAGTTGTTTATCTTGTCGAAGGTATTTTTGCTCAAGCTTGACTGTACTTAAAAAAAAAGCTGAGAAAAGAAACATTTGCAGAACGTGACAATAGCTAGAATTTTAAAATCCAAAAGCTGTCAAAAATGTTTTGATCCCAATTAAAGAGACCCTTTGCGGCAATTTACACCCTGTCTTGAATTTCAAAGAACTCCTGATCCCAATCTTTATAGAAGAAAATTTTGTTTTATTATTAGCATGTTGCAAGGAATAAGCCAATACTGAAAGCTGTTCATATTTTCAGATCCTTAGATATTGCCAATCTATCCAACAGATCCGTGAGAACACAGAAAGCGTCACACCTTGGTGACCATTGTAAGGTTTGTAAGAATAGAAAGAGTAGCAAAGGTTTTTATATTAATGTATTCTTAGATCCTCAGACCAGACTAGCAGACAGCAAGACAGGGCTGGTGTCATTTTCAATTCAGGAGGAATTGTGAGGAAACCTGGGCTCTGGGTATGTCCCTGACCTGGTCACTCCTTGGAACCCCAAGACTCCTATCTCTCTCTGTGCAGTGAATCCCGCTGATTGCCATCTACCATTACTTACAGTGTTAGTCCTTAGAAATAAATCGTAAACATGGCAGGACGCTGAAGAGAGCTGTTTCCTGGCCTGGAAGGCAGTGGTCTTCATCAGCTTCTCACGAAGGTGCAAGATCCTTATTTGCAGAATCACGTGTGAATTTTGCCCTTTTCAGAAAGAGCGAACATGTTTCTAGGTCTCCTGGGTGAACCAGTCTAAATGTGCTACAGTTTTATGAAGTAGAATTAAAGAAAAAATAGCTGGGGATCCAACCCAGGGCCTGTGCACTGAGCTATATCCCCAGCCTACTTATTTATTTTTATTTTGAGGCAGCGTTTTTCTAAATCTCAAGGTTGCTTGCCTGGGCTTGGCTTAAATTTGTAATCCTTCTGCCTCTGCCTTGGTGTCTCAGAATGCTGGGATTACAGGCATGCACCTCCCTCTTTAGCTTGAAGCAGATGCCATTATTGTCTCCGTTTTACAGAGAGGAAATCTGAGACCCAAATAATTTAAGTCACACATCTAATAAACGGCAGGACCAGGGTTCAACTCCAGGCAACAAATGCTTGATTTTAGAAAGGAGTCGCTGATAAAATAACATACCGATTTTGTAAATGATCTCTTCCTTTGGTGCATATTTAAGCACATTCAGCATTATCTGTGTGGCTTCCATTATCTCAATCTCAGTTCCGTTCTGATGAGCTTTCCCAGGTGAAGACAGAGAGACAGGGTTACAGCTGGGACTGGGTGCCCATCCATGCTTAGGTTGTCCTGGATGATAGAATACTGGCAGACACCTGTGTCACCCAGCAGGGACATATTGCATGCTTTCTTGTTTTCCTTCCTTGTCCTTTTTTTTTTTTTTTTACCTTTATTAAGCTTATTGGTACATTATAGGTATACAGTACAGTTACATTCATCATTGGGATCTTGTAACTTTACATAATTTATCTTGGTTCTCATTTTTCCCCATTCCCCAGCCTTCCCTGCACCCCCTCCACCCTTCCCTGTTTACAAAGATATTGTTTCCATGTTTTTCCTTTTCACATATTTTTTCTTTTCCCCTCCCCCTCCCACTTCCTCTACTTCTTTAGACCTTTACTTACTGTTACACAATATCAGTTACATATTTTGATCCTTATTTACACAATCCCTTTTGCAGTAGCATCCAAAAAATGAAATATCTAGGGATCAGTCTAACAAAGGAAATGAAGACCTATACATTGAGAACTACAACACTCTGAAAAAAGAGACTGAAGAGGATATAAGAAAATGGAATGACACCCCTCGTTCCTGGGTAGGAAGAATTAATATAGAGAAAATGACCATCTTTCCAAAACTGCTGTGCAGGTTCAACTCAATCCCTATTGAAATCCCAACAGCATATTTCACAGAACTAGAGAAAACAGTCCAAAAATCCATTTGGAAGCTAAAGAGACATAGAACAGCAAAAGCAATTCTAGGCAACAGAGACATGGCAGGGGGTATCACAATCCCCAATAAGAAACTATACTACAAAGCTACTGTGATAAAAACATCATGGTAATGGCAAAGAAACAGACCCAAGGATCAGTGGAACAGATTAGAAGATGCAGAAACAACTCCTGACAGACTCAGCTACTTCATCTTTGACATAGGAGCCAACCATCCTCACTGGAGGAAAGAGCCTCTTTATTTCATGTTTTCTATGCCAAGTGCACCTCTATCCTGGGCTTTTAAAAATGGGTGTGATGTAGTCCTTTCCCCTGAAGTTTCCCTAGTCTGGTGGCAAAACCAGACTCACAGGATAGACTAACAGCTTTGCGGGTGCAGGTATGAATAAAACTGTCCATGCTCAGGGGTTGAGGCCCAGCTCTGCCTAGAGTATTCCCAGGAATTATCACAGAAAAGAGCACTCTGACTTGGCAGTGGAAGAGTGAACTGGAAAAGATCAGCCAAGTTAGAGGAGGCAGTGTTTCTAAATGCACAGATGTCTAAAACACAAAGATATGTGTGCTCTGTCCTTCTTCCTGCAGGAAATATTTACTGAATGCCTCTGTAAACACAGGTAATAAGGGTTGGCTTTTGTGTTCCTCACTGTTAGTCTGTCTAGTTAGCACAGTGACTGGAACCTTGCAGGTTCCCTGTAGCATGCATTGCATTGGAAATACAATGACTTCATGATTAAGAACCTGCGAAAGGACCAAAATAACTAGGGCACAGCAGCAAATGAGAGGCAATGAGCGGACAAGGAGTCACAACCATCCCTCATAATAGATGGGTAATTGTACTTTAAATGCAAAGCTTACACCTAAATTTCAGGGCCTACTTAATAATTTATTCTGCAGCAAAAGCCAGGTGTCATGCCTGTTGTGTCTTTTCAAAAATGGATTTGTTCTTCCTTCATGTTAAACCACATTTGGACCTGATTTGTGGAGAGCAGCTGAGGTAAAAGAAGGAAGCTGGACTCAGGGAGGGAGACAAGCAGGAGGATGAGACTGGGTCACCCCTCGGTCATTGCCATCTTCCTGGCCAGTGGACCTGCATAGGCCTGGCACCCATGACTTGCCCATAAACCCAGTGTAAAGTTCAGAGCTGGCACCTTTTGTGCATACCTCGGCACCTGACAATTCTTGAAGGTCTTGCTGTTCCCTTTTTGGAGCTGAGTCATTGAGGGCACAGGTAGTTGAGTGACTCGCGAAAGGTAACACAAATGTATTTCAAATTCAAATGCAGTAATTTCTGAGATTGTCTTCTTTCTTTTGCCCCAGAGTTTTTCCACTTGACTCATTCTGTCCACTTGAAGTGTGTTTAAGACTTCCCTTTAGGCATTTTCGGTGATCACAACATTTAGGGCAGGTAGAGTGCAGGGATTTGTTAGAGACCAAGACTTCTGCGGGATATTCTGCCATGCTCAGGACAGGCATACGCAGCAAGAGATATTTTTCTCTGCTGATTAGTTCCAAATGTCTTGCCAGACATTCACACAGATTGAAAAATTGAAAACCTGTTTGTAATTACAGTGGCACCTTGCTACTTGCCGCTCATTAGTCCCAAAAGGCACAATAAGTATGGAAAATGACAAAGACCCAAACACACTGCTTTGGCCGGGAAGGGTAGCGAGTCACAAGGCCATCAACACAGAGAGTTTCTAGCCTGCCACTGAGAACCAAGCAAACAGAGAGTCCTGGGACAAAATATGTGGAAGCAAAACGCATTGAGTACCAAGTTCAGCCAGTTTCAGAGCAGTCAAGTGCTGAGGTGTGACTGTACTTGAATCTAACGCTTTCCATATAAACGAAGTCCTTTTATTGCATATTCGTGACACCAAATTCTCCAAAATGCTGCTAAACCAAGAGGCAGAGTTACTGTGTTTTGTTGGACTGTCATCAGTGTCATCCATCGTTTGGGAAAACAACCACACCACGGGGATGTTCTTCCATAGCCCAGCTCTGTCTGCTTCAGGGGAGCACTGGCTTTCACTGTGACTCTGCCTGTTGTGTAGGTAATTTTTTAAATTTTATTTATTTATTTATTTTGTTTTGGTACCAGGGATCGAACTCCAGACCTTGCACTTGCAAGGCAGGCAGCAGAACCACTGAGCTAAATCCCCGGCCCTGTAGGTCTATAATAATGTCTCAGATACCTAGAAAGGCAGTCATCAATATTGAGTTAAATACCCTCTTAAACCTGTTCATTCAGCACACAGAAGTGTAGCTGTAAGACTGTCACTGTATTCTTCTGTCATTGTAACTAAATATTTATGCCTAGAAATTCGCATTATTTTTAAAATCAGAGACCATTTTTTTATTTCTCCCTTATGTTATAATTAAGATATTTTGTTTCATGCATAGATTCAGCTTTTATGTGTATAGGTAGTTTATACAATCATTTCCAGACAATAAAATCAAGATTATAAATCATTTGGTATTAAAGGATATTGGGGGTTAGTTAAGGTGGGCTGAGAACCTGTTGAAACCATGTCAGCACATTAATGGGCTTGTTCCTTTGTTCATTCATTCCATGAATGTTTATTGTGCCACAGGGACGTTCTAGTTGGTGGATAGAGATGAACCAGCCTGCATCTTCCCTTCAAGAAACACATAGTCTGGGAAGAAATAAGACACATGTGAATACCTACAGATGTAAAGAAGGATGGCTATAATAAGAGATAGATACCAAATTAGCTTGGCAGTTCAGGAGAAATGGTTTCTTCCATCTGAAAAACAAACAAACAAGCAAACAAACATACAGAGATTTAGCAATAAAGGACTGAGCCTTGAAGGATGCACAGGTTGGAAGGTAGAGAAATGGGAGCAAGTGTCCAGCAAAGGGATTTATGAAGACTCTCACTGTGGCCCATGGTCCTGGCAGGGTAAGGGCAGGGTGCAGTGGGCTGTTAGGTGTTTGGGGACCAGACGGCTATGGGCTAAGGGAGACAAAGAGTAGGCCAGGTCAGATCGAGACTGGCCCTGCCAGCAAGTTCTGATTGAGTCATGCCCCTGGCAGCTTCAGTTGTGTTTCTGTGCACACCGTGGGCCTGTGGCTGTACAGAGAATGTGCAGTTAGTCTCAGTGAACATGCAGCCACTCTTAGCCCATGAGATGTTTTGTGTAACTTAGAGAAAGGTCGCTTTCCTTAAAGCCTGTTCCCATTCCTGGGACTCTGTTGCAATAAGAATGTGGGTGTTTTATGAGTGTACTATGGTTGTGCAGTGTACACCCCACCAGCCGTGTGTAGCCAACCGGGGAGTGTGCTGGGGAATTCTGTCTTCCTGCTTCTTTCGGCATAGACCATGCTCAGCCCAGCTGCCATTATTTGTTCATGGTGATCCCTCCACCTTGAATGCCCTTGCCTTTTCTTCAGCTTCTGAACATCTCATCATCTTTCAGAGTCCAGTAGCGCCCGTGACAACAGCAGCGATGCAGAACATTTGCCATTTGCCAGGGCCCTTCTCTGGGCCAAGGGCTGTGTTTAACTAATCTCGTTACTTAGGTGCTTCATGCTCCAAGAAGCAGCGCATGCTGCCCACTAGTACACCCCTGGCAAGGAGCAGGGGGAAGACTAAAACCTGCCCTCCTCGGGTCTGCTCCTGCCTGCCTGTGTGGATGGAAAGCCATCATTCTGTCTCAAAAGGGTGGAGACTAAAGCCTGCTGTGGCCCACGGCCCCGGTGTGGTCCAGCTGCTTCTCCGCAGCACCGCTTTCGTAGACCTCAGAGAAGACTGGGGAATCCTTGCACTCTGGAAGGGTGGGAGGCAGCGCCCTTGGAGGCAGAGGGTCTGGCCTGTGCTTTCCTTAGCATAGTGTTTTTAATCAAAAGATACAAATGATTTCCTTTTTGTTTTATACAACATGGTGCTTTGAGGTATGTATTCATTGTAGAGTGGTAAGAACATTTAAAATCCACCGCTTTGGTGGGGGCAACATCTCCAGACCAGAGTCATCATGTTGTGCAGTGTCTCTTAAACTTGCGCCTCCTGTTTAACAGAGAGTTTATGTATCTACTGACTAGTATCTCCCCAACTTCCTCCAGCATACTGTAACATTTGTGGCCTTTGGTAAGTACCATTCTGTTCTCTGCTTCTATGGATATGGGGTTTTTAGATTCCACATGTAAGTGAGAGTGTGTAGCACTCCTTTCTGAGCCTGGCTAATTTTACATAACACTATACCTCCCAGGTTCATCCACACTGTTGCAAATGACAGGATTTTCTTCTTTTTCAAGACCCAACAGTATTCCACGGTGTGTGAACACTCGTCTATTGACTGACTTATAGCACTTAAGTTAATTCCATATCCGGGCTGTTATAACTAATGTTGTGAACACAAAGTGCAGACATCTCTTGGACTTACTGATTTTGGCGCCTTTGGACATAGTATCCATGATATGGTGTAATTGCAGAGTGATGTCCAGAGGGAACTGCTCATTCAAGACAACTTTCTTAATGTGTTTGTACCTTCATATACTCATCTGTAAGATGAGGTATGATACGAGCACCTGCACCCTGGGAATGGTTCAGTATGAATTTAAACCCCTGAGAACTAGAATAGTGCCTGGCATAAGAAAAATACTAAGTATTGAGCAGTATGGCTTTATTAGATGTGTTGTCTTGTCTCCTGTATAGTCTTTCTATGTCCTCTAAGAATTTAAAAATATTTCATGATGCCCTGTAGCATCCTCTGCTCACCTGCATCCTGGCACGCCTGTGTCATAATCAGTTGACCCACAGCTCCATTAGTTTACAAGCTCTAACGTGTGCCCTGATTCATCCATTGCTCTATCTGCAGGGCCTGGCGCAGGGGGCCATGGCATGTACAAAAGGTGCTAATTAGATATTGGAAGAAGGAATGGAATTCCAGCAGGGACAGAATGTAGGGAAAGGATGAAGGGAAGAAGGCCATCATGACTAGTCAGCTGATGCAGAAATACCAGATGTCTAGGCTAGATATAGAACCCAGGATCCTACATTCCAAAGAGGCACATTTTACTCTGCAGACAGTGATGGAAGTGTGACTACTGTATGTTTTTTCAGAATTATTCAGCCTCAGGATATCAAAAGATACAGGACCCTTAGGTATGAACTACCTACTTATTTATAAACGAAGAAATCTAGAGCCCAAAGAAAAGTGACCTCTGAGTCCTTCCAGCAAACTGTTTGTAAATGTCTGTAATCAGACTTCACTCTGGGTTTGTCTGAGTCACTCTCTCCCCAAGTAGGAGGTAGAAAGTGTCCTCTCCCTCCACTTTGCCATTTTTCCCTTCTTTCCTCTCATAGTCTTTCCCATCCTCATATTCTTTTTTGTTTTCTTCAGTGTTCAGAGATCCCACGTGCTCCCATAGCTGCCCTAGATCTGTTTACTATCAAATGACCAAGCCTCTAAAGGGAAAAATTAGGTTTCCCTATATGTTCAGTGTCAGAATGAATGATACTGGACTTTGACTTATCCCCATAAAAATCAATTCATCGCTAAAAGCAAAAAAATATTTTTAGAAACTGATCTATCGGGAAGCTGCCTATATGAGATAATTTAGAGAATAAAGTCTATAATTCCTGTTCGAGGAGAAAGCAGGTTCCTAAGCCCCAAGAAGGAAAGGAGATCATGAAATATGGAGCAGCTTGGCAATGTTGTACCTTTCTCGTAATGAATCCTCTTATTAATCTTGGTCTTTAAAGAGATAAAGGGGTAATATTTTATATGCTAGCTGCTTTTACCTGCTTGATTTCATGTAATCCAGTCCTGGGAGTACTCAGCTAAGAAGGTGTTATTCTCCCTGGACAAACACAGGCACTGCAACCAGAGAGGTTCATGGACTAACTACACAAGAACAAGCACCCAGTGGGACATGGATTTGGCAGCTGACCCCAGCATGCCGGGTGCTTGGGGCTGCAATCTTTCCACTCCAGGTGGTGGGACCACTAGCCTTCAGGGCCATGCTTAGGACCTCTTTTGCCTTTTTTTGAACAAGTGACCGCTCATCTGCTCACCAGGGGAGGAACCAATCTGCCCCAAGGGCTGAGGGCCAAACCTTTCTCTCGAAGGTTTTTCATCTGTTGCTAGTCCAGCCTCTGAACAAGCACAGATTGCTATGAGGCTTTGGGAATGGCTCACCCTCTTGCCCTTGGGGCCTCTCCTACCTCAGGAAACCTAGAAGGCATTGTTTCTTAAAGGGAAAGTATGTAGGATTCAAAAGTCAGACAGCCTCTGTCACTGCTACTCAACTTTTCCATTTGCCACTGTAGGCACCACACGTAATGGACAAATGAACACGGCTGCATTCAATAAAACTTTATAAAAATGTAACTAGCGTACAAGCCAACGTGGGCTGAATCAGGTCTGGGTGATTATTAAAGATTTTTTGTAGCTTTCTTATTGTGATCCTAGGGGGACCAGGCTTTCCTCAGGCTAGGAGAGTGAGGACAGGACAAAGATCCCTGGTGCTTCCTCTCTGGGTTCTGTTTTCCTGCTCTTCTGTGACTGTCTGAGCTAGTAAACTTCAAAGATAAATATTCATCTCTGAGGGAATGTGCTATTCATTACTACCACTTTTTGAATACTAATTGCCAGCCATCGCGCTAACAACTTCACGTACATTTTTTTCATTGAGTTCATGCAGTGTGTCAGTTACATGTTAGTATCTACATTTTACATGGGAGTGTGAGACTTCAAGGTTAAAGGGAAGTCACTTGCATGTGACAACTCTTACATTTTTATTCATTTACACACTCAAAAAAATGTCTGTTGAGCACCCACTGCATACGCGGGAGTGCCTTCAGGGATTTCGATACCTTGGCCAACCAGAGGAAGGCCTTTGTCTTGCTGGGTTTGCATTCTAACATGGGAGGCAGGAATGGAACAAGAAATGTGTGTAAATAACCTATCTGCTAAAATGAAATCATGCCGTGGACAAAGAAAAACATAAGACAAGGTTAGGTCATTTCCCCATTGTATTTTCTTTTCTGTGGCAAAAGGGCATGTAAGCATTGTAAATTTCAAACATTCGTGTGTTGTGGGAGCTTCTGGGAGATGTGAGGGTCAACTGAGCAATGGAGAAAGACACTTCTGAAAATTCTCACCCAAATTCCAGAGCCCATCACACTGCATGAGTCAGACTTCTCCATTTCTGTGCCTCTGCTTTTTATTTGAGGCCTACTGTATATTTTTCTACCTCAACATTTATTTTAAACTTTAATGTAAAGCTCATTTTCCATGACTGTGCCTTGGTTACTTAGATGCTTCTGTTTTTTATGAAGCCACTCCTGGTGGGAACTGCTTGTATCGATGGGGATGCCGTAATGAGGTGCAGTGCTGATCAGATGATGATTCTTTGTTTCTCCTTTCATGCTTTACAGCAGGACACAGGTGGAGACGCATTCATAGTTCCGGTTGTGGTAAGAGTGTGTTCTTACGGATGGCAAGGGACTAGGTTAAGGGCATGAGGGCCTGGTGAGATGCATCTCCTGGGAGGGAGAAGTACAGGGAGCGTCCTGGGGCCAGGTGACCAGTACTATAGGGAGAGTGTGGCTTTGCTGTCAGAAGACCTGAATTTGAGTCCTCACTAGGTCTCAACAGTGCAGGTTGGACTCCAGGGGTAAAAGCAACTGAGCAGGAGCAGTGGAGGTGGTGACCATGATCACATTATTTCGCCAGATCTTTCTGTAAGGACATTCCATAGGCATCTTACTTTGTGAATCACTGAAGCTCTTAGCAGCTCAGCATTTTCCTTTGAAGTCGGAGAGAAGTAATTAACTAGCCAATGGTCATAATCGCCTTGTGAGATAGAGGTCTTATTTCCTTCTATATAGAAGAGGCCACTGAGGTTCAGAGAAGTAAGGTGGAAACTAGGGTGCCTCAGCTAGGAAAGCAAGCCCTGGCCCAGGCTGTTTCTTAGGATCCCAGTTCGCAGGCTGGAACAAGGAAACTGGGTTCTGCTAGAGTCACGCTCTGATGGCTAAGATGTCACCTGAGACAGAACGCCTCAGTGATCTGCTTATTTCCCTTTCTGACATGTGTGGCTTTGTGCTATGTGACTTACTAACCATACATATATTTAATTATAGGATTAACGATGAGTTTAGTCTTTTTTGGGGGGGCACTGGGGATCGAACTCGGGTCCTTGTGCTTGAGAGGCAGGCGCTGGAACCACTGAGCCAAATCCCCAGCCCTCGATGAGTTTAGTCTCATAAATTGTATTTTTATATCTGGTACTCAGTCACTGCTGCTTTCTTGGACCTTCACTGCTTTGTGTATAAACTGTGCTAAGCTGGTAAAAGTAGGAAGTATTTGCATGTGTTGGTGCTTGAAATATGAAATTCAGGGAAAGTTTTCACCAAGGCAGAAAGAAAAATATTGGACTGTGAATGATCTGAGGACAGGGACCATGGTTTGATCATTCTTGTATCTCCTGCCTGGTGCTCAGGGGTTGGCTCTTGGTAACTATTGTTGGAATCCCTGAATTCCTAGCTGTGGAACTGAAGAGCCTCTCATTTGCTTCCCTGTCTTGCAATGTCCATAAGACTCCCATCGTTTTGAGTGGCACCTCTCACCTGTGACCACCTGGACCCAGAAAATAGCAGCTCTGCCCCATCTTCCTGTGGGCTTCGGTGATATCATCCACTTTATTCTGGCCATGTCTGTCCTTTGCAGGGTTCCTTTTACATATAGAGAAAAAGAAGGCTGTATCAAATGTGTTGAAGCTTGCATACAATGTATTAAATCTCCAATTCTGGTGTTATTAATGGCTTTAATGCCAAGGTGGCTTGTTCTCCCTCAGTTTCCTTTCTATTGCCCCATCCCTCTAACTTGCCTTCCTCCCCTCCTTCCTTTTCTCCTACTTTTCTATGCATGTAGATAGGCTCATCTTTTTCCCTTGTCATGTACATTTTCTCAAAGACATTATGGAGTTACCTATCATGTGTGAAATGTAAAGGATAACTTGTTATAAAAGAGAACAATGCAGTTTCCAACGGATAGGCAAACAGGCTGTTTCCAAGATTTAGCTATTACAAACTGTGCCGCTATAAACATGGGTGCACATACTTCTCTGTGATATGATTCTTTTAGTTCTCTTGGAAAGATACCCAGCAGAGGGATGGCTGGGTCAAATGGAACCTCCAGTCCAAGCTCTTTGAGGTATCTCCATATTGATTTCCATAGTGGTTGCACTAGTCTGCACTCCCACCAACAATGGAGAAGGGTTCCTTTCTCCCCACAACCCCGCCAACATTTGTTATTGTGTGATTTCTTGATAGCAGCCATTCTTTGTGGGGTGAGGTGAAATCTCAGTGTTGTTTTCATCTGCATCTCTC